>NC_041751.1:31380080-31998597 GCF_004115215.2 Ornithorhynchus anatinus
GGAACGCCCTCCCTCCTCACCTCCGCCAAACTGATTCTCTTTCCCTCTTCAAAACCCTACTTAAAAATCACCTCCTCCGAGAGGCGTTCCCAGACTGAGCTCCTCTTCCCCCTCTACTCCCTCTGCCATCCCCCCTTTACCTCTCCGCAGCTAAAGCCTCATTTTCCCCTTTTCCCTCTGCTCCTCCACCTCTCCCTTCCCATCCCCACAGCACCGTACTCGTCTGCTCAACTGTATATATTTTCGTTACCCTATTTATTTTGTTAATGAATTGTACATCGCCTCGATTCTATTTAGTTGCCATCGGTTTTTACGAGATGTTCTTCCCCTTGACGCTGTTTATTGCCATTGTTCTTGTCTGTCCGTCTCCCCCGATTAGACTGTAAGCCCGTCAAACGGCAGGGACCGTCTCTATCTGTTGCCGACTTGTTCATCCCAAGTGCTTAGTACAGTGCTCTGCACATAGTAAGCGCTCAATAAATAATATTGAATGAATGAATGTGACCTCGGGCTGGTCACTTAACTTCTCTGTGCCTCAGTTAACTCATCTGTAAAATTGGGGTTAAGACTGTGAGCTCCATGTGGGACAGGATCTGTATCAGACCTGATTATCTTGTATCTACCCCAGTGCTTAATACAGTGCCTGGCACATAGTAAATATTTAACAAATACCACCGTTATTATTATCCACTGGGTGAAATGTGCTGTACTGTATGAGAGAGCACAACAGAAGCATGAGACTTTTTTAAGCTATTTAAGTGCTTACTATGTGTCAAACACTGTTCTAAGTACTGGGGTAGGTACAAGTGAATTAGGTGGGAAACAGTCCCTGTCCTGTATGGGGCTCACAGACTAAGTAGGAGGGATAGCAGGAGAACTGAGGCACATAGAAGTGAAGTGATTTGCCCAAGGTCACACAGCAAGCAACTGGCAGAGCCAGGATTAGAATCCAGCCCCATGGACTTTTCAGCGGGCCATGCTGCTTCTCTGCCTTCCCTGCCGACAAGGAGCTCACATTTTAATGGGCTAGGCAGACATAAAAATATTTACAAATGGGGAAATCAGAATTAATAAGTTGTATACTCTATCAAGCAGTGCAGTAATGTACTCCCTGAGCTCTCAGTAAATACCCTTGATTGATTAATCATCCATAGGTACATGAGTTCTGAGTGGGGTATAACCAAATAAATACATACATAAGTTCTGGAGGCCACTGATGGGTTGAAGTGACTTGGGTTTGGGGAATTGGAGAGGGTGGGATTTTAGAAGGGTTTTGAAAATGAAAGAGAGCTGTGGCCTGTTGTGATGGGGAGTCCCAGTCTGATGGAACAGCATAAGCAAGTGAGCAAGAGGACAGAGGCAGGAGAATCGAGAAAGGGCCACAGTTAGAAGATCTGGATAGTAGCCGGTGAAGAGGGCTGATGTGTAAGATGGGGAGAGTTGGTGGAGGACATTGAAGCTGACTGTGCTCGATGCAGAGAGAAACTGAACGATGTTTCGAAAAGATGATCTGTGAGGTAGCTTGTACTAGGGACTGGAAGGAAGAGTGGCAGGAGGCAGGAAGATCAGCGAGGAGGCTGAGATGGTAATTTAATCATGGAATGACAAGAACTTGGACCAAGATGGTAGTAGTTTGGATGGAGAGAAATAGGTGGAGTGGGAAACGTGAAGGAAGAGCCAGGAAGATTTAGTGGTAGTTTGAATGTGAGAGTTGAATAGTGAAGAATTTTTTGAGTAGGTTTTTTTATGTTATTTGTCAAGCGCTCGCTGTGTGCCAAATTTTGTACTAAATGCTGGGGCAGATATGTTACTTAAGTGGGACAGAGTCCTGTTCCCACAGGGGGCTCACAATCTAAATAGGGAGTAGGATTTAATCCCCATTTTGCAGATGAGGAAACTGAGGCCCAGAGAAGTTTAGTGACTTACTCAAGATCACACAGCAGACAAGTGGCAGAGCTGGGATAAGAACCCAGGTCCTCTGACTCCCAGGCCTGTGCTCTTTCCACCAGACCATGCTGCTTTTGAGGAGTTGAGGATCGCTCCAAGGTTGCAACTTCTGGGACAGGGAGAATAGTGGTGCCATCAACAGAGGTGGGAAAGTTGGAAGGAGGAATGGGTTTAGGATGGAAGAGGAGGAGTTCGGTTTTGGACTCTAACAAACGAAACTGAAAAGGAGTGGTCAGGGAGGTAGAAAGAGAACCAAATGAATATCGGGCTGGCAAAGCCCATACCTGAGAACATTTCAAGGAGGTGCGAGTGGACCACAGTGTCAAAGGCTGCTGTAAGGTCAAGGAGGAATAGAAGAGAATCCAGCCCACTGGATTTAGCTATTTTGCCTCTGATAGACAGTAGGGTAACAGACGCCACTACAACACGCTGAAATCTTCTGATGTAATTAGCTATTATTAGTAGGACAATAATCTCCATGAGCTTAAGGGTTCCCAATGTAAAGCTTTAAATGTCCCCAGTCACATGGTTTAATCTGCTGTCGTAGGCACCCAAGGGCCAATTGTCAGTCACTCGTACTTATTGAGCACTTACTGTGTGCCAAGCACTTGGGAAAGTACATTGCAGCCCACAATGAGCTTATGGTTTACGTTCGACAATCAATCTAGGTGGAAAATTCCCCAGTGTTACGCATGGAACTGAATAACACAATTTTAGGAAGGAAAAAGAGTTATTATGGTATTTAAGTGCTTACTATGTGCCAGGCACTGTACTAAGCACTGGGGTGGATCCAAGCAAATCAGGTTGGATACAGTCCCCGTCCCACATGGGGCTCTCAGTCTCAATCCTCATTTTACAGATGAGGTAACTGGGGCCCAGAGAAGCGAAGTGACTTGCCCAAGGTCGTGCACAGCAGACAAGTGACGGAGCCGGGATTAGAACCCATGATCTTCTGACTCCTAGGCCCGTGCTCTATCCACTACGTCATGATGCTTCCCACAGGTAATTCAAGAGATGGGTGGATGGGGTTTTTATGGATTCCCAAAAGCAGGAATATAGCTCAGAGCATTCCAACCCACCCATCAGAATCAGGAACGAAAGATGCCTGTCACCTCTCCACATGGTAGGAAATTTTTTCAGTTTGATAGCTTCTCAAAAAACATGGACGTTTCTAAACTCTTTTTTGTATTCTATTCTATTTGTATGTATTCTATTGTATTGTAGTTCTCTTTAAAAACTGCTGAAAATGCTAGAGACCTCTAGTAATGTATAGAAATGCACAGAGAGGTATGAAAAGGAAAATGGGGAGATTGACATAATTAGCATCATCAGCATATTGAATGTACTTGTTATTTTTGTTTAATGGTAATTGTTCAGCATTTACTATATGCCAGGCACTGTACTAAGTGCTGGGGTAGATGTAAAACAATCAGATTGGACACAGTCCATGTCCCACATGGGGCTCCTAATCTTAATCTCCATTTTACAGATGAGGGAACTGAGGCCCAGAGAAATGAAGTGACTTGCCCAAGGTCACACAGCAGATCAGGAGCAGAGCTGGGATTAGAACCCAGGTCCTGTTCCTCCTAGGCGCATGCTCTTTCCATTAGGCCATGCCGCTTCTCTACTTTAAATATTATTCAAGACCCAGTGTCATCACAGGTTGAAATTAAAGATCACTACTAGTGATAGTAACACAAAGGTTTATTTTGACTTTTGATTTGTAAATTCAGATCCAATCTGTCTACACCTCACTCCCCACCTCAACTCCCCTCTACAACACAGGGATGGAGTGAGAAGACAAAAGGACAGTGGTGGAATATCCTGGGAAGAGACAAGAAGAAGCAGCATGCCCTATTGGAAAGAGCATGGGCCTGGGAGTCGGAGGACCTGGGTTCTAACGCAGCTCTGCCAAATGATTGCTGTGTGACCTTGGATACATCTCTTGACTTCTCTGTGCCTTGGTTCTCCTGTTCTCCCTTCTACTTAGCCTGTGAGCCCCATGCAGAACAGGGACTGTGTCCAGCCTAATTTACTTGTTTCTACCCCAGTGTTTAGAACAGTGTTTGACACAGAGTAAGCACTTAACAAAAACCACACACACAAAGATTTGTTCTGAAGCTTCCGCTATTTATTTCCTTAAATGGGCAAGTTTTTTTTATCATAAGACAACAAAGATTGATTTTTTTTTTTTAATCTTCTGTCCCTTTGGGACTGTTATTTCAGGAGCTCCAAGGGTTTAGAACAGAAATAGGCAACTGTTTTGTGCAAAAAGCCCAACAAAATTGTGTCATGTTGCACCTGGCACAACCTGCTGTGCCCTAAATATGCAGCTGCTCCAGAGCAACAGCTGTTGATGTCAGCCTGGCTAGCTCTGTCACGTCACGTTCCCCCATCCCACCAAACTCCTCCCAGCCCGATCCCTAGCCGAGAAGGGAAAGCGGAGGTGTAGGGCCACTGAACGGTACTGGCATCCCTACCCAAATCACCACCAGCGGCCCTCAATCCTGCCCAGATCCGTCCCTGTCTCCCACAGGTGGGGCTGGGGAGGGTGGGTGGGGCTCCAACTGGGAAATAGAAATCCAGTCTTATGGCCGACCTGAGGTTATCTCGTGCCCCGGCTGATTTTTAAAAACCTCAGCTCACCCTGATAGAGCCCACTATCGACAAGAGGAGCCAATCTCCTCCCGGTGTGTTCCAATAACTTGTCGGAAGTGTAGGCAAACCTAGCTACTTTGCCCCATGGGTATTGTAGTCCTGTGGCTATGCCTCCTTCCCTACAACCCTTCAGCCCAAACTGTCTTGAAAGTATTTCTAAAATAAATGACATTTAGTATTATCGGCCCATTAGGAGTACTTGTTACCTTTTTTTAAATAAAAAAAGGTATATTTGGCACTTACTATGTGCCAGACACTGTACTAAGTGCCGGGGTAGATAGAAGCTAATCAGATTAGACACAATCTATATCCCAGATAGGTTTACAGTCTTAATCCTCATTTTATAGATGAGGTCACTGAGCCCCAGTAAAGTGACTTAACCAAAGTCACTCAGCAGACAAGTGGCAGAGCCAAGATTTAGAACCCAGCACCTTCTGACTCTCAGGCCCACGATCTATCCACTGGGCCACACTGCTTCTCTCTTCTTCTACTGTTTACTCTGTGCAAAGCACTGCACTAAATGCTTGGGAAAGTGCCGTACAAGAGAGTTGGTAGACATAACCCCTGCCTGCAAGGAGCTTACAGTTTAGAGGGAATTCAATGTTTGTGAACCCCCTGGTCAACATGCAGGATAGGTGGCATTTTTTACCTGGTTAAGGGAAGCGTTTCAAAGGAAAAGTGGATGCTGCAGACTCTCACCCTGATTTAGATGGATTTGTACCGGTTTAATGTAAATCGGCAAAGCAATTAGTCCATCGCACTGTCACTCAATTCTCCAAAATGGAGCCATCCATATAAACTCTGAAAGACAGAGTTATTTTTTCTTTCCTCTTGGGGCTCAGGAATCAGCTGATGGAATGCATGCAGACAATCGGTGTAGATACAGAAGAAGGTTTGTACCAGAATGAAAAGAGGATGATAACAAATAGTTTGGAGGTTTGTTGTTAAGTTGTGCATAGAAATGGCCATGTGGTGGGAGGAATTGAGTAAGTAAGAAGCAGTGTGGATAGAACAGGGGTCTGGGAATAAGAAGGAACTGGTTTCTAATCCCGGGCCTGCCACTTGTCTGCTCGGTGACCTTGGGCAAGTCATTTCACTTCTCAGTTACCGCATCTGTAAAATGGGGATTAAGACTGTGAGCCCCATGTGAGACATGGACTGTGTCAGTCAACCAATGGTTCTGAGCAAGTCACTTAACCTTTTTGTGCTTCAAAAAGGGTGGGGGTGGGGAGGGTGCCATGATGCCCCAATGAGTGAAGGCCACGGAAGGCTAGGGGATCCCATTTTGTTCCTCACAGGAGACTCGCCCCATGGTGCCCTCTCTGCCTGCAATTCCAACCTATCATTTTTACAATTCTAACACTGGTGGCAGGAACCTTGGGGGTAAAGGGGAGACGGGGGCAGGTGCCCCAAGGACCGGGGCTCAGCTTGGGAATCTGTGTCCCTATGGGCGGGGCCGAGGGCAGGGGATGAGTTGGAGCCAGCAAAAACCCTTACTCCTGGTTCCAACAGCCATGGTCACCTCTGGTGTGGTCCATCAAATTGTGTGCAAACACAGAGATGCCACGAAAGCTACCCTAGCTCTGCTTGCCTAGGGAGACATTCTCCCTCCCTCCATTAAGGCAGGAGGAACAAACTGTATTCCGCTCTATGCTTACAACGACACAGGCTCACAACAGCCTTTCTCCCCTTCCCCGGTCAAACTATCACTCCTGACCTTTGACGGAAACACTTCCTCCATGCAGAAAGCTCTGTGTATGAAAAGGTGGAATTGAGATAGGAGTCATTTTGTTAGCTGGGGATTATTATCCCTTATCTGGGGATTAGACTTCAGGGGCATATGCTTATTTGTATTTTAAAGACCTTCCAGTGTCTAAAATCTCCCTACAGAGAGATATCCCAAGTGATGTTCTTGATTTGCTGTATTGATTACACTAGGTTCGCTTTGGCATTTTGGAGAAAACTGAAGTAAGAATGTTTTTAAGTGCTGAGGGAGAGGCAAGAGTGAATTAACTGGCAGATTTAGTGTGAGTCATCTGATCTGTTTGACTGAGAAGATCTGTCCTCCCCCAGATTCCCCATAATCATCGTTAAGAAATACTTTGCTGATGACAGTAAATTTGTTCAGAGTTGTCGCCCTGCTGGATCCTCACCAAGACAAGTAGCTGCTCTGGTCCCATGAATGTCCAGGAGAAATAGTCGTCTCCAACGCGATTCTGGGATTAGACCTTCCTACCTAAAATCCCATTGATCCAGAAGATTCACGATGAGCGTTAGTAAAGAAGAGGTAGAGAAATTTCTCGACGACAACCCTGCGTTCGTAGAGCGATACTTTGAAAAGAAACTGAACCCCGAGAATGTAGCCACGGCATCGGCGGGCGGCCGGCCTGCTGATTTTGCAACTTTCAAGGAACTCGGTCAGCTGGAAGAGAGTGAGATCCTTTTTGAGGTGATTCAAGACATGCAGGAAAACATTAACATGGAGAAGGTCGTTTTCAAGATCCTGAGGAGAGTGTGTGCTCTCATCTCGGCCGAGCGGTGTAGTCTCTTCATGTACCGTCAGAGAAACGGCGTAGCCGAGCTGGCAACGAGGCTCTTTAATATCCACACAGATAGCACCCTGGAGGAGTGCTTGGTACCTCCAGATTCAGAAATTGTCTTCCCTCTGGACATTGGCGTTATAGGGCACGTTGCTCAGACCAAGAAAATGGTGAACGTCAAGGACGTGAACGAGGTAGGTTTCCCAGTACTTTGTTAGCCGGTGCACACCCCGTTGGTACTTAGAGGGTTGAGCGAAAAGAGATCAGTAGGTAGTTCTGGAATGCCATTCCAGATATCCAGACTGGAATGTCTGTGCAATTCTGTTAACTCTGCTCACGTTTAAACTTCATCCTTGCATTTGGAAGTAGTGAGCCACCAAACCCCAAAAGAGAGAGTTTACTGATGTGTGTGACAGAAACACGTTTCTCTGTCTGCTCAAACATGAAATTATCAACCAGATAAAGAATTTAAATTGAAATGGCAATAATGACGGCAATCCATTTATTTTAATCTGTTAGAAATAAATCCACAATCCATGTGACCTAAATATAGTATCTGGGATTAATCATCTTTAGTTCCTGTTTTGGCAAGTGGGTCACCTTTGAATCGAGTGGCATAGAATGAATAAAATATAAATACAAAAACAGAAAATTCTTGAGAACCTATTACTCAAGACATCTAGTGCCCAAGGCACTGGAAAAGCTTAATTCACTTTTTCTTTTCCTTTTGTAAGCGAAGGCAAAGCATTTCAGGACATGTCTAATTTTAGGGAGGACCAACAGCCGAACAATGGACCGCACCTTCCTGCTTGGAAAAAAGCTGGGAATTGGGCATTAATTACCACTAGGTAAAGAAAGGCTACTCAAGTGTGGAAGACGCATCAGATTTGTCTAAATAAGAGGATGAACTTCAGATTCGTAAACTAAAATGACAGTCTGGGGGATTCATTAGGATTTATTGAATACTCACAATGGTCTTGCTCTATCCAGAACATCCTGAAGATCCAGATACTTAATGCACCCCAATCTTTTTTTTCTTGGTATTTGTTAAGCACTTACTGTGTGTCGAGCACTGTGTTAAGTCCTGGGGGAGATATAATCGGGTCCCACATGGGGCTCATAATCTAAGTGGGAGGGAGCATGGTGATTCGATCCCCATTTTGCAGTTGAAGAAACTGAGATACAGATGAGTTAAGTGACTTGCCCAAGATCACACAGCAGTAAGGCAGTCCTTTAGACTTATTATAAGCTTATTTTGGGCAGGGAATGTGTCTGTTTATTGTAATATTGCAATCTCCCAAGTGCTTAATATAATGCTCTGCACACAGTAAGCGCTCAATAAATATGACAATGAATGAACGAAAGAAGGAAGTGGCAGAGCCAGGATTAGAACACCTAGGGCACTTAGGGTGAAGAGGGGGAGGAGAAGAGGGGGTCTAAGAAGGTCAGGTAAAGGAGCAGGAGGGTTCCCAATCCTGGCATTAGGGAATGTTGGGCGGGGGGGGAGGTGAGTGGGCCCATATGTGACAGCAAGCACAGCTCCTCCACAATCAATCAATCGTTTATTGAGCACTTACTGTGTGCTCAATAAACTGTACTAAGCACTTGGGAGAGTACAATATAACAGATTTGGTAGACATATTCCCTGGCTACAGTGAGCTCACAGTCTAGAGAGGGAGACAGACATTAATATAAATATGTACATAAGTGCTGTAGGTTTGAGGGATGGGTGAATAAAGGGTGGGAATCCCAGTGCAAGGGCTCTGCAGAAGGGAGTGGGAAAATAAGAAAGGATGGTTTAGTCAGGGAAGGCCTCTTGGAGGAGGTGGGCCTTCAGTAAGGCTTTGAAGGTAGGGAGAGTGATCATCTGTTGGATATGAAGAGATAGGGCATTTGAGACCAGAGGTAGGAGGTGGGTGAGAGGTCGGTGGCGAGATAGACAAGATCGAGGTAGAGTGAGTAGGTTCATTCATTCATTAGGTAGTATTTATTGAGTGCTTACTATGTGCAGAACACTGTACTAAGCGCTTGGAATGTACAAATGGGTAACAGATAGAGACAGTCCCTGCCCTTTGACGGGCTTACGGTCTAATCGGGGAGATGGACAGACAAGAACAATGGCAATAAATAGAGTCAAGGGGAAGAACATCGCATTAAAACAATAGCAAGTAAATAGAATCAGGGTGACATACATCTCATTAACAAAATAAATAGGGTGATGAAGAT
Source organism: Ornithorhynchus anatinus (assembly GCF_004115215.2). Classification (NCBI taxonomy): domain Eukaryota; kingdom Metazoa; phylum Chordata; class Mammalia; order Monotremata; family Ornithorhynchidae; genus Ornithorhynchus; species Ornithorhynchus anatinus. The sequence continues at coordinate 31,389,452 of NC_041751.1, forward strand.
ATATACAGTTGAGCGGACAAGTACAGTGCTGAGGGGAGGGGACGGGAGAGGGGGAGGAGCAAAGGGAAAGGGGGGAGAAGAGGGTTTAGCTGCAGAGAGGTGAAGGGGGGGTAGAGGGAGCAGAGGGAAAAGGGGAGCTCAGTCTGGGAAGGCCTCTCGGAGGAGGTGAGCTTTAAGTAGGGTTTTGAAGAGGGGAAGAGAATCAGTTTGGCGGAGGTGAGGAGGGAGGGCGTTCTAGGACCGGGGGAGGACGCGGCCCAGGGGTCGAAGGCGGGACAGGCGAGACCGAGGAACGGTGAGGAGGTGGGCGGCAGAGGAGCGGAGCGTGCGGGTTGGGCGGTAGAAAGGGAGAAGGGAGGAGAGGTAGGAAGGGGCGAGGTGACGGAGAGCCTCGAAGCCTAGAGTGAGAAGTTTTTGTTTCGTGCGGAGGTCTATAGGCAACCACTGGAGTTGTTTAAGAAGGGGAGTGACATGCCCAGGGCGCTTCTGCAGGAAGATGAGCCGGGCAGCGGAGTGAAGAATAGACCGGAGCGGGGCGAGAGAGGAGGAAGGGAGATCGGAGAGAAGGCCGACACAGTAGTCTAGCCGGGATATTACGAGAGCCCGTAGCAGTAAGGTAGCCGTTTGGGTGGAGAGGAAAGAGTGGATCTTGGCGATGTTATAAAGGTGAGACCGGCAGGTCTTGGTAACGGATCGGATGTGCGGGGTGAACGAGAGAGACGAGAGGAGCAAAGTGTGCGGGTTGGGTTGTAGTAGGAGAGCACTGAGGTACGGTAAGAGGGGGCAAGGTGATCGACTGCTTTAAAGCCGATGGTAAGAAGTTTCTGTTTGATGCGGAGATGGATGGGCAATCCCTGGAGGTTCTTGAGGAGTGGGGAAATATCAACTGAACGTTTTTTCAGGAAAATGATCCGAGCAGCGGAGCGAAGTATGGACCGGAGTGGGGAGAGACAGGAGGCAGGGAAGTCAGATGGAGGCCGACGCAGTAACCAAGCCAGGATAGGATAAATTCTTGGATTAATGTGGTAGTAGTTTGGATGGAGAGGAAAGGGCGGAATTTAGCCACAACTTCCCTTCAGTTCTGTTCCAGGATTCGGTGTATTGTCAAAAAGAAGGAAGCCACTTTCCTTCTAAAGGGAAGTTCTAGGGTGCTTGATTAGCCTCCCTTTATACGCTCATCCTAGTGGGGGATTTGGAAATGTGGGGATCGAAGTAGAGGTGGATGGGAGGATCTGTCCCTGTTTAGAGTGCCACTCAGCCTGGGGGAGAGAGGGATTCCCCCAGCCGGCCTCTTGCGGTTCTGAGGTTGAGTCAGGGGAAAGAGAGAGCCCAGAGGCCTCGCCGAAAGCAGATCAAACCTTCGGAGCCTGGACGGTTGCGGGGTGGGGAGGGAAGGTGCCCCCTAATGCAAGAAGCCGTACTTAGAAATCACAGTGACATCTGCATCTAGATAGTCATAGTTCCCTGTCTGAACGTCAACAATCCTGAAGGCTGTGTTTCACATTAAAAGAAAAAAATGCCTTGCTCTCATTTCCCAGCACAAAGCAGGCTGCCTCTTGAAGAAAGGCTGAAAGGTGATTTCACCTAGCATTTTCTGCAACGATATCACCAAAATCATACCTCGTTTCTGATTTCTTTTTAAACCAGTGCTCCCACTTCAGTCCGTTTGCTGACGAGACTACGGATTACGTTACTAGAAACATTCTGGCGACACCCATCATGAATGGCAAAGATGTTGTCGCTGTAATCATGGCTGTGAATAAAACCGATGGCTCGTTTTTCACCAGCTCAGATGAAGATGTGAGTATTCGAAAGATATGGGAAGAGAGTGTGTGTGTGTGTTTTTTTTTTTTTGGAGGGGGGGTGCATGTCCCTGTATTGGTCTTGATGGAATTTGGGCTCTTTATTATAAAATTAAGATGGCATTTTCTCTGTCCTCTTCAATTTGAACTTTGAGTTCTGTTCTCTTGGCGTTTGCGATTGAATTTGGAATTTTCCTTATCCTCTGTATTAGATGACACTATTCACAGGAGGATTTCATCCTTGTGTGTAAGTGTGACCAAAGGAAGGGCCTCTCCCATGCAGTCGTTTCACTCATTCCCATTCATCAGTGCATGCCTGAGCTTGGCACGCCAGGTAGCGGGCACAGGGTTCCAAACTGACTCCAGTTGCTGAGAGGAGGAGAAAATATGGTGTGTGCATGACAGTTATGACTGGCTAGTAGCCTATTTCAATACTAGTTTTGTAAGGCTCTGTGTAAACCTATAAAGTCATAAATGTGATTGAGATTTTTCACTGTCTTTTCAGATTTTCTTGAAGTATCTGAATTTTGCCTCCTTAAATCTGAAAATTTACCATTTGAGTTACCTTCACAACTGTGAGACACGAAGAGGCCAGGTAAAATAAAGAGGTGGATTTTCTTACCGCTTCCTATTTTTAGACTCAGATGGGTTTTTCTCAGACCTCTTCAGTTTAGCAGAGTTTTAACTTTGAATTCTGTTTTATTGGAGTTGGGGAAGTTGTACTGGGAAATCAGAAGCACCTTGTTAAGCGGATCAAGCATATATTAAGTATTTTAACAGATGACGGAGTGCTTCTCCGGAAGAATGAAAACATGATAACAAACTTGGAAGGAGGTATCATTTCTGCAGTTCTAGCGCCACATTGCTCATTCTTATTGGCCGTGGGCCTCTATGGGGCAGGAGTAGTTTGGTTTGAATTTGCCCAAGACAGATATAACATCTGTTGCCAAACTGTACATTCCAAGCGCTTAGTACAGTGCTCTGCACATAGTAAGTGCTCAATAAATACTATTGAATGAATGAATATAACATAAGTGTCAAGCTCACATCAGTGAGGCTAACTAACACTGTGCGGACAGACAGAGAAGCAGCGTGGCCTGGTGGATAGAGCACAGGCCTGGGAGTCAGAAGGCCTGGGTTCTAATCCTACTGTGCCACTCTGCTGTGTCACCTCGCGCAAGTGGCTTCACTTCTCTGTGCCTGTCACCTCATCTGTAAAATGGGGCAGGGACTGTGTCCAACCCAATTTGCTTGTATCCACTCCAGGGCTTAGTACAGTTCCTGGTACGTAGCAAGGGCTTAATATCACAATTATTAATGATTATTGTTTATTACAGAATGGATTTTTAATGGTATTTGTTACCGTGCGTCAGGCACTGTAGTAAGCCCTGGGATATTTTGCGATCCACCTGTCACTAGTCTTCCCTGTGAGCCCACCTTCGGGAGCCAAGACATCAGTATACGCAATGACACAAAGACAGCATTTCAGAGTCTTCCATACCCAGCCCCCTTCATTTGGAACAAAGCCCTCTGCCCGCCAAAGGGAGGCCATCCCTGCCCAATCAGAGACTGCACCATCTCCTCACTTGGAATCCTCTTTGACTGGAGGTTCTGGACAAGGGAGAGAGAGCTCCTGGTGGGGCTTGGGAAGGTGGGCACGCAGCTGGAGGCAGGGGAATTCCTGGGAATGACCCTCTCCAGAGGTCAGAAATGTGGGCAGACTTCAGGTTAGTGATTCTATGGGGTTTCCATTGTCTTGGGTCCACCAGAGTCTTAATCTCACTCTGGCTCTGACCCCTGTCTCGAAGCCAATCCGCTCCACTCCAGCAGCACCGAAGTAACTGCTAGTGGCAATAGGTATGGCAGAGGAGGATGAGTGTAAGAGGAGGTTAGGAGGGTGGTGATGGGGAGAAGGAATAACCTCTTTCTCTTCCCTCTCGCCCTAATAATAATTATGGTATTTGTTAAGCACTTACTATGTGTCGAGCACTGTTCTAAGCGCTGGCCCTACCAACAAAGGTTAGGGAAAAGGGACTTACGGAAAGGGGAAGATTGTAATTGGGGCTGACCAAAGTAGAGGATCCCAGGGTTGTAGTTCATTTACTGGGATTGGGATTGTATTTTGTTCTGGAAAAAGATTGAAAGCTGGTGGTTCTTGAAACTGAAAGAGGGCTCCACATAGCAAAGGAGCCAGAAAAAGCAAAGGGTGGAGCAAGGGATGAAGGACTGTGAAATCATTAAATCTACTTTCAGCCTTGGGTATGTGCTTTTCTTGGGCAATTCAATGTTGTCAAAACGTAGGCACTGGGGAAATGCTTTCACGGAGGTTTTTGTTCGTTTGTTTCCTGCACGTACGGCCGACACTCCATCTTTCTGAGGAAAGGTTCTCATGTGTTTGCTCCTCAGGTGCTACTGTGGTCAGCTAATAAGGTCTTTGAGGAGTTGACAGACATCGAGAGGCAGTTCCACAAAGCTCTTTACACAGTGAGAGCCTATCTGAACTGTGAGAGATACTCTGTGGGGCTTCTGGATATGAGCAAGGAAAAGGTAAGCCCTTACGAGTAACAGAAGATGGAATAATAATAATGTACATATATTATTATTATAATGATATCATTTACTAAGTGCTTCCTATGTGCTAATAAGGGCTAGTTCCTAAGAAGCTGCTAAAGAAAAGACCAATTATAAGGTCAGGCTTTCCCCTGCCTACTTCAGCCAGTGAAATGTAGCTTTCCTGAGCTCTAATGAATGGTTCTGTTTCTGTCTTTTCTCTTCAGGAGTTCTTTGATGTGTGGCCAGTTTTAATGGGAGAAGTCCAGCCCTACACAGGACCTCGGACCCCAGATGGAAGGGTAAGTCAATTACCTCAGTATGAGTCCTTCTTTATCCAGCATGATATATGCTTCTGAAAGGCCTATAATCAACCCATTAATCATTGGTATTTATTAAGCACTTACTGTGTGCAGAGTACCGTACCACATGCCCGGGAGAGTACATACAATAGTCGGTAGACACATTCCCTGCCCACAATGAGCTTACAGCCTTAAGGAGGAGACAGACATTAATTAATCAATGAATCAAGCACTTTAAAGCCCTCAATCACCTTGCCCCCTCCTACCTCACCTTGCTACTCTCCTACTATAACCCAGCCTGCACATTTCGCTCCTCTAATGCCAACCTACTCACTATATCTCGATCTCGTCTATCTCGCCACCGACATCTCGCCCACGTCCTGCCTCTGGCCTGGAACGCCTTATATCCGACAGTTACTCACCCGGCCTTCAAAGCCTTATTGAAAGCAAATCTCCTCCAAGAGGCCTTCCCTGACTAAGTCCTCTTTTCCTTTTTCTTCCACTCCTTTCTGCATCGCTCTGACTTGTCCCTCTAGTCCCTCTCTCCTCCCAACCCTACAGCACTAATGTACAGATCCGTAATTTAATTATTCTAATGTCTGTTTCCCCCTCCAGACAGTAAGCTCTTTGTGGGCAGGGTATGTGTCTGTAATATTGTTATATTGTACACTCCCAAGCTCTTAGTACAGTGCTCTGCACAGAGTAAGTGCTCAATCAATATGATTGATTGATAATTAGTGGTATTTATTGAGCACTTACTGTCTGCAGAGAACTGTATTAAGCACCTGGAAGCGTACAGTACATTAGAGTTGGTAGACACGTTCCCTGCCCTGAGGAGCTAACATGTAGTGGAGGAGTTTACAGTCTAGTGAAATAACTTGTTTGTTTTTTTTTGTAGGAAATACTCTTTTACAAAGTCATTGATTACATCCTCCATGGAAAAGAAGATATTAAAGTTATTCCGTAAGTAACAAACTTTATAGAGAAAATGCTACAGTTTAAAATGAAGGGGAGACATAAGCCAAGCAAATCACCTTAATCCACATTTCGATCTGCTGCTGTGCTTTCTCTTTCTCATTCACTATTTCTAGACAGCCTGTGGAGCCATTTAGTTTTCTTTTAAAAAAAAAAACATATTCATTAATCCCTTACTCTGTAACACTATAATAAGTGCTGGAGTAGATACAAGCTATTCAGGTTAGACACAGTCCATGTCCCATATGAGTTTCACCATCCCATTTTATAGATGAGGAAACTGAGGCACAGAGAATTGAAGTGGCTTGACTGAGGTCACACAGCAGACAAGTGGCAGAGGTGGGATTAGAATCAAGTCCTCTGTCTCCCAGGCCCGTGCTCTTTCCACTAGACCATGTTGCTTCTCCAGTTACTTAGTTATTTTCACCTCAACAGTAAAGGTAGACCACATTTTTCCAGAGTCTTTTTTTTTCTTTCAAAACCCCTCTTCCTTAGGAAGCTGAATTGTGGTTGCCACCAAATTGTCTCTCCTCTCTCTGCTACTGGAGAATAATCCCATTTTGCAGCCTAAAAAATGACCTACAAGGGTTCTGAAAGGCTCTCAGGCCAGGTAGTGGGGTTAAATAAAAGGACATGTGAGTTCTGGCCCCCAGAAAGGTATTCTCCAACCACTCTGGAAGTGAGTTGAACCAGTATTTTGCTTGTTTTGGAAGATCTGGAAAATGTTTGCTCCTGTCCTATTCTGAATGAATGGGATTTACCTGAAATTAGATTTGTTTTTCAAAAACGCTTCAAAATGTGAAACACTTTTAAAGCAACCTGCACCACTCCACACCTCCTCCTTTGAACCAGATTAGTCGATGGAAATATTTCCCAATAAAGCCCTCTCACCCTGCAAATCACCCCATCCCAGGATTGTGAGGTGATGTGAATAGAGAAAGAGGGATCATCTCAACCTTTGACATTAAGCAGTCTGGAAAGTCTGCCTTCAGCAAGTTCAAAATACCTGGAGCTGAAAGGAATGCTTAAGAACTTTGAGCGGGGGAGAGGACAGTGAGGCAAAGAGAAGGCAAGCCCAACTCTACGTCAACGAAGTGGTAGGCTACTCCATGCCAGTTGAACAAGTGAACTGAATTGGGAGTGGAGAGTAGAGGACAAATGTTACACACCCTCCAACGATTTTTAAGTCAGTAAATTTGGTAGTCAAAAGTCTACATTTGGTTCAACGATGCCTTCTCATATATCGCTCAAAGGAACAAGGAATCAAAGATGGCTCCAGGCTTCCACTGTGGCCTACAGTGGAAGCCTGGAGCCATCTTTGATTCCTTGTTCTTGTTCTGCCTCACAAACGTGGTAAAGGGGGACTCGAAATATTAGTATTAGGCAAAGATAGGAGAAGGACCAGTTTGCAGAGGAATGATGATTAATCTGTCTCGGACTGTGTTCGGTTTGAGACAGGTCATCCAACTGAAGGCATCCTGGCCACTGGGAAAGATGCAAGACAGTGAAAGATGTGGAATTGAAAAGCATATTAACAGTCAGGACTGGAGACATATATCCAGGCTTCACCGATTTGCTTTCTTATGACAGCCGAAGCCCTCTGAGGAGGAGAAAAAGGGATTTTTCACCCGGGAACCAGTGACCTGGGCTCTTTTGTCTAGTGCATGGTGAACTCTGAGGTACAGGAGAAAGGGTGTGGCTTTCTGCAGTGTTTTGGGTAAAATCAAAATTGCTATTCCCTGTGAAGCTCTCATTCAAAGCAATTCTCTAGAAGGGGGGGGGGGAACCCAAAAAACTGCTCCCTGGGCAACACACGGTCATGGCCAGACATGGCCATGGGGAGATTTCTAAAAGAGGGGAGGTTGGGGAGGGACTGACAACTAGGGAGCCCAGTATTCAGCTCGGTCATCTATCTCCTTCCTTGACATTTTCTGCTTCAGTTTCTCTCCGTCTCTAGAGGCCCTGCAGTCTGGGCACTAGAAAAACATCTAAAATTTGATTAGTGCTATTGTTCAACCAAGGAGGAAAAGAAATGCCAAGGGCCTTCCACAGGGAAAGCTTGCCTCCTTGTCCTCGAGCTTAATCTCAACTGTCTTGAGTCTATCATGTTCTCCCTTTTTGGCTTTTGGAGCTCATCAGGGCTTCACCTTTCTCTCTTAAACTGCATATGCTTTCTCAAAAAGATCCGGGCCACGTTGGAGTTGCCTAGGCCATACAGGCCTGGGGTTACAGATTGGCGGTCCGAATCCATAATCTGCCGCCTTAGTCTGTGGCTGGGGCGTTTGGGCCTCGTGGTGGTGGACTGTGATAACCCAAGCCTCCCACCTCTCCCACTGCTTCTCATTGCCAGGCCTGACGGTATGGAAAGAGTTCTCAGGAGAGGCGACTTGCTCCCTGCTAATCCTCCTCCTCCCAGGAGGTTGCCGTCTATCTTGAGATCCCATCTGAGTCGCGGCAGGGAGCCGACGGCAGTGTCTGTGACTTCCATTCCTCTACGGCCGCCCAGTTCCCCACTTGGTCAACAGCCGGCAGGAGGGTCGGGGTATCACAAAAGTTCCTCCCTACAGTGGAGCCCTTGGAGCTTGCCGCACTTACTTCACCCCATCGGCCCGGCCCTGCCTAGGGTGATGAAGGCCGTCCCAGAATGGGACACCACTGGGAACCCCAGGGAGATGTGCAGCTTCTTGATCACATTGCACCAGCACCTTAAGGATCTTAGGGACCTCCAAAGGATCCCCTATCCCTAGGGGCCATTCAATCAACTACAAGGTTAGAGACTTGGAAGGTCTGCATGATGCCGATGGCAACGCTGAAATAGCATCAATGCTTCATGCTGAGGCTGATGTCATTTATAATGTCTCGCCCTCCCCTCATCTCTCACTCTGGACTATGGAGTCCAGTGATCGACTATACCACCTAACCCTGACTCTCTGCTGCTTATTTCAGTGCTAGGGAGTCCAGGGCACCTAAAGTCTTTTAAGCAGTGCTCTCTAAACTGTAGTTTGGGGTTATTAGTGGCCCCTATAAAGGATTTTGGTGGCCCTCATCACCACCCCCAGTACCCTTATCCTGGCTCAATCGATCTCCTTTTTCTGGTGTAGAAGACTTGTGCCCACTTGTGTGGTTGACAGTGAGCAAAAGAAGCATATACCTTGGAATGACCACCACAGGATAGAAATGATCCAGTTGGAACTTAAAAATTGCCTGAGACTAGATGGCACAGTCTCTAGATGGTGAATTATCGGCCAAATGTACCATAGGGTGCCTTTTTCATACACTCTGGGGAGGCCCTTAGATATATCCTGAAGGAAATAGGGGTGAAACTTATCTTGGACAAGTGGGGTGGCTGCCCCAGGATCTCTGAGTCCTGCGGGGGGTTTGGGAGAGGCTGGGGGGCAGGGAGAGGCTTTCATCACTCTGGGTGTCACATCCCTCTCCTTTCCCCTCCCCTTCCACTGTAGTTCTATGACAGAACAAGTCGTTGGGGTTTATTTGGGGTTAGGAGAATGTACCTTACTATAATTCCTAATCCATGGGCTCTATGTCCAAACGTTTATTGACCTGGTCTCCTAGTGGCCGGGCAAATGTTGAGTTATTTTTTAATCAAAAAGAGGTGTTCTGCTTCAGACTTTTTCCGGAGTGTTTTCGTGGACATGAATTCTGCATTTTTCTTTTCATTCAGAAACCCCCCAGACAATCACTGGGCGCTGATCAGTGGCCTGCCAACATATGTAGCAGAGAGTGGCTTTGTAAGTTCCTTCCTTCATTCAAATTTCACTGAATGCTTTAGACCATGGGTCAGCCACCCTGGCGCAGGTACAAGAGGGTGGCCCGCCCAACCGTCCTGGCCGGCTGGCACACTGGTGCTGCTGATGCCCTTTTCCGGCATGCTAGGCTACTTCCAGATCCACAGTGCCACTGCTTGTTCAGAGCTGCTGCTCCAGAGACCTACAGGAGGTCAAACCGGCTTCAGATTTATTACAGAGAAATCCCACATACAGGCAGCGGGGATTGGAGGGGTGGAAGTTTCCCCCACTCCCAATGACCAGTCTCTTTAACGGCTCCCAGGAGCTGCCTGCTCGGATCAAAACCACTTGCAGCGAAACATGACCCCGAGTGGTCCTGAGAGGCCCTGACAGATGCACCAGCCCACTGAAATTTTCCCAATATCCCACTGGGCCTGGGCAACTATCCGGGTCCCCTCCTTGACTCCCTCCTGCAGCTGGGCAGGACACAAGAGCAACAGCTACGTCTCAGCCCGACTCAGAAGCGGCAGCCATAGCTATGCCTGAAACTTCAGCTCCTCTCTATAGGAGCCTGGCCTAGGCTTCCCTGAGAACGGCATAGCTCCGTGGCATTATCGTGCAGTGATGGAATTGAAACTCATATTTGTACTTTGCTAACTCCGGGCACATTAAATTATTCTGAGGTGCATTGAATCATTCATTCTTAATCTGAGAGGGCGAGTGGCCAGTTTGCTTATTCTTATCCAGTTACCGGTGCGATTATTTGTGTCGGAAAGTATCATTTAATGTTAATGTAAAATAAAATAATCTTTCTGTTCCTCTTCCAGATCTGCAACATTATGAATGCTCCAGCAGAGGAGATGTTTAAATTTCAGGTAAGTTTTCATCTAGCTGTTGAGAGGAATTATATTTTGTTATTCTCAGAAGTCTTTCCTGCCCCAAAATAATGCATAAAAGATCGTTTCGATCTATAGGATGCTGCGTTCCTGAAATTCACATTCTCAGTTTAATACACCAAAATAAGAAGATTCAAGTACCATCATTTATTTGTTCTTAGCAGACTGTGTTGGCTCATCCTTTAGACTCTGCATTGTAACCTCATTGTGGGCAGGGAATGTGCCTACCAACCGTATGGCTGATTGATGCCAAACTCAGGTGGTTCAAGTGGGCCTAGTCACCTCACTAATAATGATAATAATGATAACTGTGATATTAGTTAAGTGCTTACTATGTGGCAGACATTGTACTGAGCGCTGAGGAGGATACAAGCAAATCGGGTTGGACACGGTCCCTGTCCCACATGGGGCTCTCAGTCTTAATCCCCATTTTACAGTTGAAGTAACTGAGGTACAGAGAAATGAAGTAACTTGACCAAGGTCGCACAGCAGACAAGTGGCAGAGCTGGGACTAGAACCCAGGTCTTTCTGACTCCCAAGCGTTGTGCTTCTCACAATAACATGGCTGACACGTGCCAAACTCTTGGGATTCAAGCGGGCCTAGTCAACTCACTAATAATAATGATGATGATGATGATGATTGTGGTATCTCTTAAGCGTCTACTATGTACTAAGCACTGGAGTAGATGCAAGATAATCAGGTCGATCACAGTCCCTGTCCCACATGGGGTTCACGGTCTAAGAGGGAGGGAGAACAGGTCTTGAATCCCCATTTTACAGATGAGGAGACGGATCAGAGAAGCAAAGCAACTCGCCCAAGATCACACAGCAGACAAGTGGCAAAGCCGGGATCAGTAGCCAGCTCCTCTGGCTCCCAGGCCCGTGCCCCTTCCACCAGGTCACCCTGTTTCCAATTTCGCCCTTATTCGAGGTTGGAGGCTGGATCCGTCACATAAACCATTATCCCCTAGTCTCCTGGCCCTGCTTCTGGATGGGACCAGTCTCGTCATTCTGAAGCAGCGTGGCTCAGAGGAAAGAGCCCGGGCTTGGGAGTCAGAGGTCGTGGGTTCTAATCCTGGCTCTGCCACTTGTCTGCTGTGTGACCTTGGGCAAGTCACTTCACTTCTCCGGGCCTCAGTTACCTCATCTGGAAAAATGGGGTTTAGAAAATGTGAGCCCCAAGTGGGACGATCTAATTACTTTGTATCTACCCCAGCGCTTAGAATGGTGCTCCGCACATAGTAAGCACTTAACAAATGTCATCATTATTATTATTATTCTTGTCTGGCTCGGCCCCAAGATGCCAGAGGCAAAAACAGATCCCAGATCGGGATTGGAACTGGGCTTGCACTTCGATCCGTACCTTTTATTCACCCCTTCACTCAGCCCCACAGCACTGATGACCATATCCACAACTTTACTGCTTGCTATTAATATCTGTCCTACCCTCTAGACAGTAAACTCGTTGTGAGCAAGGAACGGGTCTACCAACTCAGTTACACTGTATGTTCCCAAGTGCTTAATGCAGTGCTCTGCTTGTATTAATAAATACACTTCATTGATCGATCAGAACTAGGGCAGGCCAAGTTGAACTAGGCCTCATCTATTTGGTCCGTGTGCTGCTCCATCTAGATGTGGTTTTTCTCCCCTCCCCACCCAGGGAGTTTAATGGCCGGGGACGGTGAGGACCGGGACCTTAGCTGGTGTCGTGAGAAAGAAATGAAGCCTCAGTAAGGGCAGGGGAAATGGGGCAAAAAAGAGAGGGCTCATTCATTCATTCATTCAATTGTATTTATTGAGCACTTACCGTGCACGGAGCACTGTACTAAGAGCTTGGGAGAGTACACTCTAACAATGAACAGACACATTCCCTGCCCACAGCGAGCTTATAGTCTAGAGAGGCTGCCACTAGGGCTGCAGTGGGAAATGAAGGATGAGAGCAGAAGGAAAGGGATGGCAAGGATTGGTTGGAAATCTTACCTCAAAACCATTTTCAATTCTGAGCCAGATTCCCTGTCTGTCACTGTGCTGCACAGACTATCGTTTAGCATGTTAGCATTTAAGAAGCCGAAGGGAAAAATACATCCCGTTTCATCCAATTGCATTTTCCCAGTACATGTGTTCTTCCCCGTCTTCTTTAGATCGTAAACATCTCCAGGGCAGAGCAATTCACTATAGCACCTAGACCCAGTACAGTGCTCGGCCCAGATTGATAGCCGATAAATACATTTTTTGGATGATAATTCATCTTTTTTTATTTATTTTTAGGAAGGCCCTTTAGATGACTCTGGGTGGATTATCAAAAATGTCCTTTCCATGCCAATAGTTAACAAAAAAGAAGAAATTGTTGGTGTCGCCACTTTTTACAACAGGAAAGATGGAAAGCCATTTGATGAACAGGACGAAGTACTCATGGAGGTAGAAGTGTTGATTACAGTACATCTGAATGAGCTTTTGGAAAAAACAAACCCAAAAACCTTAGGCTAAATCCCTGGAACCCCACAGTGCAATGGTTCAGAATATTTTTGCAGTTCACTTGCCCCAGAGGATGCCGGGATGTTCAGGAGCCATATCACTTGTGTGAACACTTGGTGTTGATCCCAAACCCTGAAGGACCCATTGCTTAGGACTGGCAGGCTGACCTGAGGGCACACGGTCCAGTCTTGGTGTCGTTGGGAATTATCCAGTTGGGTCCATGTTGAACTGGAGAGCCTGACTTCCCTTCCGACTTTAAATCACCTTGTCGCGAGTCATCCACCAGGGATGTGTGATCCAGTTCAGAAAGGAGGCTGACAGGGTCCACTTCAACCTATTTTGTTGTCGAATTTTTGAATTTGAAACAAGATAGTTGTAGTTCTCAAAAAGTCATTTGGGAGGTGATGAACTTGAAGGTGAGAAGTGGGATGGGGAGGAAAAGCTGGATAAATCACCATTTTATCGCATAATTGAAGAATTTGTGGAGAATATTTTTTCTAGAACTATGAAACCAGATTAAAAAGAAGTATTCAAATAAGTGGCATTGGAGACCTATAGTTCAACTGCTCTGTTTGGTTTTGAAGTCTCTAACACAGTTTCTCGGCTGGTCTGTACTCAATACCGATACCTATGACAAGATGAATAAATTAGAGAATCGGAAGGACATTGCTCAGGACATGGTGCTGTATCATGTGAAATGCGACAAAGATGAAATTCAAGAAGTCCTGGTATTTGCATTTTAGATCTCTAGAATGCTAGAGCATTAGTCATATTTAGATGACTAGATTAAAATTCATAGCATGATTCATATTTGTGGGCTATTTAAATGATCTTTAATCGTAATAAAAACAAATTTGATTTTTGAATTAAATTTCCAAACTATGGTTGCATAATATAGCAATATCAAATGATAAATGTTATTATCCTGGAAATATAAACAAGCTGGAAAAAATGAAAAGCAGCATTTTTATTATATCATTAAGGTCAGAAAGTATGATAGTCTCAGATCATGTTAGGGCAACATGAAGAATCTCTCTTTAAGCCTACATAACTCATTTCTAAAAGGAGTCTGCTTTCATATTTTCTCCAGAGGTGAAGGATTATACAGTGATTTGATAGGATTGAGCTCAAATAGCTTTTTTTTTAATGAATCTAGCACTTACGTTGATGATTCCTAAGATTTAATTAAAGCAGTTTAGATGGGTTGGTCCTACTCAGGAGACTCACCATATAATATCTACCGCTTTAAATATGAAAATTTTCACAAATACATAAAAACAAATATCATTCTCTCTTTAGCCAACACGAGAGAAACTGGGGAAAGAGCCGGCAGATTGTGATGAAGATGAGCTTGGTAAAATATTGGTAAGAGATCGACCTCCAAGTTTCCTGCCAAAGAAAGGGATGGAAAGGTGCAGCTGGAGCCCCGAAGGAGTTTGGGCAAGCCAGGGATCCCACAGATCTGAAATGCTAGAGGGGGGTATGATTTACACAAAGCTGACTCGGGCCAGCCATTCCCGGCTGCTCATTCATTCATTCAATCGTATTTATTGAGTACTTACTATGTGCAGAGCACTGTACTAATTTGGGATCACAGCATGGCAACCCCTGAATTGAAAATTTGTGGGGTCAAACAGGAAATGGCTTCAAAATCACTTCTAGGGAATGCTGTGGCACATGACAGCTACCCTACGGGGCAGCAGGAAGTACTATGATCGATTCAATCGGATTTATTGAGCGCTTATTTTGTGCTGAGCACTGTACTAATCTCTAGGGAGAGCACAATACAACAATAAACATATTAGTGAAGAGAACATTGATTTGGGAATCAGGAGACCTAGTTGCTGCCCCTAGATCTACCCCAGCCTGCTGAGTGAACTTGGGCAAGCCACCTTTTTAAAAAAAGAGTTTAAAAAAAGGTATTTGTTAAGCGCTTACTTCGTGCCAGGTACTGGGGTAGATACAAGCTAATCAGGTTGGACACAGTCCATGTTCCACATGGAGCTCACAGTCTTAATCCCCATTTTACAGATGAGGTACCTGAGGCACATAGAAGTGAAGTGACTTGCCCAAGGTCACCCAGCAGATAAGTGGCAGAATTGGGATTAGAATCCAGGTCCTTCCGACTCTCAGACCTGTGCTCTATCCACTTGGCCACGCTGCTTCTCCACCTGTCCTCTCTGGAACTTAGCTTTTCTTTCCTGTAAATGGGAATGGTAATACCTATCCCTCTCTACCTCAAATGAATGTGGGAGAATAAAACAAGTTAGCCGAGGTTAAAGTGCTTTGGAAAAATGAAAGAGTTATCCACATTCTAGGTGTTATTCTTATAGAATTAACGTGCGTGAGTAGCAGTGCTCTTGAAAGTGGTTAAATTAGGTAGCCTAAATGGTAGGGGATGCTATAATTCTAGGACAAAGGTTCTTCAAAACTCCCAGCAAAGAGAAAGCACAGTAGTCATTCAACTTTCTCTAATTCCTTAGTGAGAAGGAAAGCGGTGAAAGGGCAGTTTGTTAAATTCCACATTCCTTTCATGAGGGAGAGAAAGTAAGAGTTGTGTAAACTTTTACAGAAGTGAGAATGGAAGCCCAGAGAGGGAAAGGCACTCTCTTTGCATCGCACAGAGAGTTAATGGCAGGAAGCAAAATTACAAGCCAGGCCTCTTGACTGCTGGGCCCAGGCCCTTTATCCTCCATTGCTGTTGCCCTTCTGGATTGTTTCGTCTGGACCAGCAATTTCAGGGCCGGAAACCATATTATCATCTAATAATTGTGGGGAATCTGAAAATCAATAGCTGTCTTGGTGACCTGATTATCTTGTATCTCCCTCTATTATTATTCCCTCTAGACTGTAAGCTCGTTGTGGGCAGGGAATGTGTTGTATTGTACTCTCCCAGGCGCTTAGTACTGTGCTCTGCACACAGTAAGCACTCAATAAATACGGTTGAATGAATGAATGAAAGTGGATTTCAAGCCATTTCTGACCGGCCTCACTCCTGTTCCGTGCTTTGATCCATACTAAATGGATCTGGAACGAGCAGGGGCCGGAACTCGGTTGAGCACAGACAAGGACTGGACTGGGCTACATTCTGGGATTCCCAGATGGCGGGGAATGAGTCTCTAGCTCCTTGAAAATATTGTCCTTAACCAGTGAGAGAGAGAGAGAGAGAAAGAAAGTGTGTGTGTGTGTGTGTGTGTGTGTGTGTGTGTCTACAGACGGTAGATTCCAGCAAAAATGCTTTTGAACATGTAATTGAGGTAGGGACAAGAAATGCAGCGTGTGACTCAGAAGTGAATTTTAATTAAAAAATAATTTGATCTCCCCTCAGTGGCATGGAATGTATGACAGAATGAGTCTCATTTTAATTTGATTGGCTGTTGCATAGCAAATATGAATGCTTACGTTCGAATAGCTAAATTCGGGTTCAGTATATGACTACAGCTATGATTGCCATTTCAAGGAAAGGGTGGGAGCAGGAAGTCGGTGGAAGGAGAGGCGAGAATGTGGGTATTGTGAGTAGATTAGCTTGAGAGGTTGAAGACTGAGTGTTGGGGCGTAGTGGGAAAGCGAGTTGATATGTAGGATGGAGAAAACTAATTGAATGCCGTAAAAGCAACGGTCCCATCTGAAAGAGAAGCTGTTCCTGTAACACTTAGCTTTAAGAGGAATTTGTGATATTGATTTAAGAAATGGCTGAAGCACTGAAATTCTCCCTAACATTTGTTTTCAGAAAATGGAATTGCCAGGTCCTAACAAATTTGGGATCTACGAGTTCCATTTCTCTGATTTGGAATGCACCGAACTTGAGCTTGTGAAATGCGGCATTCAAATGTACTACGAGCTTGGAGTGGTGAAGAAGTTTCAGATTCCACAAGAGGTAGGTGACCGTCTTGATTTAAAAATGAAAATAGGGGAAGACATTTGAAGACAACGACAATTGGAGGTTCATAATGTTTCCTGTATGAATGGATTACAGTAGTCCCTCTCTAAAGCACTGGCGCTCTGCTATGATCACTTTGGCTGTAAATGAGTTTTTTTACATAAAGTTTTCCGTGCACGTCACTCTCGCCATCTGCTGCACCTCTGCCCATCTAATCCCTTGTTGCACCCACTGCCCCAGTGGGAACATGATTGACAGGGGGTGAGAGTGTGTCAGTTTGCACAACCACTAGCACTAAAATCATTTCCTTCTCAGGGGGTTCTCAATCCCAAAATCTCCATGCTTTACACAGGAGACTCCATCGTCATCCCTCCCTCTCTAATGCTACCAAATATGGTCTTCAGAGGCCATACTGTGGTAACATTTCAACCCTCAGTCAATCAATCAATCGTATTTGACGGAGCACTTACTACGTGCAGAGCACTGTACTAAGCGCTTGGGAGAGTACACTACAACAGAAATCCGTCCATAATGAGCTTACAGTCTAGAGGGGGAGGCAGGCATTAATATGGATAATATTCAATATCCAATAATATGAATGATATAATGTGAATTAATATGATTTACTCTCTCCACCAACCTCCTCATTGCCCCCATATATACTTTTCGTACCTGTTAAAATTTATACAAATATGTCAATTCTGTTAGGATACTTTACAGTAATAAGATAAGACTACGTAAGAATAAATTTAATAGAGTAATTATATAGTTGTAGAGACAGTAAAAATGAACTCTTACTGTGAAGCGAAACCAAAATTCGGGAAAAAACTCACTGTTTAAAAGCACAATACCACAGTTTTCCGTAAGGTTTTTTTTTTCTTTTTCATTATTTTCCTCAGACCATTCACTTGCAAACTCTCCTCCATACTTACAAAATTTGGTGCCCAAAAGTAAATAATTCAAGTGCAAACCTGATGATATTGAGACCAACGAAGTCATTTCCTGAGTCTGAGTTCTTTATTCTAGGTCACCTTTCTGTCTATCCACCTTTGACAGGTTCCTACGCTGTGTCTAATTCCTCCAAAAAGAATGACTGGATAGCTTATGCTCCAAAAACTGTTATTGACTGTAACAGCATATTAAGTCTGCAAGTCATGGTGTCAGGCAACCCTTAGCACTTATGCAGATATCAGTCGACATGCTCCACTTATTTATTCATTCGTTTCATTTTTCCATACTTGTGCTATTACCAGTTTCATCTCAATTTTTCCTCCTGCTCCTGGTGTATTCATACAATTTATATGTGCCTGTCTCCATTGCCACTTGACTGCTATGTGACCTTGGGCAAGTCAGTTAGCTTCTCCGGGCCTCAGTCGCCTCATCTGTAAAATGGGGACTGAGGCCCTGAGCCCCGTGTTGGGACGTGGATTGGGTCCAACCTGATTATCTTGCATCTACCCCGGAACTTAGTACGGTGCCTGGCACATAGTAAGCGCTTAACAAATACCGTAAAAAACAAAACTCCCGAAAAGCGGGTCTTTCCTGCCCTCTCTCCTGCCCTTTCCGCAAACATCCCGCTGCCGCTCCCCAGCCGACCAGATTTTTATCTGCTGGTTTTAGAGAAGAATCTAGGCGTGGGAGAAAGGGAAGGAAGAGGGTTTTTCTCTACTTGGTGTGCAGTAGAGGATATCACTGGTATGACGAATCGGGATCAATCTGTTGTTTGGCAACTGTGTTGCTCTCCTTCTCTTTGTGTCCAGGTGCTGGTGAGATTTCTGTATTCAATCAGCAAAGGCTACCGGAGGATTACTTACCACAACTGGCGTCACGGTTTCAATGTGGCACAAACCATGTTCACCCTTTTAATGGTAATTTACTGGGGTTTTAAAAATTTTTATTCTCTTTTCCCTTCCATTTCTTGTAAGGCCATGCACTCTTTCTACCGGGCTTGGCCTCCAGGATTGTCCCAGTGTTAGAATGCCCAAGATCACGAGGATGTGCAATATCGTGGATGCATGGGAATTTGAGGAAGGTACACTCCTCTGCTTCCCCCTCTAGACTGTAAACTCACTGTGGGCGGGAAATGAGTCTGTTATATTGTACTCTGTCGAGCATTTAGTACAGCGCTCTGCACAGAGTAAGTGCTCAAAAAATACGATTGACTGACCTCTTCCAATCCTGAGTAAACTGCCGATCCACTTAGCAGCGGATCATCTTCGGTTTGGAGGAGACAGAAGCAGGTGGCTCTCTCAAATTGCTTTGCTGTGACCACCATCTCCTCCAAACAGCTGATCTCTAATCAGCTCTTGAGTAGATGGGCCCGGCAGCATGTAACAATGTGATTCTTGGCCGTAATGATGTGGAATATTTTTATCCTTGACATTTTTCCATCAGCATTACCGAAGTGGCAATTTGATAAGTATCCTGAGGGAATAAGACCAACTTCTAGAGCAAGCAGCTGCTAAGATCACTCTAATTCCAGCGGCAGCCTTGGGGTAAACCACATCTCAAAAACATGCTATTTGTAAGCCTTTTTCTGCTGTAGAGGAAAAATCATTCTTGCCTACAAGAGATTGCTGCTGTGGCTGCTGATTAAAGGGGCGGCGCCCAAATGCGAAGACTGATAGTTTACGTCTTCACATTACTAAAGAGCCAACTTTCAAACTATTATTCATTTTTACTGGATCTATAATCTAGCTTCGGCTTTAAATCATAGAAAAATCGTTATCCTTTTAGATCATTTTCTTCCTAAACTCTGACTTGGGGAACCGCAGCACGTTTTCTGGTGCCCCGGTCAACTGGTCAATCAATCGATCGATCAGTTGAACTTATTGAGCACTTTTGGTGTGCAGAGCACTTTGCCAAGCCCTTGGGAGAGTATAATATAACAGAGTTGGTAGATGCGTCCCCTGCCCACACCGAGCTTACAGTCTAGAGGGGGAGACGGACATTAGCATAAATAAATAAATGACGGATACGCAGGTAAGTGCTGGGGGGCTGAGGGAGGGATGAATAAAGGATGCAAATCCAAGCACAAGGGCCCTGCGGAAGGGAGCGGGAGGAGCGGAAAGGAGGGCTCAGTTAGGGTCCATACAAAGCCAAGTCCCACCTGCGATGAAAGGTCGGAAAGCCAAACTAAGACGGGGGAAGAAACAGTTAAAGGGGATTTTTTGAAACTGGATGGATTTAAATCATCAGACCCTGATGATGTGAATCCTAGAGTACTTGAGAAGTCGACCGATGTTACCGCAGAGTCGCTAACCCTTATTTTTGAGGGCTCACGGGAGCCTGAAGTCCTCAGGGATTGGAAATAGAACAAATGTTGTTTCTGCCTTGAAAATGAGATGAGAAAGATGACGATTCGGTATAGATCGGCCAGATTAAGATTGAAACCTCTTTAACAATCAATTTGCAACCACTTGGAAGAGCATACGTTAGTAGGAGGCAATCGACAGGGTTTGTGAAGAGCAAATCTATATCGGACAAATTTAATTCCCTTCTCTAATAGAGTGACAGACCATACAAGCAAGGACGAAGAAGACTTTTGATTCTATCCAACCTGATGCCCTTAATGACAAGCTCGGAAATGCTAGGCTCAACAATATTACTGCTAGGCGGATGTCCGGCTGACTTGAGAGGGACTGAAAGGGCAATCAATCAATGGTATTTATTGAGCGCTTACCCTGTGCAGAGCACAGTACTAAACATTCGGGAGAGTCCAAGACAACAGAGTCGGTAAACATGAAGCAGTATGGCTTAGTGGAAAGAGCACAGGCTTGGGAGTCAGAGGTAGTGGGTTCTAATCCTGGCTCCGCCACTTGTCTGCTGTGTGACCTTGGGCAAGTCACTTAACTTCTCTGTGCCTCAGTTACCTCATCTGTAAAATGGGAATTAAAAAATGTGAGCCCCACGTGGGACAATCTGATTACCCTGTATCTATCCCAGCGCTTAGAACAGTGCTCTGCACATAGTAAGCGCTTAACAAATACCATAATTATTATTATTATCCCTGAGATCTTTAGGGAAAGAACATTCAACCATGAATAATCAGTTTTTTACTAGCCTGAAGGCAG
This sequence comes from Ornithorhynchus anatinus, assembly GCF_004115215.2. Taxonomy (NCBI): domain Eukaryota; kingdom Metazoa; phylum Chordata; class Mammalia; order Monotremata; family Ornithorhynchidae; genus Ornithorhynchus; species Ornithorhynchus anatinus. The sequence continues at coordinate 31,410,151 of NC_041751.1, forward strand.
GGAATCAGAACAGATTCATGAGCCCATGATTTAAGAATTCCTTTCTTGGCATAGCTTTTTACCTACGAACTCTGTTACACTGTACTCTTCCAAGCTAGAAATATATTGAATTAACAGCATAAGATCACTTCTTCCCTGATACCTAATCGGAAGCTTGTATACAGTATCAATCCCTTAACTCCTATTTTTAAAACTAGTAAACCAGTCTTTTAGTAATTCTAAATGAATCTACCTCTTTTTTTAAGACGAGGTTTTGCCACAAGACAGTTCTCAAACAGTCAGAAGAGGAATCACCGTGTTAGTCTGAGAGATGCAGTCGTATACGGAAGTGGCAGCCGGCTTAGTACAGCGTTCTGCCCATAGCAAGCGCTCAATAAATGCCATCGTCGATGACGTCGAACCGACCACGTGTTCAGTAACTTCGATCTACGGGAGGCACGTCAGAATTTCAGAAGAGTGAAAGATTCAACGTTGCGGGAGAATAATATGACTTTGAAATTTTGTCGGTGTTTACGCATCGGACCATAGCATTTAGTGGAGAAAATACTGACCCCGGAATCAAGACCCCCATATGTGAAAACCGCACTGCCGAAATCTTTGGAATAGAGAAAGCGAGCGGCTCCATTAGAATCGTCACTGGATAGCCGGCATTATTAAATCCTCTTGCCACGTTTGCAAAATGTAGTTTTGCCTTTCAGAAGTTAGAAACAGAAGAGGAGTTAACGCAACGCTCTGATTCTTTCTTTGCAGACCGGCAAACTGAAAAGTTACTACACAGATTTGGAGGCTTTGGCGATGGTGACTGCCGGTCTGTGTCATGATATTGACCACAGGGGAACCAACAACCTTTACCAGATGAAGTACGATTTCAGTGATTCTGTTCGTCCGTGGGGTGGTAAGGGCCGCGAGGAGTCCGAATTGAACCGGGCCCGCTCCTTCTTGCCGGAATCGAAAGGGTTGCCATCTTGCGGGATCTAAACCCTCCCGGAGTGTAATTGATTATTTAGGAAAACAACACCAAACAAGCCTCTTATTCCAAATTTGCCATAGGCACTGTAAATCACTGGCAGTCTGATCGATTGTACATAGAGGAGAGGCGAGAAAGAATCCATCAAGGCTCGGCCGGGGAGCCATTTAGCGGGCTGGGAAGGGCTGAGTCTGAGGTGAGGTAATGCCACCCTGTGGCCATTTTGCTTTTCTCCTCTGCCAGCGGGCACAGCCGTGCTAAAGTTTCCATTCTGGGGGCCAGTCCATCACTCGATGGCATTTATTGAGCGCTTACTGCATGCAGAGCACCGTACTGAGCGCTTGGGAGAGTACAGTACAGCAGACACGTTCCCTGCCCACGGCAGTAGTAGGACTGGCTCTTGGTAATAACAGTAATAATAATGTTGGGATTTGTGAAGCGCTTACTATGGGCAGAGCACCGTTCTAAGCGCTGGGGGAGATACAGGGTCATCATGTGAGGTTCATCCCCATTTTCCAGAGGAGGTCGCTGAGGCCCAGGGAAGTGACGTGACTTGCCCACAGTCACACAGCTGACAAGCGGCAGAGCGGGGATTCGAATCCATGACCTCTGACTCCCAAGCCCGGCCTCTTTTCACTGAGCCACGCCGCTTCCCTAATAATGGTGGTACTTGTTAAGCACTTACTATGGGCAAAGCACTGTTCTAAGCGCTGGGGGATACAAAGTGGTCAGGTTGTACCACGTGGGGCTCACAGTCTTCATCCCCCTTTTACAGATGAGGCGACTGAGGCCCAGAGAAGTTAAGTGACTTGCCCAAAGTCACACAGCTGACAAGCGGCGGAGCCGAGATTAGAACCCATGACCTCTGACTCCCTAGCCCGTGCTCTTTCCACTGAGCTGCGCTGCTTCTCCTCAAAGTATTTACCAGACCTCAGTTGGGCCTAATGGAGAAGCAGCGGGGCTTAGCCGAAAGAGCCCGGGGTTGGGAGTCAGAGATCGTGGGTTCTAATGCCGCTTCGGCCACTTGTCTGCTACGTGACCTGGGGGCAACACACTTAACTTCTCTGTGCCTCAGTCACCTCATCTGAAAGAGGGAGATCAAGACTGTGAGCCCCACGTGGGACAACCTGATGACCTTGTATCTACCCCAGCACTTAGAACGGTGCTTGGCACATAGGAAGCGCTTAACAAATAGCATCTTTATTAATGGGAAAAAAACTGAGGCTCAGTCACCACTGAGTGGTGTTTTCAGCATCACTATGTGCTATGAGCTAAGTGTACTTGCTTGGATCGCTTAACCTCTGTAAAGAGGAATAAAACCACTTAGGCCCTAACTGACTAATAGATCAAGCCTTGGCCAACCCAGAACAGACGGATAGCATTTATTCCTAAAGACCTAATGCTGCTACCAATCGAGAGAGAGAAGAGGGAGAGAATGTTTTCCTTTGTATTTGAAGAGACACCATTGATCGTGAAAATTCATCTCAGAGTTCACTTGTGGCTGAAAAGGTCAATATTAACCCCATTGTCTTGGCTGCATTGTGCACACAAAAGGCTGCCCCTTGTTGGGTGGTTGTGTTTAATGTTGCAGCACCTGGCAGTTTTCTCTTTTTCCTCACTGTCTCTCATTCCTTAAGGACCAATATTCTATATGCGCCTGAATCTTGACTCATAATACGCTGCTGTTTTTATTCTGGGAGAAGACTTGATTGTCTACACTTTCTACCTAAATGTCCAGATCTCAGTTCCTCAAATCCATACTGTATTGCGCTAAGATCGTTTCCTCAGAACCGCAAAAGAGTGCTTGGGGAAGGCAGAAAAATGGAAGACGATTGATTCTTCAGCAATATGCTTGCTTTGAATGGGTCTGTTTTGTCTGTTTTACCATAGCAGAGGAAAGTCTGGGGCCCAGATAGTTGGCATTTGTGAGGGCACCTCAGGTTCTCAGCCCTATTTGTGACTTGTTTTACGGCATGACTGGGGTACAGTTAACATGTGAGACTTCACCCCTACAGCTCCTTTCTACTTAACCCACCAGAATGAGGATTTAATTCTAGCTGGAAAGACAGTCCACCTCCATAGTGAGCCCTCAAAAGGTTTGGAAGAATGAGAATCTCGCTTGTAAAAGCAATTTTTTGGATTACTTGTTATTAGTAAATCCACACATTTTTCTGATATCAACTAGACGATGTCTTACTTTCCTAACTGAGTTGGTTGTGAATGATAAGTTGTCATAACTTGTGAACAATGTAACCTCTGAGTGGGGTGAGTTTCTGTGAGAGGGTGCAGGTGTGTTTTGGGTGGGAAGGGTTGATATGTATTGATATGTTCTAATAACTTTTTTTCTACAACCAGATCTCAGAATCCATTAGCAAAGCTTCATGGATCATCCATTTTAGAAAGACACCATTTGGAGTTTGGGAAGTTTTTACTTGCAGATGAGGTTTGTGATATAATGCTAATCAAGTTGATTAGACGATAATAGCCAAGCTCAGTTACTAGCTTTCCATAAGCCGCTTATTTAAAAAGTACAAGTCCCAGTCTTAATAACGCTATACAAGTACTAAATATCTTGTTTACTAAACCAACAGCCTCCGTAATGCTATACGCGTTTTTTGAAAACTCCCTTAAAAGGTGCCGTCTGATAAATTGGGGTTTTCTTCTGAAGCAAAATTCTTCTTTGGGGCCAGGGTGGCTACTAATAATAATAATGATAATTGTGGGATTTATTAAGTGCTAACTGTGTGCAAAGCACTGTGCTAAGTGCTGGGGTAGATAATGTACGGAGATCAGACACAGTCCCTTTTCCTTTAGGCAACCCTGCTAGATTCTCTCCAGTTCCAGAACAAAATAAACTCAAAGCTCCCAGCAACTCCATGCTCCAGAAGGTGGAGGGGGTTTGTTCTGCTCAGTTCATTCATTCATTCAATAGTACTTATTGAGCGCTTACAATGTGCAGAGCACTGTACTAAGCACTTGGAATGTACAAATCGGTAACAGATAGAGACAGTCCCTGCCCTTTGACAGGCTTACAGTCTAATCGGGGAGACAGGCAGACAAGAACAATGGCAATAAATAGAGTCGAGGGGAAGAACATCTCATAAAAACAATGGCAAATAAATAGAATCAGGGCGATGTACATCTCATTAAACAAAATAAATAGGGTGAGGAAGATATAGACAGTCGAGCGGATGAGTACAGTGCTGAGGGGGTGGGACGGGAGAGGGGGAGGAGGAGAGGGAAAGGGAGAAGAGGGTTTAGCTGCGGAGAGGTGAAAGGGGGGGGATAGAGGGAGCAGAGGGACCAAACTCTGGCCCCAGAAGTGCAGGGTTAGCTGTTGTACGTTTATCCAACTCCACAGCTAACGCATCCTATGCCCTCTGGGGTCACGTCCCTTTGGACAGGCACCCCTTAGACCAGCACTGAGGTACTGCAGAGCCGAGAGGGCGGGTGGGAGATTTATATCAGCCTCTCTTCTAACCAGGAGGGAAAGTCGAGTTGATTCTCTCCTTCCAAAATAGCTGGCTTCAAATAAAGCCTTATCTCACGTTTGTTGCTGTACGAATGATACTCATATTGAGAAGTAGTGTAGCCTAGTGGATAGAGCAAGGGCCTGGGAGTCAGAAGGACCTGGGTTCTAATCCCAGCTCTGCCCAGCAAGTGTCTGTTTTGTGACCTTGGGCAAGTCATTCCACCTCTCTAGGCTTCAGTTCCCTCATCTGCAGAAAGGGGATAAAGACTATGAGTCCCATGTGGGACATGAGCTGTGTCCAACATGATTAGCTTGTACCTACCCCAGAGCTTAGTACAGTGCTTGGCACATAGTAAGCACTTAACAAATACCACTAAAACAAAAAAAAGATACTCCTAGGGGGACTGGCAGTTTTTTACTTTGGGATCCCCGAGTGCATTTTAAATAATCTGCAGGCTAATTAGTAGACTGAGGGCCCTTAGCAGACTGCATGACTCTCCCTGGAAAATTTCCATTCCTGTTATTATACCCAAATAGCATAGCTCAAATCCCCTACTCAGGGGTGGTCGTGGTGATACTGTGCTGTGATGACTTTAGAAATGCTTCCGCTTTAGACTCTGAACATCTACCAGAATCTCAACCGAAGGCAGTTTGAACACGTGATCCATTTGATGGATATTGCCATCATAGCCACGGATTTAGCGCTGTACTTCAAGTAAGTGATGTTCATAGGCAAAACACCGTAGATGAAAGCGGAAGTTCCTAGTCCACTGCAGCGCTCAGACTAATGAATGGGTTTTAGAGTGCTAGGATGACAGCCGAGCCAGCCTTCCATCCCTCAGAAATGGGGGCTGGTCTTAGTGGTTTTGGTCAAGTCTAGATTCAGGTGCAGACAACCCTGGCCGCAGTTTAGAAAAGGACAGGGTTCCGGGAGGGGGTGGGGATGCATCTGATTGTGCCCACCCTAACCAACTTTGTCAACACCCATACGGCCTCCCCAGCATCCGAGTCCCACTCCGAAGAGTCAGGCGGCACTGATGTGCCCAATCATGCTAATCAATCAATGGTATATTTATTGAGTGGCTACTGGGTGCCGGGCACTGTATTAAGCACTTCACAGTTGTCCTGTGAAGTGAATTATTAAGAAAATACTTCATAGATGACAAGAGTGATAGGAATGTGAGTAGCCTGGCTCTTCAAGAGATAACACGTTTCATGCTTTGAATAAAGTTGGTGGAGCATGGCCTTGGGGAGTTGAGAGGATGGGAATATATATCCAAAGGAAAATGGGTTTTTTTTCAACACTGAAAATGAATCCATAGGGCCATTTTAACACTGCATTTTATCCCTTTCTTTTTTGTGCTTAAAGGAAAAGAACTATGTTTCAGAAGATCGTTGATGAATCCAAAGGGTATGATGATAAAAAGAGCTGGGTAGAATATTTATCACTGGAGACTACGAGAAAAGAGATTGTTATGTAAGTAACTCTCTTTTAGAGTATTAGCATTTTGTTGGGGGGTGCGGGTGGGCCTGGGAATTTGTCATGGGGAGCAAATCCTTATGACTTAAAGCAGGCTTATCCTCGATCGGGGGGTAGAATCTCATCTTCTCTCACTCCCCGGGGACAAACTGGGAAAGGGGGAGGAGTCAGCTTCATCTTCCTTTGAAATCCATATCATCCGCCTCTGCTACCCACCCCGGGTCCTAGACACGGTCATCTACCTCTCCATCAGGCCCCTACTCCAACTCGCTGAACCATTTTGATCCCTTTCTCACAGTCAGTCAATCACTGGTGCTTACTAAGTGCTTATTAACTGGGTGCAGAGCACCGTACTAAGCACTTGGGAGATTACAACGCAACAGAGTTGGTAGACTCGTTCCCTACGCCCGACGAGCTCACAGTCTACAGGGTTGGAGAGGTAAATTTGGGAATCATCTGATGTCAAATAGAAGAATTGACAGTGTTGAACGGAGTCTCTGTATTTGGCCTTGAGTTGTTCATTCATTACTTTAATGGTTATAGAAACTGCCGGAATGGGAAACTGGACTGAAGAGGATTTAAGGAGAGAGATTGAGGATAGGAATTAAAGTTAGCAGAACAGAAGCCCATTCTAACAAGAAATGAGACCCCGAAGAAAGGAAAGGTTGAAATAGGGTTACAGCAGGATGACTAAAGGGTCGGTTTCTATAGTTGGGTATTGCAGGCACTTATAGACCTCACACTTCCTTCATTTATTTTACCACGATTTATTTGGGGCCAGAAGTCTACAGGGCATTGAAACAGAAAGTCCATCTCCTGAGTGGATGCTAAAACTCATTTGCTGGTTGTTTTCCAGGGCAATGATGATGACAGCGTGTGACTTATCAGCTATTACCAAGCCTTGGGAAGTCCAGAGTAAGGTCAGAAGTCTCATACACTACCTCCCTCCAATTTTTAGATTTGTTAAATTACAGTGCTGAAAATGACAAAAGTTTCTAAATATCCTATACTATTTTGATTGCCTCCGGTGTAAAAAACGAAGGCTATCTAAGGCCACTTGTAGCTGGCTTTTTAGGGTTTGTGATACTGTAAGAATTATTAAAAGGGAGAACTTGAGGATTTTAATGTTGACTGATGACTAATGTTCGTCCGATCGTATTTATTATTCATTCGTTCATACTTATTAGGCGCTTGATCAATGATGTATTCTAATCAGTGTACCTTTTGATGGTATTTGTTAAGCATTTATCATGTGCCAAGGACTATACTAAGTGCTGGGGTAGATACAAGATAGGTTGGGCACAGTTCCTCTTCCACATGGGGCTCACAGGTTTAATCCCCATTTTTCAGATGAGGTAACTGAGGCACAGAAAAATTAAGTAACTTGCCCTAGGTCACGTAGCGGACGAGTGGCAGAGCCAGGACTAGACCATGCTGCTTCTCTACCCACCATTTATGCCACAATATAACTTTCAAGACTAATCAGTGGCTTAGCAACCTCTTCTCTATCTGCATGTCCAGCAGGTAGATTCTCTTTATTAACAGGGCTTTTTTTTAATGGGCTTCAGCCCAGTCAACGGTATTTATTCAGCGTTTACTGTGCGGTGGGAAGCAGCACGGAGTAGAGGCTAGAGCATGGGCCTAGGAGTCAGACAGTCATGAGTTCTAATCCCAGCTCCATCACTTGTCTGCTCTGTGGCCTTGGGCAAGTCACTTCACTTCTCTGTGCCTCAGATACCTCAGCTGTAAAATGGGGATTAAGACTGTGATCCCCAAGCGGGACAGGGACCGTGTCTAACCCGATTTGCTTGTATCCACCCCTGCGCTTAGTACAGTGTCTGGCACTTAGTAAGCACTTAATGAATACCACAATTATTATTATTATTACTGTCTGCACAGCACTGTACCATACAATCGACTGGCAAACATGATCCCTGACCACCAGAAGTATACAGTCTAGAGAGGGAGATAGACATTAAAATCAGTTTCCATTAGGAGAAATAGTAGAGTATAAGGATATGGATATAAGTGCTGTGGGGGGGAATGTATGTTCTCCAGCCAGCGAGTCCCAGAGCCTGTCATGGATGGTGGGACTTAACACTAGGATGAGATCGGATAATCTAGGAGGCCTACAACCAGCTCTGTCCTCGCTATGCTGTGGGAGTCCAGAGCCAGTTTTGAGGAATCTCACAGAGTTTGGAGAATTGAGAACCTGAGGGGTGAGTGAGAGCAAAGAGCAACCCTGCTACCTAGTCTAGGCTATAAGAAAAATCTTCCCCCACAGCCTCTAGAAATTTTCTGTCCTAGTCTATTTTTTTTAATAGTATTTTTAAGTGCTTACTATGCACCGGGAACTGTACTAAGCTCTGGGGTAGATACAAACTAATCAGGTTGAACACAGTCCACATGAGGCTTACAGTATTAATCTCCGTTTTTACAGATGAGGTAACCGAGGCACAGAGAAGTTGAGTAATTTGCCCGAGGTCACTCAGCAGACAGGTGGCGGCGCTGGGATTAGAACCCAGGGCCTTCTGGCTCCCAGGCCCGCACTCTATCCATTAGGCCACTCTGCTTCTCAAGTCACATGGAGTCTCAGTGCTTTTGTGCCCATCACTTATCACCAGTGAGCACGCACGTGCTTTACTGCACTCCCAAATGCTTGGGATTCAAGTTGTGTAAAACGTAAGTTCATCTAGGAAAATGCATGCTAGGTAACCCTCAAATTAACAGCAATCATAAGTCAGCAGGAGCTTTCCCACAGGCCCCTTGCCATTCTCAATAATTTTCCAATTGTATGCTAACTGAGCATTGTGGTATCAGAAGATCAGACAAGAGGAGCAGACCTGATTTTTTTGCAGACCCTCACAGCGAAGGAAACTTCGTTTAGCGGGAGGACCCTGTAAAACGACAAAGAAGGAGGGAGCTGGGCTTTTTGAGGAATCCTGATTGTGTGGTGTAGAAGCAGAGCAGTGAGGATTACTTCTGGGAATGAAAGCGATGTGATAGCTGAGGTCCCTGTAGAATAGAAAAGCTACAGGTGTAAAGTCAAGGAGGGACTGTGAGTAATTTCTTATTAAGTTGTCACACGGAAGATGTCCTGTTAACGTGAGTTCTACTGTTTTGCAACGTAGGTTGCTCTTCTTGTGGCAGCTGAATTCTGGGAACAAGGTGACCTGGAAAGAACGGTCCTTGATCAACAGCCTATTGTAAGTAACATAAACACCTCACGTACAGCTCACACAACACAGTAGTAGAAATGTGTTAGAAAATATGTCATTAAAGCAGCTCATCATCCTTGTTGTTTTTTTAATGGTATTTGTTAATCGTTTTGCCCTAACTTGCTTTTATTCACCAGTACACCCTGGGCCCCACGGCATGTTACGTACATATCCATAATTTACTTATTTGTATTAATGTCTGTCTCTCTCTCTCTCTCTCTCTAGACTGTAAGCTCATTGTGGGCAGGGAACGTGTCTGTTATATTGTTGTAGTCTCCCAAGCGCTTAGCACGGCGTCCTGCACCCAGTAAGCGCTCAGCAAATACAATTGATATGTGCCACGCATGCCACCCCCTAAATTCATATGCTACAGATCACCACTTGGATGAGGCTTGTGCCTCTAAACCAGCCTCTACCAAGTCTAAGCAAAATCTTTAGCCCTCTTAATCATAATAAGAGTAATATTTCACTCAGTTTTTGCTACCTACCACAAACTTTTTTTAACCTTCTCTCTCCAGCCTATGATGGATAGAAATAAAGCGGCTGAGCTTCCAAAACTTCAAGTTGGTTTTATTGACTTTGTATGCACATTTGTATATAAGGTAAGCTAGCTAGTCTTAGAAATAACCACTTGCTTGCTTGCACTAAGTAACAATTTCTACTAGAAAAGGAGAAAAGAGTCCTCGGTCTATTCATTTTACTTCCAGTAAATCTCCCTGTGGGAAGGAGGTCTGGTAAAAATTTGGGGTCGGCTTATAACTTTTCTCTCCTTTCAGGGAGGAAATAATGTGGCCTAGTGGATAGAGCCCGGGCCTGGGAGGTAGAGGGACCTGGGATCTAAGCCCGGTTCCACCACTTGTCTGCTGCGTGACCTTGGGCAAGTCACTTCACTTCTCGGTGCCTCAGTCACCTCATCTATAAAATGGGGATTAAGACCGTGAGCTCCATGTGGGTCAGGTACCTGTCCAACCTGATTAGCTTGTAATAATAATAATAATATGATGGCATTTGTTAAGCGCTTACTACGTGCCAAGCGCTGTTCTAAGCACTGGGGGAAATACAAGGTAATCAGGCTGCCTCACATGGGGCTCGCAGGCTTCAGCGCCCAGCACATAGTAAGTGCTTAACAAATGCTATTAAAAAAAAAAAGATACTTGGGCATTGGCGAAAAGCTTTTCTTACAGTATTGTTTATGTGGGAGTGACGGGGAAATGTGCAGCTATTTTTTATGGGGAACAACTCCCACTATTCTGCAGCCTCTGTAGGTATTTTTTAATGGTACTGGATTAAGTGCCGAGGTAGATACAAGCTAATCAGGTAGGACACGATCCATGTCCCACATGGGGCTCACAGTCTAAATCTCCATTTTGCAGATGAAGTAACGGCGGCACAGAAAAGTGACTCCCCCAAGGTCACACAGCAGACAAGTGAAAGAACTGCAGTTAGAACCCAAGTCCTTCTGACTCCCAGGCCCGTGATCTACACACTAGCCCACACTGCATCTCTTAAAGAAAATGGGTTTCTCACTCTTTTTTTAAAGACAGGCGGAAAATCCACCTCCAGCTCTTTGATTGTTTTCAATATTTTGTTTAGGAATTTTCACGTTTCCATGAGGAAATTCTGCCAATGTTCGAGAGATTGCAGAATAATAGAAAGGAGTGGAAAGCCCTTGCAGACGAGTATGATGACAAAATAAAAGCACTGGAAGAAGAAAAGAAAAAAGAAGAGGAGAGACTCCCTTCAAAGAAAGGTTTTATTCTTTAGCTCGAATTCACGTCAAGGAGAAATTAAAATTTAAACTAGGGCCATCAATAAATTTGCCATTAATGTACTTGTAGATTGGCAGATCTAGATGAAATCAATTCAGTGTATTATTGGGACTCAAAACCAAGCAGTGTTTTCTCAGATTAACTCATTTTTAATTGGGAAAATGTGTGTCATATAAAAGAACAGAGCTACAGACAGACCTGTGGGAGTCAATTAACTAAGCTATCGGTGCAATATTAGGTTAATTGGTCATTTTCATGGGAAGATGGCTGGCTCTCATGTCTTCTCTCATATGTGAATCGATATTCAAAAAATAGTCTGGACCATAAAAAATCAGATAGATCTACCAAGTCTGTTGTATTGTACTCTCCCAACACAGTAAGCACTCAATAAATGCCATCGATTGATTGATGATTGATAGGCAGGAGGGTTTAATAAAAATAATAATAATGTAATGTTGGTATTTGTTAAGCGTACTATGTGCAGAGCACTGTTCTAAGCACTGGGGTAGATACAGGGTAATCAGGTTGTCCCACGTGAGGCTCACAGTTAATCCCCATTTTACAGATGAGGGAACTGAGGCACAGCGAAGTGAAGTGACTTGCCCAGTGTCATACAGCTGACAAGTGGCAGAGCCGGGATTCAAACCCATGACCTCTGACTCCCAAGCCCAGGCTCTTTCCACTGAGCCATGCTGTTTAAGGGAGCTAGCATTGGCTAGTTCAGCAGGATCTGGCTGGAGAGGTTTGACTTCCCACCACCTGCACGGGTCTGAATCTGAGGGAGCGTCTCCCAAGAGCGCTCCATTCATTCATTCAATCGCATTTATTGAGCGCTTACTTTGTGCAGGACACTGTCCTAAGCGCTTGGGAATTCAGCAACAAATAGAGACGATCCCTGCCCACGACAGGCTCACAGTCTAGAAGGGGGGAGACAGACACTAAAAAGAGTAAACAGGCATTCATTCATTCAATAGTATTTATTGAGCGCTTACTATGTGCAGAGCACTGTACTAAGCGCTTGGAATGAACAAGTCGGCAACGGCATCAGTAGCAGTGTCAATCATATTTAGCGAGCGCTTACTGTGCGCAGAGCACTCTACTAAGCACTTGGGAGAGTGCAACAAACAGACACATTCCCCGCCCACAAACGAGCTTACAGTCTAAGAGGGGGAGACAGACATCCCAACTCTGCCACTTGTCAGCTGTGTGACTGTGGGCAAGTGACTTAACTTCTCTGTGGCTCAGTTACCTCATCTGGAAAATGGGGATGAAGACTGTGAGCCCCAAGTGGGACAACCTCATTCCCCTGTATTTACCCCAGCGCTTAGAACAGTGCTCTGCACATAGTAAGCGCTTAACAAATACCAACATTATTATTGATATAAATAAAGTGCAGGTACATAAGTAGTGTGGGGCTGAGAGGGGGGATGAATAAAGGGAGCAAGTCAGGGTGACCCAGAAGGGAGTGGGAGAAGAGGAAAGGAGGGCTTAACCAGGGAAGGCCTCTTGGAGGAGATGGGCCTCTAATAAGGCTTTGCAGGGTAAAAGATTTCTCTGGCTCTGGCTAGGAATTTTGCATGATCGAGTCTTACCTCAGACTTTCATTTAAAATCTGACATACTACCTTCCTTTGAGTAAATACACAAAGTCACACCTACCCTCAAAAACACTCACAAACGGTGCAGAGACTTAACCACATCCACACTTGATGGCACTTCCACACATTCGGATGATACGGAGTCTCCCATTTACAACAGAAGTGACCAGAGCAAAGCGCTACTACTATGGTGCCGTGACAGGTGGCTGGTGGCCTTGGTAGCCACTGAGGTATTTCCCTGCCCATGTGAGCCGGCTGGACTGCTGCTGGGCCTAGCCATTTTGCAGAATTGTCGGGTCGGTCCTTCGATCGGACACTTTCAACCACTGCTGGCATAGCTATAGCGGGATTAGAAGCCGGGTCTCCCGATTCCTGGATCACTAGCGGGGCCCCTCATTGAGATACACACACCGGCACGAGACTAACGAGATGTGGCATGACAAAAACTGGGCGACTAAAATAACAATGAGATCAAGAAATGATTTGGAGCCAGAGAGAGTTGGATGAGAGAGAGAGAGAGCGAGCATGTAAGGAAGTGGAAAAGAATGGAGAAATGGCAAACTTTGAGATCATGTGGGAAGGAAAATGAGTGGGTGTTTGGCAAAAGGTCTAAAGGCAGCTAGAAGGTGACTTAATTTTTAATTAGAGAAAAAAACAAGAATGACAAGAGATTTCAAATGATCAGTACTCAAGACTCATGAGATTTCTTTCTCTTCTCTTTCAGCGACCACACACGTTTGCAATGGAGGCCCCTCACCTCAGTCTTCAACCTGCACCATCCTTTAAAGCTATTTATTATTTTAATGTATCAGGTTGGAAGTTCTAATTCCTAGTCGTGTAAATCCAGATAAAATGATTACAGAGCTGCACGTTGTTTCTTAGCTCTTTATCGTTCAGTAAAAGACGTTCGAAACCCAAAGGTGATCAAAGTACGTTTTACAGTTTGGATACCGTCTGCTGCTGTGTCCTGTTATTTCTATAAACTCCAGCTAATGACAAAGAAATGTTCTCCTTTTTTTTAAACGATATTTGTTAAGTGCTCACTATGTGCCAAGCACTGTACTAAACGCTGGAGTAGAGTCAAGTTAATCAGGGTGGACGCAGTCCATGTCCCACATGGGGTTCAGTCTTAATCCCCATTTTACATTCATTCATTCAATAGTATTTATTGAGCGCTTACTATGTGCAGAGCACTGTACTAAGCGCTTGGAATGTACAAATCAGTAACAGATAGAGACAGTCCCTGCCCTTTGACGGGCTTACGGTCTAATCGGGGGAGACGGACAAGAACAATGGCAATAAATAGAATCAATTTACAGGCATAACAGGTGCAGAGAAGTGAAGTGACTTGCCCAAGGTCACACCGCAGACAAGTGGCGGAGCTGGGATTAGAACCCAGGTCCTTCTGACTCCCAGGTCCGTGCTCAACCTACTAGGCCACGCCGTCTACCGTTCAGCACACGACACCTTTGTCCAAAAAGCTCCGTTCAGTCAAAACACTAAAGAATGCCAGGTCCAAATCTCCACCGGCAAAAACGCTGGGGCTAAAGTTGTGGGCAGAAAATAGAGACTATACTCCCCAAACGTCTAAACTGCTAGAAAGAAATCAGTATTCAAAGTGAAACAGATTTCCGAGTGCGGCTTTATGCTAGAGAAATGCCTAGGGTCAAAGGGACAATTCGGAAGCAACAAAGCCTGTTATGGGCAGGGAACGTATCTGTTAATTCCGTTGTACTCGCCCAATCAGTTAGTACAGTGCCCTGCACATAGTAAGTGCTCAATAAATACCATTGATTGATTGCTTTTAGCCACCCGCCCATACACAAACACCGATTACCACCCAGGCACTCCTAGAAATACATTCCCCCATCGCAGCTTCTTCTGTTGCTCAGCATTAACTATTTCTCATAACCCCTGAACAGCTCCTAGGACGCTTCACAAGATGCAGAGAAGCATCTAATGGAAAGAGCACAGGACAGGGAGTCAAAAGAGAGTCCAATCCCAGGTCCTTTTGCCTGCTATAAGATCTTGGGCAAGTTAGTTCTTTGCCTCAGTTTCCACCTTTATATAATGGGGATCCAATAGCTGTTTGACTGTGAGCCCCCTGGGGTACTGATCTGATTGTATTGTCTACCAGAGTGGTGGCCGACCGTAAGCATCTGGAAATCAGCGTGGCCATTCCTAGTGGAGTCAGAGGAGTTGGCCTCTAATCTTCCTTCTGCCACTTGCCTCATGTGTGACCTCGGGGAATTCACTTGACTTCTCTGGGCCTCGGCTTCCTTAACCGTAAAACGGAGATTCAATATCTGTCCTCCTTCCTTTGTAGACTGTGAGCCCAGTGAGGGATAAGGACTGTGGTTGACATGCTGTATCCAGCCCAGCACTTACTATAGCACTTACCACAGAAAATTATTATAGTATTTAAGTGCTTACTATGTGCAGAGCACTGTTCTAAGCGCTGGGGTAGATAAAGGGTAATCAGATTGTCCTATGTGGGGCTCATTTTTTTTTAATCCCATTTTTACAGATGAGGCAACTGAGGCACAAAGAAGTTAAGTGACTTGCCCAAGGTCACACAGCAGACAAGTGGCGGAGTCGGAATTAGAACCCATGACCTCTGATTCCCAAGCCCGTGCTCTTTCCACTGAGCCATGCTGCCTGGGGATAAGCACTTTAACACCAGTATTAACAGGGGCCTGGGCTTTGGGCTTCCAGTCCTTGGTGGTGTCCGGGATTAAAATCTAAGCAATTTATTTTGCCGGTGTTTTTGAGTTCCCACAACACACTAATAAAACTTTAGTCTTGCCTGCAATTTGCATTAATTCCCAGAACAGGAAGTGTCTTCAAGTGTTGTGCCCTATCTGTACTACTTGACTATTTTGCAATCGTTTCTGCCACGGTGTATGTCATCGAATGTTATTTTACATTTTCACGTAAGTTATCGAACACCCAATCTCACGTCAAATATCAATTACATATTTGTGGAAAAATGAAGACTGGCTGAATCATTCATGTTGACGTCCTTGGATCATGGTTTGTGAATAGTGTGAACTCTGGCTACGTTTCTAAGCCTCCGGGTTTGGCACGTAAGGGCAATGAGCCGGAAAGCCCTGCATCATGGCCTAGCGGATAGAGCACAGGCCTGGAAATCAGAAGGACCCGGGTTCTAATTCCAGCTCCGCCACGTGTCTGCCGTGTGACCTTAGGCAAGTCACTTAAAATTTCTGTACCTCAGGTACCTCATCTGTAAAAGGGGAATTGATTGGGAGCCCCATATGGGATACGGTCTGTGTCCAGACTGACTAGCTTGAACCTACGCTAGTGTTTAGTACAGTGCCCCAGCACATGGTAAGCACTTAATGCTGCTCAAAAATATATATAACTGAACACTTCTGGAAATGTCTACTCCACCCTTGCTTCCTTGACTGGCTGGCATCCATCTAAGAAATGAGGATCAGTAGCATTTTCCATGACACTGCATGATACCTAGAGAGTGGTGCTCTGTCCATCAGACAAGATCTTAAATTGTAGCTCACCAAGACATTCTGAGCAGGGAGGAATATGCTCCCTATCCTGTACCTATTCCAGACCTTACTCTGAATAATTTGTTTATATTAAGGTATATTTAATATCTCTCTCCCCCTCTAGCCTGTAAGCTCCTTGTGAGTAGGGAACATGTCCACCCATGCTGTTATATCGTACTCTCCCCCATCACTTAGTACAGTGCTCTGAACACAGTAAGCACTCGGTAAACACAACTGATTACTCTACGGCAGAGGCAGCATAAACAAAGGACAGGTGAATGGGACAAATAGCCCTCTGAATGGGCAGTAAGTGTGAGAAGGTCGAGAACTAAAACTTGTCTCCTTTAAGGGATAGGTGTCTAAGATACACGTTCAAGAGGGGCCCTTAGGCTCTTTCAAGAAGCCAAGCAAATTCCATGGATCCCGAGGTCAAGAAAGCTTTTCAGAGGTTTTACTGTTGCTGGAAATGATCCACAATACTAGATGCATCACTGAAATCTTTATTAATCCACTGCCCGGGATGGAAATAAGGACCAACGTGACCTGTTCATTTCAATATGCTGTCATCATTGGCTAAAAGAGAACACAAAAGAAACCCCGTTAGGTTTTACGCTAGAATGATGCAACAAATTCACCATAACAAATTCACCATCTAAGAGTATTTAAGATGGTTTCGGGAGCAAGTACACCCAATTCAGGCATAGGGTTTCCTACTATTTCGCTTTATGAATGTTTGTATGTACATTTCCAAAAATTCAAATGGAAATGTGCATACTAAGATCAGTGGAAAAATACAGAAGTTCCTTTAAGCATAATCTCACATCTCTTCTCCTAAAAGTGGAGCAGTCAGCACAGCTCTGGGGCTCTAGTCTAAAGGAGCAAGTAAGGTGTCCCTCAAAGGACTCACAATCTATGAATATAAGTGGGGGAGGAACTCCTTTCCCCCTCCCCCCAACATCTGGGGCAAAGATATAGAGTTCTCACCCCCCTGCCTATTCCAGCTTTTTTTCCAGGCCTTCATTCCGGCCTACGACCGACCCCTTCCCTGAAAAAGCGGCCGACGTTTTAAAAACAATGTTTCGACTCTGATCAGAAGGCAATACCTTCTGCCAGTTCTCTCTCGATACGTTTCAATTCATCCTGGCGCTTTTTCTCCTCAGCGGCAACTCTTCTTTCCTCTTCAGCTCGGGGCTTCAGGTAGTCTGTTTTTAGGAGAAATATCTCAAGTGTCAGTTTAAAGAAAACCACTTAAGCAATAAGCTGAACCTTTAGGCTCAACCTCGAGTCTTGCTGCTCCTGGTTAACGAACACCTTCCGACCCCTCTTCATCTGATCGACTAAAGTCCCTCCCTTACTTCGCCACGCAAATTCCCCTGTATCCTAGGGTCAGAGGAAAATAGAGCAGGACTCGGCAAAAGACCGAATGCCTTGCCACGATGTGAAGCAGCGTGGCCTGGTGGATAGGGCACGGGCCTGGAAGGCCTGAGTTCGAATCCCGGCTTTGCCACACGTCTGCTGTGTGACCCTGGCTTCTCGGCGACTCAGTTACCTCATCTGAAAATGGACACAATGTCTCAACGGGCCATCCTATGTGGGTAATTTTCCCGTCTGTTAAAGTAGTAATCTGGCAGGGTGGAACAGAGGAGTGGGTTGGATATTTTTAAGGCCAAAGGTGAGCGCGCCGGCAGCGTTAATAAAATGGTCAAAATGACCGCGTTCCACATTGCTCTATAACCAAGGTGACCCTGGCTGAGGCCCACGGGAAGGTCACGGGGCCGACGTTACTTTTCCTTCAGAAAAGCACCACCACCTCCGGTACCGAACTCCCCCCCCCCCCCCCCCGGCCCCTCCTCCCCTTAACGTCCCCTCCAGCCTTTCGTCACCGAATGGGGACGGGGAATGGGCCAGAACGGAAACGTGTCCATGCGGGCGGAGCGGGCCTGTACCACCGCTCACTTTCCACGGAGAAGAATGCGAGCCCGGGATCAGACGGGCCTCAAATACTACCGCTCCCGGCCCCGGTGAGATGAGGCCGCGGGAAGAGGATGCCGCGGCATAAAACCTCCGACGCTTTCGGAACCAAGCGGAAAGGGCAGCCCCCGCCCTTGACCCCTGTGACCTCTACGGAGAAAACGATCGGGGATCCGGGGGAGGGGGAGAAAGCGGGCCTCTGCAGCTCCACCGCCACGCTTCTAAATCCGAGCCCAGATGAGAGAGAGGCGAAAATCCGGCCGCCCTCCCGAAAGGGGAGAGTCGGGGCCCTCCGGGGCTGAGGGGACGGCGGGCGCGCTGCCCTCCGCCACCGGGCGTGGGGGGCGAGGCCCCCGTCTTACTCACCGTACCGCTTGGCTCCATAGACCACCCCTACCAGCAGCGCCGAGTAGCGGCCGAACTGTGAGGAGAGGGAGACAAGAGACCGGGTCAGACCGGGAGGAGAACAACGGCGCCGCCGCCCCCGCTCCGCCAGGGACCGTGGCGCCCGGAACGCGGGGCGGGAGGAGAGACGGCGGGGCGGGGAGAGGGGGTTCACCTTGATGAGGGGAGACACTTGCACCGGAGGCACCATCTTGTCCCCGACTCTCCCGCCGGAAGCAGAAGCTGCGCCGCTGAGCATGATGGGGAAGGGGGCGGGGCCAAGGGCGATGCGGTTTCCCGAAGTCCCGATCCGGACGGTATGGCGGAAAGCTCGCCCCTCTCCCGCCCCGTTTCCGATCCCCGCGTCCTCTTTTTAGGAGAGCGGCTCGGCCGGATAATAATAATAATAATAATGTTGGTATTTGTTAAGCGCTTACTATGTGCCGAGCACCGTTCTAAGCGCAGGGGTAGACACAGGGGAATCAGGTTGTCCCACCTGGGGCTCACAGTCTTCATCCCCATTTTACAGACGAGGTAACTGAGGCCCAGAGAAGTGAAGTGACTTGCCCACAGTCACCCAGCTGACGAGTGGCGGAGCTGGGATTCGAACCCATGACCTCTGACTCCAAAGCCCATGCGCTTTCCACTGAGCCACGATAGTGATCTTACCTATATTATACGTATGTGACTATATATGCTTCTCCTCATATTTGTCGAGCGCTCACAATGAAAAGCAGCGCGGCGCAGTGGGAAGAGCAAGGGCTCGGGAGTCGGAGGTCATGGGTTCCAATCCCGCCTCTGCCACTTGGCAGCTGGGTGACTGTGGGCGAGTCACTTCTCTGTGCCTCAGTTTACCTCCTCTCAAATGGGGATGAAGCCCGTGAGCCTCACGTGGGACCACCTGATGACCCCGTATCCACCCCAGCGTTTAGAACGGTGCTGTGCACGTAGTAATCGTTTAACGAATACCAACGTTCGTGGCTCAGTGGAAAGAGCCCGGGCTTGGGAGTCCGAGGTCATGGGTTCGAATCCCGGCTCTGCCGCTTGTCAGCTGTGTGACTGTGGGCGAGTCACTTCACTTCTCTGGGCCTCAGTGACCTCATCTGGAAAATGGGGATGAAGACTGGGAGCCTCACGTGGGACAACCTGATGACCCTGTATCCGCCCCAGCGCTTAGAACGGGGCTCTGCACGTAGTAAGCGTTTAACAAATGCCAACATTATTATTATTACGAGCAAATCACCATTCTAAGCGCTGGGGAGGATACAAGGTCATCAGGCGGTCCCACGTGGGGCTCACAGGCTTCATTCATTCAATAGTATTTATCGAGCGCTTACTATGTGCAGAGCACTGTACTAAGCGCTTGGAATGGACAAATCCGTAACAGAGACAGTCCCTGCCCTCTGACGGGCTTACGGTCTAATCGACGGGCTTACGGTCTTCATCCCCCTTTATTCCAGATGAGGGAACTGAGGCCCGGAGAAGTGAAGTGACTGGCCCGAGGTCACCCAGCTGACAAGCGACGGAGCTGGGATGATGGTCCCGATCCCCCAAAGCGACTCCCTTATCCTCCGGTGGGCACTACTCGCATCTGCTCAGGCGGCTACCTCGGGACGAAACTGGGAGCTCAAGCCCCGATCTAAACTAGGACGAACCTTCGATTTTTGGGGTTTTGTCTTTTTTTTTTTTTTGCTGAATATGATCAGCTGCGGTTCCCCGCTGGGCAAGCCCTCCTGGGACCCACGCTTCGACGCGGTCCTGCATTCCCTCCTCTTGTTCGGCTCCTCCTGGAGCGGGGAGGTCAGAAAAGGGACTGGTCGGGTGATTGAGCATCCTTTTTATTCAGGGGAACTAAGGACGCTTGGACTATCTGCAGCTCTTTCAGAGAGGGCAGTAGGAAGGGTTAGGTAGGTGCCCGATGGCAATCCACCGATCAATCAGTCAAGCCATAATCCTTGGCTGATGAATCGTGGCTTGGCGGCAAAAATTCTATTACAAAATAGTGGTATTTCTAAGCACCTACTGTGCGTCAAGTGTCGGGGTAGCTATAAAACGAACAGAGAGGACAGACTCCCGGTCCCCTTTCACAGAGGAGGAAACCAAGGCTCAGAGGGGGTAAGCGACTTGCCCAAGTTCACAAAGTAGGCAAGTTGCCGAACCAGGCGCTGAACCCTCCGTCACCCGGCTCCCAGTCCTCTGGTCTTTCCACTAGGCCGTGCTGCCCCCCCGACCGGGGGCTGCCACCTGCCCTGGTGACGAGCGTTTTCAGATTCTGGAGTGCAAAGTAGGGTCGGAATCATCGTGATTCCATCGTTGAGTGCTCAGTGTGTGCCAAGACATGTACTAATTGCTAGGGGAGAAATAAGCAGATCTGGTACAGTCGAGCGTAAAGGAACAGAGGCACCATTTCAATGATTTGATGCTCTGTTATACTTCTTGCTGTTGCTGTCCAGTAGCCTATTGATGAGGCTACTTGATCGTCCCGTCGGGATCCCAACGGGCCTGTGAAATCAAGGGGGAGGGTGTCTCGGGCAACATCCCAGGTGTACAGCTTCGGGGTTAGAGGAGGAATGCCGTTCTCGCTTCCTCAAAGACTATAATTCTTCCGGTGTTGTCGTGTGCTGACATGGAGGGATTTTACATCCACTTATGATTACTTCCCCTTGAGGTATCATTTAACTCAGACCCTTGAAGGTTCCGTGATCTGTTAAAGAAAAAAATTACGCTCAGCCCGAGAAATAGTGATCTCCTGGTTCCTCTCCAGGTTTGAACAAAGTTGAGAAACTACTGTTTAATTCCTCTCTCCCAGCTGCCTGGGTAGGTAACTCTTGCTAGTCATGCTGTATTTTGATATCCTCTCTGGGTTTCAATTAAAGTCACAAGAGGCTATCTTTAGCTCTTGTACGATTCCTTTTGAACCTGTTTGAGAAAGTATTTTTAAATCCTCTTTTGAATCGGTCGCCCTCGTATCTAGATCACATTTCCACTTCTGGGGGAGAGTCATTTAAAATCCACTAATGGGTCAAAGGGAATACCAAATACAATTATGGCCATCTCAGCTACCAACATTAGTTTACCAACATTTGCTGTAGCAAATGAAGATTTGACTTTTTCAGTTCCACATTTCCTGTTGGGTTTTATTAGTTCAGAGTCCTTTTTGATCCACAGCTACTCTTGGACTCCTAAGCGATGACATCTCTAGTCATATATGCCCGTTTCTATTTCCATCGATCACTATCTGATGTCTTCTCACTTGTGGATCTTGCAGGAATTGATCGTGTTCTTCCTCAGCTCCTGAATTCTCTGTTGCAGTTCCAGGAATGGCATTTGGAATCCCAGCCGTCGTTCCAGGATGCGGGGTTGGAATTCAGGATTTCCTGCGGTCCTCTCCCCTCAATCAATCAGGGGGTTTGGGGTTCTCATGAGCCCCTATTCGGGAATCCCTCAGCAGTCGTGATTGGGGAAGCAACCAGTGGCTGGACTTGATTGATCAACTGCTATAGAGACATGGGGGGTGGACACCTCAAACTTAACATGTCCCAAACAGACCTCCTTACCTTCCCACCCAAACCCTGTCCTCCTTCTGATTTTCCCATCACTGTAGACGGCACCATCGTCCTTCTCACAAACCCGTAACCTTGGCGTTATCCTCGACTCTTCTCCCGTTCAACCCACATCCTCAGTCCGTCACCAAATCCTGTCAATTCGACCTTCACAACGTCGCTAAAACTGGCCCTTTCCTCTCCCTCTAAACTGCTACCATGTGAATTCAAGCTCTTATCCTATCCCACCTTGATTACTCTGTCCAATCTGATTAACTTGTATCTACCTCGGTGCTTGGCACATAGTAGGCTTTTAACAAGTACCATCATTATTATTATCAGCCTCCTGGCTGACCTCCCTGCCTCCTGTTTCTCCCATCTCCAGTCCATACTTTAATCTGCTGCCCGGATCGTTTTCTTATTAAAATGTTCAGTTCATGTTTCGCCACACCTCAGGACCCTCCGGTGGGGTTGCCCATTCACCTCCGCATCAAACAGAAACTCCTCACCGTTGGCTTTAAAGCAGTCCGTCACCTTGGCCCTTCCTGCCTCACTTAACTGCTCTCCTACTACGACCCAGCCAACCTACTCACTGTACCTCCATCTTGTCCGTCTCGCCACCGACCTCTCGCCCACGTCCTGCCTCTGGCCTGGAACGCCCTCCCTCCTCAGATCTGACAGATGATCACTCTCCCTACCTTGAAAGCTTTATTGAAAGCACATCTCCTCACATTCTTAGTAGAAGGGACAACAGGTATTGCCTCTCCATTTTGCAGCTGAGGGAACGGGGGCACGGAGAAGTGAGGTGACGTGCCCAAGGTCCCACAGCAGGCAAGGGGCAGAGCCGGGATTAGAACCCAGGTCCTCTGACTCTCAGGCCCGTGCCCTACCCACTGGGCCACGCTGATCCCGTGCTGCTTTCCATTCACAATTTTAATTCAAAAATTTCAGTTCCTGCTGTAATCTCACTTAGCCCATGTCTACACAGGCCAACTGAATTGGAAGATTAAGCGGTTATCTCGTTGATATTTGTTTCCACGCAGACAACCCAAATAAAGAATTCAGAACTGCAAGTAGCTTTGGTTGTCTGCTTAAAGCAAATCTACTGCATATTCGTTCAGTTCTCTACTCGAGTTGGGCATACCTAGCTGCTGTCAGTTTCTCTGTGCATTTTAAAATGAGGTGAACTGTCCTTTCTTTCCGCTGCTTTCGGTGACAGATCTTTTTTAAAAAGGTGAGATATCTGGGCGGAGATCCGCTGAATGAAGTGCCGTATTTAAAATAGAGGCGTGTGGGTGTTAGTTTTTAATCTTGGTAGAAGCCAAGTGAACGTGCTCTCTAGCCTAGTCAGATGAGGTCTTCCTTGAAAAAAAGAAACCGAGGCAAGTACAGGTATCGTAAGAGTCTCTGAATTGAATTCAACTCTTGCTATTTACAATTCGATGTGTTGCCCTCTAAAAGTATTCTGATTAGCACGAGGTGGTTCCCAGGTGACCGAGGGGGATGAAGTTGTGAGAAGCAGCGTGGCCTAGTGGATTGAGCATGTCCCTGGCTGGTAGAGGACCGGGGTTCTAGTCCTAGGTCCGTCACTCGTCTGCTGTGTGAGCTTGGGAAAGTCACTTCACTTCTCTGTGCCTCAGTGACCTCACCTGGAAAACGGGGATCGAGACCGTGAGCCCCAAGTGGGACGGGGACTGTGTTCAACCCCGCTTGCCTGTATCCACCCCAGCGCTTAGTACGGTGCCTGGCACACAGTAAGCGCTTAGCAAATGCCCTTATTATCCTAAGGACAGGCCCCGTATGACCGAAGGTCAAGTACAGACAACGGGCACACGTCGGCCTTGGCTTCGGCCTTTCTTCTGTTGGATTGTCCTCTCCCAACCACGTAATAGGTGCTCAATAAGTACCATTGATTGACGAATTGATTTCCAGGCACACTGGCACGCGCGGAGGGTAGGATCTTACCCTCAGCAGAGTCATCTTGGGAAAACGCAGGACGGCTATATATAATTTGGATTAGGAATGACTTTACAAGGTCAAAACCACAAGCAACACTTGTTCAGCCCCCAGAGCCCCGAGGATGTCTTGAAGTCGGTCCATGTATGGAGTAGGTAGTTCGAGCTGGGGCTCCTCTGAAGCCTGAGCTGCCCTGAGGGACCTCTGAAAAGTTTAAGACGGACGGCGCCCTCCCCCAGTGAGACACAGGTTTCCAGGAGCCTGAGGGAAGCGAGCACCAGGTCCAGACGAACGATCCAGCCTCCCAATGAGCATGGTGAGTATGACCAAAGAGGCCACCTCCCTCTCCCCGTCCCCCTCCAGCTCTTCTCTTTCTTTTTCTTTAGTGGCATTTGATAAACGCTTACTATCTATCAAGCACTGTTCTCAGTGCTGGGATACAAGATGATTAGGATGGATAATAAAAACGTTGGTGTTTGTTAAGCGCTTACTCTGTGCAGAGCACTGTTCTAAGCGCTGGGGTAGATACAGGGTAATCGGGTTGTCCCACGTGAGGCTCACAGTCTTCATCCCCATTTTACAGATGAGGTCACTGAGGCACCGAGAAGTTAAGTGACTTGCCCACAGTCAGGTGACAAGTGGCAGAGCCGGGATTCGAACCCACGACCTCTGACTCCCAGGCCCGGGCTTTTCCCACTGAACCACGCTGCTACACCTGGAGCTCACAATCTAAGTAGCAGGGAGAACAGCTATCCCATCCCCATTTTGCACCTGAGGATACTGAGGCCCAGAGAAGTGAAGCGACTTGTCTGAGGTCACACAGCAGGCAAGTGGCAGAGCTGGGATTAGAACCCGGGTCCTCTGCAGGTGATACCCGAAATTAGCAGAGATCTTCATTAGTTATATGAGCAGTGATGGTTTCCTTTTTTTTTAAAAAAAAATGATATTCGTTTAGCGCTTACAGGCTCTGTACTAAGCACTAAGAGAAGCAGCGTGATTAAGAGAAGCAGCGTGGCTCAGTGGAAAGAGCCCGGGCTTGGGATTCAGAGGTCATGAGTTTGAATTCCGGCTCTGCCACTTGTCAGCTGTGTGACTGTGGGCAAGTCACTTCACTTCTCTGGGCCTCAGTTACCTCATCTGTAAAATGGGGATTAAGACTGAGCCTCACATGGGACAATCTGATTACCCTGTACCTACCCCAGCGCTTAGAACAGTGCTCTGCACATAGTGAGCGCTTAACAAATACCAACATTATTATAAAAGCCAATCGGTTTGGACAGAGTCCATGTCCCGCATGGGGCTCGTACTACTAATCCCCAATTTACAGTTGAGGAAACTGAAGCATAGTGAGGTGACTTGCTCAGAGTCACCCACTGGACGCGTGCTGGAGCCGGGATTAGAATCCAGCTCCTCTGACTCCCGGGTTCTTCCCGCTAGACCACGCTGCCACTTTTGAACTGTCTGTTGCGCTATTTCCTAGTTCCCTAGATCGTGGAGAGGGAAAGGTAAAAGAAATGAAACTCAAACCCGTCACGTTCACTACTTGCAGGCGGTTCTGTTGAAAGGCGTGGTGGCATGGAAAATTGTACTTTCTGTATTGGCTGAAGTGTAGTTTGGGATTTTCTGTGGATTTCAGTTATCCATACTCTCCCTCTTTCCCATTCTGCTAAGATTATCGAGTCAGCTGTATTCTCGATTTGCTTGTATCCACCCCAGCACCTAATACAGTGGCTGGCACACAGTAAGCGCTTAACGGATACTATCATTATTATGATGATGATGATGTCAGGACTGCTCTCCCATTTTTTAAAAATTCATTATTCTCATCAATTCTTTGAGGCAACCTGGACTTTTTACAAATGTCCTTTCAAAGAAAAGGGTAAAGTAGCAAGTCAGAGGCCAATCTGGAATTAGAAATCCTGGCCTCTGCATCCACAGTCTATTTAGTTCTCTAAACGATGGTCTAAAGCTATTTAACAAAGAGGCTGGACATGTGGATCTTCAGCAAACGTGAAAGATTTATTAACTGCTAACATTAAAAGTAATAGGAATTTGAACAATTCCCAGTCTTCTTTACAGGAAATGTAAGGAAAGATTTTAGCGGGATATTTTGGTATCATCCGGACACTTAAAAACTCCTCGGGTGAAGAGGGGCCAAATAGAGAATCGTTTTCTCCTTGTTTTAGGCCAGTAGAAAGCCCAAGAAGAAGGAAGGAGGTGGTGTACGAACCCAGAAAGCTTCATCCAGTGTTTTCTCCAACTTTGAGCAGACACAGATCCAAGAATTCAAGGAAGTAAGACTATATTCCATTTGTCCAAAGACAAAAAAACCCATTTATTGATGGCAGGCCAAAAAACCTCAGACTTCATAAAAGTGTCGGGGGTGGGGGGTGGATTGGGGAGATACAGAGAAGAAGGGAAAAGGAAAAGGGTGGAGGAGGAGGGAAGCAGAGACCCAGAGAAAGTCAAGTCCACATTTCCAGAGATTCTGGACGCCACTCCAGTGACTGTTCGTGTTTGGATGACTTGGTGGGGGGAGGAGAGGCACGCACGGAAGCCCAGAGGGAGTCAGAGATTCAGGTCTATTGCCCTCCTTTGCTCCCCGTTCCTCTGACATAGGTGCCGGGCCCGAGAGCAGGGAATTCTGGGGCTCCTGTTGGCCCCGGGGTCTTTTTGTCCGAGTCCCAGTCCATACCGATTAGGAGAGAGGCAGGACCGTGGCAGTGGCTTCTATAAATTCTTGGCAATCCCGATGATCGATCGACCAGTGGCATTTATTGAGGGCTTACTGTGCGGCAGAGCACTGTACTAAGCGTCTGGGAGAATGCTACAGGGTCGGTAGACAGGTTCCCAGCCCACGAGGCGTTTGCGGCCTAGAGGGGGAGACACACATTAAAATAAATTACAGCTATGTCCATAAGTGCTGTGATGCTATTTGTTAAGCGCTTACTGTGTGCCTGTTCTAAGCGCTGGGGTAGATACAGGATAATTGGATTGGACGCAGTCCCCGCCCCGCAGGGGGCTCGCGGTCTTACCGTTTTACAGATGGGGGAACTGAGGCACAGAGACTTGCCCAAGGTCACCCAGCGGACAAGTGGCAGAGCCGGGACTAGAACCCAGGTCCTTCCGACTCCCAGGCCCGGGTTCTATCCATTAGGCCACGCTGCTGGTGGGCTGTCCGTCGTATGGGGAGGAGGGGAGGGCGACACGGGGCCCCGAAAAGGCGTTGGCCGTGGCAGAGGGTGTTTTTTCGGCTAATCCTGCCGCCCAGTGAAGTTCCCCGGGTTGGTTAAGGGACTGGGTTATGCCAGCAGAAAGGTGGGCACAGTAAGGGCCCAGGCCAGTTTGCTGCCTGTCTCTACCCCGACCAGGCCCGGACCGACACCCGCTCCGGGCACACGCTTTAGGGAAGACAGCCAAGCCCTAGCGCTGCCGTGGAGCCGTCTCGCTTCCACCCGAATGCCAGTCTGCAAACCAGCGGGCACACTCTCGGGCACTGATCCAGAGAGAGACGAGTTCTCTCTCCTGTCCAGCCCAGTCTATTATAGCAGATGAGAACGCGTCGTGCAAAGCAAGAATTAGATGAAAAGCTTTGGCAAATTCCGTAAATAACTGGTCTGGTGAACACGGCGGCAGGGTGAGCGAAATAAGCGTGTTTTTGGTTTTCCAGGCTTTCACATTAATGGACCAGAACAGAGATGGATTCATTGATAAGGAAGACTTGAAAGACACTTATGCCTCTCTGGGTATGTATTTTTGAAATAAATCCCTAGCAGACTTTGAAAAATATGAAAAGAAACTCTTTTTACAGATGAGGTCAATGAGGCTCAGAGAAATGAAGTGACTTGCTCTAGGTCGCACAGCAGACAAGTGGCAGAGCCAGGATTAGAACCCATGACCTTCTGACTCCCAAGCCCGTCCTCTATCCACTGCGCCATGCTGCTTCATGCTACGCAGGAACGTCTCCAACAAGATCTTTGATATCGATTTTTTTAGGGTATTTGTTAAGTACTTATTATGTGCCAGGCACTGAACTAAATGCTAGGGTCGATACAAGGCAGTCGGGTCCCTGTCCCACGTAGGACTCGGCCTTAATCTCCATTTTACAGGCGAGGTAACAGGCACAGAGAAGTGACTGGCCCAGGGTCACACAGCAGACAAGTGGCAGAGCCAGGATTAGGACTCTGGTCCTCTGACTCTCGGGCCCGTGTTCTTTCAACTAGGCCACGCTGCTTTAGAAGTCCAAGAGAAGCCTGCTTTTCCACCTTTGTATCAGAGCTGTTTCTCATAAAGGAATTCCAAGATGGGCAACTGACCTCAGTTACATTTAGCCCGATCCCTCCATCTCATGGGACAATCTGCTCTGGCGATGCTGGGTTTCACACGTGCAACACAAATATCATCAAACAAACCCAGCTGAGAATCGACTCAGTCGGGCCAGGCAGGCAAGAAGTGGGGCGTATTCATCAGTGATATTTATCGAACACTTACTATCTGCAGCGCGCTGTACTAGGTGCTTGGGAGAATACAGAACAACAGAATTAGCAGACACGTTCCCTGCCGGAAATGAGCTGATGGTCTAGAGAGGAATATTTGCCAAGACAGCTTAGTACAGTGCCTGGCGCTCAGTAAGTGCTTAACAAATACCATGATTATTATTATTATTTTCCCACATCCCTTCCACCGGTCCCGACTCTGCTCCTTGTTCTAAGCCGGACTTGTCCTGATTGACGCTCGCGCTCCTACTCGTTCAAATCAGGTAATGCAGCGTGGCTCGGTGGAAAGAGCACGGGCTTTGGAGTCCGAGGTCATGGGTTCGAATCCCAGCTCCGCCACTTGTCAGCTGTGGGACTGTGGGCAAGTCACGTCACTTCTCTGTGCCTCAGTTACCTCATCTGGAAAATGGGGATTAAGACTGTGAGCCCCACGTGGAACAATTCCCTGATTCCCTTGTGTCTACCCCAGCGCTTAGAACAGTGCTCTGCACCTAGTAAGCGCTTAACAAATACCAACATTATTACTGGATATAGGATACGTAGTCGGAGCAGGAGAAGGTGACTACAGGGATAGCACTTCTTTGGGAAGCTTCCTCCAAGGAAGAGTGAGATCAGGGCAAGGTAGAGTCAGGGCAGTAGCCCTCCCCTGCCCCCAACCACCCCCCTCCAACTTCACCCCCAGCTCAGAGGGGAAAATTGGTATTCCTGTCAGTCCTATTTATTGAGCGCTTACTGTGTGCAGAGCACCGTACGAAGCGCTTGGGAGAATACGGTATAACAGACATATTCCCTACCCACAGTGAGCTTACAGTCTCGAGGGGGAGACGGACATTAATATAAATAAATTACAATGTCTGGGGGGAGTCGCGGTGAATAGCGGAAGATCAACCCAAGCCAACCGTGTAAAGCTGGACAAATATGCGGTAGAAATGAACGAGCAGGATTATGGCAGGTCGGAGTCATGAGGTTTTAGACCGATGCTCATGCACCCTGTCCAGGGTGGGATTCCACAGTGAGAGGGGACGTTCCAAAATTTTGAAAGGATTTGGAGGAGAGCCTCAAAGATGATGATTATGGTATTTATTGAGCACCTACTACGTGTCAAGCACGGTTCTAAGATGACTGAGACCTATACACTTGGTGGTAACATCGAAGAGAGCTAATTTGGGATACCCAGAAACTTGTGCCAAGAGGATGTATTGTTCTGGGGCCAAGATACGTGGCTCAGTGGAAAGAGCCCGGGCTTGGGAGTCAGAGGTCATGAGTTCGAATCCCAGCTCTGCCACTTGTCAGTTGTGTGACTGTGGGCAAGTCACTTCTCTGTGCCTCAGTTACCTCCTCTGTAAAATGGGGATTAACTGTGAGCCTCACGTGGGACAACCTGATTACCCTGTATCTCCCCCAGTGCTTAGAACAGTGCCCTGCACATAGTAAGCGCTTAACAAATACCAACATTATTATTATTAATATTATTGAAAAGGAAAGGCAGTATCAAGAGATCTTGGTGTTATTATGACTAGAAGATTTACTGGTTATCTGAGTCCATGGATGTGAATTCACTGTTTTTCTGGACATTTAGGTAAAACAAACGTTAAAGATGATGAACTGGATGCCATGCTTAAAGAAGCCACTGGACCCCTTAATTTCACAATGTTCTTGAACCTATTTGGAGAAAAATTGAATGGTAAGTTTAACACTATTTTTAAGGCAATAGAAATGAAATTCTTCACTTGAACCTCCCGTTAGGTCAGATTTTTCAAAACAGGGGAGAACCAGGGACTAGGATCTAGTTGCTTTCTCACTTACGTCACATCTCCGATACTGGATTTTACAGAAAGTTCTCTGCCTGAAAACCAGAAGCAAAACAAATACCATATTTTCTTTGGATTTCAAATCTGGGGGGGAAGCAGTGGAAGACAGTGGTTTGTCAAGCACTTATAAGCGCGTTGTGGGCAGGGAATGTGTCTGTTTATTGTCTCCCAAGTGCTTAGTGTAGTGCTCTGCACTCAGTAAGCGCTCAATAAATACGAATGATTGAACGAATGAATGAAAAACACTGTATTAAGCCCCGGGGTAGAAACAGGATAATCAGGTTGGACACAAACCCTGTCTCACCTGGGGCTCACAGTCTAAGGAAGCAGTAGTTTCCAAGTGGGCAGAGGAAAGCCAAATGATATATTCTCTTCCTAGCATCGTTCCCCAAAAGTTAATGTGGTCCCAATTGTTATGGGCAAATGCTGTAAATAAGGAAAATGCCCTATCCTATTGCCCTTTTCTCCAAGTTCCATGAAGTTGAAACTGTTCATCTTGTCAGCAATGTATCGGGCAGAAAAGACCAGAAATGGGGAGAAAATAGAATACCTGGTCGTTCTACTTTCCATTAGCTCCAGGGGCATGTATCCGGGGAGTCGTGAGCTACTGGCCCCATCTGTAAATGACTACTGCTTGGGTCTAGATCTCGGGTCTTTACGGGGTTCCCTGTCACCCGGGGAGAAATGACTCCTTGAAATGATTGACGTTTACGTTTCCATTTTAGTGAATTTACCAGAAGTTGCTCCGCCCTGTCCTTCTTAGTCCAGCCCCGTCCCATTCGGCCAAGTCTCCTGGCCCCTTTCCGACACCTCGCCCTCGCACCCACTCTCCGGTCCCCCCGTTTCCCCCCCCCCCATTCTAAATCTAGGAGTAGGAGGTGGAGGCAGAAGGTCGGGCGGGGGGCTCCCCTCCCACCCCTTTCCACAGTGGTGTTTGTGGCTGACGGGGAGGGGAGAGAGGGGAGGAGAAAGTCCGAGGCAGATGGAGGAGGGGGAGGGACTCAACCTCTCCGTTGTTCTGCCTCCACTGTGGCCTGCTCTCCGATCAGTCGATCAGTCGGGACAGCAGCATCTGCGAAAGGAGGAAGGTGAGAGGCAGAGAAGGCCTAAGGGCTGGGGGGGAGGTGTGGTCCACACAAATTCTGGGCAACTGTCCCACTGGTGCTGTACTAAAGATGGGCCAGGAGGAGGTCTTGTTTGCTATCGATCAGTCCAGCAATTGTACTGAGTGCTTACTGTGTGCAGAGCACCCTACTAAACGCTCGGGAGAGGATAATATAACAATGTAACAGAGCCGGTAGACACGTTCCCTGCCCACGTTGAGCTAACGGTGTACATTTCACCCCGCTGATGACATCAGCCTCTCCGACGCAATACCAGTCGCCCAAACGGTGAGCGAGCATTTGTGAGACGTCCTAAGGACGCCAGTTGTTTTATTCATTCAATAGTATTTATTGAGCGCTTACTATGTGCAGAGCACTGTACTAAGCGCTTGGAATGGACAAATCGGCAACAGATAGAGACGGTCCCTGCCCATTGACGGGCTTACGGTCTAATCGGGGAAGACAGACAGAAACAAGAGCAATAAATAGAATCGAGGGGATGGACATCTCATTAACCAATAGCAATAAATAGAATCAAGATAGCAATAAATAGTGTTAAGCCGTAATGAATCTCATGTATTCCGCAGGTACTGACCCTGAAGAGACAATATTAAATGCATTTAAATTGCTTGACCCGGATGGGAAAGGACATATCAACAAGGATTAGTAAGTTTTCTCAGATGGTCAACTTTCTTTAAAACCTTCATCTAAATCATAACGAATTCCAATCATTATTACTGTTTTTAGCTCAACTATTAACAGCATTTTCCTCTTCTCTCTCTGTACCCAAGAAAGTTGTTTTTTTCTCCCCCCATCACCCAATTTTCTTGTTTTAAATGGTACTTGTTAAGCGCTTAGCTGGAGCAGTTACGAGAAAGGCAGGTTGGACACGGTCCCTGTCGTCGTCGTCATCATCAGTGGTATTTATCGAGCTCACGCTGTGTGCAGAGCACTGTACTAGGTGCTTGGGAGAGTACAGTGCAGTAGGGTCGGTAGATGGGTGCCTGTCCCCTATGGGACTCACGGCCTAAGCAGGAGGAAGCAGGACTGAATTCCCACTTTACAGAAGAGGAAACTGAGGCACGGTTAAGTGACTTCCCCAAGGTCACACATT
Source organism: Ornithorhynchus anatinus (assembly GCF_004115215.2). Classification (NCBI taxonomy): domain Eukaryota; kingdom Metazoa; phylum Chordata; class Mammalia; order Monotremata; family Ornithorhynchidae; genus Ornithorhynchus; species Ornithorhynchus anatinus. The sequence goes on from NC_041751.1 coordinate 31,442,555, forward strand.
GGACAAGTGCCAGAACGGGGATTAGAACTCAGGTCCTCTGACTCCCGGGCCCAGGCTCTTTCCACTAGGCCACGCTGCTTCCATGACACCCTGCCGCCGGGATCTAGAAAGTCCACGAACGGGGCAGAGATTCTCCCGTCGGGTCTGAAGCTCTGGATGAGAGCTTGACCGATACCACAGTTTTATTATATACGCAACTCCAGTTTTGAGTGAACCGGAGATGAGAGGTGAGGGAAGGAGAGAGGCAAAGCAATGTCGGAAGTGGTCAAGAGAGGATTTGTTAATGAATTAGTGGTTTAGTAGTGAAGATAGCGCGGAAAGGAAGACAGCTGGTCAATCCATCAGCGATATGCATCGAACGCCTACCGTGTGCAGGGAACCGTACTGAGCGCTCGAGAGATTACGGTACAACAGAGTCGGTGGACATGTTCCGCGCCCACAGTGAGCTTACAATCTAGAGGGGGGGGCAATGGGTAGAATATACATAAATCATTTAATTTATAGGTATGTACATGACTCCTGTGGGGCAGAGGGTGGAGCGAATACCAAATGTCCAGAGGTCCCAGATTCGAGTACATAGACGCTGCAGAAGGGAGAGGGAGCTGGGGAAAAGAGGGCTGGATCGGGGAAGGCCTCTTGGAGGAGATGGGACCTTAATAAGGCTTCGAAGGTAGGCAGAGTGGGGGGTCTGGCATGTGTGGAGGGGAAGGGAGTTCCAGCCCAGAGGAACGACGTGGGAAAGGGGTCGGCTTTGAGACAGACGAGATCGGGGCCCAGTGAGCAAGCTGGTGCTAGAGGAGCGGAGCGTGCAGGCTGGGATGAAGTAGGAGATCAGGGAGATCAGGGAGGAGGGAGCGAGCTGATTGAGTGCTCTCAAGCTGACGGTAAGGAAACACCACTCGAGGCGGAGGTGGATGGGCGGCCACCGGAGGTTCTCGAGGTGGGGGGAGACGTGGGCCGAATGGTCCTGTAGAAAAACGATCCGGGCGGCAGAACGGAGCGTGGAGCGGCGTGGGGAGAGACGGGAAGCAGGGAGGACGACGAGGAGGCTGACGCGGTAGTGAAGGCGGGAAAGGATAAGCGCTTGGATCAGTGAAGGCCGAAAGGACAGGATTGGGTGACAGATTGAATATGTGGGCGGAACGAGAGAGATGAGTAGAGGACAACGCCAAGTGCCGTTCTGGTAATGACTGGGTTTACAGATCACTAATACCGCGACCATACGAATAGTATATGCTTATTTATCACTTCCTGACAGTGACGACGGTGTCGTCGGGAAAAGATGGAAATTTAAACCTGAAACTTCTCGTGCAGACAGAATGCTTCTAGTGACCGTAATCTGTAATTTTGCAATTGCCAATCGCAGTAGCCTTTTTGAGAAACCATTTTGCCTGCTAAAGGAGTGTGTGTTGCGTTAATGACAGTTCTCCAACTACTAAATGGGAAGAAAGGATTTTTCAAAACCGGCGATCAGCTTGCTTGGTATATAGCTCCTAGTTTGGATTTTTTTCAGGTGTTAGGCTTATGTTAAAGAAGGACTCGTTTTCACTTTTTTTTTGTTTTATGTGTTCATTAGTATAAAGCGTTTGCTGATGTCACAAGCAGACAAGATGACGGCTGAAGAGGTTTGCAATTTTTCTGTTCCCTTACGCCTCTTGGATGATGAAAATTGCTCGTAGGGAAGCCACAGATGAATGTGTCAGAGGTGTAAAAAAAAGCCAAGGTGCAGAGGTCGGGGGTCATTCCCATGGTTTACCCGAGCACGAGGACACAGCCCATATGCGTAGTCATCGTCAATACCGTCCCTTTAGCGTCTCTGAGGTTACACTGCTTCACCAAGGGATTCTCTGTTTTTTATGGCATTTGCTGAGCGCTCACTATGTGTCAAACACTGTCCTGAGCGCTGGGGGTAGATACGAGTGAATTAGGTCGGACGTAGTCCCTGCCCCGCATGGGGCTCACAGTCTAAGTCGGAGGGAGAACTGAGGCGCGGAGAAGTGAAGAGACTTGCCCGAGGTCACTCATTCGGTCGTATTTGTTGAGCACTTTCCGTCTGCGGAGCATTGTACTAAGCGCTTGGGAGGGCACAGTACAACAGTAAACAGTCACGTTCCCTGCCCACAACGAGCTTACAGTGTAGAGTACACGGCAAGCATTTGGCCAAGCCGGAATTAATAATAATAATAATAATGTTGGTATTTGTTAAGCGCTTACTATGTGCAGAGCCCTGTTCTAAGCGCTGGGGTAGATACAGGGTAATCAGGTTGTCCCACGTGAGGCTCACAGTTAATCCCCATTTTACAGCTGAGGTAACTGAGGCACAGAGAAGTGAAGTGACTTGCCCACAGTCACCCAAGCTGACAAGTGGCAGAGCCGGGAATTAGAACCCAGGTCCTCTGACTCCTAGGCCCGGGCTCTTTCCGCTAGGCCATGATGCCTCTCTCGCCTTAAGGAGCAGGCCGGGCTCCTTTTAAAAGGCAAGCCCCGGGGCTGCCAGCTACAACCTCAACTGCCGACAGTGGCCCCCGACTACCAATCAATCAGTCGGTGGTATTTACCGAGCGCTTACGCAGTATAGGCCCCATTGGAGCCTGCTCCGAAGTATGATGTGAATGAAATCTTGGCAGAAACATCACTGGTTTAGAAATCATTCAAGGCATTTTCCTATTAAATCATTCTCTGTCTGAATAACAATTCCGAGAACGGATTATCGTCCTCATCGATGGTATTTATTGAGCACTTACTGTGTGCAGAACACCGTACTAAGCTCTTGGGAGAGTAACAGTACAGCAGAGATGGTAGACACGTTCCCTGCCCACAGCAAGCTTACAGTCTAGATGGGGAAACAGACCGTAATCTAAATAAATACTTCTCCTGCCAGCATTTATTTTACGTCTTGGACCAAAGGAAATGGTCTCCCATTCCTTTTGAAGTTTTATTTGGGCAGTGTGCATCTTCATTCTTCACCCTAAACTGTAGTACCCGGTTTCCTGTATGAAGCAGCCTCCCTGTCACCTAAAGACTTAATAATGATGGTATCTGTTAAGTGCTTACTATGTGCCAAGCACCCTTCTAAGTGGTGGGGTAGATACAAGGTAATCAGGCCGTCCCACGTGGGGCTCACGGTCAATCCCCATTTTATAGACGAGGTGACTGAGGCACAGAGAAGCGGAGTGGCTCGGCCAAGATCACACAGCAGACTAGTGGCAGAGCCGGGATTAGAACCCACGTCCTCTGACTCCAAAGCCCAAGCTCTTTCCACTAAACCACGCTGCTTCTTGTGGCTCCTTCAGTCTTAAAAATGCTCTCAAACCGAGAGCTTAGACAGTGGCATCATTCCCATCGCAGGTGTCTTGTGCCCTTCGTTAACAGAGCGGATTTATAAGGCGTCCCAGGCTAGGAGGGCATTTTCGCGATCATTTCAAAATAATAGACCGAAAGAGGGCAAGGGACCTGAACTGATTGATTTGCTTCCCAAATGAAGTTCAAGTTGAAAACTGGCGGGAATTGGTGATGAGAATTGACGCTATTTGCCCTTTCCCTAAATACTATGCAGGTAGACCAGATGTTCCAGTTTGCGCCTATCGATGTCGCCGGCAATTTGGATTACAAGGCTTTGAGCTACACTATTACACACGGGGAGGAAAAGGAAGAATAAACAGGATCCTTTGGCTTTGAGCTGAATGGCAGGAAATAAAAGCAGCGGGAAATAAAACCACCGAAGGAGTTTCTCGTATTTCTCGAACCGACCAGGAGTCTTTGGTTCATCTGTCGGATTGGGACGGACAGATGGGTCCACGTTTATCTCTTCTCTCCCCTGACCGATTTGCGTTGTGCCGGTCTAAAAAGCGAAATGTACACCCCAAGATCCTCACCCCCCTGCCCTAGTATTTTAAGAGTTATGGGACCGCTTAGGTTGATGTCCCTTCATTTCTTCCTCTCCTTTCATGCTCTCTCTTCACCCCAGCGTGATCTCTCCCTGGACGACGTCAGGCCCTTACCTCTTGCTCTGCGTTTTGCGGTAGCTGATTGGCTGGAAGCAAAAATCCCTAAGTGTCTTTTACCTTTGGCTCCTCAAGCGGCCTTTTAAAAACTCCCCGGGAACCTCATCGGCAGCGGGATCCTTCACCGTCCCCTAAAGCCATCTCTCTTCGTTGGAGAGACGTTGCACCTCAAAAGGGAGGACTGACAGAGATAGAGTCCATTTTACGAGGTGTGCTTTGCGAATCTTCCCCGGGAAGGCTCATTAGACTCCACGCTGACTCCAAAATCACTCCGCCAGGCCCTTGGGCAACTGCTGGAGAGGGATAGCGTGTCATGGCCCAGGTTCTCTAGGTCGACTGGCTCCGGTACATTCCTTGGGCCTCCCAGAAGCACCCACTGTCAGGGTTTCAGCTACTTCTTGGAAACCCTGGGCACCCCACCCTGACTTCCCTGAAGCCACTGTCATCCTCTCCTTCTGGGGGGGGGGGGGTCAGCGGAGGTCACGCGAGGCCCCAAGAAGAGCAGCAACAGCTACTAAGAGAGCCCCTCCACCCGAGTCTCCCAGGGTACTGGAGTTCCTTCATTCCCTCATCCTCCAACCCTACCACCCGCAACAGCTACTAGTCACTCTTTTCTGCCGCTCTCCTGTCGTCCCCCCGCCCGCTCCGGCTCTGCGTTCCTTGCAGATTTCCATACTTTTCTCCCACTCTAATCTTTGGGGACTTGAATCTTCACGGTGGTGATCCCCCTGACCCTCTGCTCCTCTCCCACCAAGCCTCCCCCTTCCCCTCCTCCGCTGACTCTTGCTCCACCCCACCTCAACCGCTCGGCCCCCGGATTGAATCATCTCTAACCTCGCCACCTCCGACTCACCACTCTCTCGTCACAATACTACTACTAATGATAACGTTGGTATCGGTTAAGCGCTTACTATGTGCAGAGCACCGTTCTAAGCGCTGGGGTAGACACAGGGGAATCAGGTTGTCCCACGTGCGGCTCACAGTCTTCATCCCCGTTTTACAGATGAGGTAACTGAGGCACAGAGAAGTGAAGCGACTTGCCCACAGTCACCCAGCTGACAAGTGGCAGAGCGGGGATTCGAACTCATGACCTCTGACTCCAAAGCCCGTGCTCTTTCCACTGAGCCACGCTGCTTCTCAACCCGCTAACCTGCCGCCTCGTCGTCATCGATGGTATTTATCGAGCGCTCGCCGTGGGCAGGGTAATAATGTTAATGATGTTGGTATTGGTTAAGCGCTTACTATGTGCAGAGCACTGTTCTAAGCGCTGGGGGGGATTCAGGGTAATCGGGTTGTCCCACGTGAGGCTCGCAGTTAATCCCCATTTTCCAGATGAGGTCACGGAGGCACAGAGAAGTTAAGTGACTTGCCCACGGTCACCCAGCTGACAAGTGGCAGAGCTGGGATTCGAACCCATGACCTCTGTACTGAGCACTCCGGAGAGTGTAGTCCAACGGAGTCTGTAGACACGTCCCCTGCCCAGGAGCTTACAGTCCAGGGGGCTCCCTGATTTCAGTCCTCGGCCCTACTCGACCTCCGTAACGAGGACCCTCACCTCTCCGTCCCTCCGATCCCTAGGTGCGCAAACCCATGCCTTCAACTCCACCCGCTTCACCACTGCCTACCTCTCGAATAGCTGGACAGAGTGTGCCTTTCTTCAAATCCCTATTTTATTCCCATTCCCGAACTACGCACGGCAGATCGGGAAGTTTTCCCGTGGCCTCGTGCTTGCCACCTGCACCATCCGAATCTTGATTCCCAGTCTTTGGATACTTCCGTGGTGGCCGGTGGAAGCGTGATAACGGCTAATTGTGAGAATCGCTCCGAGCGCTAGCCGAGACTGTGGATGGGCAACTGAGGGACTTGTCCGGGGCTGCATTTAGGATGGCTTGGTGCCACCGGATACCGATCCTTAGACTCCGCAGCGTTCTCAGAGGTTATTTTTGCCATCCTTCCGCGATCTATCTTCACCAGCTTCTCGGCATTTGCTCAAGTTGAAACCATCTGCCAAGAACTTTCCAAATCAATCAACAATCAATCGTATTTATTGAGCGCTTACTATGTGCAGAGCACTGTACTAAGTGGGAGACTACAATGCAACAGAGTTGGTAGACACGTTCCCTGCCCACAGCGAACTCACAGTCTAGAGGGGGAGACAGACATTAATACGAATAAATAAATGGTAAGTTGATGGCTGGGCATGGAGAAGTCTCCAGCTACTTTTGCATGCAAGGATGGAATTTCACTGTCTTTTAAAACAAAGGGCAGCTTTACCACTTAAATTAGGACTCAGTGGGTAATTTGGGTCATTTGGAAAGCCCCTTTCCAAATCTCTTGCAATAATAGTAACAATAATAATAATAGCAGCGATATTTGTTGAGTGGTTACTATGATAGATACAAGATGATCAGGTGCCACACGGGGCTCACGATCCAAGTAGGAGGAAAAACCAGTGGTTCAAAAGTCACCGTGTCTAAACCCTCAGTGCTAGGCACTCTGTGGGCACTCAAAAAAAAAAAGGGTGGATTTTAATTATTTTGCATTTATAATTTGTTACAGCTATTCACAATAAGTCAAAACAGTGCTGGTACTTGATTCCCCGGGCTTGTTTTCCATACTCTAAAACAGAAGATGAGATAAAGAGGAGAGTGTTCAAAGATTAAAAGAACTTTATGAAAAGTAGTTTGCGGTTGGTTTTCTTTTGCTTCATGACTCTACTTAAAATGTAGTTTAAAATTTTTTAAAAAATGGAGTGATCAGATTGGAACATTCCCACCACAGTCTTTTTCCAATCAGTCAATTAATGGTATTAGTGGCGCACTTACCGAGTGCAGACCACAGTACCGGGAACTTGTGTTTGGGATAATACAAGAGAGTAAGTAGACATGACCTCTGCCCTCTAGGAGCTTCCAACCTAGCCGGGGAGACGGTTATAAAAATAAATTACAGTTAGGAAGAAACCGAATATAAGGATGTGGGGTGGGGGGCTGGGGGGAATAAGAAAGTGCTTAAAGGAGAACAGATCCAAGTGCATAAGTGACTCGGGAGGGAGGGAGGGTAAATAGGGTGGGGCGATGGGTTAATCGGGGAAGGCCTCTTGGAGGAGATGGGATTTAAATAGGGCTTTAACAAGGGGGGAAGCGGTGGTCTCCCGGATATGAAGGAGGAGGGAGTTCCAGACAGGAGGGAGGGTGTGAGTAAGGGGTTGATACCCGCACGGTGAGTAGGCTGATGTTAGAGGATCAAAGTGGGAGGGCTGGCTTGTAGTGGTTGTATCGGAGCGAGGACAGATGAGGGGGAGAAAGCCGACTGAGTGCCTGTGTGTTCCGGGAGCTGGATGGGCTTCCAGTGGAGGTTTTTGCCAACCGGGGTGACGGGCACAGAAAGATGAGGGCAGGATCAATGAGTCGCTGCATCCTCTCCCTCCCCCCTCTGGATGGAACTGGCACTCATTGCTTCAGCGTGGATCCGTTTGTAGTTGGTGTGAAAAAAGAGAACAAAACAGCTGCTGCAGATGCTGCATAATCCTGCCATCACTAAGAGAGAAGCTGTGTAAAGAAACAAAAGAAATGAAACCTTTTACACAACCCTGATCTAGTCTCCACCTGTATCTAGATGCCCATTATACGAGAGGGATACACTTCTCTGGAAAACCCCAGACAACCACAAGCAGCCATCCAACCATTCGCAGTTGGCGCTCTCTCTCTCCCTCCCTCTCACATACGCGCACGCTTCCTTTCTCCTTTTCTTCCATCCTTCCCTCCCTCCTCCTCATAAGATTATCAGCTAAAATCCAAAGAAATTTAACCATCTGTGGCCTGTAGGCTGGTAAACAGAGAGCAGCTTGATGAGGGTTTAAAGATGGGCCTATCTTACTTTAGCCTTAATGAGGCTTCACATGGCTTGTGATAACCATCCTAGATGATCTTACACCTAAAGACGGGGCAGAAACTTAGATGTCGCTGAGAGAGGAAGCCAGAAAGCTGGTAGAGTGATAAATAGGTAGCCCTTCTAACAATACGGTGGAGACAGAATGGGACAGAAACATTAGTTAGTTATTCAGGGGACTGTATTAAACTAGCTATACCTTTAATCTACCCAGAAAGCTGCATATTCGCGTGACTACCTGTTCCAGGATAATCTCATTACCTGAGGAAACCACTTACTCAATTGCTTTTTTTTTTTTAATGGTATTTCATTCATTCATTCGATCATATTTATTGAGCGCTTACTGTGTGCAGAGCACTGCCAGCCACTACACTAAGCACGAGGGCAAGCTGAGCAGGTTGGACACAGTCCCCGTCCCACGTGGGGCTCCCAGTCTTAATCCCGTTTTACAGATGAGGTCACCGAGGCCCGGAAAAGTGAAGTTGAGCATCAGAGATTGGGGAAGCAACCCTCTTCCCCCCACTAGGTATCAAGGCACTGACATACCGTTCTACGTGACCCCGTTCTCCCCTCCATGGTGGGAAGAACAGGGCCGCAGAGAAGACTGTAGACTGTTAATTGTTGTCCTCTCCCAAGCGCTCAGGACGGTGGTCTCTACACAGTAAGCGCTCAAGAAATGTGACATCCAAAGGTGCTCTTTCTAATGGTATTTGTTAAACACTTACTATTCGCCGGGCACTATACTAGGCTCTGGGGTAGATACAAGATAACAGTTTTGGATGCAGTCCCTGTCCCATGGGGGGCTCCCAGGCTTAATCCCCATTGTACAGATGAGGTAACTGAGCCCCAGAGAAGTGAAGCGACTTGCCCAAGGTCACACAGCAGACAAATGGCGGAGCCGGGATGTGAACCCAGGTCCTTCTGACACCCAGGCCCGGGCTCTATCCACTAGGCCACGCTGCTTCCCTCGTAAGCTCTGGGCCGGAGCCTAACCACAGAAGCGCCCAGCTGGTACCGAAACCATCTGGAGCCAACGGATTGAGATACCAAGCCTAAGCCTCCATAAAAGCGGACTTAGAAGACGGGCAACTTACTGGTCCAATCTAACGATGCCTCTTTGGTTTTACATGTGGAAAATGGATCGTCAGGATGTCGAACGGCAAGCACCTGCAGCAGAAGCATGAAGATCACCCCTTCAACCTGCCTGTGAAGAAACACAACGTCGTGGCATCTGGAACACTGATCCATAGGTAAATAATAATAATTACGGTATTTGTTAAGCGCTGGCTAGGTGCCGGGCACTGTACTGATACAAACAGATCAGGTTGGACACGGTCCCTGTCCCATATGGGTTTCACAGTGTCAATCCCCATTTTATAGATGAAGTAACTGAGGCCCAGAGAAGTGAAGCGTCTCGCCCAAGGTCACGCAGACAGATGGCGGAGCCGGAATTAGAACCCATGATCTTCTTCCACTCCACCACGCTGCGTGACCCTCTCAGCGTTCCATGGCAGCCCTGAAGATAAGAAGGCACTTGCCACGTACCTTCCCACTGATGCAACCAACTGACCCGAACCCTCCAGCTACTTACGGAGTCGGGGAGGGACCCCCGTTCAACCCATAGGACCGTGTGGGCCCCTCACCGATCGTCGGGGGCAGAAGCCCTAGGATTAATACGTAACACGTGCGGCCTTCTCCCTTCCCTCTCGGACACCCAGAATCACATCGAGAGTCTAGAAACCTCGGTGGATCTAGAAACCTCGACGGATCAGGTCTGTTGCAATTACAAGAGGCCGGGTCTAATTCCCTCCTGTCTCTCACCTACATCCTGCCTCTGGGCTGAACACCCTCCCTCCTCAAATCTGACAGACAATTACTCTCCCCCTTCAGAGCCTTACTGAAGGCACATCTCCTTCAAGAGGCCTTCCCCAATTAAGCCCTCCTTTCCGCTCCTCCCTCTCCCTTCTGCGTCACCTGACCCGCTCCCTTCATTCATCCCCACAGCACTTCTGTACATATCTGAAATTAATTTACTTTTAATTAATAGCTGCCCCTCTCTAGAGTCTAAGCTCATTATGGGCAGGGAATGTGTTGGTTATATGTTTATATTGTTCTCCCCCAAGCACTATACGCAGTAAGTGCTCACTAAATCTGACCGACTGACTTCCAGCGCTTAGTGCAGTGTTCCGCACGCCTTTAAGTGCTCAATAGATACTATTTCTACTACTACAAGGACAGTAGAAGCCATTTGGACGTTTATAGTTGAGGACTGCCAAAGGTTTCACTGATATTAGCTTAACCAAGTCACCCTCTTGTAACAGGTACGATGTCACTCCATGTCAGACTTGAAGATAAGAAGGTACCTTAACTCCCGGAGGAATGCTTTGTCAAGCACCTTTCAGAGCTGCGTGACCTTAGGAACTAGGAGAGGCTACGGTGCTTTCTCAAGTGTTGATGAGAATCGGTGACCAAGCTGGGATTTAAACCCAGGATTTCTTATTTACAAAACCCCGCCTGCAAACAAATCGGAAGGGCTAATCTCTCGGTCGATTAAAAAAAGGGTAATAGAGCCTATCTGTTTTTAACGTCGCTAACGTGGCCACCTTCCTTTTCAAGATGAGGCAAGAGGGTCTGGTGAATTAGACTTTTCCTCTCAAAAAGTACTAGTTACCTAGCAGACATCCTCTCATTGGCTTCCAAATAAAACCGCCATTGAGAAACAGCCATTGCCTGAGAACTGTATCAGTTTTTCCAGTCGGTCATCAGGATTGACCTATGGGGAATGGCAAGTGCTAGAAATCCATTATTGATGAAGCGCTTTGCTTCATCTTTAGAACATATAATGTAGCATCGTATCACCACAACTCCACTGGGCCCCCCCCCCCCAACCCCGCCCCCCTCGAAACAGATAGAGGAAATGTTACTTACCCCAAAACAAAGACCAGGCCCGTGGATGTCCCTTCCCCTACTGGATAGGAACACTCGACGGCCAATTCCAAAGAAACGGGGTAAGTCGAAAATCCAAAGAGTCCAAACAAGGAGCAGATTACCGCCAGCCAAACCATCTGATTTCTTAACTGAGACACCTGAAGGAAAGAAGATCAAGCCCAGTTTCTTTTACTGTTCATTCAGCTGTATTTATTCATCACCTCCTGTGTGCAGAGCACTGTATTAAGCACTTGGGAGAGTACAACAGAACGACAGACACATTCCCTGCCCACGGTGAGCTCACTGAGGGTCCGGGAGTTGGGAGGAAGAGAGAGGTGTAACCAACAAGGGGGAGGGGATTGAGCCGATCTCACTATGGCAAAAACAGCTCGGCCTTTACTACCGTGGTTCGTTGATTTGTTCTTACTCCCAACTTTCTTCTGGGCCATATCTTTCCTGACCCTGCTAGCCATGCCGTCGTGAAATATTATCACACAAATACTACTGTGCATGATACGTAATAAGCGCTTAACAAATACCATTAAAAAAATGAAGAGTAGTGAGATGCCTCAGCAATTCTTGCAATCTGCGTTTTGCCTTTCTTCTTAAAGACGGGGATGACGGTGACTTCCTTGCGATCCCCTGGCCTTTCCTCAGTGAACGTCAGGTCAAGGAAGAGAGCTGAAGCAGGGTGCGCCATCCATCTCAGCAGGTATCCCATCGGGCCCAGGCGCTTTTCTAGCTTTCGTGGTTCCGACTGCTCTGGCGACTTCCCCCAGAGTTGGCACAGATGCCAGGTCTTCGCATTTCGGGAGGTGCGGCAGGTTTTGCAGGGCCTCGTCTTCAATAGTACCATCGACGATAACGATAGAAGGAATGATGGGGGGAAAATGGAAATCTTCTTGCCGTTTTAGGATTCTCTCCTCGCCTAATAATAACTGTGGCATCTGTCAAGTGCTTACTATGTGCCAAGCGCCGTAAGCAGATCGGATGCAGTCCCTGTCCCACATGGGGCCACGGTCTGGGGGAAGAAGAACAGGTATTCGTTCCCCATTTTACCGATGAGGAAACTAAGGCACCGAGAAGTGAAATGACTCGCTCAAGGTCACACAGCAGGCACGTGGCATGGCTAATTAACACTTTTCCTCCTGGAAGACGCAGTTTGGCCTAGTGGGAAAAGCATGGGCCTGGGAGTCAGAGGACCTGAGTTCTAATCTCAGCTCCACCACTTGTCTGCTGTGTGACCTTGGGCAGAGCACTTAATTTCTCCCTGCCTCAGTTTCCTCCTCTATAAAATGGGGATTAAGACCGCGAGCCCCATACGGGACAGGGACTGTGTCCAAGTCGATTATCCCATATCTACCCCAGCGCTTAAGTACGGTGCAATTAATCTGTCCAAGCTGATTAGCTTGTAGCTACTCCAGCGCTTAATACAGTGCCTGGCACAGAGTAAGTATTTAACAAATACCACTAAAAACAAGAAAAAGGTCCTTTGTGAGTCCCAGGCTCATGCTCTTCCCACTGGGCCGTGCTTGATTGTGATGAGACTGAAGCCATCCTCACTCTTCAGAGGTACCGCGTTAGCCCGAACAGGGCCATAAAATGCCTCTAGCGCTCATCAAAACGTTTGGTTTCACCGTGGTCCGCATAGCCTTGGATCGCTTCTGCTCTGGCATCCCACCACCAGTCACCGGGTTCCTGAATTTGACTTCCAGGTCCTGATGCAGATTTCTGAAAACCCCACTTTTTCGGAGCTCTCGGGTGCCACAAGATGCCTTTGGTTGCGTTCGGTGATTCCCAGCAGCAGCCGCCCTTTGATTTCCAAGTCATTTGCATTCAACCGATATCGGAGCCTTCTCTTGGCTGAGCCCAACGGCTGTCTAGGGCCCAGCATCACGGAAAAATCTCCACTCCTTGCATTTCTTGGGGACTGTGGTCTGACTTTCTTTTTTCATCAGGACTGCTGCGATGCTGAAGAATTCTTTTTTTATGGCATTAAGTGCTTACTATATGCCAGGAACTGTACCAAGTGCCGGGGTAGATACAAACTAATCATTTTGGGACACAGTTCATGTCTCACGTGGGGCTCACTGCCTCAATTCCCATTTTCCAGATGAGGTCACGGAGGCACAGGGAAGTGAAGCGACTTGCCCAAGGGTCACACAGAGGACAAGTGGCGGAGCCGGGATTAGAAACCAGGTTCCTGCTGGGTGTTTTCATTCTCCAGGCTACGAACTCGGTACGTGGACTTGAACGATGCCGTTGATCCTAATGTATATTCAGTGATATTGGGAAAGTTCTGTGGGGCGAACGACAGAGGAAAGAGAGGAACGGCTATAACTTTGGGAATAACGGAAAACATCTGTACTGTCTCCCGTGGTGACGGGTATAACGGCCAGACAACTGTGCCTTGCATGTATATAACGGGGCTGGGTAACAACGTGGAGACTCCTGAGATGGTATGACAGCCCAGCGGGGTCTAGAGAGGCCATTATCAGCCATTCCCACGGACAGAGCGCCCACAGGTCGCTAAAAGCTTCCCAGTGGCCTCAGAGACATCATTCTGGCCTTCCAGGAATAATCGTTGTCGGCAATTACTGTCAAATGCAGGCCGGCGTCATATTTGGAGGAAGAAAATTTCCCAGTGGGAGAAACTCACCAATGCAAACACAATACTGGCTAGGGCAGCCAAACTGAAACAGACTTTCGTGGCCTCGGTGAACTGTTTGGTCCTGTCGACGTAGAGCCCAAGGAGCAGAGCGCCAATTATCCCAGATACAATGAACAAGGCACCACACAGGCCTGCAAAGTCCTGGAAAAGTAAAACGGAGCAAAGCCTAGTCAGGAATCGCTGTATATACGGACCTTTACTTTTACCCTGCCAGGCTGACCCCATCACGGCGAAAAGACATGGAACTTTCCGGATCCTGCCTTGCTAAACCTCTGTGCCTCAGATCTAGAAAAGTCAGGCTTGTCTACAGGATGCTTCGGCGCGAAAGACGTGCATCCACGAAGGAGAAACCGAACGTTGCCCCTAGATCCTAGCGACTGAAAAACCCCATTCAGTCTTTACCTTTTCAGCCTTCAGACTCCTCGCCTAAACGCCAGCATCCCCGCCTGGAGTGAAATGTGCCAAAGGAGGAACTCGGTGTTACTGTGTTACTACTCTACGTGACTGCTCTGAGAAGCAGCGTGGTTCAGTGGATAGAGCACGGGCCTGGGAGTCCGAAGGCCCTGGGTTCTAATCTCGGCTCCGCCACGTGCCTGCTGTGTGACCTTGGGCAAGTCATTTCACTTCTCCGGGCTTCGGGGACCTCGGCTGTAAAATGGATATTAAGACCGTGAGCCCCATGTGGGACAGGGACTGTGTCCAACCTGGTTAACCTGTATCTGCCCCAGTGCTTGGCACAGAGTAGGCGCTTAATAAGTACCGTAATTATTATGATTATCCCCAGAGCAGGAAGATGCGGTGTCCTCATCCAGTCCTCTAGACTGTAGGCTCTTTGCAGGCAGGGAATGTGTTATAGTGTACTCTCCCAAGCGCTTAGTACAGCGCTGTGCACACAGTAAGTGCTCAGTAAATACGATTCACTCACTGACTTGTTTGCAGTCAAATCGCCAGATGCCATGGGCCCGTGGAGGCAGCCCACATCTCTTTCCCCACCTGCCCCGGGGAACCAACGATTTCTGTGAATCACGGTAAGTTAAGTGAGAATCGATCAATTGTATTTTTTGAGGCTTTACCGCGGAGGGCACCGTGCTAAGCAGTTGGGAGAGTACAACACAACGGAGTCGGTAGAGACGTTCCCGGCCCACCAGGAGCTTACAGTCTAGGAGGGGAGATAGACGTTAATGTAAAAAAAAAAAATTGCGGCTACGGACGGAAGTGCCGTGGGGCCGAGAGCAGTGAATAAAGGGAGGAAGTCCGAGCGCAAAGGCGACACGGAAGGGAGTGGGAGAAGAAGTGAGGGCTTAGGGAAGGCCTCTTGGAGGAGATGTGATGATGATGATGGGATTTGTTAAGCGCTATGTGCCAAGCACTGATCTAAGCGCTGCTTTTTATAAGGCTTTGAAGGTGGGGAGAGCGAGGGAGAGAGGAGGCACCGACCCGTACCGTCAATTCGTCTGACAAGGTGACCTCGGGAATATCGAGCGAGAAACAGGAAATACTGAAAACACGAGGCACTGCGTACTGGAACAAACGGTGAAAGTCTGGAAACAGGAAAATGGCAGTCCTCACGGAAACTAGAACTTGCCCTGATGACAGATACTGCATGTATTCTGTCTAAGGCGTTTTAAATAGCCCACTAAGTCGCCAAAAATATTATGCATGTGTTCTGAGGGAGAGCGCAAGCAAAATGAGTCTCATCCTCCCTCCTGCGGAGGGGGAGCGTAGGCTGGATTAGGAGCAGAGGGTCCTATTTGTGAGAGGGCTCGGGGCTCCCAGAATAAAGGGGATGCATAGCCTCAACTCTCCGCCGCCGCCGCCGCCGCTTATGGGTGGTGTGTGAACCTAGAGATTTCGCCAGGGACACGGCAGCCCCAGATCCCCTCCCCCAGCCCACTTTCCGGATGTTTCTCAGAGAAGCACATTTGGGAGCTGGGTTGGGGGCGGTAGCACAAGCTGACATTCTCCACCGGGAGCCAATGTCACCCCCTTTCCAGCCTCGAATCCAGGAGGGGGTGGAGAGAAGCGACTCTCTTCTCCTCCGCAGCTCTGTGTCCTGGACTCCGGGGGCTGCAGAATGGGACCCATTGTAGTCCGGTAAAAAGGATTCGGCAACAGTGATGCTTTCTATGAGGTTGAAAGAGTAACCAATTGTCCCAGCACGTTCCTAATGGAGCCTGACGGGACAACGCGGGAATAAATGCATGAACTATGTGGGAGTAGGGCTCCCCCAAGACTGGAAGCTCACTGAGAGCAGGGAACGTATCTATCGACTCTGTTTATATTACACTCCCCCAAGCGCTTAGTACAGTGCTTTGCCCACAGTAAGAGCTCAGTGCATACCACTTATAGATTAATGTCTGTCTCCCCCCCCCCCCCCGCAGACCGTAAGCTCCGGAACGGATCTACCGACTCATTATACTGTACTCTCCCAAGCGCTCGATAAACACGACCGATAAATCGATCCACATCGAACAGTCTGGATTCAGACTGTCCCTGTGGAACAGGGACTGCATCCAACCTGATTTACTTGTACCTACCCCAGCGCTTAGATGAGTGCTTGGCACATAGTAAGCGCTTGACAAGTACCCTAGTTATTATCATTATAATTAATAATAATAAATATGGGATGATTTCCCTCATTAGGGGGCAAACACTCCTGCAGGGCAGTTTCTACTCCTTTCAGGAGACTCTGGGGAGGGGTAGGGTTTTCCTAAAGGACCTGTACAGAACATTGGTGAGCTGGAGGCCAAAGAGCTCACGACATATCAGGAAGAGTAATTTTGGGAAGTCCTCACCTTTCCGTTTTGAGATATTTGTGAATTGGTTGTTTGGGAAGCTGGATGCTAATCGCCTACGCCTCCCTTTGTTTCACACCGAAGGGAAAAAAGAGCATCGCTAGTGTTTTCTTTCCCTCCCTGCAAGTTCCCCATCCTGAATCTCAGGACTGAGGCTCAACGGTCATCCCGTCGTCATCGGCTACAGAGAGAACGGTATCGATTCTAAGAAATGGAATGAGAAGGCACTTACATTTGAATAGCCCTTTACACAAAAAATCTGTTCCAGTAGAGCTGAGAAGCAGGTGAAAATACCAATGCCTCCCCCAAGACACAGGGCCAGGATAACGTAAGCCTTATTCTTCACCAGCTGGAAAAAACAAATCAGGTTTAAAAGCAAAAAGTGGATCGAGTGGCTTCCCGAAACTTCAACTGTGGCCGCACCACCGCTCAGTGATGAGGAGGGATTTGGGAAAATTTCCAGTGGGCCAGTGGACGGGTGAGTAAAGCCCACTTTGGGGGTTTTTTTCTTCTTCTTCTAGTGTTTGTTATGGTATTTGTTAAATGCTTACTACGTGCCAGGCACTCTTCTAAGCACTGGGTTAGCTACAAGGTAATCAGGTTGGACACAGTCCATGTCCCACATGGGGGTCACAGTCTTAATCCCCATTTTTCAGGTGAGGTAACCAGGCAAGAGAAGCAGCCTGGCCTAATGGACAGTCAGCGCTCAATAAATACGACCGAATGAGTCAGAAGGACCCGGGTTCTAATCCCACCTCCGGCACTTGTCTGCTGTGTGACCTCACAGTCTTAATCCCCATTTTTCAGGTGAGGAAACTGAGACACAGAGAAGTTAAGCGAGTTGCCCAGGGTCACACAGCTGACAAGTGGCAGAGCCAGGATTAGAACCCAGGTCCTCAGACTCCCAGGTCCACGCTCCTTCCACTAGGCCACGCTGCTTCCCCAATGCTCCTCGACTTCTTGGCCATCTCCAACACCGCTGACCTTTTTGCAGGAACGTGTCTACCAATTCTGTTATGTTGCACTCTCCCGAGCACTTAGTACAGTGGTCTTCACACAGTAGGCGCTCAATAAGTACCATTCGTTGATTGACCGATTGACTGTCGACTGCTCCTCGGGGGCAGGGAACGCGACTTTGTTGTTCGTTCCCCAGCGCTTTCCCCAGTGCGGTGCATTCAGTAGATGCTCAATCGATCCCATTACTACAACTCAATCCATCCCCCACTACAACGAAAGCTGTTTGTGATTGTGGAGAAGCTGTTTGTGGAGAAGCAGCGTGGCTCAGTGGAACGAGCACGGGCTTTGGAGTCAGGGCTCATGAGTTCGAATCCCAGCTCTGCCACTTGTCGGCTGTGTGACTGTGGGCAAGTCACTTAACTTCTCTGCGCCTCAGTTCCCTCATCTGTAAAATGGGGATTAAGACTGTGAGCCCCACGTGGGACAACCTGATTCCCCTATGTCTACCCCAGCGCTTAGAACAGTGCTGGGCACATAGTAAGCGCTTAACAAATACCAACATTATTATTATTATTATGATTGCAGGATTTCCTGCTTCTTTGGTGCGAAACACCGGGCGAGAGAAGCAGCGTGGCCTAGTGGACAGGGCTTGGGAGTCAGAAGGACCTGGGTTCTAATCCCACCTCCATCACTTGTCTACTGCGTGACCTCGGGCAAGTCAATTCACTTCTCCGGGTCCCAGTTCCCTCATCTGTAAAATGGAGATTGAGACCGTGAGCCCCATGTGGGACAGGCATTATGTCCAACCTGATTAACTTGTATCTACCCCAGCGCATAGAACAGCGCCTGGCCCGTAGTACGCGCTTAAGAAATACCATCAGCAAACAAGCATACCATTTTTAAGCCAGTGAGAAAAGGCTCAGAAGTAGAAGCGATCGCGCTTGCCGACGGAGGAGTCGGAGGAGCCTTTTCCCAAATGCCGACAGTGGCTAACGTGCAAGCAACGACGGCGGGAATGGTGTAGATTCCGAGCTATGAGACAAAAACAGAAAAATAAATGGTTTCCCATGTCGTCAGATATTCAAATGAAAACGACTGAAGGGACGACAGCCGATTAATCAGCATTCATTTACCATTAATGGAATATCTTCTCCTCTTTTCACGAGCGCAGGTGACAGCACATTGGCTATAAGAACACCCAAGGGATTTGCTAGATTAAAACACAAAGGCACAGAAATAATTACATTTAGGCATCTGAAATCTGGGCCAAATGAGTTTTTGCATATTTATTGGAAACAAATGTGGAAGAAAGATAATATATTATTCCCCCTCCTCCCCTGCCCCCCACACCCATTTCGTGTGTTTGGGAGATAGCAAACAAGCCATAGCAGGGGCAGGGCAGGAGGAAGAGGGGGGAAAATCAATCGATCGTATTTACTTAACGCTTACTATGTGCAGAGCACTCTACTAAGCACTCGGGAGAGTACAGTATAACAGAGTTGCTTAGACACGTTCCCTGCCCGCAACAGAATAATAGCAGAGTCACTGGTTATGTACAACTTCCCAAGGGGATGGTGATTTTCACACCAAAGTTACCCCATTGTGAAGAGACTTGTGCATGGTCACCCGGTGATTGACTCGAGGGGTCTTGGAATCTCCAATAAATTGTTAGCTCTTTGAGGGCAGGACTGATGTCAGTGAAAGTATTCATTCATTCATTCAATAGTATTTATTGAGCGCTTACTATGTGCAGAGCACTGTACTAAGCGCTTGGGATGAACAAGTCGGCAACAGATAGAGACAGTCCCTGCCGTTTGACGGGCTTACAGTCTAATCGGGGGAGACGGACAGACAAGAACGATGGCACTAAACAGCGTCAAGGGGAAGAACATCTCGTAAAAACCGATGGCAACTAAATAGAATCAAGGCGATGTACAATTCATTAACAAAATAAATAGGGTAACGAAAATATATACAGTTGAGCGGACGAGTACAGTGCTGTGGGGATGGGAAGGGAGAGGTGGAGGAGCAGAGGGAAAAGGGGAAAATGAGGCTTTAGCTGCGGAGAGGTAAAGGGGGGATGGCAGAGGGAGTAGAGGGGGAAGAGGAGCTCAGTCTGGGAACGCCTCTTGGAGGAGGTGATTTTTAAGTAAGGTTTTGAAGAGGGAAAGAGAATCAGTTTGGCGGAGGTGAGGAGGGAGGGCGTTCCGGGACCGCGGGAGGACGTGACCCAGGGGTCGACGGCGGGATAGGCGAGACCGAGGGACGGCGAGGAGGTGGGCGGCAGAGGAGCGGAGCGTGCGGGGTGGGCGGTAGAAAGAGAGAAGGGAGGAGAGGTAGGAAGGGGCAAGGTGATGGAGAGCCTCGAAGCCTAGAGTGAGGAGTTTTTGTTTGGAGCGGAGGTCGATGGGCAACCACTGGAGTTGTTTAAGAAGGGGAGTGACACGCCCATATCGTTTCTGCAGGAAGATGAGCCGGGCAGCGGAGTGAAGAATAGACCGGAGCGGGGCGAGAGAGGAGGAAGGGAGGTCAGAGAGAAGGCTGACACAGTAGTCTAGCCGGGATATAACGAGAGCCCGTAATAGTAAGGTAGCCGTTTGGGTGGAGAGGAAAGGGCGGATCTTGGCGATATTGTAGAGGTGAAACCGGCAGGTCTTGGTAATGGATAGGATGTGTGGGGTGAACGAGAGGGACGAGTCAAGGATGACACCGAGATTGCGGGCCTGCGGGACGGGAAGGATGGTCGTGCCATCCACGGTGACGGAGAAGTCTGGGAGCGGACCGGGCTTGGGAGGGAAGATGAGGAGCTCAGTCTTGCTCATGTTGAGTTTTAGGTGGCGGGCCGACATCCAGGTGGAGACGTCCCGGAGGCAGGAGGAGATGCGAGCCCGAAGGGAGGGGGAGAGGACAGGGGCGGAGATGTAGATCTGTGTGTCATCTGCGTAGAGATGGTAGTCAAAGCCGTGAGAGCGGATGAGTTCACCGAGGGAGTGAGTGTAAATGGAGAACAGAAGAGGGCCAAGAACTGACCCTTGAGGAACTCCAACAGTTAAAGGATGGGAGGGGGAGGAGGCTCCGGCGTAGGAGACCGAGAATGATCGGCCAGAGAGGTAAGAGGAGAACCGGGAGAGGACAGAGTCCGTGAAGCCAAGGTGAGATGAGGTATGGAGGAGGAGGGGATGGTCGACAGTGTCAAAGGCAGCAGAGAGGTCAAGGAGGATCAGAATGGAGTAGGAGCCATTGGATTTGGCAAGAAGGAGGTAATGGGTGACCTTAGAGAGAGCAGTCTCGGTAGAGTGGAGGGGACGGAAGCCAGATCGGAGGGGGTCTAGGAGAGAATGGGAGTTAAGGAATTCTAGGCATCGATTGTAATAATAATAATAATAATGTTGGTATTTGTTAAGCGCTTACTATGTGCAGAGCACTGTTCTAAGCGCTGGGGTAGACACAGGGGAATCAGGTTGTCCCACGTGGGGCTCACAGTCTTAATCCCCATTTTACAGATGAGGGAACTGAGGCACAGAGAAGTTAAGTGACTTGCCCACAGTCACACAGCTGACAGGTGGCAGAGCTGGGATTCGAACTCATGAGCCCTGACTCCAAAGCCCGTGCTCTTTCCACTGCGCCACGCTGCTTCTCTAGATTGTAGACGACTCGTTCTAAGATTTTGGAAAGGAAGGGTAGTAGGGAGATAGGACGATAACTGGAGGGGGAAGTGGGGTCAAGAGCGGGTTTTTTTAGGATGGGGGAGACGTGGGCATGTTTGAAGGCAGAGGGGAAGGAGCCCTTGGAGATTGAGTGGTTAAAAATAGAAGTTAAGGAAGGGAGGAGGGCAGGGGCGATGGTTTTAAGAAGGTGAGAGGGAATGGGGTCCGAGGCGCAGGTGGAGGGGGTGGCACTTGCGAGGAGGGAGGAGATCTCCTCTGAGGATACTGCAGGGAAGGATGGGAAAGTAGGGGAGGGGGTCGTTGGGGGGGAGGGGAGAGGCGGAGGGGTGACTTTGGGGAGCTCAGACCTGATCGTGTTGATTTTCGTGAGGAAATAGGTGGCCAGATCATTAGGGGTGAGAGATGGGGGAAGGGGAGGAACAGGGGGCCTAAGGAGAGAGTTAAACGTCCGGAACAATCGGCGGGGGTGACGGGCATGGGTGTCGATGAGGGAGGAGAAGAAGCTTTGCCTGGCGGAGGAGAGGGCAGAGTTAAGGCAGGAAAGGATAAATTTGAAGTGTGTGAGGTCGGCTTGGTGCTTGGACTTTCGCCAGCAGCGCTCAGCAGCTCGAGCATAGGAGCGTAGGAGGCGGACGGAGGAGGTGATCCAGGGCTGTGGGTTAGTGGAGAGAGAGCGGCGGAGGGAAAGGGGGGCGAGAGAGTCGAGATGAGTAGAGAGGGTGGAGTTGAGAGCGGAGACCCGCTCGTCGAGAGTGGGAAGAGAGGACAGGGCGGCAAGGTGAGGCGAGATGCTATTGGAAAGACGGATGGGATCGAGAGAGCGGAGGTCTCTGTGGGGCAGTAGCGAAGATTTGCAGGGGGAGGGAGTGTGAGAGATGAGGCAGGTGAGAAGGTTATGGTCAGAGAGAGGGATTTCAGAGTTGGTGAGTGAGGAGATAGTGCAGCGGCAGGAGATGACGAGATCGAGGGTGTGACCGAGTCGGTGAGTGGGCGCGGTATGGTGGAGGAGGAGGTCGGCAGAGTCGAGGAGGGATAGCAGGCGGGCGGCAGAGGAGTCGTCGGGTACATCCGTATGGATGTTGAAGTCTCCAAGGATCAGAGTGGGCAGAGAGAAGGAGAGGAGGAAGGTGAGAAAGGGGTCAAGATGGTTGAAGAAGTCGGAGGTGGGACCGGGAGGGCGGTAGATGACGGCGACAAGTAACTGGAGTGGGTGGTAGAGGCGAATGATATGGGCTTCGAAGGAGGGGAAGGAGAGGGAGGGGGGAGGAGGGATAGTGCGGAAGCGGCATCGGGGCGAGAGGAGGAAGCCGACGCCTCCTCCCTTACCGGTGAGTCTGGGGGAGTGGGAGAAGGAGAGGCCTCCGCCGGAGAGAGCAGCGGCGGAGACCGTGTCTTCGGGAGAGAGCCACGTTTCCGAAAGGGCGAGGAGGAGGAGAGAGCGGGAGAGGAAAAGGTCATGGATGAAAGGTAGCTTGCCTGTAATAGAGCGGGGGTTCCAGAGGCCACACTTGAAAGTAGCTGTGGGTGCAAGGGGAGGAGGGGGGGAAGGGCGAAAGTATTGTCCCAACCCCTCAGTACAGTGCTCCGCACGCCGTACGCACTCAATTAATACGAACGATTGCTTCGAAATCAGAAACCCGACTCCCAACTAAGGGTCCTGAATTGTAGAAGTCACTTCTGAACTAAAGCCAAATCCTGACTCAGAAAGTTAGCAGGTCAGCTAGGCTCCTGCTGTCCTATCTGGGGCTCTATTCACTAGCCCACAATATTTTCCTCTCCCTTTTGCATCACCCCAATTCTCTTACCCTAGAACAACCCCAGTGCTCCCTCTGGAATCCAAAAAGGCAATCAATCCATCATACTAACTAAGCACTTACTGTGTGCAAAGCACTGTACTAAGCACTTGGCAGAGTACAGTAGAACAGAGTTGGTAAACACGCTCTCTGTCCACAACAAACTTACAGTCTAGAGGGACAGAAGGCACAGAACCTTCTCCCAGATTCTCTGCTTTAGTTTTTTTATTTTATTGTTTTATTCGTATTTGTTAAGCGCTTACTATGGGCCAGGAACCACTCTACTAAGTGCTGGGGTAAGATACAAGAGAATCGGTTTTGGATCCAGTCCGTGTCCCACACAGGACTCCTAGTCTTAATCCCCATTTTACAGATGAGGTCACCGAGGCATAGAGAAGTAAAGTGACTTGCCCGGGGTCACACAACGGACAACCCAAGTCCTTCTGACTCCCAAGCCCGTGCTCTGCCCACTAGCTACATTCTTAGGGGCGCGTGGAATGGGATGGGATGATCCAGTAGAAGACAATCGCAGCAGGGACTCCAAAATGTCTGGGCCAGGCACCCTGCGGTAGCTTTACTCAACCTTCACTGAAATCAAAAAGCACCAACTTGGGCCCATACCCGGAAGGAGACGATGACTTTTATCCCAAACCTGTTGGCATAGTAATAATAATAATAGTTGTGGTATTTGTCAAGCACTTACTATGTGCCAAGCACTGTTCTAAGCGCCGGGGTAAATACAAGATACTCGGGTTGGATCCGGTTCCCTGTCCCCCATGGAGCTCACAGTCTTAATCTCCATTGTACAGATGAGGTCACTGAGGCACAGAGAGGTGAAGTGACTCGCCCGAGGTCACAAAGCAGACGTGGTGGAGCCGGGATTAATAATAATAATAATGTTGGTATTTGTTAAGCGCTTACTATGTGCCGAGCACTGTTCTAAGCGCTGGGGTAGACACAGGGGAATCAGGTTGTCCCACGTGGGGCTCACAGTCTTAATCCCCATTTTCCAGATGAGGTAACTGAGGCACCGAGAAGTTAAGTGACTTGCCCAAAGTCACATAGCTGACAAGTGGCCGAGCCGCGATTCGAACCCATGACCTCTGACTCTCAAGCCCGTGCCCTTTCCACTAGGCTGCACTGCTTCTCATGTAATCTCTACTGTACGTGAACATAGAGACAAGAAAGTTAGAATGCCCCAGTCACTCATTCAATCGTATTTATTGAGCACTTACTGTGCGCAGAGCATTGTACTAAGTCCTTGAGAAAGTACAATACAACAGTAGACCGTGACATTCCCTGTCCACAACGAGCTTACAGTCTAGAGGCGGGGAGACAGAGATCAACACAAATAAATGAAATGACAGATACGTACGCAAGTGCTGTGAGGCTGGAAGCGGGGGGAGAACAAAGGGAGGAAGTTAGGGTGACGCAGAAGGGCGTGGGAGATGAGGAGAAGTGGGGTTTAATCTGTGAAGGCCTCTCGGAGGAGATGGGCCTTCAATAAGGCTTTGAAGTCGGGGAGAGGAATTCCCGGTGTCTTACTTACACATGGAAGAAATCATGTTTGCGGTAGCCCTCTGATGCTCTGGAAACCACAGGGCCGCTAGCTTAGTTGGAGAGAATATCACAAGCGTCTGGGCCAGGGCACAGAAGCTTTGGCCAATGAAGAGAAAAGTGAAGTTATACCTCTCCAGATCTCGAAATTGGATACAAGGAAATGTGCGAATAATGCTTCCGATTAGGTTGAGCCAAGCACTCAGAATGATCTGGAAGAAGAAGAAGAAGAAGAGAGGCTGATTTTATTTAGAACAGTTAAGTCTATAACTGTTTCAAATGGGTTCCAAATGGCCAACTAGAGACAGCAGAAGGCTCTGCTCCTCCCTCCCCCAATTTGAAACTTTACAGTTTAATTGATTTGCTACACTCATTATGCAGCAAATCCTGCCCTCTCCCCCCAGCCCCAACCATTCTGTTTGGCCTCCCAAACATTTTTAGAAAATAAAATAGCAAGAATGAGCATTACGACTGACCACAATAAAGGGGAAAGAGAAAAAAAAATGCACAGATTTCCTGTGCTTTCAGGAGCCGAAGAAGAGAACTTAAGTAATCTGTGACACTGAGGCTGTATAGTCACTAGTATTTCAGTATCTACATTACTGAAATTAGTTAAGCAATGAGCCGCATAGCACATGATTCGGACTCTTGAGCAATCGCGTGTGACCGGTTTTGCGCTCTGCACGATACTGGGGAATTTTGTGGGACCGAGTGAAAACACAGACTAAAGGCTGGGGAATGTCTGAATTGTTCAAAGTCCCAAAATGCAGTCTACATTTTGGCCCAAAAGAGTTAAAAACGGACCAGCCAGTCCCATGAAAACAAGCCAGCCCAGAGATTTTTCTAATGGACCTAATGCAGTCAAGGGAGCACACAACTCTCAGAAATCAGAGAATCCCAGAGTTGGAAGGGATCTGGAGAGATCATTTAGTCCAGCCCTCTGCCTCCGGACCAGCGAATGACTACTTATCCAGGACGCTAGCTGTCTCTGCTTTTCTTAAAGAGCTCTCGATTTCCCTGGGCTGGTTTGCTAATGAGTCAGTTCTGATTAACGCATAAAATAAAATGGGTGGGTTCTGTGACCTTTCCTTTTATTTATTCACAGTAGGGCTGGCAACAAAACAGGTCAGGATCTCTAGGAGAGTGCTTCCTTGGGCATGTTTCTTGAATGGTCTTCTCTTGAGAAGCAGTGTGACCCTTTTTTTAATGATATTTGTTAAGCACCTACTACGCGTCAAGCCCTGGAGGAGCTACTGATCCATCAGCGTGGCTCAGTGGCAAGAGCCCGGGCTTGGGAGTCAGAGGTCATGGGTTCGAATCCCTCCTCTGCCACTTCTCAGCTGTGTGACTGTGGGCAGGTCACTTAACTTCTCGGTGCTTCAGTTCCCTCATCTGTAAAATGGGGATTAACTGTGAGCCTCACGTGGGACAACCTGATGACCCTGTATCTCCCCCAGCGCTTAGAACAGTCCTGTGCACATAGTAAGCGCTTAACAAATACCAACATTATTACATTATTATTGTTATCAGGTGGGACTTACGGAACATCTTAACCCCATCGAATCGAGAATCCACGTTGCCCCCATTCCAAAGGGGATTGATATTACAAGGTACACAAGTGAGAGCCAATTAATCTGATTGATGGAAAGATGGAAGTAATCGGCGATTGTACTGGCTACTGGAGCAAAAGTCAGCCATAACTAAAAAAAAACACAAAACAGAACAAAAAAGATAACTGAGGACTTACTCATTTGCAGGAGCTGCTTTAGAAACGTGCACGTTTTCATAACAGAATTGTACTTTTGCTCGAGGGTAGCAGACACCACGTACCCTGACCCATTTGATAAGCCATCACTGGATGTGATACCCAGAGTGGCTCTAAAAAAATATGAGAATAAGAATGGTGGGAGTTTTGAGAGCAAACAGCTAAGTAACCAAATATTTTCACCCCATCTGCATTGTTCTCTCGAAAGGATAACTCTGGACCGAGCAAAGCAAGCCACGTGAAAACTGAGAAATCCCTCATTCTTTCACAGGATTCTGTCCTGTCAAGAGCAGCTACAGTGTATGGATTGCCACTTATTCCTGCTAACTCGAATTTCCAAGGTCACACAGCCGACAAGTTGTGAAGCCAGGATTAGATCCCAGGTCCTTCTGACTCATTCATTCTTTCATTCAGTAGTATTTATTGAGCGCTTACTATGTGCAGAGACATTCCCTGCCCAGATCACTTTGGTTGTAGCCTATTTCCAGTGCGGATTGGCTCACTGCCAGATTACCTTATATCCACTCCAGTGTTTAGTACAGTGCTTGGCACATAGTAAGCTCTTTTATATTATTATTATCATCATTGTTAATTATTATTCAGCAGCATACCAGCTATTAAGCTGCAGCCAGGCGAAGGTGGGTTGCTTGGGCTGGGCCCCAGATTTCCCCACTAGGCAGGAGAACAACATATCTCTTTCCTGACCAAGCCTAATCTAAATAGATTACAATTAACCCTGAATGTTGCTGTCTTTCCTTGATTTGGACATCGGCGATGTCTATTGCCAAATCCTGTCAGTTCTATTTTCATAACATGTCTAGCTCATTGTAGGCAGGGAATGTGTCTGCTTATTGTTATACTGTACTCTCCTAAACTCTTAATATTGTGCTCTGCACACAGTAAGTGGTCAAGGAACACGACTGAATAAATGAAGAATGAATGACTAGAACCCGCCCCTCGTCTCCACTCAAATTGCTACCGTGCTGGTAGCATTTATCAATCAATTAATCGATCGCGTTTATTGAGTGTTTACTTGGGAGAGTACCATATAATAGAGTTGATAGACACGTTCCCTCCCCACAAGATTTTACAGTCTAGTCTTATATGCCGCCTTGATTACTACATCAGCCTCCTCTCTGACCTCCCTACCTCCTGTCTCTCACCACACTCCAGTTCTACTTCACCCTGCTGCCCGGATCATTTTTCTACAGAAACGTTCGGGCCAGGTTTTCCCACTCCTCAGGAACCTCCGGTGGTTGTCCATCCGCCTCCGCATCAAACAGAAACTCCGTACCACTGACTTTAACACACCACTCGAACAGCTCACCCCGTCCTACCTAATCTTGCTCCTTTCCCACAACCCGGCCCCTACACTTTACTCCTCTAACGCCAATCTACTTGCTACGCCTCCATCACGGTCGACCCCTCGTTCCCGCCCTCCCTCCCGTCTGGAACTCTCAACTCCCCACCCTTTTCTCTCACCCTTCTTGCCTTGGGTCCATACCCACACTCATCCTAACCCCAGTCCCACGACATTTATCCACATATCCTTATTCTCTGTTGCTTCCCCTTTCTGTAATTTATTTTATTGTCTGTCTTCCCATTAGATTGTTAGCTCCTTGAGGGCAGGGACCACATATACCCATCTGTTGTATTTTCCCAAGCACTTAGTACAGTGGTCTGGACACAGTGAATGATCAATAAATACCAATGATTGATCGATCAGCAGGCTATAACTCGAGAGCACTGGTCAGGTGTCAAAATATAGCAATTAAAACCAAACCACCTACCTGTCCAAGGTTCCCGAAACATCAAACGAAATGGGTAAATTGAGACTTCGGGCCATATCCTCTTAGTCTCTTCGATGACTGGCTTTTCGCTTGGATTGATTTTGCTTTATGGAATCTTCAAGGAGTTCAGTTTTTAGATGATTTGGCTTCTGTGTAGATTTCGATCATTTGTCATTAAACTGCCCTGTCCTAGACTGTATTTTTGCAACTGCTTCCCCCATCAGGATTATATAATACCTCTCATGATTAAATCATAAACTCCCATCCCCATGCATGACGCTATAAAGAAATTTGCTTCTTCCCACACTCCGCCTACGAGAGTCTTGACAACCTTACTGGATTGGTCAGTGAAACTGCCACTGAACTCCAAGGATCCAAAAAAAAAATAAACACAAAATGCTTTCCACTGTTCAATAGGCCGCTTTTCTTTATTTCTCTTTTTCTAAGGTTTCTTTTCTTCTGAATCTCCCACATTACTGCTAAGCACACCTGACTAAGGTACGTGTGTCTTTGGTATTTGATGATGTCACTTCTAAGTTGAGCTCGATCAATCAATCGGTGTTATTTATTGAACACTTACTGTGTGCAGAGCACTGTACTGAGTGCTTGGAAGGATACAATATAACAGATTTGGGAGACCTGTTCCATGCATGCAAGGAGTTTACAATCTAGACAAGCAGCATGGCTTAGTGGAAAGAGCATGGGCCTGGGCGTCAGAGGTCGTGGGTTCTAATCCCGACTCCGCCACTTGTCAGCTGTGTGACTTTGGGCAAGTCACTTCTCTGTGCCTCAGTTACCTCATCTGGAAAATGGGGATTAAGACTGTGAGCGCCACGTGGGACAACCTGATTACCTTGTATCTACCCCAGCGCTTAGAACAGCGCTTGGCACCTCATCATCATTATTATTATTAGAGGGGGAGACAGACATTAAAATAAAATAAGGATATGGGCATGAGTGTTGTGGGGCTGAGGGTGGGGTGAATCAAGGGTACAGATCCAAGCGCAAGAGATCATAATCCAAATCAAAAGAGACCACAAATATGCCAACATTATGTAAGTAGCTACAGTTGTATAGCGATATGCGCAAACGCTAAGAGATTGGAAGTGACTCAGGTGAATAATGGAATTTTTAAAGGCGAACCTTTAAAAGGATATTGAAACCTGGGCATCTTGTTTGTACGGGTCATTCAACGTTCCTATTGACTATTCTCCCCGAATTCAAAGGCAGAAATACAACCTTAAACACTGAATCCTGGAATACTTGCCCAAGAATAAAGTTCTGAGTATGATTCAGGCAAGAACTACACCTACGGGGTGATTCAGAAATTCCCATCATATGATGCAACTTTCATTTAGAAGGCGTTTTAATGGGCCAGAAATGTTGATGGAATATTTCACCCTCCTATGGAAAGATACATAAAGGCCAACGAAAACTCAAAAATCAAAGCCTTTGAAAGGCAGCGATCGGTCGAATGACACTACACTGTCCCCATCACGTCTACCTCCTCGCAGTGGATCGGTGTTGTGCATTAAGGGGGTGTGGTGGAGGGGAGATGGGGTGATGGTTTACAGTCTGACACATGCCCCTTAAGGAGAGTTTTACATGAGTTTCAAAGTAATTCACTTTTTTTTTTTAACTTTCTCAACAGGCCTGAACTTCTTTGTGTTAAATGCTGCTGGGAGCGGGGAAGGGAAACAGCAGTAAGATCTGTGTGACTGTGGGCAAGTCACTTAACTTCTCTGTGCCTCAGTTCCCTCATCTGTAAAATGGGGATTAACTGTGAGCCTCACATGGGACAACCTGATTACCCTGTATCTATCCCAGCGCTTAGAACGGTGCTCTGCACATAGTAAGCGCTTAACAAATACCAACATTATTATTATCTTCTCACAAAGCTTTATGCTATCCGTTCCCTATAGTGGCAAAACGCACCTCTCTCCCCGCGAAGTGACAGCGTTTCAGTTTTCTACACATTAACCCGATTATGCCCCCGGACTTTACAAAGCTTTGCCTCGATGGGGTGCTTCTTATTTGACAATTCTGACCCAGGTCGCCTCCTTTGGAATGACATCTTTCAAAAAGCAGTGGGAAAAGAGCACTCTGAACTCTGGAAGACGGGTTTTCTTCTGCAAAATCCCCAACCCCGGCCCTCATCCTCGTCCGCCTTAAGGAAATCTGGATGCGGAGGGAAAAGGTGTGATCGGCCAGAGAGTTAACAGCTGTCACGGATTAAGTATTTAAGGGTTTAAAAGGCCCTCTCCCTCCCCCCCAGCTGTATTCCCGGTTTCTTCTCCTTCCCCTTTTTCCTACGCACCATTGCATTGGAGCAGTTTAGCAGGCAGATCACCAGCAGCAACAACCACCTCCGCTTGTATGTCTTGAAGTGACTCAGTTTTCTCCCATCTTCTGGACTCGTTCTCTGCACCAAGCTCTGCGTGGAGTCATCTGGAACTTCATCATTCATTATTATTATTCTTTTTCCCCTCCCTCCCCCCCTTCCACCGACTGTCCTGGATTTTAGTTCGTAAAGGTGAGTCCACCAAAACGATCGGGTGGCTTGTTTAACAAAACGTTCTTGGTTTTCGCTGGCCGGCTCGCCCCTTCATCTTGCTTTCCTTTGCGGCAGCTGGATTGCAGGCGAAAGAGGGTGATGATCCGCTCTTATATAAATATTTTTCTTCTTCCTTCTCTGCTGCTCCTTCCCCTTCAGGCTGAGCTAAAAGAGTCAAGCCTCAACTTTGGAGTCCCCCGGTCTGCTCCTCCCCTCCTCCTGTCCGCGGCCCTCTCCTAGCTCACTTCCTCTTCCCTCGCCACCGAGGTCCTAGCGCTGGCCTTCCTCCTCCTCCTCCCCCTCCCCTAACAAGTCGCCGCTTGCCACCAGTAATAATAATAATTTTGGTATTTGTTAAGCGCTTACTATGTGCAGAGCACTGTTCTAAGCGCTGGGGTATACAGGGTCATCAGGTTGTCCCACATGGGGCACACAGTCTTAATCCCCATTTTCCACATGAGGGAACT
This sequence comes from Ornithorhynchus anatinus, assembly GCF_004115215.2. Taxonomy (NCBI): domain Eukaryota; kingdom Metazoa; phylum Chordata; class Mammalia; order Monotremata; family Ornithorhynchidae; genus Ornithorhynchus; species Ornithorhynchus anatinus. The sequence continues at coordinate 31,473,392 of NC_041751.1, forward strand.
GAGGCACAGAGAAGTGAAGTGACTTGCCCACAGTCACACAGCTGACAAGTGGCAGATTCGGGATTCGAACCCATGACTTCTGACTCCCAAGCCCGTGCTCTTTCCACTGAGCCACGCTGCTTCCCATATAATAATGGGGGTATTTGTTAAACGCTTCCTATGTGCAAAGCACTGTTTTAAGCCGTGGGGGGGGGGGGGAAATGCAAGGTGATCAGTTTTTAATCCCCATTTTCCAGAGGAGGTCACTGAGGCCCAGAGAAGGGAAGCGACTTGCCCAAAGTCACACGGCTGGCAAGCGGCGGAGCCGGGATTAGAACCCATGACATCTGACTCCCAAGCCCGGGCTCTTGCCACTGAGCAACGCTGCTTCTCTGGAGCCCAGTGGCCATTCGGGCGGTGATCTTACCAGGGAAGGAGTTATAACGAGGGCTGAGTTGCATTCGGTCGTATTTATTGAGCGCTGACTGAGTGCAGAGCGCTGTACTAAACTGTCTAATCCCAGCTCCACCACTTGCCAGCTGTGGGACGGTGGGCAAGTCACTGAACTTCTCTGTGCCTCATATGGAAAATGGGGATTACGACTGTGAGCCCCAGGTGGGACAACCTGATCACCTTGTATCTATCGCAGCGCGTAGAACAGTGCTTGGCACATAAGTGCTCAGCAAGTAATAAACAGAGAAGCAGCGTGGCTCAGTGGAAAGAGCACGGACTGGGGAGTCAGAGGTCATGGGTTCTAATCCCGGCTGTACCGATTATCAGCTGTGTGACTTTGGGCAAGTCACTTCTCTGTCCCTCAGTTCCCTCAGCTGTCAAATGGGGATGAAGACTGTGAGCTCCACGTGGGACGACCTGATCACCTTGTATCCTCCCCAGCACTTAGAACAGTGCTTTGCACATACTAAGCGCTTAACAAATGCCCTCATTAATAAACAGACCCATTCCTTGCCCACAACAAGCTTATGGTCTAGATGAGAGATGTGTTCAACATATTTTTGAATCCTAATAATAATAATTATGGTATTTAAGCACTTCCTATACCAGGCACTGTTCTAAGCTCTGGGGTAGGTACAGAATAATTGGGTTGGATGCAATCCTTTTCCAGCAAGGGGCTCGTAGTCTTAATCCCCATTTTATAGATGAGGGAATTGAGGGACAGAGAAGATAAGTGACTTATCCAAGGTCACACAGCAGACAAGTGACAGAGCTGGGATTAAAGCCCATGACCTTCTGACTTCCAGGCCTGGGCTCTATCCACTAGGCCGTGCTGGTATAGCCATTATTGAAAAGATGCTTCCTGGGAAATGCATCTCCCAGAAATAGTGCTAAAATGCCCTTGCTGGAGAGAATGAAAGCTTGTCATGGGCAGGGAATGTTTACCAATTCTTATAGCGTACTTTCCCAGACGCTGAGGACAGTGCTCAAATATGATTGAGACTCACTGCCAACCTCTGCTTTGCCTCTGGATATCAAAAGATTTGGAAAGGAGGGAAGCCCCCAGTGCTTGATTGAGGACCACCAGTCCTAGAACAAGAGTCTGGAGGTGCTGACTTTGGTCCAGCAGTTATGATGAAGAGGGGCCCAGGAAAAGCTACCCTTTCTCTCTTCCCCCTCCCCGCTTAAGTGCTCAAGCTAGAAGGGTGAGTCAGTCAATGGTATTCATTGTGTGCAAAGCAGTGTATTACGCCCTTGGGTATGCACGTTCCCTGACTACAAGGGGTTTATAATCTGGGCGGGGAGCACGTTAAAATCAATGACAAATATGTATAATGTTGGTATTTGTTAAGCGCTTACTATGTGCAGAGCACTGTTCTAAGCGCAGGGGGAGATACAGGGTCATCAGGTTGTCCCAAATGAGGCTCACAATCGTAATCCCCATTTTCCAGATGAGGTAACTGAGGCACAGAAGTGAAGTAACTTGCCCACAGTCGCACAGCTGACAAGTGGCGGAGCCGGAATTCGAACCCATGACCTCTGACTCCCAAGCCCGGGCTCTTTCCACTAAGCCACGCTGCTTCCCAATGCAGGAACTGAGGCTCAGAGAAGTGAAGTGACTTGCCCACAGTCACACAGCTGACAAGGGGGGTGACTATCCAAGGGCAGAGGGGAGGCAAAAACCTTCTGCCAGTGGCACCCTAGTCCTCAAGTGAAAGAAGGTGTTCTTTACCATATCTCTGCTGAACCTTTGGACTCTCTTCTTGCCTTGTAGCTTGGCTTCATGAAAAGAGCATGAGACTGGGAGGCAGCGGATTTGGGTTCCACTTGCCTGCTGGGTGTCCTCGGGCTAGTCACTTAACATCTATGTGCCCTCTGGTAGCGAAGCTTTTGAATGTACTAGAAGTCTTAAATGATTGTTTGGTATAAATTAACCAACAAATTATGTGTCCCTAACAGGCAAGAAGTAATCTCCTTTTGAGAAATGTGAAATTCCCACAGGTAGGAAGTGTGTGAGTGTTGTTTTAAGGATGCACTAATTTTCAAACTGAAAAATACCTTAGCCTGAGGATGGGTGGGCATGTGAGTGTAGTTTAGGCTTTAAAAAAAAAAAAATAAAAATGTTTGAGAGCAGGGAAGAAGAGAAAAGGGGAAGGCTCAAGTTATCAGGAAACATTCAAAATCTACCTGGTCCTCCCCATTTTTCCTCAGTAAAAAGGTGGTGGTTTCACTCTTTTTCTTCCATTTTTTTTCTTCCTGATCTGTCCTAAACCAAATCCTAAGTACCTTCCCTTGACTTCTGCCACAAATTCCTTGCTAAATTTCCTGCCTCTGGATTCTTCTCATCCTTTCCATAGTGACATTTTTACTATTTCATTCCTTCTCAGCAGTCTTCAGGGGCTCCTAAATGCGACTTGGCTAAAACCAAAAACTGTAGTTGGAAGTTAAGGTTCTAGGAATGGCTCCTATCTACCTGCTGCCAGAGTTGCCAACAGTCTATAAATTCATGGACAATCCGTTAAAGTGACTTAAAATCAGTCATTTCTGTAAAGCACCCCAAAATGCTTTGATTTCTGCTAATACGAGTGGCCGCCAGGAGTAAGAGGACTCGTGTTGGCTATGCCAACTCTGTTGTGCTTAGTACGGTGCTCTGCACAGAGTAAGGGCTCAATAAATACCATTGATGGAGTGCAGCCTAGCAGCTGTACGTACTGGGGCATATTTAGAGCCCTGCTGCCCAGGCTACAATGGGGCAGCTGTGGTTGCCAGAGTAACAGCAGAAAACTCTTGTTTCCTGCAAGGACAGAGGAGGGAACTCGGGTGCTATCTCACCCTGTCCTGGTGCAGCAGGTCCAGACTCAATTTGAGCCACAGTGCCCCTTCCTTCTCACACCTGAGCCCTTTTACACCTTTTACAGGTGCCACATCTGGGACAGGTGAGTCACCTGCTTGCTGTCTCTTCTCTGTGTCCCAAGGCCCAGCTGTGAGATTCCTCCTAATCTGTTCAGGTGCACCCCACTCTTGGCTTCCCACTCTCCACTCTGGGTTGGTTTTGTTTTTTGAGGGTTTTTTTGTTTTCCCCCAAATGATGCACCCATCTGGCTGTGGGACAGCAACAACATTCACTGTGCAGGGAACTGGACTAGATGCTTGAGATGCTCAGAAAATTTAAGTAACCTGTCCTCTGCCCCACCTTTCTCTCCCCCCCACTCCCCCACCCGAAGACTGTAAACTCACTGTGGGCAGGGAATGTCTGTTTATTGTTGTACTCTCCCAAGCTCTTACTGTGCTGCACACGGTAAGAGCTAAATAGATGGTTGAATAAATAAGGCGTGTACATCAGGGTGGGATGAATAAAGACTGAAAATCCAAGTGCAAGAACAACACAAGGGTATGGGAGAAGAGGAAAGAAAAGCTTAGGTGGGGAAGGCCTTTTGGAGATGTGCTTTGAAGGTGGGGTGAGTAATGGCCTGTCCGATATAAAGGGGGAGGGATTTGCAAGAAAATAACTGTGGTATTTAAGTCTTACCATGTGCCGAGCACTGTACTAAACGCTGGGGTAGATACAAGTAAATTGGGATGGACAGAGTCAGGTTGGATGTGGGCAAAGGGTCCGTGGCAAGAAACCAGATAAAGGTATGGTGAGTAGTCTTGCTCCAGCTGAACAAACCTCCTCCCTGGTGGAGGGAGATCTGGGTTCTTTTTGGAATGCCCTCCTCATCCTTCTTAACCAAATAATGCCCATCCCCTCCTTCAAATGCACTTAAAAATTCACCTCCATGAAGTGTTTTCAAACTAACCGGATGTAATTCTGGCCGCTGGGTTACCTCAGGTACCTCTTATGCTTCAGTTGCTTGTTTACATGTATTTGTTTAACATTTGTTTCTTATCTATCTCATTAGATCGAAAAGTCCCCCAAGGCAAAATGTAATGATTTTAGAGTTCTGTAATCAGTAATCACACAAATTGTGAATAAGGCACCGATTGAGGGAGAGTGGAGTTTATTCCCTCAGTTTTTAGAATCATCTCCCAATTCCCATTCTGCTCACTCATTCCCTTGGGAGTGTATTTAAATATTAACTTACACCTTCCTTCAATACCAGGGAAGGGATTGCTGGAAATGTTAACATATAATTATCAGCTACGCTACTAAAAAATAAATCCAAGTCAAAGAACTGTGTACAGAATACATCATTCAGACACGACTCCTTCCCTCGATTCATATGCCCTGCAGAACTTCACCATTGCTAGGCTCCTGAGGAGTGTGTAGAAATCATTCATGGCAGAAAGAACTACCACCTCTCTCTCCTGCCACTTCTGCCCAAGACCCTCCTCCAAACAATCGATGGTGTTTATTGACCACTTAGTGTGCCGTTCTCTTCGCATTCTAGTTTTTGGGCAGGGAATGTGACCTCCAACTCTGTTACACTGTCCTCTCCCAAGCATTTAGTGTAGTTCTCTGCCCGCAGTAAGCACTCTGATGATTTTTCTGGTGATTTGTCTCAGTGGCCTAATTCTTAGTTCCAGCATAGGAAGAGAGAAGACTACTCAAGTCTCGTCTTAATGCTGTCGAGTCATCTCCGGCCCATAGCGACACCATGGACACTTCTCTCTCAGAAGTCCCCACCTCCATCTGCACTTGTTCTGGTGTGTATCCATAGAGTTTTCTTGTCTTCTCTCATTTCTGAGGGTCTTTCAACCTCCTGAAGGGTTTCTTTTTCTCCCCGTCCCCCTTCTCCCCCTCCCCGACTTTATCTTAGCAACCAGCCCGTGACTCGTAAAGTAGAGCATATCTTTTGTGGGCACAGAATGTCTAACAACTTTATTATATCGTACTTTCCCAAGCACCTAGTACGGTGGTATGTATACGATAAGTGCTCAAGAAATATTGCCCCCCACCCACCCACAATTTGCTCACGATGCTGTGGCCGCTCATTGCCCAGGGGCATCATTTATTAAACCAGGGATGTTTTACAGAAGCCTCTCCTCACCACTTTTTTAAACATGTTTTGGATCTGATGTCTGTCTGCATTCATAGTTCCACCAATCTATCTGTGGATGATTGTACTGTGACAAATCTGTCTCTGACACGTGCTTTAACTCTTAACTAGAAAACTATGGTGCCGTACCACTGGCGATTCTTATTGGAAATTACATGTTGCTTGATCGCTTTCAGATTATCAAGCTATGCCTTTCATTCAATAGTATTTATTGAGCGCTTACTATGTGCAGAGCACTGTACTAAGCGCTTGGAATGTACAAATCGGTAAAAAGATAGAGACAGTCCCTGCCCTTTGTCGGGCTTACAGTCTAATATGCCTTTGTCTGTAGCGTGCTAGCTTTCGGGTTTCTGAGAATATCCACATAAACGGGTGAGTCTCTGAGTTGAAGCGAGCGGGTTGGTGTTTACTTTCTTAACCTTGTTAGTCCTGGGTAAGGCTTTAAGAGAGCTGCCTGTGGACACGATTGAAATTTCCAGCAAGTAGAATCACTTGAGATGTTGACATGTCCACTTTTCAATCAGTCACTTGTATCTATTGAGCACTTCCTGCCTGCAGAGCACTGCAGAATTTGGGAGAATACACTATAACAACTAGAAATTACATTCCCCGTCTACAACCAGCTTACAGTCGACTAGATCAATCCCTAGATTCCCGTAGCACTTAATTTGGGAGATACTACTTTTTCTATTGATTCATATCTACAAGAGCAGCCTCTTGAGCAAATCACAAAAGCTTCACACTTCAAGCCAGTGTACTCGTTTCAGTTGGAATTATTTCAAAGCCAACACCTTTAAGTCTTGAACTGTCTGGACCTGGCAGTCTACTGCAAGATGGGGGTTGGGCTGTTCCTCACTGGCATGTGTGTCAAAGAGCAGATATTATAATAAAAATTTAAGTGCTAGGTGCTTTATTTACACACACTGCCTTTAATAATAATAATGGTATTTGTTAAGCGCTGACTATGTGCCAAGCATTGTTCTAAGTGCCGAGGTAGATGCAAGGTAATCACATTGTCCCACATGGGGCTTACAGTCTTAATTCCCATTTTACCGATGAGGTAACTGAGGCACGGAGAAGTTAAGTGACTTGCCCAAAGTCACACAGTGGACAAGTGGCGGAACCGGAATTAGAACCCATGACCTCTGACTCCCAAGCCCTTGCTCCTTCCACTAAGCCACACTGCTTTTCTTCCTCTCCCACCAACTCTCTTTCTTGAACTATTACAATCAGGCTTTCAACCCTTATGCACCCTTGAAGGTCACCAAAGCTCTTCTGGTAGCCAAATCCAAAGAGCTCCACATTGTCCTAAACCTTCTTGACCTCTCTGCTGCCTGTGACGTGGAAACACTTTGAGGCCTTGGTTTTACTGACAGTATTAACCTGCCTCTCTTACTTCTGTCTCCTCAGTTATAATCACTGGTTGTTCCTCTTCTCAGCTCATTCCTTAACTTTCAGTAGCCCAGTGTTCTCCGGGTCCTCTACTTGTCTCACTCTATGCCCACTTTTGGGGAGCTTATCCGCTCACCTGATTTCACCGACCATCTCTACGCAACTCACTTTGAGCTCCAGAAAATATGGTCACCTTAAATACGTAACAGAATTGAAAGTGCCTAGAGTTATATCTCTGCTTTGAGGGATTTTTTTCAACAGACTGACGAGATTAGATTTATCCATGGAATCAGACCATACACAGAGGCAGGCAGGATTTGACCCTAGATAAAGTAAAAGTGTGACATTCCGGGTTCCTGAATATAAATACACTTAAGAACACTTTCTGCTTCAAATGGTGGGAAGAGCAGTGTGGCCTAATGGGAAGAGCACGAACCTGGGATCGGTCAAGGGTATTTGAGCACTTGCTGCGTGCAGAGCACTGTAGTAAGCACTTGGGAGAGTAGAGGACAACAGAGTTGGTGGATATGTTCCTTGCCCACAACGACAAGTGCTGTGGGGTGAATACCAAGTGCTCGAGGGGCACCGGGAGTTAAGACTTGGGTTCTAACCCTGGCTCTGCCACGCGCCTGTGTGACCCTGGGCAAGTCACTTCAGTGCCTCAACTGGAAAGTGGGAATTGAATGTTTGTTTTCCACTTAGTCCCACCCCCTTGGAGAACTCATTTCCTCCCATGGCTTCAGTTACCATCTTTATGCAGGTGATTCCCAAATCCACATCTCCAGTCCAGACCTCTCTCTCCTTCCCTGCGATCTGGCATTTCCTCCTGCCTTCAGGTCATCTCTACTTGGATGCCCCGCAGACGCTTCAGATTGAACATGTCCAAAACAGAACTCAACTTCTCACCCAAATGCTGCAGTCCCCATCACTGTAGACGACTCTTCTCTCCATCCTATCTCACAAGCCTGAAACCTTGGCACTATCCTCGACTCATCTCTCTCATTCCACCCGCGTATTCAATCTGTCACCAGATCCTGTGCGTTCTACCTTCAGAACAGGGGTCTAAAATCCACCCTTTGCTCTCCATCCAAACTGCCACCATGCTGGTCCAAGCACTTATCCTATCCTGCCTTGACTACTGCATCCGTCTCCTCGTACTCCACAACCATATCTTCAAGCAACAAAGGGTAGTTGTGTTGCCTTTCTTCCTAGTTCGTGGATGTGGTTGTATCATGAATGGATGTGGGGCGTGTTTTCCCATAGTCTTGCATAGTCTTAGGGGGATATTATTTTAGGCCATCTAATTGAGTGATAAATGTCCCACAACTAGTGCTTAATTTAAAGCATCACAACTCTAAATGAGTTATAAGGTGGTTGAGTCTGAAGGAGGCCCCCAGTGTAGTAGCTTTTCAACTTTATCAAAGAATCTGTCCTTTTTAGGTTGAACAACCTCTTCACTAAGTCCCTTCTGAACACTTTTCACGCATTTTGGAATTTCTTTCTCCATTAAGGTCTTCGATCACATAAGTTCATCCGCCTTATTCAAAATTGATGCGAGACTTTATTTAATACCGAGATTTTATTTTTAAGCTGGTGATGAAAAAACCATAACTTTCTCTTACTCGAGATCTTGCAGTGATGCATTGGATTGTCAGTTTGAGGATGGATAACTATTCTGAGATGCAATTAATTCAGGACAGCTGTATCATCCCCTTCTAAATTGTTTCCTCTCCAGTTCAACAACTTCAGTTACCTGCTCAGAAATCCCTTCTACACCTTGAAAGCCTGATAGGTTGTGCAGAACTTGGACAATGAATGGATCTCTGAGGATTACTTAATCTCAGCCCGTGGAGAGATTTGGTTTTAGCTCTTGATCAGAACTGGCTGGTCGGGTGTATTCATAGGCTAAAGCATATAATAATGATAACGATATTTAAGACGTTGGAATAGATCCAAGATTCGCAGATCAGACACAGTTCCTGTCGAACATGGAGTTCAGTCTAAAGGAGAATTTTATTTTTTTAATTTGGGGGGCCGGGTAGGTAATTTAAGTGCTTACTATGTGCTAGGCACTCTACTAAGTGCTGGGGTAGATACGAGGTTGGACACGGTCTCTGTCCCACATAGGACTCACATTCCTAATCCCCATTTTACGGATGAGGTAACTGAGACAGAGAAGTGACTTGTCTAAGGTCACAGGACAAGGAGCAGAGTCGGGATTTAGAACCCAGGCCCTTCTGACTCCCAAGCCCGTGCTCTATTCACCAGGCCACACTGCCATATTTTCTTTCTGCTAGAATGTGATTGGGGAAGTGATGGGATGTTATCACAACATGAGCTTGTTTGGGATCAGTGTGTTGCATTACAGAACTGCTTATGTGCATGTCTGTGACATCACAGTACTAGTACAGGTGATGACTACAAGATAGGTTTTTCTTAGTAAGCGGTCAGTAAATGTGATTGATTTACTGTGTGTAGGGCACTGTACTGAGTGCTTGGGAGAGTACAATATAACCAAGTTAGTAGACACATGCCCAGAAGCTTACAGTCTAGAGAGTTAACATGTGGTTTGCATGAAAGCAGCCCTAATAGGAAAACCAGGTGTGCAAGAGGAGCCAGGTCTGGGCCTCAGTTACCTCATTCTTAAAATGAGGATTAAGACTAGGAGCCCCACATGGGACAACTACTCCAGTGCTTACACTCCCAGGTGCTTAATACAGTGCTCTGCACACAGTAAGTGCTCAATAAATACCACTGATTATCGAACATATTTATGGAGCATTTACGGTGCAGTGCACTGTACTAGGTGCTTGGGAGTACAGTATAACAGATACATTCCCTGCCCACAATGAGCTTACAGTCTAGAGGGAGAGACCAGCATTAATCTAAGTAAATAAATTACAGGTATATAAGTGCTGTGGGAATGAATAAAAGGAGCAAGTCAAGGTGCCCGTAGAAGGGAGTTGAAGGAAAAGAGGGTTTTGGGAAGGCCTCTTGGAGGAGATGTGTCTTCAGTAAGGCTTTGGAACAGAGGAGAGTAATCGTCTGTCAGATATGAGGAGGGAGGGTATTCCAGTCCAGAGGCAGGACGTGGGTGAGAAGATGGCAGTGACATTGATGAGATGGAGGTACAGTGAGAAGGTTGGTATTTAGAGGAGTGAAGTGTGCGGCCTGGGCTGTAGTAGGAGAGCAGCAGGGTGAGGTAGGAGACAAGGTGAGGGCTTTAAAGCCATGGTGAGGAGTTGGTCTACAGAGGTGGATGGGCAACTACTGGAAGTTCTTGAGGAGTGGGGAAACATGGCTTGAACATTTCTGTAGAAAAATAAGAGAAGAAAGTGAGGCCAGGAGTTGGAGGAGGCAGTTAAGGCATTTGGGGGTAGGGAGGGAGAGGCATCTCATGATGGTGTCGCTCACCATCAATCCTCAGGGTCCCATCTCCCTTCTGCCGGACCCCAAGGCTGCCGGGGGCCGGGGTGAGGCAGGTGGAAAACTCACCCTCATAGAGAGCACAGGAGCCAGAAGTGAGAGACACTTTGGTCCTGCCTCAGAGCGTATTTGGGGTAAAAAGCACTGGCAGCAGTGGCTGAGGCCTACCAGTATTGAGCAAGAGTAGTGCCAGTGGTCACCTTGGCCTACATCCAGCCTCTTTCTGGCATTAAGAGGCAGGAAGGACTAGCTCTATTGCCTCCCTGTCTAAAGAAAATGGAGGTAATGATGTAGCACTGAAGCCATATACACCACCAGAGAGGCATATTGGCAACAGAACTACATGCTCTGGCATAATGTTGTTCGCTAGTCATCACGTTGACCTCTGATGCAATGATTGGCAAGGAAATAATAAAAACTGAATCAAAGGCGAGAACATTCTCTGGGGGGACTCAATGTAGCGGCAGTGTGAAATCAGACTTCCAGGGTAAAAGAAAGGTTCACTATCAATCATTCATTGAGCACTTACTATGGGCCGAGCACTGTACTAAGCACTCTGCACAGGCACTATTCCTTGAGCAGTTCCACAGGCACCATTTAAGGGCTATAATTGACACCAGAGGACAAGGTCGGATTATCATCACGTTCTAGAGCAGTCACTGTCTCTTTGTGGGATTTATTAAGCACTTATTATGTGCCAGGCACTATACTGAACACTTGGGGTAGGTAATGGGTTGGACCCAGTCCCTGTCCCACCTAGGGTGCTCCATCTTAATCCCCATTTTACAGATGGGGTAACTGAAGCCCAGAGAAGTTCAGTGACTCACTCAAGGTCACACGGCAGTTAAGCGGTAGGGCTGGTATTAGAACCCTGGTCCTCTGACTTGAGCCAAAATTTTGTAAGGAACAAGAAGGCAAAAGCATTCGATAGAGTGCTCTGCACTCAAACACCCTTGATTTGAAAAGCAAAAACAGCTTCGGGCAGTGTAAACCTCAAACATAAAGACATAGCCGGAGGTTGCTCTTTTTTTGTGTACCTAATGGAGCCAGAACTGTGAATTTCCCCATCGGCCTCTTCAGTCATGCATTCCCAGACTGTAAGCTCACTGTGGGCAGTGAATGTGTCTGTTTAAGGTTATAGTGTACTCTCCCAAACGCTAGTAAAGTGCTCTACAACAGCGAGTGCTCAAATACGACTGAATGAATTCACAGGTGACGCTTCATCAAATATGAAAGACGACGGTGCGCATATATGCAATTGTACACAATTCATTTTGATTATTCTTGAAAATATCTGTATTTTTCTTTCCCCCTCATTAACATTTAAGGAGCTTGCCACTACTTCTTGTTCTCTTTTCCCAGATGTTCAGTACAGTCCATCGCACCTAGTGGACGCTCAACAAATACCATCACTACAGCGTGGCTTAGTGGACAGAGCCCGGGCCCGGGAGTCGGAAGGCCACGGGTTCTAATCCTGGCTCTGCCACGTGTCGGCTGTGTGACCCTTGGGCAAGACACTTCTCCGAGCCTCAGTTTCCTCATCTGGAAAATGAGGATTAAGAGCGCGAGCCCTGTGTAGGACAGGGACTGTGTCCAGCCTAACGTATCTACAACAGTGCTTGGCACATAGTAAGCACTTAACAAGTACCGTTATCCTTATTATGCTCTCTGGACCCTCTACGGTTCCTTCCCCCCACCCCCGGGGTCCCCTGCCCTTTATTGTGGTTCTTAGTCTGCCCCATCCAGACACAGGTTCTAGAGTTATTTTGTTGCTTCTGTAAAGGCGGTGGAAACTACCAGAAACTGAGATTGCCAGGTAAGGGGTATGGCTCAAGTCAGACCCCGAGAAGCAAGAAGTCACCGACCTCAAGGGCTCCAGACTAGGCCACGGTGATTGAGCCTGTTGTAATATTCCCCTGCTAGTAGGGATGCGATGAGTTTGGCAGGGAGTGGGGGCTGTTATCCCACGGCTGGGAGCAGAGCAATGAGACACACATGGTTCATTATACTACGCTCCGCAGCACACCCTGCTTCTATTCAGGGGAGGCAGGAGAGGAGACATTTTGCTAATACTGAACAAAATCATTACACTACTGTTATCTACACAAATGAAAAGAAGCATGAGGATTGATTTGGGTTTTTCCCCCCACAATCACTCATCCATTCAATTAGATCCACTCAAATACTCACCTACTTGCTCTAGCATTCCGCTTTTTTCCCTCTGGCCTTTACCCCCACTTTTTCTTCAGCCACACTGTCAGGGCAATTGGGATGGCTGCGATTACCCGCCTCAGGAGTGGGCCCTATATGCTCTTAGAGAAGCAGCATGTCCTAGTGGATAGAGCACAGGCCTGGGAGGCAGAAGGTCATGGGTTCTAATCCTGACTCCCCCCACGTGTCTGCTGTGTGACCCTGGGCATATCATGTCACTTCTCTTGACCTCAGTTACCTCATCTGTAAGATGGGGAGTGAGACTGTGAGCCCCATGTGGGACGGGGACTGTGTCCAACCTGACTATCTTGTATGTATCCCAGTGCACAGAACAGTGCTTGGCACATAGTAAGCCCTTAAATGCCATTATTATTATTCCAAGTGCTTAGTACGATGCTCTGCCCAGAGGGAGAGCGCAGATTCATTCAGTTGTATATATTGAGCATTTACCGTGTGCAGAGCCCAGTAATAATAATGATGGCATTTGTTGAGCACTTACTGTGTGCAAAGCACTGTTCTAAGCACTGGAGAGGATACAAGGTGATCAGGTTGTCCCACGTGGGGCTCACAGTCTTAATCCCCATTTTACAGATGAGGTAACTCAGGTGCAGTGAAGTGACTTGCCCAAAGTCACACAGCTGACAAGCGGCGGAGCAGGGATTTGAACCCATGACGGTACTAAGCGCTTGGGGGACTACAACAATAAACAGAGGACTGTAATACCATTGCTTGCTCATTTGATTGAGATATGTGCCTATGGTAATCATATTTATTGAGTGCTTAATGTGTGCAGAGCACCGCGCTCTGTAAAAACAGGGATTCGATACCTGTTCTCCTTCCTACTTAGACTCGCCCAATTTAGACCGTGAGCCCCATGTCGGGCAGGGACTGTAAGACCTGATTAACTTGTACCTTCTCTAGCGCTCCGAACAATGCTTGACGAGTAGTATGTGCTCAGTGAATACAACTCTAATTGTGAGCCTCATGTGGGACAGGGACCATGTCTAACCTGATTAACTTGTATCCGCCCCAGCACTTAGTACAGTTTAGGGAGTGCTTAACAAACACCATTAACAGCAACGCTAAACACTGGGGAGAGAACAGAATTCATTCATTCAATAGTATTTATTGAGCGCTTACTATGTGCAGAGCACTGTACTAAGCGCTTGGGATGAACAAGTCGGCAACAGATAGAGACAGTCCCTGCCGTTTGACGGGCTTACGGTCTAATCGGGGGAGACGGACAGACAAGAACGATGGCGATAAACAGCGTCAAGGGGAAGAACATCTCGTAAAAACCGATGGCAACTAAATAGAATCGAGGCGATGTACAATTCATTAACAAAATAAATAGGGTAACGAAAATATATACAGTTGAGCGGACGAGTACAGTGCTGTGGGGATGGGAAGGGAGAGGTGGAGGAGCAGAGGGAAAAGGGGAAAATGAGGCTTTAGCTGCGGAGAGGTAAAGGGGGATGGCAGAGGGAGTAGAGGGGGAAGAGGAGCTCAGTCTGGAACGCCTCTTGGAGGAGGTGATTTTTAAGTAAGGTTTTGAAGAGGGAAAGAGAATCAGTTTGGCGGAGGTGAGGAGGGAGGGCGTTCCAGGACCGCGGAAGGACGTGACCCAGGGGTCGACGGCGGGATGGGCGAGACCGAGGGACGGCGAGGAGGTGGGCGGCAGAGGAGCGGAGCGTGCGGGGTGGGTACGGAGTAGGTACGCAATGGGCTTCTAGTCTAGAGGGGGACACAGACAGTATAAATAATGGTTGTGTAGAGAAGCAGCGTGGCTCAATGGAAAGAGCCTGGGCTTCGGAGTCAGAGGTCATGGGTTTGAATCCCGGCTCTGCCACTTGTCAGCTGGGTGACTGTGGGCAAGTCACTTAACTTCTCTGTGCCTCAGTTCCCTCATCTGTAAAATGGGGATTAACTGTGAGCCTCACGTGGGATGACCTGATTACCCTGTATCTCCCCCAGCGCTTAGAACAGTGCTCTGCACATAATAAGCGCTTAACAAATATCAACATTATTATTATTATTAGAGAAGGGCTTTGGGGCTGAGGGAAAGGCAAATAAAGGGGACAGATCAGGGTGATACAGAAGGGAGTGGGAGAAGAGGAAACGAGGGCTTAGGGAAGAGTCTTTGGAGGAGATGTGCCTTCAATAAGGCTTTGAAGGTGGGAAGAGTCACTGCCTGTCAGATACGAAGGTCGGGGAGGAGGGGGGCCTTCCAGGGCGCGTCACGGGCAAGAAGTCGACAACAAAATAGACTAGATTGAGGTAGAGTGAGTAGGTTGGCCTTAGAGGAGCCATGTGTGTGGGCTGGGTTGGAGTAAGAGAGCAGCGAGGTGAGCTAGGAGGGGGCAAGATGATTAAGTGCTTTAAAGGCAAAGGTGAAGAGTTCTTGTTTGATGCTTTCTTTAGAAGCAGTGTGACTGAGTGGATAGAGCACAGGCCTCGGAGTCAGAAAGAGCTGAGTTTTAATCCTGGCTCTGCCACGTGTCTGCCGTGTGACCTCAGACAAGTCGCTGTACCTGTTACCTCATCTGTAAAATGGGGTTTAAGAATGTGAGCTCCATGTGGGACAGAGACTGTGTCCAACTTGATTCACCCCAGTGCTTGGCACATAGTAAATGCTGATGTATCTTAATTATTATTACTATTATGCAGAGGTGCTGAAAGTACAGCAAAGGGCCAGAGAAAGGTTCCAGAGGTTAGGTTCATAGGATGGCTTGAATCTTAATTTTCCATTCTCCCTTTTCCCCGCCAAAATAGACCCACTCACTCATTTGGGAGAGTTAACTTCTTGCACATGTTTAGTGCAGGTGTTTTCAATAGCAAATGGCTGTCTTTCGCAGTAGTACCATTAAGTACACGGAGCAACGTAGTAAGAAAACACCTGCAGGTCAGGAGGGAGGGATGGGTAGGGGGAGAGTGACTGCTTCTGTCCTACAGAATCTGTACTGCTGAAGGGTTAGCTAATAAACAAGATTTTAAAATTGGAGGAAGGGAGGTTTTTGTTTTCGCTGACCTCAATTCCAGTTTCGGTGCTCTACGGGGTTGGAAAGGGATAAATGTTAATGACATCTCCGATGATTGGCTAGGGCCACTGTAATGAGGCCAGTGTTATAGGTGTGGGTCCGTGGGGTGTGAGCCTGCTGTGCGTGTTTGGAATGAATGGAACAGGAAATGGGTGGATCTGAGCAAAAGGGCCTAAAGATACATTAAGCAAGAAAAAAATAAAAAACCAGGGTAATCCCAACTCATGATTAAACATGAGCCATGTAGGAAGAACAGATAGGATTTTGTCCGGGAGCACAATGAGCTGACTTGACTGGGCTGGAGACAGAAGAGCAGTGAATATTCAGGTGAGACCAGTTGTTTGGACTAGGTTCTTTAGAGGTGAGGAGACCAGAGTACTGGACCAACTCTATAAAAAAAAAAAAAGTCCAAGAAGGGGTTTAAACAGACGGTTATTGCAGTGTCTGATATATTATTACTGGCATGCCGAAGTCTTCGTGCCCAGTGAGTGGGTATTTGTATTTATCGAGCGCTTCCTGGGGGCAGAACACTGTACTGAGCGCCTGGGAGAGCACAATACAACAATAAACAGACACGTTCCCCGCCCACAACGGGCTTACAGTCTAGAAGGGGGGAGACAGACATTGATAGAAATGAATAAATGACAGATATGTACGTAAGTGTGGGGCTGGGAGGGGGGAAGGAGAAAGGGAGCAAGTCAGGGTGACGCGAAAGGGAGTGGGAGAGGAGAAAAGTGGGGGGCTTAGGCAGTGAAGGCCTCTGGGAGATGAGGCTTTGAAGGAGGGGGAGAGAGATTGTTGAATTTGAGGAGGGAGGGCGTTCCAGGCCAGGGACAGGAGGTGGGCGAGGGTTCGGTGGAGAGAAAGGCGAGATTGAGGCACAGTGAGAAGGTTAGCGTTAGAGGAGCAGTGTGTGCGGGCTGGGTTGTAGTAGGAGAGTAGTGACGTAGAAGGGGGCTAGGTGATTGAGTGCTTTAAAGCCAATGATGAGGACTTTTTGTTTGATGCGGAGGTGGATGGGCAACCAAGGGAGTTTTTTGAGGGGTCGGGGGGGGGGGGGGGTGACATGTCCTGAATGTCTTTGTAGAAAAATGATCTGGGCAGCAGACTGAAGTATGGACCGGAGGGGGGAGAGTCAGGAGGCTGGGAGGTCAGCAAGGAAGCTGATGCTTAATCCAGGTGGGATAGGATGAGTGAGCGCATTAACGTGGCAGCGGTTTGGATGGGGAGGAAAGGGAGGATTTTAGTGATTTTTGCGAAGGTGGGACCGACAGGATTTGGCGATGGGTAGAATGGGAGAGAAGAATCGAGGATAACGCCAAGGTTACGGACTTGTGAGACGAGAACGATGACGGTGCCGCCCACGGTGATGGGAAAGTCGGGGGGGGGGGGGAAACGGTTTGGGTGGGAAGATATGGAGTTCTGTTTCGGACGTGTTTAGCTTGAGGTGACAGGAGGACATCTAAGCAGAGATGTCTTGAAGGCAAGAGGAAATGTGAGACTGCAGAGAGGGCGAGAGATCGGGGCTGGAGATGTAGATTTGGGTATCATCTGCATAGAGGTTGAAGCTGTGGGAGCGAATGAGTTTTCCAAGGGGGTGGGTGAAGATGGAGAATAGAAGGGGACCAGAACTGAATCTTGAGGGTCCCTCACAGGGGGAGGGAGGCAGAGGGTGCTGTGAAGCGACATGGCTTAGTGGAAAGAGCACAGGCCTGGAAGCAGCGTGGCTCGGTGGAAAGAGCCCGGGCTTCGGAGTCATAGGTCATGGGTTCGACTCCCGGCTCTGCCACTTGTCAGCTGTGTGACTGTGGGCAAGTCACCTCACTTCTCTGCGCCTCAGTTCCCTCATCTGTAAAATGGGGATTAACTGTGAGCCTCACGTGGGACAACCTGATTACCCTGTATCTCCCCCAGCGCTTAGAACAGTGCTCGGCACATAGCGCTTAACAAATACCAACATTATTATTATTGTTATTTAGAGGACCTGGGTTCTAATCCCGCCTCTGCCAACTGCTTGCTGTGTGACCTTGGGCAAGTCGATTCACATCTCTGTGCCTGTTCCCTCATCTGGGAAATGGGGATTAAATCCTTCTCCCTCATACTTAAACTGTGAGCCCTGTGTAGGCGAGGGACTGGGTCCAACCGGATTGACTTGTATCCACCCCAGCGCTTGGCACGTAGTAAGTGCTTAACGGATGCTAACGATAACGTCCGGCTCCTTGCCTTGAACTCGCTGTAGCAGCGGGGCGCCGAGGACCTGATCTTTGCGGCATGTCCGATGGAAGAGAAGCGCGTTTGAACACCTCTTCATCCTGCTCAGAGATCTTATAAAAGCATTTGATATTATCGGCAGACTAGGACTCTACTAACTACTAAACAAGTTTAGCTGCCCTAGGAAGTTTCTCACGATCCCAAGATTACTCTATCGGGATATAACTGGCCACATCAGAATTGCAAGAGCAGTTTTTGCAGGTGTGTCAGATCTCCCCCCCCCCCCAACCCCCTCAAAACTCACAAGGTTGTGTGCTGGGCCCACCCGTTCCAAGTTGCCGTGCTCTAGGGCACATGGAGAAATGTGGAAATTAGTATCCGAAGATCACTGATTTTCTGGGAAACTATTTCAAAGCCAGAGGCTAAAAGCATCATTAAAAGTCCTTAAATCAGTCCTGCAGGATGGGTTATGTACCGCTGACTTGTTATAACTCTGTCTTCTCTTCCGCTCAGCAACATGACTTCTTCCTCATCAACTTCTACGTCCACTGCCCCCCAAACTATTCCAGATCTTCAAATCCCTTCTGAAGCCCCCAGTGTCCCCACCTCTCACCCTATTGACTCTGCCAACTATTCTGTTGACAGAAGGAAAACCATCAGCGTGGCCCGGTGGCAAGACTGGAGTCAGGAGACCTGAGTTCCGATTCTGGCTGTGACCTCAGGCAAGTCACTTCTTTATGCTTCGGTTTCCCCATCTGGAGATTCAGTACCCGTTCTCCGCGCCGCCTCCCAAGTTGAGTCCCCTGTGGGACAGGGACTGTGTCTTGATTGTATCCACCTCAGAGTTCAGCACAATGCTTGACGCAGAGTAAGTGCTTAACAAAGATCCCAGTGTCAGTGGCTACTCCATTCATTCATTCATCACGCCTGGTGTTAGCCACACTGTCCCACCCCTGCACTCCGGCCCACAAGCTTGCTGTGGGTATCCAACGTGTTAAGGTCAGGGGAAGTATGAGTACACCAGTCTCTAGGCGAAAAACCCAACAATCAATCAGTGGGATTTAGCGAGCGCTTACTATGTGCAGAGCACTGCACTAGACGCTTGGGAGAGTACAACGGAATTGGCAGACGGGCTCACTGCCGATTAACGAGACCCATGTCTAGAGAGGAGGCCGATTAGATAACTGGTTGGAAGGGCATTCATTCAATAGTATTGAGCGCTTACTATGTGCAGAGCACTATACTAAGCGCTTGGAATGTACAAATCGGTAACAGACAGTCCCTGCCCTTTGACGGGCTTAGTCTAATCGGGGGAGACGGACAGACAAGAACAATGGTAATAAATAGAGTCGAGGGGAAGAACATCTCATTAAAACAATAGCAAATAAATAGAATCAGGGTGACGTACATCTCATTAAACAAAATAAATAGGGTGATGAAGATATATACAGTTGAGCGGACGAGTACAGTGCTGAAGCAATCTCCCTTCCTTTAGCCTTTTTGCGGAGGTTTCGCTTTGATTCTTCATAGCTCTCTACGGCCCCGAGTTGTGCTGTGGGATTGATTGCACCTAGTGCACATGGCTGGACCCAGCAAAACAATGTGAATTTGACCAAAGCTGCTCTCTCCATCCATCTCTCTTTGCTGTAGTCCCAAATGGGTTACATTCCTGTCTTTCCATGCCTTTTTCAATAATCCTGGGTATAACTAGTCAGTCCAGGTAGAAGAAACCCAATATACAATGTTGATAAGGACTGTGGGGATGTGGGGAGGGAGTATCCAAGTGCTTTGGGTTGCTTCTAAGTGCAGGGGCGATGGAAAATAGCGAAGGGAGGGAAAGTAGGGTGGGGGGGGGGTGAGAACGAGATCCCGGAGGCAATGTGATTTAAGTCGGTCTCTGAAGATGCTGGAGAGTGGTGGCCTATCTGATGTGAAGGGGGAGGGAGTTTCAGGTGGAGGGGAGGGTGCGATGATCCTTTCCTGGGATACGCTTATGCTGTGAGCCCCACGTGGGAAAGGGCCCGAGTCCAACCCGATGATTTGCTCGTATCCACCCCAGCGCTTAGTACAGTGCCTGGCACATAGCACTTAACAAAGACCATAATGATGATGATGATGATGAGGTACCCTAGTGCTTACTACCGTGCTGGACACATGGTAAATGCTTACCACACAGCACAATTGTTATGACTAGGAAATATGTGGTTTTGCTTCTGTTTACTACTCCCCTGAGCACTTAGTAGAGCGCTTCACTCTTAAAAGGTGCTTAAA
Source organism: Ornithorhynchus anatinus (assembly GCF_004115215.2). Lineage (NCBI taxonomy): Eukaryota > Metazoa > Chordata > Mammalia > Monotremata > Ornithorhynchidae > Ornithorhynchus > Ornithorhynchus anatinus. The sequence goes on from NC_041751.1 coordinate 31,493,373, forward strand.
TGTCATTGAATGATTCTTGAGACTGCTGTGAACCGGACCTCCTCCCGAGCTGGCCTACGGCGTTGGGGGCTGGGGGAGGGAAGGGGGGGTTTGCCGTATTCCCTGGTGTAAAACAGCCTGCGTTAAATTCCCGGGAGGATTACCTCCCCAAATGTGGCCTGATCCGCAAACCAGATGAGCATGTTTTCTAGTTCATTATCCAGGTCGCTGATGAAAATGTTTCATCCTGGAAATTCGGCAGAAACCGACAGTACGCTGCCTATTAGATTTCAAAGTTTCCGAGTAGGACTTTCCCAAACCACCTGTTCAGCCATTAAAAGCAGTGTGATCCAGATCTATTTCCCAGTCAAGTGGCCCAGAATCAGTCTCACCCAAGACTTTTCAGGCTCTACTCTGCCTCTAAAGATGAGACTGGTCAGAGTGAGTTTCTGCTTGACAAAACTGTACTGGTTACTCTGCAAATTGATTTTTGTCACGATTCTCCGCCCGTCCCCCAGTATCTTTCCAGGAATAGAAATTAAGTTTACTGGTCTTCATGTACGTTCTCCCCTTCCCTTTTTCAAAATACAATAAAAAGCCTATTCTCTGAGCTCATTGGAACCCTGTCTGGCTCAGATAACTGGAAGTTTAAACGGTAGTTTTAGCTGTCTCACTGAGGTGCATGCCCAACTTTGATCAGTTATCCAAACTGGGGTGGTGGGGGAGAAGAGAAATTGAACATCTCAACAAATAAGGTTTGGATAATTGGTTTTCTTTTGGGGACCACATTGGCCCTTTTCTAGTGTTTCGCTACCTTATCGGTGAGTAGAAGCAACATCAGCCTTTACAGAGTGCTTGCTTCGAACCGAGCATTAGAGAGGAAAGAAAATCAGCAAATTCAGACTCGGCCCCTTCCTCCCCAAGTGGCTTAATCTTGGTGAGGGAGGAAAGACGCTTAGGAAAGAGACATCTTAAGGAGAAATAAATTATATTCGGGGCACAGATCATAGAAACACATCAATATTTACTGAGCCTATCGTGTGCAGAACACTGTACTAAGCGCTTGGGAGAGGTCAGTAGGGGTCATTGGTAGGACTCCGGAGACGGACACGAGAATAAGTTTGGAGACAGGTGAGTCACCGAGTGCTTAAATAACGGGAAATGTTCAAAAGTATTACAGGTGGTTCTGAGTGTGCATCTGAAAACGAGAATACAAAGCGGGGCGGGGTGGGGGGGAGTGGTAGAAAGATGGAACGTTGAACAACAAATACATAAGACGGTACTTGGGAGGGCCTGTCTTGATGACCCTCCCCGCTCCAGACACAATTCACTGTACGTTCTCAGAGATTACAACCAGCGGTCCTTTAACACTCTTAAATATTTCTTAAATACCGAGTGGAAGTTGTGAAGAGGGGCGGATTTTACCGGCCCTCCTATGCTTTCGTTTGGTTCCTCTCCTCCTATTCCGTCCATTTTCTGCATCAGTTTCTGGCTGCTCCTGTTCCCGGACCCAGCGCCTAAGGGGAAGAGCTCTTCCTTGCTGCTGCTGGGCAGGGCACGGCCAGTAGAGAGAGGGAAGAAGGGGTGACTTGCTCTTCAAGGGGTGACTTGCTCTTCTGGGTGCCGGGCCTGTGTGAGGGGAAGAACAGCTTTCAACTCAGCAATACAGTTATAAGCTAAACTTTAGCAGTGGTAGAGGACGAAGTGGAAGAGGAGGAGAGTGAGATGTGACAAAGAAGGAGGCAGGACAAGTTTTAATTCATCAATGCCTGCGCCTACTGTCAACAGAACACCGCACTAAACATTTGGAAGAGTAAAAGAGCAGAGCAATCAGTCATACTGAGTGCTTAATGGGGGCAGAGCACGGTACTAAGTGCTTGGAAGAGGACGAGAGTAGGCCCGATCCTCTTGTCCACTGTCAAGTGTTAGTATCTAGTAGGGGAGACATACCTTTCCCGACAGGAAGAAGGAAAAGGGACTGTGCCTATGATACGGTATGGAAGATTTGTTTGTACGCGTTGTGGGTGGTGCAGAAATGCAGACGTGATAATAATATTGGTGGTATTTGTTAAGCGCTTCCAATGTTCCAGGCACTCTAAGTGCCGGGATGGATACAGACCCCCGTCCCACTTGGGGCTCAGAGTCTCAATCCCCATTTTACAGATGAGGGAATTAAGGCCCAGAGAAGTGAAGTGACTTGCCCAAGGTCACAGAGCAGACAAGCGGCGGAGCCGGGATTAGGACCCACGACCTTCTGATTTCCAGGCCCGTGCTCTATCCGCTAGGGAATATAATCTGGGAAGAATAGGAGTACGTTGGGGAAGGCCTCCTGGAGGAGGGGTGATTGCAGAAGGGAGAGCAGCACTGTCGGGTGTCAAGGGGGAGGTAGTTCCAGGAAAGAGGAAGAGAGTGAGCAAGAGGTCTGTGGCAGGAACGACGAGGACGAAGCACAGCGTTCGCTCGAGTGGAAAGAAGAGCATGAGCTGGGGTGTAGTGGGAGAAGAGGGTGGCTAAGGGGGAGGGAGAGAGCTGACTGAGTGCCGTAAAGCAGGAGTTTCTGCTCGATTCCCAGAGGAATGGGTAACCGTCGGAAGTCTCGCGGAAAACGCCAGATGAACCTCAATCCCACAGAAGACTTCAGGACCGAGAACCTGCCTTAAAGAAACGGATTACAATAGATTCAGGCTCAAGTGCTTTATTATCTTCTCCCTCTCCCCCTTCCTTCTCCTCCTCCCAGTCTTTCTCTCCCCGGTTATGCCCCTTCAATGCACCCACGTCCTTAAGGCACTGTCCTAGAATCCCTCGAGCTCAAAAGAAAAAGTGGGTGCCGTCATTCAAAACAGATATAAATGCGAGACAGAAATACATTGGTAACGAATACGTCCGATAAAACGGCGCTCGGCGCACAGTAATAAATACGACCGACTACCGAGGTGGCCGATGGGACGGCGTGACCGATTATCCTTTCACTGTTTCCTAAGCCATTGGAAATGTACTTCGTTATTTTTAAGTTTTCTCTTTTCTTATTTATTTGTGAGAATGCCCGTCTGTCCCTCTAGACTGTAAGCTCACGGGTGGGGGATGTCTAATCATTTTCTTCTAGTGTACTCTCCCAGGTGCTCAGAACAGCGGTCTGCACGACCGATCGGACTTCTAGTTAAAAAACAGAATACGTCCATTTACGGTCACTCCCTTCCACCTCTACGGCTCCAACGGGTTCCCCGTGCCGCCGAAATGGAGAACGCCATTCGGCTCGGTTGGTATTTCTGCATCGGGAGGTTCTCCCCCAACGCGCTCCTGAAACCCTGAGGACCCTGGGCAGTTTCTGCGGCCGTTCCGGTCGACGGTGGTTGCGTGAGTAGGATGACCGGTCGTAGGGTCAGGGGGTTCAAAAGCGGAGAGTGGCAGTGTGGAAAGCGCCGTCGAACATGTACGTAGAGAAGCGGCGCGGCTCAGTGGAGAGAGCCCGGGGTTGGGAGTGGTGGGTTCGAATCCCGGCTCCGCCACTTGGCAGCCATGTGACTGTGGGCAAGTCCTTACGCTTCTCTGGGCCTCGGTTCCCTCATCTGGAGAATGGGGGTGAAGACTGTGAGCCCCACGTGGGACGACCTGCTTACCCTCTATCTATCCCAGCGCTTAGAACGGTGACCTGCACATAGTAAGCGCTTAACGAACACCAACATTATTATACATGTACACACACACTGTATATATATTATATATATATATTTTTACATAAAAGTAGGAGCGATTCCAACTTGGGAGCCGGCTCCCCGAGTCCCGCACTGTACCGCAAGCCCATGAGGGGCGAGTCCCCCGGCCCATCCGGGTCCGGCAGTCCCGAAGGTGGCCGCCGCTCCACTGGAAGAGGCCCCGGAGCCCCTCAGCCGGCCCCGGGCCCCGCCGCCGTCCTCTCCCTTTCGGCCCCCCGCCCCCCCCCAGGCCTGTGGGTTCCCGGGGAGCCGCAGTGCGCATGCTCCGCGTGCGGCGCCCCCGACTCGCCGCTTCGGCTCCGCTCGGGCATTTCCGCCTCTTTGTTTTAAACTCCGGCTGGCTTTTTTTTCCTCCTTTTGGGGGGGGGCCTCCGAGGGAACGGAACCCCCCCTCTGCCCCCGTCGCCGCGCGGACCCCGCGCGCCGGCCCTCGCGAGGCGCTCTCGCGGATCAGCTGTCCCGGCGGCCACGGCAGGTCAGTCGCCCCCCCGCCCCCCCCCCCCCCGCTCCCCTCGACTGCCCCTCGTCTCCCCCATTCTACCTCCTGCGCCCCAGGGATCTCTGACGCCGCCGACCCGCCCGCCCTCCCCATCACTTCCCGGGGCAGGGAGAGGGGGCCCTGACCGAGGTGGTGGCGGCGGCTCGAGGTGGGGGGGGAGGGGAGGCAGGGCCGGGCGAGTGGGTGAGCCCTTGGGCCACCCCGCGGGCTTCCCGCCGCTCATCGCCTCAGCCTGACCCCGGAGGAACTAGTGAACGGGGGCAACCCCCCACCCCTCCCCTTCACCCCCCCGTCGCCGTCGTCCCTCCCTCCTGGCCGAGAGCTGCTCATCCCTCGTCCCCCCCGTCCGGGCTCCGGTGGGGGCCCACCGGGCTCTTTAACTTTCTCCGGCCGCCGCCGGTTTCTCAAGGACGCGCCGCCGAGGTCTCACCGTGAGTTAGAGACCCTCCGAAATGGACCCGCCGCCCACCCCTCGCTCCCTTTAGGCGGGGGACGCCCCCTCCTAAACTCCCGAGCGCCTGGAATGTTCAGGAATCCCATTCCCCCGTCGGGACGCGATGATGGTGATCCAGGTGCCCAGGGAATGCGGGGTAGTGGTTGGCGATGCTTTGGTTGCGTGGATCGGTTGTGGGGTCTTCAAGTTGGGCAGAGATAAACCCGCTGTGGGGAAGGCGGGGCCCCTCGGGGGGCTCGTGTGGGTGGGTTTTCCCCTTTGGGAAGGATGGGGGGGCTGTTAAAACAGTTAAGGAGTCAGGCCGGGGGCGGGGGTAGGTCGCTAGGGTGGGAGAGATTTTTTTTTTTCCAGAAATCTCTTTGAGAGGTCAAACTCTTAATAGACGTGGCGTTCAGATATCCTCTCTTTGTTTGGGATGGATGGCAGGCCCGGTGGTGGTGGCGGTGGTGGTGGCGGAACCCTCTGATGGACGAGCCCTCGGTGGGAACGCCGTTTGATGTTTTCCGAGATATTAAAGCTCGGCTGGGTCGGGGTGCCGGCTTCGCGAAATGGCACTTTAGGCTTGGGAAATGATGCCGGAAGAGCGGGCTTAAGATGGGGCCGGAGTTGACGGCGGGCGAAGCCGCGAAACCGCCGCCGAAGCCGCCGGTCCCTCCGAGCTCTCTCGGAGTGCCCGAAGGTGAACTGGCCGGTGCCTGTTCTTTGAAGTGATCGCGGTTGACCCCACACCGGAACAACTGGACTTGAAGGTTTTTTAAGCGACGGTACCTAGTCTCAGGACGGCGCGCCTCGGGTGGCCGTTTCGGCCAGGTCGGGGAAGATCATTTTCTCGACCCGATGAATTAACGTCCGGGATCGCCCGGACGTCCGGTCGACGTTGCTTCCTCGGCCGTGTACGGATCGCTTCGTCTCCCCACCTCGGTTTCCTTGTTTTCTCTTTCTGATGGTAACGATTTGAACAGGCATTGAAATACTACTGCCCTTAATTCAGCCTGATCCGCGCCCCTTGGACGCTCAATAAATGCCAGTTGAATTGGCGTGAACGGGTACGCCGGTCTGTCGCTGGACTCTCCCATCGAATCTGTCTCTAATTCCATTTGCCTTTTCACGGTGATACCCGGAAGCTTGAAAACGTGAAACCCGGTCATCGTGGTCTGGATGAAAATGACACAATTCACCAGGCGATCCTCGGGTCTTGCGTTATCCTTTCTCGTAATATCCCCGGGGATGCCGATTTACCGAGACCTGTATCCATTTGGAGTGGAAAGTTTCTCGCCTCCCTCGATTTGTTAGTTGAACTACATGACGTGTTATGTGATGAACGCTCATCACTTCAAGCTTGATTGACTTTTGTCATCTCCGCTCTTGGATGAGAAGTACGTACGGTATCTTTGAGAACTTTCTTTTCTGAAAAAACTTCTTTCCCGTTGTTACGGTGACCCTGGGTCATGTAATGCGGAGCTGGGGCTAATGACTTCTGTCCCCGTAGTGTAATCCCTCTTCCCCTGGCACCTTTTCTGCTCTTCACTGGGACGAAGAGGGGGAGGGCCGGCCGACGTAGGGATCTGCACCCTTGTGCCTTGCGCGTACCCACTTGTTTGCCTGGTGCGTCCTCTTCCCGCCTCTCCCCCTTGGTGAAATAAGTGCGTTTACTAAACGCTTGCTATAACTGGGGTAGTTAAAAGGTTATGTGGTCCGATGTCAGATGACAAGGTCCCGGTCCCATGTGGGCCTCACAAATCTGTCTTATCCCCATTGTACAGAGGAGGAGCTGAGCCCCACAAGGTTCAGTGGGACTTGCCCAAGGTCACACAGCAATCAGGCCAGTGGCAGAGGTGGGACTAGGACCCAGTCCTCTGCCCTCACTGATGGAGTGGGTATTCGTGGCCTGGCAGTTGTCACCCCTAAATGCAGCTCTGTGATATTAAAGCTGCCCTTGGTAAAAGAGAAGAAAACAGCTTTTAAAGCTTAAAAGGTATACAGGTAGAATGCTACTTGGAAGAAGGAGATTCTTCTTGTAGCGAGCGCCAACCGTCCTCGGGGAAAGGTTATACAGAGTGTAAATGGGAGTTGTTTCTGCCGGAGATATTGGAGAAACTGGGGCAAGTGGTACGTAAGTTGAAGTTGGCGACCTCCGACGTGTTATTAGATCGTATTTATGGAGCGCTTACTATGTGCAGAGCACTGTTACGGATGGTGTGCTGCTACATGGGCCACTGACCCAGCCCAAATTCCGCTCCCCTTTCCCCATGCCACTCTTTTTTGGTCGATGGACCTTGGATGGGAGCCAAAATACCAAATCTGGAAGCAATGAATACGGCTCTGGGACATTCCACAAATTCAGTACCCGCTTCGCTCACCCTTCCTTACCCCACCCTGCACTAGTTGTCCGATTAATTGGATATTAGAAGGGATGAAGCTTCCCGGGTTAAAATGTAACCAAGCATAGTTTGAGCCCTGAAACACTTGGGACTTAGAAGTCAACATTTTCTCCCCATTAAATGTTAAAGCCTAGTGGTCTCCTTTTTTTCACTGAAAACAAATCACCTATGTTCTGCTTAGCTTTGCTTTGTTCCTAAGTAATCTGAAAGTCAAAACCATAGCAGGACACAGTCACATACCAATTATTTAATATCAGTGACAGCTATTGGTTTGTGAGTGCTTTTTTTTTTCTTAAGTTCATGCGAAAGTGACCTTTGATAGCAAGGCTGACTCTGAACACACTACTATCTTAAAAAAAAAAAAAAAGGCAAAGTCCTTGTCAACTAGTTATTTAGGCTTTGACATGTTTAAATAGGTAATCTTGATGAATTTGGAATGCTAGAGGTCTCCAGCCATTCCAGTAATATCGGGAAAGGTACTTAAATTGGTCTTTCAATTTGTAAGTAGAACCGGACCTACAGAAATTACTCTGCAGGAGAACACCAGAAATGTGAAGTTACAGCAGAAAGGTGTATTCACACCAACTGGAAATTCGGTTAGTTGCAAAAATTCCAGATAGTTACGGGAAACTGAGTTTGATTCTCTCAAATAGACACAGGGCCCAGTTTTGTTCCCTTATCCGAACCCATCAGATTATCCATTGTTTGCGATGATAGAATTCTGGATAATCAGTGTTGTGTTTTTCTATGGCTAATTACAAATTGACCTTTGTCCTCAAGAAATTGAGGTTTGACTTTGTAGCTCAATCTAATATTTGAGTTGGGTGACTGTACCCCAACTAAAAGTGAGTTTAGTGTCACTGTTGTACATACCGTGGGCTTTCCCCTGTTCCTAAATCATCTTTGGGCGGCCACTGGGAAGAGATGGGAGTTGGCTCCTTGCTCCTGAGTCATCTCGGGAGGGAAGAAAGGGGGGGAGAAGAGGGGAAAAGGGAACTAGGAGAAGAAAAGGGACCTTGCAATGGGGAAGGAACATGAAGAGAAGAGGAGAAAAGGGAGGCAAGGGCTCAGTGTGGATAGAGATTGTGTTTCCCAGCTCTGAACTCTCTCGAGTTTAATTGAAGGCCTGCACGGAGTAAGCGTTCAATAAATACCATTGATCGATAGGGCCAACCGGAAGCCCAAACTAGCGGAGGGGGAGCCCCACCCTCAAAATCTCCGAGCTACATGTGGCATGTGGGGTTTTGGTTGGACCACGCTGAGGAAGACCCTAGACTAAGCTCGTCGCGGAGGGGGAATACGTCTTTATATCGTCGTATCGTACTCTCCCAAACGCTAGCCCGGTGCTCTGTACACAGTAAGCTCTCCATAAATGTGATTGACTGACTGAGGTATCTTAAGAGCCTAATGGCAAGTGTGCTTGACTACGTTGACTAATGGTCAACGCTTATTCCAGGCTGATTGATCTAGTTTGTGTGTAATAAAGGCCACTTCTTCGTGTTTCTCATGCTGCTTGCCTTTTGGCCATTCTCTTTTAATGTCCCTCTTAAGAAGTATGCTAAAACAGAGAATTACTACACAACTCATTTCAATTGGGGTTTTTATTTTTTTTGACCAGCTACCTAGGTCTGGTTAAAGGCTGGTTGGAGTAAGAGATGAAAACTCTTGACTAGCGTGAGGTTTTTGTGTTGTGTGGGTTCTCAGTCCCCTTTATGGTAGATATCTAGGAACTGGCTAGACAGGCTTAACCCCCTCCTCCCCACCAAAAAACAAACAAAAGGTCGGGATACATAAAATCTGGAAGATTCTTCACACACGAATTGCTGATATAGCTCAGGATCCAAAAGCCCCACAGTCACGGTGGGGAATTCAGTTCCCTCTCTGCCCCTTCCTCGCCCAACACAGATTTGAAGCCCAGTTTCCCTGTTTTGGCCTTGGTCTGGTGTGAGAGGGACAGTTCACAGATGGGGCCGGATAGAAGGGATGGACCTCTCGGGCAGGTCTAGGCAACTCGGGCTCTTCTGCTCCGATTCTTTTCGGCTCTCGGCCGAAAAGGCAAAACCGTAATTCAGGCACTCCTCTGCCATGCCTCCCCCCACTCAAGCTGGAAGCCTGCTTCTCCGCTTCGTCTGAAAGCCGGTGAGGTAGAAGAGGCAGATTGGGTCTGCCTAAGAAGTCTGTCCCTAATTCCTCACCTCAATTCTGTGCTACTTTTGGCTGAAGTGGAGAAACCCCCACACCCCGATGGGAGTGGAGGAGGTTGTCATGGCTGCCGCTAAAACCAGACTCTCAGCTCCACCACCAGCTAAGATTTTTGGATTTAAAAAAATCTTGCACCCATTTTCAATAAAGCAGATGAATTTTTTTAAAAAAAAGCCAAAGAAGGCCCTGATAGAGGAGTTCAGAAGCGTTCAGAGGTATTCAGGACTTAGCTTCCTCAGCTTCATGAAGAGTAGAAGCTTGTTGTTCAACCTCAATTGGACATCTATAAGCCCGTCACTGGGCAGGGATTGTCTCTCTCTGTTGCCGAATTGTACAGTCCAAGCGCTTAGTACAGTGCTCTGCACATAGTAAGTGCGCAATAAATACGATTGAATGAATGAATCTTTTTGGCCAATGTTGAAAAAACCATTACCTCAGCAGAACAAATTTCTACTTTTGCAGTTGCCTGCAGACGAACGATCATATTGCAACTCCTTATTTAGTTAATGCGATATGCTTTGAATTAGTTAATAATTCTCCCCCCCCCCCATTAACATGTAACTTTACAGAGTATTGCATGACTAGGAATTCATATTTTTTGGGAGGTTCTGGAACGGATCATAATATATAACACATAAGCCTATGGGAGAACGTACTCCCCAATACAGTCATTCGTGATTCATATGTTTTTGCAGAACGTAGTTCGGCTGTATTATGGAGTAATCGTGTGTATGATTCATTTGAATTTGTCCTGCATTGTTTTGAAGTCATTTACTAAGATCTGGGCATACGCAAAACAACTTGGTAGTAGCCTGACCTTGGGTGTACCTGCTGAAGTTTTCAATGAACCACTTGCGTGCTTCATTATATCGCAAGCCCTTCTAGGACAAGAATCCTCTGCCTCCCATCCTCTGACTGCGGGAGTCCCTCGAGGCTCAGTTCTGGGTCCCCTTCTAGTCTCCGTCTACACGCGCTCCTTTGGAAAATTCATTTGCTCCCACAGCTTCAACTACCATCTCTTTGTGGATGATTCTCCAGCCCTAATCTCGGTCCTTCTCTGCAGTCTCCTACTTCCTCCCGCCTTCGGGACATAGCTACCTGGGTGCCCCACTGGCACCTCCAACTAAAAATGTCTAAAACGGGACTCCATATCTTTCTACCCAAACCCTGCCCTCCCGCTGTCTTTCCCATCGCTGTAGCCGATCCCACCATCCTCCCTATCTCACAAGCGTGTAACCTTGACGACCCACATATTCAGCCCGTCACCAAATCCTGTCGGCTCCACCTCGACCACATTGCTGAAATCCATCCTTTCCTCTCCACCCAGATGGCTACCATGCCGATCTGAGCGCTTATCACAACCTGCCTCGATCTACCACCTCGCTGATCTCCCTGACTTCCCAGCCTCCCGTCTCTCCCCACTCCAGTCCATACTTCATTCTGCTGCTTTTCTCATTTTTCTAAAGAGAAAGAAAAAACAGTTCACCTCTCCCCACTCCTGAAGGACCTCCAGCGGTTGACCGTCCACCTTCGCATCAAACTCCTTGCCATCGGCTTTAAAGTATTCAATCAGTCAGCTTGCCCCCTCCTGCCTCGCCTCACAGATCTCCTACTGCAGCCCAGCCCCCACACTCCGCTCCTCTAGCTGGCCCACTGCGCCCCGATCTCATCTGTCTCACCGCTGATCCCTTTGCCCCGTCCTCCTCCTGACCTGGAACTCCTTCCCACTCCATTTACGTCAGACCACCACTCTCCCCACGGTCAAAGCCTTATTAAAGTCACGTCTACTCCAAGAGGACTGCCCTGATTCAGCCATCTTTCTGACTCTCTCTACCTTCTGTGTCTTCTGCGCACTTGGATCTGTACCCTGTACCCTTTGGGCAGTTGATATTCATCCCACCCTCGGCCCCAAAGGCCTTATATACATTAATAACTTATTTATATAAACATATATAGACTAAGCTTGCCGTGGGCAGGGAACGGGGATATCAAGTCTGTCGTACTTTCCCACATGTACTGTAACTGTACTGTAACACATTACAGTAAGTGTAATACATACCATTGATTTATTGTTTTATCCAAATCGGATCTTTGATGTCTCATCTGGATTTTTTTAAATGGTATTTGTTAAGCACTTACTGTGTTCCGGGTGCTGAACTAAGCACTGGGTAGATACAAGCTAATCAGTTTGGTCTCCGTCCATGTCTCACTTGAGGCTCACGGAATTAATCTCCGTTTTACAGGTGAGGTAACTGAGGCACAGAGGTGTTACGTGATTTGCCTAAGGCTGCATGGCAGACACTTGACAGAGCTGGGATTATAACTCAGATCCTCTGACTCCCACGCCCGTGCTCTTTCCATTAGGCTACACCGCTCTTTCTGGATGTCAGCAGAAGTTGGCACCCCTTTTACCAATAATTCAAATTTTGTTCTCTCTGGTGTCATCTGCAGGAATGTATTTGTTCCGATTAGGGTTTAAAACCAGTCACTCTTGACCAGACTAGGATTCCTTGGTCATAAACACCATCACTGCAAACTCTTGTTTTGTTAACTCTGCAGTTTATATTTGCTTGAGAAACATTTTAGGTTGTCAACAGATATACCCACCTACAAAAGTTAAAATAATTTTGGCCATCGTTTTCATCTCAGAAAAGGGCAGAAAATCGGTTTCCCAGAAAATGCACCGTGCCTTGGAAATTTACCGCATCTCCAAAATATCAGGTTCAAAATATAGGGCCCCCAACCTATATCAGCCCTGCCAGGATGATCAATAATAATAAGTAAATAAGGAATCAGCAGTATCTAGCATTTTGGCCTACTCTGACTAGATCAAATGGTAAGATGAAGAAGTATGCGATGAGTAGGGGGAAGGCTGCTCTGTTGCATCAGTCCTGCCTGCTCCCCTAGACTTACTATAAATGTTCACTCTACAATGTTCTCTGAACATCTAACTTCTGTGTCCCAGATTACCAGCAATATCACTAACAGAAAAATAGTAACACTGTGCGGTATTTGTTAGGATTAACATTAGTGCAGATTATTAATTCAGTCCCTGGAGTGTATTTAAGCACTTCTAGGACTACACAAAGCCTAAGACAACAATTTGGTCTTTAGCACATCACACAAATGCCCCAGATCACCATTCCCATCATCAGCATTTGAGTACCTATTGTGTGAGCACGGTAATAGGTGCTTGGGAGTGCACAGGAATAGTAAGGGACAAGAATCAATCGGTGATATTTATTGCGTGCTTACTATATGTGCAGAGCGCTAAAATGAGCCCTTGGGAGAGTACAGTGCAACAGAATTAGCAGACTTGTTCCCTGCCCATAACGAGCTTAGAGTCTAGAGGGGGAGACAGACATTAATATGAATAAATGAGTAATTTAGCATATATAATTTAAAGATCCAATCTGGCTTCCATCCCCTCCACTCTACCGAGACTGCTCTCTCTAAGGTCACCCGTGACCTCCTTCTTGCCAAATCCAATGGCTCCTACTCCATTCTGATCCTCCTTGACCTCTCTGCTGCCTTTGACACCGTCGACCATCCCCTCCTCCTCCAAACCTTATCTCACCTTGGCTTCACGGACTCTGTCCTCTCCCGGTTCTCCTCTTACCTCTCTGGCCGATCATTCTCGGTCTCCTTCGCCGGAGCCTCCTCCCCCTCCCATCCTTTAACTGTTGGAGTTCCTCAAGGGTCAGTTCTTGGCCCTCTTCTGTTCTCCATTTACACTCACTCCCTCGGTGAACTCATCCGCTCTCACGGCTTTGACGACCATCTCTACGCAGATGACACACAGATCTACATCTCCGCCCCGTCCTCTCCCCCTCCCTTCGGGCTCGCATCTCCTCCTGCCTCCGGGATGTCTCCACCTGGATGTCGGCCCGCCACCTGAAACTCAACATGAGCAAGACTGAGCTCCTCATCTTCCCTCCCAAACCCGGTCCTCTCCCAGACTTCTCTATCACCGTGGATGGCACGACCGTCCTTCCCGTCTCTCGGGCCCGCGATCTCGGTGTCATCCTTGACTCGTCCCTCTCGTTCACCCCACGCGTCCTATCCGTTACCGAGACCTGCCGGTTTCACCTCTACGATATCGCCAAGATCCGCCCTCTCCTCTCCACCCAGACGGCTACCTTACCGTTACGGGCTCTCGTTATATCCCGGCTAGACTACTGTGTCAGCCTTCTCTCTGACCTCCCTTCCTCCTCTCTCGCCCCGCTCCGGTCTATTCTTCACTCCGCCGCCCGGCTCATCTTCCCGCAGAAACGATCTGGGCGTGTCACTCCCCTTCTTAAACAACTCCGGTGGTTGCCTATCGACCTCCGCTCCAAACAAAAACTCCTCACTCTAGGCTTTGAGGCTCTCCGTCACCTTGCCCCTTCCTACCTCTCCTCCCTTCTCTCTTTCTACCGCCCACCCCGCACGCTCCGCTCCTCCGCCGCCCACCTTCTCACCGTCCCTCGGTCTCGCCCATCCCGCCGTCGACCCCCGGGTCACATCCTCCCGCGGTCCGGGAACGCCCTCCCTCCTCACCTCCGCCAAACTGATTCTCTTTCCCTCTTCAAAACCCTACTTAAAAATCACCTCCTCCGAGAGGCGTTCCCAGACTGAGCTCCTCGTCCCCCTCTACTCCCTCTGCCATCCCCCCTTTACCTCTCCGCAGCTAAAGCCTCATTTTCCCCTTTTCCCTCTGCTCCTCCACCTCTCCCTTCCCATCCCCACGGCGCCGTACTCGTCCGCTCAACTGTATATATTTTCGTTACCCTATTTATTTTGTTAATGAATTGTACATCGCCTCGATTCTGTTTAGTCGCCATCGGTTTTTACGAGATGTTCTTCCCCTTGACGCTGTTTATCGCCATCGTTCTTGTCTGTCCGTCTCCCCCGATTAGACCGTGAGCCCGTCAAACGGCAGGGACCGTCTCTATCTGTTGCCGACTTGTTCATCCCAAGCGCTTAGTACAGTGCTCTGCACATAGTAAGCGCTCAATAAATACTATTGAATGAATGAAGATACGTCCGTAAGTGCTGTGGGGTTGGGGTTGGGGTGGATATCAAATGTCCAAAGGTCACCGATCCAAGTGCATCAACGATGCAGAAGGGAGAGCGAGCAGGGAAAAAGAGGGCTTAATCGGGGGGGAAGGCCTCTTGGAAGAGATGGGATTTTAATAAGGCTTTGAAGAAGGCTTTATTGCCATTGTTCTTGTCTGTCTGTCTCCCCCGATTAAACTGTAAACCCGTCAAAGGGCAGGGACTGTCTCTGTTGCCGACTTGTTCATTCCAAGCGCTTAGTACAGTGCTCTGCACATAGTAAGCGCTCAATAAATACTATTGAATGAATGAATGAAAGATGGGGAGAGTGGAGGAGGCCTGAGGAGTGGGGAAACACGGACTTATAATAATAATAATGTTGGTATTTGTTAAGCGCTTACTATGTGCCGAGCACTGTTCTGAGCGCTGGGGTAGATACAGGGTAATCAGGTTGTCCCACGTGAGGCTCACAGTCTTCATCCCCATTTTACAGATGAGGGAACTGGGGCCCAGAGAAGTGAAGTGAGTTGCCCACAGTCACACAGCTGACAGGTGGTGGAACTGGACTTCGAACCCATGACCTCTGACTCCCAAGCCCGGGCTCTTTCTGAGCCACGATGGTCTCGTCTCTCCTGGCGGCACAGTGAAGTATGGACTGGAGTGGAGAGAGACCGGAGACAGAGAAAACAATAAACGTCTTATTGTTTACTAACGAAGATAACGACAGTTTTGTAAAGTTGAGTGTACTTTACTAAGCACACACAAATCCCTTTTGGACGACAAATAAACGAGATGGGAGTTTAGGAGGAAGCAATCGTGTAATGTTTCGTACAGAAAAACTCTAAACGATTCAGGTAGATCTTCCTCTTCAAGCTTGGTAGGGTACAGCTTTGAGGGACTCTGTTTAAATTGTGTATTCACCATGTATTTTCTCTTCCTTACCTATTTTATCTTTGTCACTTTGTGCCCGTTTGTCACTTTGTGCCCGTTTGTCTTCCCCAGCCAATTGTAAGATCCCTGAGGGCAGGTGCTGTATTTTTTTTACTTCTGCTGAATGCTCCCAAGCATCTAGTATAGTGTTCTGGACACAGGCGCTCAGTATATGCACTTGATGATGATGTGTGTGTGTGCTTAAAGGAAGCAGTTAGGGGGGCCAGTGTGTATACGTAGAGCATATTGAAAGATACAGGTGGCACCTTTTTGATTTTGAACACGGGGGCAGAGATTTTTAGGGAGTGGACAGGCTTCAGAGAACTGACAGCCCGAAAAAGCTTCCATTTTAGATCTTAGTCCTAATCGGAAACTCAGATCGTGCCAGAATCCAGGGAAAGCGAGTAAGATTGGAAGTCCAGCTCAAGCAGATGTGGGGTGATGGCCCCCATGGAGTTGGGCCCCTCCACTTGGAGGGTGCTCCCTAGCTCCTTCCTTATCCTGCCTGTAGTTGTTAATAATAATAATGTTGGTATTTGTTAAGCGCTTACTATGTGCAGAGCACTGTTCTAAGCGCTGGGGGAGATACAGGGTCATCAGATTGCCCCACGTGAGGCTCACAGTCTTCATCCCCATTTTTTACAGATGAGGGAACTGAGGCACAGAGAAGTGAAGCGACTTGCCCACAGTCACACAGCTGACAAGTGGCAGAGCCGGGATTCAAACCGCTGGGTTGGATATAAGCAAATGGGGTTGGATACAGTCCCTGTCCCACGTGGGGCTCACAGTCTCAATCCCCATTTTACAGATGAGGCAGCTGAGGCACAGAGAAGTGAATTGGCTTGCCCAAGGTCACACGGCAGACCAGTGGCTGAGGCGGGATTAGAACCCATGAGCTTCTGACTCCCAGGCATCTGCTTTTTAATAATAATAATAATAATGGTATTTGTTAAGCGCTTGCTATGTGCCAAGCACTCTTCTAAGCGCTAGGGTAGATACAAGGTCATCAGGTTGTCCCACGTGGGGCTCACAGTCTTCATCCCCATTTTTCAGATGAGGTCACCGAGGCCCAGAGAAGTGAAGTGACTTGCCCAAAGTCACCCAGCAGACAAGTGGCGGAGCTGGGATTAAAACCCACGGCCTCTGACCCCCAAGCCTGGGCTCTTTCCACTAAACCACGTTCCTTCTCAACGTGTCTACCAACTCTGTGATAATGTACTCTCCCAAGCGCTCAGTACAGTGCTCGGCACACAGTAAGTGCTCAGTAAATAGGATCGATTGGGAAAGGGACATCTTATTGCCTACCAGTGGAAATCAGGGCAAGGCAATCCACTGTGGCTTTCTAGCAGGCAGAGCTCCTCTGATGGAGAGGGAAATAGTGGGACGAGTCTTTCTTAGGCATTATTATTCAGGCATTTAAAAAGTATTATTTTTTCTCCATTCGGAATAGCATCACTTTCTCTCCCAGTACTTCAGGTTTGCAAACTCTGGAGAGAGAGAGAGAGGAAAAAAAAAAACCCTCTTCCCCTGGCATACAGTTGAACTGTCATTAACAGATATTTTGAGGAACCTGATGCCTGCTAGCAATTTAAATAATGCCGGGCAGAAAGTGTAAAGTTAAGACTGCTAGAATAGCATTAGTTCCTAGAGAGCAGTAGGAACTATCACGTTAACACTATGTTTTAGGAATCGGATGGGTCAGTATCAATGTGAAGAAGTATATTGGCCATGTCTGCCTAGTTATTCCTCCCCTTCCCCTCCTCCAAAAAAACAAATTCTAAAATTTCTTGATGGTGCTAATGTGGCCAGGTCATTTTTCAGTCCAGAAGGGACTGTGAAATGGAGTATATTCCCAGAATGAGTAATTTGGGATTGGCCTGGATTGGAATTGCTGGATTTTGCCCTGCAGATGTTGTTGGGTTTTTTGGGGGGGGGGGGGGACGATGCAGAGGGGGTGGTCACTGGGCTCTTCTATATCCTTCCCGATCGGTTCGGAAGGCTCCTGTTTGTCTCATCTAGTTCCCCTTTGCCTCCCGAAAAAGGAAATATAGCCCAACTTGAAATATGGGTTGGTTTGATTTTGTTGTTGTTGTTTCTTAGTAAGCGCTTAGCAAATACCGTCACCATTTTGATTATATTTATATCTGAATATAATCTGATTTAGCACAGGAGTCCAAGAAATGATAGGTGCGAGCTCCCGCTAAACTTTCTTCACAGTTTTTCTCCATTCACATCCACCCCCTTCTCCCCCACTTCCCTCCTTGACTCTCTTCACCCCTTTCTCCGCCTCTTCCCCCCACCCCTCCGTGCTTCCTCCAGATCCCTGAACGGGCCGTATACCCCTTCTGCCCTGCGTTCCTTTACACAACTCTCCACTTGACCCGCTAAACCCCGTAGTAGTTGTTTGGTAATCCGTAGTGCGTATTGAGCTCTCGCTGGCTTTGGTGGACTATTAGGTCCTTGGGTTGTAGGTCTTTGGGTTGTACAGAGTAACTTTTTTTTGTGGTATTTAAATGCTTACTGTGTTCCAAACACTGTGTTTTCAATCAGTGGTATTGAGCGCGTACAGAGCACTGTGCTAAGGGCTTGGGGAAGTTCAATACAGTAGAGTTGGTAGACCCGATCCCTGCCCCCATGGAACTTTTCCGGTGCTTGGCACGTAGGAAGTGCTTAACAAAAATCACCGAGTATTATTATGGTTATTACGGATGCTGGTGGGATGCAAAACTGGGACACTGGGTGCGAGGTGAAATGCAAAAATGTCTAGCAACACCACTGACAAACAGGATGAAGCTCATTCAAGTGAGGAAAAGTTCATTCAGTGGTATTTACTGAGCATTTACCGTGTGCGAAGCGCTGTACTAAGCGCTTCAAAAACCGCAAGTTAGAATATTAAAGGCCGAACTGGGTGGGTGGGCACAAGTGCAGCACACTGCCATCTGGGAGTCCTGTGGTCCACAGCCGAATAGGTCAGTCCTGGAGCGTTGTTTTAAAAACATAACTCTGGGCTCTGTTGAACCGGAGTCAGATGTGTAAAATCTAGGAAGCTGTTCGGTTCATTCTGTGATTCCAACTTTGGGTTTCGTCATAACCGTTGTCTCTTCTGCCAGAGAGTTTAGAATAGCTCTACGTTTATATTGGATTTCAGGAATAGCATAATTGAAAGGGAAACCTTCTACTCTTCAAGGGAGCTATTTATTTTCACCGAAAGGAGTATTGCGGACCTTTCTCCAACGAGACTGCCGGTATTGCTGTCTTGCTAACAGAAAGGAGTAAATGTTCCCAAAACTTATCTTCCCTGGCTATTCTGTTGCATTAGGAAAAGAAGAGCTCCTTTAAAGTTGATTGATAATAATAATAATCGTAATTGTGGTATTTAAATGCTTACTGTGTGCCAAGTACTGTACTAAGCGCTGGAGTAGATATGAGATCAGGTCCCACATGGGGCTCACGGTCTAAGTAGGAGGGAGAACAGGTAGTTAATCCCCAGTTTGCAGATGAGGGAACTGAGGCACCGAGAAGTTAAGTGACTCGCCCAGGGTCACACAGCAGACAAGTGGCAGAGCAGAGATTAGAACCCTCACCCTCTGAAGGCCCGTGCTCTTTCCGCGAGGCCGTGCTGCTTCTCATGTTTATTACGTGATCCGGATCTTTTAAAGGGTTTAGGCACATTCTGTTTCGCGGTGTTTGCCGTAACGTGGCGTAGTTTGATTCTTAATGCGGTAAACTGACATTTTCTGAATTACTTTGGAATCCGTAAATTTCCAAATGCCGTGGTCAGGCGTGTGAGCCAGCTATGTCGTCCGATTGATTCAGCTAACAGGGAGTTTTCTTTAAAGTTCACGAGCAAGTGTCTATTGCGTGTTGCTTTTATGTTGGTGCAGCTCTGCCCTACCATTCCAGATAAATTGCTCAGCTTGTGAGATTGACCAACTAGTGACCGGGTTAAATGAAGTGGCTCAGTGGCATTTCTACAGCAGAATCAAGAGTCGCCTCTCAAATTAGATGACGGTGGTTGTGTTTCCTGTTTTGCTAAGGGGGAACAAAAGGCTGATTTCGGATGGGGTGGAGGACAGGCCAGGGCGCCGTTCCAAACTGGTTCTCCCCCCCGTTCTGCTACTCCTCAAGTGGGAGTCCGACTAGGTATTGATTGGTCAGAAAGTCTTGGTGCGGGGCTTTGTGATAACTAGTCAACACCCTTACTGTGCTTCATCTAGAATATTTGCCAAAGGCGGAAGCTGTTGGTCCGCCGCTCGTCCGGTAGCGAATACAACCGGGGACAGTAAGACAGGACGCTTGAGTCGATCGTGCGAGTCGGGTATGTGGAGCAACTCTTCAGAGCCACTGCCGGGGAGGCAGCTCTACCGAGGGGTTTTGGGGGTGCTCGAGAGTAGCTACAGGAAACCTCCTCTGGGGGAGGCCGGGCCGAAGCGAGCAGCAGCCAAATTATTATTATACGCCTGGAAGCGCTGGGGTGGATGCGAAGTAAGCCGGTTGGACCCACTCCCTGTCCCACATGGGGCTCGGTCTTAATTCCTATTTTACAGATGAGGTAACTGAGGCCCAGAGAAGCAAAGCGACTTGCCTGGGGTCCCACAGCAGACGAGGGGCTGAGCCGGGATTAGGACCCAGTGCTCTCTGCCTTTTGACGCAGCCTCGCTCCTTTGAAAGACAGCCTTGGCTGGTGGGAAGGGAGGCCAGGGGTGGGAGAAGAAAAGAGGGGAGAACTTGCAGGCAGTGCATGGAGACAGCAACCCAGC
The DNA here is from genome assembly GCF_004115215.2 of Ornithorhynchus anatinus. Taxonomy (NCBI): domain Eukaryota; kingdom Metazoa; phylum Chordata; class Mammalia; order Monotremata; family Ornithorhynchidae; genus Ornithorhynchus; species Ornithorhynchus anatinus. Next base: position 31,513,328 of record NC_041751.1, read on the forward strand.
AGCCAATAAGTCAGTCCTCCCCCTTCCTCTTTCTCTCATTTATTTTTTTTCCCCCCAACATTGATAACTATTCTTCCCAACTGTCATAGCTAATGCCTCCTAAAGAAGATGCACTGCAGACTCCGCTTCCTTTTGCTTTCTGGTACCAGTGGGGACAGGGTGGGTAATTAGGAGTATGAAGAGAGCTACAAATTTTTATTAGGTTGCCAGCCAACTGAGGCTCTGCCCTAGAGATTTCCGGTGACTGTACTTCTTAGCGCATCCCCTTCCTTAGGGACGGAGGCAGTCTCAGAGTGGAAACCGTGTTCCCTTTCCCGATCTCAAATGCACTTTTCTTGGATTTCTTACGCTTAGAGTTTACCCGGTGGTATTTGATACTTATGCACAATTGTGTTTCTCTGCAGAGACTAGACAGGCAGCAAGCAGATCGAAGAAGGAGAGGTTGGTAAAAACACTGTGGGCTAGTGAAAAATATTGTTGGTGAAAAGCTCTTTGAAACTATCACAAAGACTGATCCCTGTTGGAAAAGAAAAATCGGTAGCATCTTTTCGGTGAACTAAACCACTCTTCAGATCCAGAAATTAAATCAGCAGAGTTTTAAAAGAAAAATGTGCGGGTTTCTTCTCCGTGCTGATAGGTTACATGGGAGAGTCTGAATTTTATGACCCCCTCGTAGGTCAAATGCTTTGAAAGAAAATCTGTAGCATCTTTTTGGTGAACGAAACCACTCTTCAGATCCAGAAATTAAATCAGCAGAATTTTAAAAGAAAAATGCCTGGGTTTCTTCTCCTTGCTGATAGGTTACATGGGAGAGTCTGAATTTTATGACCCCCTCCTAGGTCATGCTTTGAAACCCCCGTTTATCTTTGTCTGCCCAGAGTTGTTGCTGATGCCTCTTTTAAAAAGGTTTTCCCTGTTTTCTGGTGTTAAACTACATTTTGTTGTTGTTCAAAACCTTTGTACAGTGCCATCACTTGAAAAGGGAGCAAACTTGAACCGATTTAGTGTAATTTGTGTGCCACGGATAATGTACTTTACAGTTTGTAAACCATGGCAGGTTAGTGGTGCGATTGATGGTTTGGAAATTGCGAGAGATGGGCGTATCAGAGGGTTGAAATTGGGAAGGTGGCCACCAAGAGGGAAGGAATCAATAGTGAGGTTGTTGAAGAATGGCCACTCAATGGGGGAAGGGAAGATTGAGAGCTATCCCCATCTGGCGAACTCCAGCACCAGTCCCTAGTCAAGGCCAGCTCATCCTGATGCCCTTCAGTACCCCGAAGTTGGGACGATGAGAAGCAGTGTGGCCCAGCGGTGACATATTTCGAGCGTTTACCATGTTCGGAACACTACACTAAGCATACAAAGAGTACAGTACAACAGAGTTGATAGACACAGTTTGTGCCCACCTTGTGGATATTCATTCATTCGATCGTATTTATTGAGCGCTTTCTGTGTTTCAGAGCATTGTACTCAGCAGTAGAGACAGTCACAGTCCTGGGAGGGAGAAGGACCCGGGTTCTAAGGCCGACTCTGTCACTTGTCTGCTGTGTGAGCTGGGGCAAGTCACTTCGCTTCTTTGTTGTACCTCAGTTACCTCATTCGTAAGCTGGGGGTGATATTGACTGTGAGCCCCATGCGGGACTGGGACGGTGTCCAAACCGATTAGCCTCTATCTCCCCCGGCGCTTAGAACGGCGCCTGGCACACAGTAAGCGCTTAACAAATACCATAAAAAAAAAAAAGGGAGTTGACAGTCCAGGGCGGGAGTCAGGATTAGAACCCAGGTCCACGCTCTCTCCACTGGGTCACGCTGTATCCAACCCGAGTATCTTTTATCTATCCCAGCGCTTAGACGAGTGCCTGGCACATAGTAAGCGCTTAACAAATACCATTTAAAAAAAAAAGGAATCTCGTAACACACGGTCTACGGACCTCTTTCGTTGGAGGCCTGTCAGGGAGCACGGAAGGATTGGGTGTCGCTTAAATTAGGGAACCTCCCCAGTTCCCTCCTTCTCTCTTCTTTCCCTCTCTCCTCCTCTGTCTTTTTCTCCTCTCTTCTCTCCCCACCCACCTCACTAATGCTTTCTCCCCGGGAAGCCTCAGGGCAGTTCCCGGAGTTGAGACAAGCCTGTATCGATATGAAAAGATCCCCCTTGGCCAGACTTCTGGGGTAGGTATGCACGATGGCACTGTCGTACAGCCAAAAAAAACCCCTACTATGCTCAGTTTTGCCGTAATGGACGTTCTCACCGGGCGGTCTGGATTTGGCGCGCCGGATTATCAGAAGCAGCAGCTCGCGTGCACACGCGTGGCGTCAGGGTGAGGAGTTGACTTTGAGGAAGGCAGCCCTTCCCGTTAAGGGAAACACGCACAGTAGTACTCGTTCCCGGATCACTTCCGTTTGCACCGGCGGTTTCTTCCGACGAAGCCCCGCACTGAGTTTTAACGGGCCTCTCGAATCGGGGGGGAGTCGGATGCTTATGTCGTCTCTGCTCAGCTGGATACAAAAATACGGTAGCAGATCCCCCTAAATCTCACTGGACAGTGAGGGAAACGTTGTCAGTCACTGAAGTCCGGCGGATCCCCCAAAGTCTTAACTGAAGCATCGTGGCCCTAGCGGATGGGCCTGGGACGCAGGAGGACCTGGGGCGTGATCCCGGCTTCGCCACTCGCCTGCCCTGTGACCTGGGGCAAGTCGCTTCACTTCTCTGTGCCTCGGATGCCTCGTTTGGAAAATGGAAATTAAGGCTGGTAGCTCCATGTGGGGACAGGGATCGTGTCTAATCTGATTAGCTTCTATCTACCCTAGTGCTCCGAACGGTGTCCGGCAAGGAGTTAGTGCTTAACAAATACCTTAAAAAACAAACAGAAAAACAAACCCCCTGCCATTTGGCCCCTGACAGATTTAGCCTTGTTATAACAGTGCATCTGTGTGTCTCTGCCTCAGCCCGCAGGCCCGTGATAATAACGATCATGATGGTGTTCGTTAAGCCCTTACCGTGCGTCAAACACTGCTCTGAGCGCCGGGGTGGATACGAGGAGATCAGGTCGGACACAGTCCCTGTCTTGGGGCTCCCAGGTAACCGAGGCCTAGTGAAATGACTACTTGCCCGGGTCACACAACGGACAGATGGATTAGAACCCAGCTCCTTCTGCCTCCCGGGCCCGTGCTCTCTCCACTGGGCCACGCTATTGCTTTAACCGTGGGCATTCCGGCCTCTCTCACCCCTTTAGTTCTCCCGCACGCCAGCCTTCCTCTCTGCGCGCTGCCTACTGTTGTTGGCCGCTTTCCCTCTCTCCTCCCTTTGACGGAACGGACGGAGGCGCGTGCCTGTTGGACCGCTGTCGTTCTCTGAGCTTGTCCTTGAGCCTCACCCAGCCGAGGTCTTGGCCGTTCCTTTTCCCTCGAGGGGGAACCACAAGTATTCTGCAGGCAGGCTTTTCTCTCTGGACCACTCTAGCATCTTAGTCCCGATGCCACCCTCTTTTTTTGACGAATCCACCCTCTTCATGCAGTCCAGCCGGTCAGCGGACTCACAGACGTGCTCAGGGTGATAAGGGTTCACTCCCCGGGCTTGACATTGGGCACACGACGCCGTTAGCTTCATCCTCAGAGTGTGCGGGGCGGGGGGACGGCGGCGGGGGCCCGGGGAGCGGAAGGAGGGAGATGGCGCCGCCGTCTCCCGGTTTCCGGCCCTCGGCGGGGGTGGTCGCGGGGGGATCCCGGTCGGGCTGGGGCTCGAGGGGACGGGCTCGGGGCTGGAACTCCGGAGCAGCACCGGCCGCCCGAGGCCTGCGGGAACGTGTTTCTGCCGTCGGGCTAGGATTCGCAGCTGCGGCTACGGAGTCGGGGACGGAGTGAGAGGGAGGAGGTGAGAGGCTGGGGAGGGGTCAGGACCAGGATCAGTGTAAGGGTGGAGGAGAGAGAAGGAAGGTGAGAGGCATCCAGTGGACTAATGACCCCTTCCTTGCCAAATCTGGTGAACCGTACTCTCTCCTGATCTCCCTCGGCCTTTCGGCTGCCTTTCGTCCCGGAACGCCCTCCCTCATCGTAGACAGACGGTCACTCTCCCCACCGCCCCGAAGCCTGATCTCCTCCTCAAGAGGCCTTCCCTGCCTGGGTCGTCATTTCCTCCTCCCCCACTCCCTTCCGCGTCACCCTTGCACTTAGATTCGCTCCCTTTATTCACCCCTCCCGCTGCCCCACGGCACTCATGGACCCATCCCTGATTGATTGATTTCTGTTAGTGTCTGTTTCCCCCTCTAGACTGGGAGCTCGTTGTGGGCAGGGAGCGTGTCTGCCAACTCCGTGTGGTGCTCGCTGCAGCGCTCAGTGCGAGTGCTCTGCACACAGTAAGCGCTCAGTAAAGATGATGGATTGACGGGCCGAACACTCTCTTCTCCAGAAATGCTAGCCACCCCTTCCTCTTCATCCAAAAGCCGTTACCTTGGTCCTGGCCGGTATCGTATGATTTTTGTGTGCCTTTCCCCTGCTACGTCATAAACACCTCGAGGGCAGGGCAGTGCGTCTACTAGAGAAGCAGCGTGGCTCCGTGGAAGGAGCCCGGGCCTGGGAGTCAGAGGTCGTGGGTTCGAATGCCGGCTCTGCCGCTTGTCAGCTGTGTGACTGTGGGCGAGTCACTTCACTTCTCTGGGCCTCAGTTCCCTCATCTGTGAAATGGGGATGAAGACTGTGAGCCTCGCGTGGGACAACCCGATTACTCTGTATCTCCCCCAGCGCTTAGAACAGTGCTCTGCACATAGTAAGCGCTGAACAAATACCAACATTACTGCCTCTTCCGTTAATGGATTCTGGCTTGACTGCTGCGTCCTCCTCACTGATCTCCTTGCGTCCATTCTTTCCCCTCTCCAGCCCATGCTTCATTCTCTTGCCCAAATCATCCTTCACAGACCTCCTCCTGCCCACAGCTCCTCATTCTTTAAAAGCCTCCCGTGGTTGCCCATTTGTCTTCACATCAAGCAGAGATTCCTGACCATTGGCTTGAAGGCCCTCAAGTAGCTATCTCCCTCCTCTGTATGCCTCAGTTCCCCCATCTGCAAAATGGGGATAAGATTGTGAGCCCCATGGACTGTGTCCAACCCGATTTGCTTATATCCACCTCAGTGCTCGGAACAGTGCCTGGCACATAGTAAGCGCTTAACAGGTGCCACGATTATTATTAAGTGCTATCTCTCTCCTTCCCTTCTTCCTGTCTTCCATTCCCTTTCCTCCCATTTCTTTTCCCCCATCCCATCAAAGCTCCACCCTCAAGTTTACTCCCTCTTTGCTTGAAATGAAAAGCCAAACCCCCTGCTTAGTACTTAGGTGGTACAGACCACGTGCGTGAGACGCGGTGTGGGTCGGGGGGAAGCACAGGGTGAGCACGGTACGAAATAATTGGGAGAATACGGCAGGCAGTAATATTCAGTTGTATTTATTGAGCGCTCACCGGGTGCGAAGCACCGTACCAGGCGCTTGGGAGAGTACAGTAGAAGAATGAACAGCCACATCCCCTGCCCACAACGAGCTTACAGTCTAGAGGGATCCGTGATCCCCGTCTTCCAGTCTCTCCCGCTTCCGACCCCTCACTCGTGCTCTCCCCCGTCAAATTAACCAGCCCACAGGTCTTACTTCCCCACCTTCGAAGCCTTATTAAAAATCCCATCTCCTCAATCAGTCAACCAGTCATATTTTCTGAGTGCTTACTGTGCGCAGAGCACTGTACTGAGTGCTTGGGAAAGCACAGTATAACGGAGTTGGTAGACACGTTCCCTGCCCGCAACGAGCTTACAGTCTAGAGGAGGGTACGGGCGTTACTATAATGGAGAAGCAGCGTGGCTCGGTGGATCGAGCCCGGGAGTCGGAAAAGAACTTGGGCTCTTATCCCGGCTCCTCCACGTGTCTGCTCTGTGACCTGGGGCAAGTCACTTAACTTCTCTGTGCCTCAGTTACCTAATCTGTAAACTGGGGATTAAAAGCCTGAGCCCCTTGTGGGACAGGGAGTGTGTCCCACAGTGGAGTAGCTCCATGTGGGACAGGGATTGTGTCCACCCTGATTAACGTGGCGCTTCCCCAGTGCTTAGAACCGTGCTGGGCACATAGCAAGCGATTAACAAGTACTATCATCGTTATTATTATAAATAAATCACAAATATATACTTAAGTGCTGTGGGGAGGTCTTCCCCGACTAAACCCTCCCTTCCCTGCGCTCCCTCTCCCTTCCGTGCACCCCTCCAGTACTCGATATTCACCCCACCCTCAGCTCCGCAGCATTTATGTACCTATCCGTAATTTATATTAACGTCTGTCTCCCCCGTCCAAACTCTAAGCTCCCTGTGGAGAGGGAACGTGTCCACCAACTCTGTTGTGTTCTGCCACTTGTCAGCTGTGTGACTGTGGGCAAGTCACTTCACTTCTCGGTGCCTCAGTTACCTCATCTGTAAAATGGGGATTAAGACTGTGCGCCCCACGTGGGACAAGCTGATTCCCCTGTGTCTACCCCAGCGCTTAGAACAGTGCCACAGAGCTCTGCACACCGTAAGCCTTTAACAAATACCGTGGAAAACCCTACAGAGCAGGAGTAGAAATCCCCCGCCCTCACCCCAAATAGAAACCTATCTTCTCGAACAGTCGTCCCTCCTCAGGAACTGTTTTCTCATTTAGTGAAGAAAGACCTTCCTTTGACAGACCTCTTCTATTTCAGTGGCAACTAGGTTTTCTCTCTGGCTGCTGGGTTTCAGAAAATGCTTTCCAGCGGTTTGCAACTCTCTTGTTGCCAAAGGCTATTGAAATATTGATTTTGATTCATTCAATCGTATTTATTGAGCGCTTACCGTGTGCAGAGCACCGTACTAAGCGCTTGGAATGTACAGTTCGGCAACAGATAGAGACAATCCCGACCCAACCACGGGTTCACAGTCTAGAACCTGTTGATGCTAAGGATCTGTGGGTCGAATGAACTTTTAAACATTTTCTCTCTTTATTTGAATGCCTTCTCAAAGTGCTGGCCAATTTTGCCAAGTTAAATGTTTTTTGAACTGTGCTTCTCTGCGGGTTTTTCGAAATGTAGACTGAGGTTCGAGCCTGTCCTTAATAGGTAGATACAGTTAAATGCACTTTGAATATTTTAATTCTCTCCCTCTTCACCCCACCCCGGTGACAGTGACTAGATTATGAATGGATTAAATTTAACCCGGGTACTACTTCTGAAAGCCTAGAGTGTATGTGCTTCATTGTATACCAAACAAGGTAAAGGAGAAAAAAAAATATCATTTCTTGCTTTTGGATCTTCCTATTGAACACCACCGATCGTTCAAAAATCTGAGCTATTGAACGTTTTAGACCCCATCTAAAATCTCCTTTGGAAACCTCATTAATTAGGAGGCGGTATGTGTGTGTGTCTGTGTGCGTATCAAGTTTTAAATAACTGAAGATGAAATAAACAGCAAACATTTCTGTGGTTGAAATGGAAAATAAGCAAGGGACAGAGTCAGAGTGCAGACTGCCGCCGGACAAGAAATGACAAAATAACTCTAGTAGCCTAAAATTCTGAATGAAAAGCCAGAAAGAATCAAAAAGCAACATCTAGAAGAGGTAAGAAAATTTTTTTTGCTGTTGCTGGCTTTATTTTTTTTAATTTGTCAGTGATTGGCAAATTTAACGGTCCAATTTTCTTGGCATATTTCCGCATTTTTCCATTTTCCTGCTTGCGTATCCAAGTGGAGTGGGAACAAAATCCAGTGGTTTTGGCCAACTCTATAGCTTAAGTATATTAAATGGTTAAATTAGTTCTGTGCTGTAGACAAAGTGAAGAGAACTTGTTTTTTTCCTTAGGCTCACAGAAACCCCAGTCTGTTCCAGGGAGGTTAGGGCCACCGTCAGGGTGTGGAAGAAAATTTCAGCAGTACCGTGATGCCTTTTTTCCTCTGATTTTCAATCTGTCTTTGCCTTGGAGCCAAAGGAGGGAAGTAAAGGTCCTGGTGGGGCGATACTGGGGGAGGATGCCGTGACTAAGAGTTGGTCACTTTGTAATGGAGAAAATTGAAGGGGATCGGTCCTTCATCTAAGCGCCAGTGAATTTTGGTAGCTATAAAGCTCACCAAGGAGAAAAAGCGAACGCGTTATTGTTCGCTAAATCACCAAATGAGGGTTCAGAGAGATTTTGGTGGCTCTCTTTGACCAAAATTAACATTGTATCTGTTCTTACAGTTGAATTTCGGCTATCCGGGATGCGTGAACGTTAGGTTCGAAAAATTAATGTGGGAAGGCATAGTAGTTGCAGTCATGTATCTCAGAGAACCGAAAGGGTTTCCTGTCACGTGCCGAGAGGAAAGTTGCTGTGTGCTAATACTCTGACTGTGTTTGTGTGTGTTCACGTATGAGCGTGCGTGGGGGGTTTAATTTTTGTATTGGTACATCGTTTGATAGTGTATTGCTCAAGTAGCAGAATTCAGGGAAAACTTTTAGGCTCTATCTTCAGGGAAGATCTTTGCCTGCTCAGTACCTCCCGTCTAGGTTGGAATATGTCCCCAGTCACCTAGAGGGTCGGTTCCCCCCTCCCCCCAACCCTAGAATTGTGCCGATCCGGAAAAGAGGGTCAAAATTGTTCACTGTTATGTCTTCGAGGACGACTGTAGAAATTAGGTTGAATGAAACTCTACCTTTTACCCAACTGTGCTTCACCCTATTTGCGGCGGGTTGAATAAACGTCGCCAGAATTAACATCGCTGGCCACATCCTCAAATAACTCTAAGATCTTTAAAATTTTCCTCCTACCGCACCACCTACTGCCTAAGTTTGGGCCTCCTGATGGTATTGAAATGTTTTTGCCCGGGGTCTGAGGATAGTGAGTCCTACCTTGATCTGGCACTGTTTTATGATTTAGGCCTACACCAGAAGAGCCAAAGGGAAGGAAACCTTCGAGCGGCTGTTGTGCGAAGAGCCAATTACGCGCTGTAAACACGCGCTAATGTAGCCGACTTCGGCATGAAACTAATGGCTTTAAATGCCTCGTCCCCCACCTCATCCCCAAGCTGTGGCACCTCGTGCGTCTCCCCCATCCCCAGGAGGCCCACGGTTACTCTCTTTTATGCCCCCCCCCCCCCCAATTCATAACATTTGATGTCGTCGTATCGTTCCGTACGTGGTCTAATATGACGTCTTTCCCCACGGCTGTTTCAGAGCAATAGCTTTTGCTGACAGTAAGGGAGGGGAAGGTAATAGCGGTAATAATAGCATTTATCGAGTAACACTGCGCTAAGTGCTGGGAAAGCGTAAAGCAAGTGACATGGTCCCTTCCCACAAGGAAAGAAGGAGAGGAGAGGGGTGTGTAGCTGGTTGGGCCAGGTTAGACTTTTCCCCATAGGTTTTTATTTTATTTTATTTTAAATGGTATTTGTTAAGTGCTTATTAATAATAATAATAATGTTGGTATTTGTTAAGCACTTACTATGTGCCGAGCACTGTACTACGCGCTGGGGTAGATACAGGGTAATCAGGCTGTCCCACGTGAGGCTCACAGTCTTAATCCCCATTTTACAGATGAGGTAATTGAGGCACCGAGAATAATAATAATGATGTTGGTATTTGTTAAGCACTTACTACGTGCACTGTTCTAAGCGCTGGGGCAGATACCGGGTAATCAGGTTGTGCCACGGGAGGCTCGCAGTTTCCATCCCCATTTGACAGATGAGGTAACTGAGGCACCGAGAAGTTGACTTGCCCACAGTCGCGCAGCTGACAGGCGGCAGAGCCGGGATTCGAACCCATGACCTCTGACTCCTAAGCCCACGCTCTTTCCACTCAGCGACGCTGCTTCCCGCGCCAGGCGCTGTACTAAGTACTGGGGTAGGTAGAAGACAGTCAGGTTGGACACAATACGCGTCTCACGTGGGGCTCACATTCTTAATCCCCATTTCACAGATGAGGGAACTGAGGCACTGAGAAGTGAAGTGACCTGTCCAAGGTCACACAGCAGACAAGTGGTAGAGCTGGGATTAGAAGCCAGGGTCCTTCTGACCCCCGGTTTCGATCCACAAGGACACACCGCTTCTCGTGGGTTAAGGATTCTGGGCTACGCTCTGATTTCTTTTTTTTCTTTCCTTTTTATTTTTTTGAGGAGCTCGTGCTTTATACTACTATATATTCTGCCCCAAAGGTCTCGAGGTCAGGATCTGATCAGCAGTGGGGTGCCTTAATAGTTGCTATAATCAGCTTTGTTCTTAAAGATCACAAACACAGTGGCGTCTTTGTCATCTAAAGACATTTCCGTTGTGCCCTGCGTTTTGAATACTAGCCCGTAACGGGCCCACGTGAGCAGCGCTCTAACTCTGAATCCAGCGCTTAGAACAGCGCTTGGCACATACTAAGCGCTTAACCAACACCATCACCGTGATTTGAAGGTCTTCCGTTTCCTCCGGACCCTCTGTCGTGGTGGTCTCTTGTGTTGGGAGTTGAAGCAGCGCCCCGGCTGTTGCCTAACGGCAGATTCCTTTGGTGACTCGCCGGGAGAAGATCTGTTGCTTCTGTTACTAAAAAATTCCCTGACTGGGATGTCCAATTTTGTACAGCCCGTGTAGTAGGGCTGACTGGTTCAGAAAGCTGGAAGGACCTTTAGGTCGAAGCAGCGTGGCTCAGTGGAAAGAGCCCGGGCTTGGGAGTCAGAGGTTATGGGTTCGAATCCCAGCTCTGCCCCTTGTCAGCTGTGTGACTGTGGGCGAGTCACTTCACTTCTCTCTGCCTCAGTTCCCTCATCTGTAAAATGGGGATGAAGACTGTGAGCCCCACGTGGGACAATCTGATTACCCTGTATCTACCCCAGCGCTTAAAACAGTGCTCTGCACATAGTAAGCGCTTACCAAATACCAACATTATTATTATTATTATCATAAATGGATGGAGTAGAAGAGCAGCAGATGGGATCGCCTTTTGAACTTTGCCATGCACTGGAGACTAGGAATGATTTGCGATTGTGGTTTTAGAATCATTATCGTTGCAATTATTTGCGACGTCGCCGATTAAAATAGAACTGCACTTGAACAAAACTGGCTTAGAACTCCAGTTTAGTCGTAGCTTCTTTGGCAGTTTAGTTGGTGAATTTCTTTTGGAACCTGTGGGCCTTTTTTTGTTTGTTTGTTTTTTGTTTTTACTTCAGTTGCAGCATAATAATAATAATAATGTTGGTATCTGTTAAGCGCTTACTATGTGCAGAGCACTGTTCTCAGCGCTGGGATAGATACAGGGTCATCAGGTTGTGCCACGTGAGGCTCACAGTCTCCATCCCCATTTTACAGACGAGGTAACCGCGGCACAGAGAAGTGAAGTGACTCGCCCACAGTCACCCGGCTGTCAAGTGGCAGAGCCGGGATTCGAACCCATGACCTCTGACTCCCAAGCCCGGGCTCTTTCCCCCGAGCCGCGCTGCTTCTCGCTTGCATGTGTGCCGAAGTAGAAATCTCAACTAAAATGTCAACGGGCTTCTCTGGCACCAAACCGTTGACTACACCGTATCCAGGCTCTGGCGGGTGCTGGGTTCCAATTCCGGCTCCGCCACTTGTCTGCCGTATGTCCTCGGGCAAGTCACTTCACTTCCCAGTGCTTCAGTTCCCTCCTCTGTGAGATGGGGATTGAGACTGTTAACCCCATGTGGGACATGACTGTGTCTCGCCTGATTAGCTTGTGCCCACCCCAGTGCTTGGCAACTAGTAAGTGCTTAACGAAGACTATTAAAAAAAAAAAAAAATAAGGAACTGGACTTGTTTTCTTGAAATGCTTGTGGTCCGGTTATTTTGAGTCCCGTTACTACTCGAATCCCCCTTGACTTATCGGCGAGCGAACTTAGTTTTGTCTTTATGAAGCCTACGTCTGCTTATCGACCCTGTTGGGCTCGTAGTCCCCGGAGCTCAGCGGAAGCTGAAAACAGCCCCCCTTTCCCCCCTCTAGCTCCTGCAGGAAGTCCTAGGACCTGATTGAAGCAGTAGCTTGGTAAGATCAGAAAAAAAGCAGTCAGCTTCTGCCCGCTAATGTTCCTCCGGAAATCGGGAGGAGGGCGGGGGCGTCCAGGAGAGACAACCTCGCTCTAGACGGCGGACTCGTTGCGTTCAAGGATGTGTCTGTTCTGTTGAACTCTAGTTCAGTGTTCCGCACGCAGTAAGCGCGCCGTGAATGCGACTGCCCGCCAGACTGGTGGGAGAGGGATTCCAGTGTGGCTGTCAGAGAGCGGGAGAACCCTTGCTCAGATGATGCTGAGGGGAGCGGAAACACTCCCCCATTCCATCCTAGCACTGGTGCTCCGTCATCATCAGTGATACGTATCGAGCCCCGTACTGAGTGCTTGGGAGAGGACAATAAAACAGAGTCGGTGGACGTGTTTTCTGCCCACCACCACCTTCCAGTCTAGAGGTGGGAACAGACATTAGATACTTTGTACTCTACAGTTTACAGACTCGTTCCGTGCCCTCCCCGAGAAGAGGTTTGCTGCCTGGGTTCTCTGACCTCTCCGAGTCATCGCGTAAATTAGGGTCCAAGATTTCATGCGTGAGTTAAAGTAGAAGGAACCCATATGTGTTGTTTTTTTTTAAATTTTATTTTAATGGCATTTGTTAAGCACTTCCTGTTTTCCAGGCACCGGACTAAGCACTGGAGTAGATACGAGATCGTCAGGTTGGACGCTGTCCCTGTCCCACGTGGGGCTCCCCATTTTATAGATGAGGGTAACCGAGGCACAGAGAAGTGAAGTGACCTGTCGAAGGTCGCACGGCAGGAAGGCGGCGGATTTGGGATTAAAACCCAGGTCCTTCTGACTCCCAGGCCCGGGCTCCATCCGCTAGGCCACGCCGCTTCTGAAATCACCTTTCTTTTCCCTGATTGAACAGCAGTACAGGGGCAAATTCTGGCCCCCGGGCTGGGCCCAGCCGAGCTTTGAATTTTTGCCCTGGTGGTCCACTGCAGGAGTGGATGGTGAGCGAAAGAGGAGTGTTGCTTGAACGCCCCCCCCCCCCACCCATCCCCTGGCACCTGGCCGAGGGAATTCTGAGGCCTCGGTTGCCTCCAAGTCAGGACCATCAGTCATCCTGGCACCCAGGCCGTGTTGCCTGCCAGAACAGGTGGTGAATTCGAAGAGCGGAGTTCTGGTAAAATCTGTATGGCGTGCCGTAAATGCCCTTGTCTTGTCTTATGCCGTCGAGTCGTCTCCGACCCGTAGCGACGCCATGGACCGCATCTCTTCCAGAGCGCCCCACCTCCGTCTGCAGTCGTTCTGGTACGGGGTCCGTAGAGTTTTCTTGGTTAAAAAAAAAAAAATACGCCCCTCACAACTCAGTCCTTTGTGTTGCTGTGTTAAACACTCTCTACTAATGGGTGTCTATCTCTCTTCTAGCGATGTCCTTGGAGTTGGAAGGGGCCATGAGTCTAAGTGAGCCTTCTCGGTGCTTTTGAGGTGTGACCCAAAAGACTGAGGTGTGATGGATTGACATTCTTAAAGTCTGTCACTTTCTCTGCCGATGTATCTGCTATTCGGGGCGCCTGTTGCTTTTTTTTTTTTTTGATTCTTTTTTTCCACCATTATCTGTTGGAAGATTCTGCTTGACAAGAGCCACCGTGTTCCTAATTGTGGGCGTGTAACTGTAGATCCTTTTCTGGGGGGTGGAGGTGCGGGGGAGATGAGAGAGAGGTTAATGGTCATCACCAGCGGGGCCCAAATTCTAGTTGCCATTTGACCACTGTGGATGGTCTGTCCTGATTTGGTTACTATACCGGAGAGATTAGTTCAGCCCCATGAATTTAAGGGGTGTTCAGCGAGTACTTTTGATGAGAACTGAACTAGGCACTTGGGAGAGAACAGTCCGGTCAAGTTGGTCGATCCGATGCCCGCCCGCCAAGAGCTCACAGTCTAGAGGGAGAGACAGACCATTAAGTTAGAGATAGGGGAAATGAGAGTGTAAGGATAGGGACCTAAGTGTTGGGGGTTGAGGGGTGAATAACAAGTACTTAAGGCACACTGGTTCTGAGAATTGGGCCTTGCGGAAAGGAGGACTGAGACAGGGAGGCCCCGACCTTTCATTCCCTCTTTCGGACCTCTTGGTGACCCCAGCAAGAAGCAGTTGCAGTGTCGCACGCGATATGTCGCGTGTGCCCGACGTCCCCTCGGGCCTGCTTCGATTTCCAGCCCCCGTAGCCCACAGGCACCCCTGGGCATTCCTGTTGAACCGCGTGCGACCAGCACCACCTGTCCGACGTGTGATAATAATAATAATAATAATGTTGGTATTTGTTAAGCGCTTACTATGTGCCGAGCACTGTTCTAAGCACTGGGGTAAACACAGGGGAATCAGGTTGTCCCACGTGGGGCTCACATCTTCATCCCCATTTTACAGATGAGGGAACTGAGGCACAGAGAAGCTAAGTGACTTGCCCACAGTCACACAGCTGACAAGTGGCAGAGCTGGGATTCGAACTCATGAGCCCTGACTCCAAAGCCCGTGCTCTTTTCCACTGCGCCACGCTGCTTGGTCAGCCCAGGCTGGATCCCTTCTCTTCTCTCCGGTTCCCACGGGCGGCGGTTGGACCTGCAATTCCAGTACGGGCACGGCTTTGAAGCACCCGCCTTGGCTCTTGCCGTGGGAGTTACCGCCCCCTCCGCCTCACTCTTTCTTTCACTCGGGCCTTGTTCTGTGAGTCGAGAGATGCTCCTCCAGTAAATTAAACTCACCCCCCTTTTCTTTTTCCTGATCTGGAGCCCTCCCGGTTGGGTACTTGGTTTGTTTACTCACTGTTTGGATTTTTTTTTTTCTTTTATTTTTCTATTGAACTCTCCGTTCCCCTTATTCTCTCTCTTGCCTCTTCGGCAAACTGAATTCCAATCTGGATTCAGGATCTTTTCCCAAAATAATCTCTCCCTGCAACCTCATCAAATTAAAAGCATTGGGGGCAGGGAATATGTGCTGTTGCTGTGTTGTACTCGCCCAAGCAGTCCGTACAGTGCCCTCCTGTACACAGTAAACGCTCAGTAAATGCAGTCGACGAGGGCAGTTGTGGCATAAAGGAGCTGCCAACCAGCTCGGAGTACCGTCGTTCCGTTTTAAATTTAAGACGGACGGACTGAGCCCGGTGTGAGCCGACGGAGTTCGGTGGGTATTTGGGGAATACGGTCTAACTTGAGGGTTCTCCAGAGAAGTAGTAATAGGAATAATATTTATTTAAGCACCTCCCCTCCCTCCAAACACCCCCCCCCCCCCACTAGATGGGGGCTGGGGTTGTGTGTGTGTTGTGGGAGAGACAGACATAAAAATATGTACAGATAGAATAAAGAAAGAAACCGAATAGCGTATACACAGAAATGCTCAGAGTAGGTATAGCCAAGTGCGTTACGTGCACACGTGCTGGAGTTGGCTGTGGGGTCAGTCCGAGTGGGGGGGGGGGGGCTGGGACCAGGCCAGAGGCAGAACGAGGGTGGGGGGCTGGCGGTGAGATAGATGAGATGGAGGTGCAGTGAGTAGGTTGTCATGAGAGGAGGGAAGTGTGTGGGCCGGGTTGTAGTAGGAGAGTCGTAAGGTGGGCTAGGAGGGGCGGGGGAAGGTGATGGAGCGCTCCAAAGCCGACGAAAAAGAGTTTGTTGCAGAGGTGGATGGACAACCACTTGAGGGTGGGGAAACGTGGACTGAAAGTTTTTGTTGAAAAGTGATCCGGGAAGCGGAGTGAAGCGCGGACTGGAGTGGGGAGAGGACAGGAGGCCGGGCGGTCCGCGGAGAGGCTGATGGACAGTCAAGGCGTGACAGGCTAAGTGCTAGGATGGACATGGCGGCAGATTGGATGGAGAGGAAAGGGTAGATGTTTTTTTCTTTTTGTGGTAATGTTGTGAAGGGCGCCTGTGGGCGGGGAACGCGTCTACCAACTCTGTTATGGAGTTGCCACGCGAGGAGCAGCGTGGCTCAGTGGAAAGAGCCTGGGCTTCGGAGTCAGAGGTCGTGAGTTCAACTCCCGGCTCTGCCACTTGTCAGCTGGGTGACTGTGGGCAAGTCACTTAACTTCTCTGTGCCTCAGTTACCTCATCTGTAAAATGGGGATTAACTGTGAGCCTCACGTGGAACAACCTGATTACCCTGTATCTACCCCAGTGCTTAGAACAGTGCTCTGCACATAGTAAGCGCTTAACAAATACCAACATTATTATTATTATTATTATTATGGTACTCTCCCAAGGGCTTAGTACAGTGCTCTACACACAGTAAGCACTCGATAAATGCGTTGGATTGGTGACCGACTCCTTGCCTCAAGTATGGGCTAGGGGTGTCAATGACCGTGGACTCTGGTTTAAGCGATGTTTACACAGTTATCGCCAAGGCTTTCTAAATTCAAAATACGCGTGGCAAACCTCTCCTGAAGTTCATTCTTTCTCCACTTGGAATCTGCCGCGTGACTGCACTGGACTGTTTCTCTCAGCCTTCTTCGCCTTTCCCGGCTTTTCTCCCTCTACGATACTATAGGAATATATGTTTAATTGCAGTTGGTTAATTCCCGGCCCTACAGGTGAACATTTTCCGTTCCGTTACGCACTTCTCTGTACATTATTTCAAAATCTTTTTTAGCTGATCGGTTTTCATTCTTTGTTTCCCAATTGCCATTTGTCATTTATATGTTTTTCTGCCCTTTACTAGTACATACTCCTTATGATTGATTTAAGCATCTCTTGGGACTGTCTGCCTTGACATCCCTTTAGTTTTCAAGTTTACCCACCGAGTTAATCCCTATATTTCCCACTCGATTTTAATACACGTCTCCCCCCGTCCCCGCGCACACACTGCCCCCAGCCACTCAGCTGCTCTCTTTAGTACAGTCTGCACGTGTTCTTCCAGTCTCTCCTTTTACCCCCTTATCCACCCTAGTTTACTTCCTGGTGGTGGGTTTTTTGGGGTTTTTTTTTCCTGGTCTGTGTCTTTGTGCGGTTCCTTATCCAGTCCACAGCTTCATGCAGCAGCTTGTTGTGCTGTTTTCCTGGAATCCATGTGTGCTCCACCCATGCGCGTGACGTTTTTCACATTGAAAACCCTGTTTGTAATGGCTATCGCCCCAGCCCGTAGAGTTAGTGAGCTCCGGGATATTTTCGTGATGGTATTTGTTGAGCCCTTACCTCGTGGTGAGCATCGTACCGATTGGTGGCGAGGTGCGGTACGAATCCTAGCCGGGTCCCTGTCCCGGAAGGGGTTCCCAGTCCAAGCAGGAGAGGCAGACGCAGAGAAAACAGGAATAAATTACAAACGGTAAGAGCAGATTGGAAATAGAACCATGGAAAACGAGCAAAATTAAAATCTGTCATTAAAATAGAATTTGAAGGAGGCGGCCCTCTGGCTCCTCACAGCCCCGAGCGACAGTCCTTGATCACGACCCCCAAAACCTTTCTGACGTTCCGTATGTTGCTAACTCTGTTGGATCGGGCTCTCCCAGGCGCCTACTACGGTGCTCTGGACATAGTAAGCACTCAAATAGCATCGACTGATTGGGAGGGCAGGTTTTTACTTCCATGGCGGGAAAGGTGAGGTTGCCCCAACCAACTCCAGCTGGTGGATCCTAGCTTCCGGCCATCCTCCGCTCCCGCAGAAAGTGAAACCAAAATGTAGTCTGGCTATTAGAAAAAAGCCTCGGTTGGCCGATATCCCGCTACTGCAGGTCTGGTCTCTGCATCTAGGGCATCGGAGAAGCTTCCTTTCGAGGATAGGACCGAAAGAGACAGCCGTCGTCTTTCTAGGCGGAAAAGTCCTAAGAGGGAATGTGATTGAGGTTGATGGAACGGTGCAAGTTGTGGGGAGGGCAAACACAGAACAGGATTTCACAACAGCGGGACCCATCGGAACGAGAGGGCGGTAGCTTTCGAAACGAGCAGAATGCAGTATTTTTCCCAAGAGGCAGTAAGCGGATGGGATTTGTTACCACGGGAAGAAATTATCAGTAGGCTCTAAAGGGGACTGGACAGATTAATCGATGAGTAGTAATGGCATTTATTGAGCCCTCGCTCGGTGTAGCGTGCCGTACCAGATGCTTGGGAAGAACAGAATAACGAGGTGACGCATTCCCTGACCACCAAGGAAGCTTGCATGCCGACAGGTGAGACAAACATAAATATCTTTACAATTAAAGGACTCAAAAATACATTAAGCGGACATAGACACGCGAGTGCGAAGGATGGGTCACTAGATAGCAATGGAGAGGGGAAGCGTTCAGGATATTAGATGCTAAGTCCTAAGCATTGGGGTTCAGTCGTTCATTGGGCACCTTCAGTGTGCAGAACACTGAACTAAACACTTGGGAGGGTACAATATAATAGAGTTGGTAGATACGTTGCCCGTCCAAAATGGGTTTAAACCCAGAGGGTTGATGGAAAGGAGGGCAGACCTCACCTAGTTCCTCAAGATGGCACGGTGCCGCCGTTGGGGGCTGATTACCGGCCTGGAGGAACCACCGATCGGATCCAGCGCTTCCACCTCTCGTGTTGGTACTGTCGTATGTGTTTGACATTTTTTGCCCCTTTTGACCTCTCCCCGAAGAAGCGGAAGACGTCCTATCGGTCGAGCTACTCCATGTCGTTTAATTCCGAGGAGAAAGCGGTCTGGGTTGATTTCATCCTGCACAGGTAGGTGTGGGCGTGCAAGGGGAAGTCTCTTCCCTCTCCACTGGGAACGTACCACCTCCATGGGCCGCTTTGAGGTACGTTGCGTCGTCTGACTTTTGCAAAACTGCTGAGCGGTCTTCCAACGACGGTTTTGACAGATCTCTCTGCCCGGTGACAGCTTTGCGACTCGTTTCGGGCCAGCAGTCCTGTAGTTCTTCGTCTTCTTGACGTTTTGCTGACCGTTCCAGCTATGTCCTGTGACATGCACCCTATATGGGGAAAAATAAAAATTTACCATTCATTAAAGCTCTTCAGAAATAAGTAGCACCGCAGCCTACCTACCCTATGCTGAGTGAGGGCTACACCATGAACTTGAGTAATAAATAATAATAATGTTGTTGTTAATTTACACCCTGGGGTGGATAAAATGAAGCTCACAGTCCAAGGGGGAGGGATGACAAGTGTTGAACCACCCCCCCCCCCACCCCGCCCAATTTTACAGATGAGGAAATTGAGGCACAGAAGTTAAATGACTTAGCCAAGGTCCAGCATAGCAGGAAAATGGCAGATCTGGGATCAGAACCTGGTCGTGTTCTCCTTCCATGAGGCCGCACTGCTCTTCTTTAATTATTGAGACAATCACTGAATATTGTCTATTTGCTAGACTGGCTCACAGCCAGGCAGAGACCTCCCACCAAGGATCTAGAAATTTAGAATAATTTGTTTAGAAATCTAGAGATCGCGCTCACTCTTTCTGAGCTAGTGCGTTAACAGACCTTTTGAAGAACTTTAGTTGTGGAAAAGGACCTGTGGATTTTATTCCCTCACGACCAGAAACATATACTACTTTTCAAAAATTCTAGTCATTTTCAAGCAGTGTTTAAGCACTGCTTTTTTTTTTAAACAAAAAAAGTTTGAGCATATCGTTCAAGTGGTGTGTGCCACCCAGTCCCGTCAGTGGCTGAGTGTTGTGGGAGAAGGGAACAGCTTATTGCCCTCCAAAGAAGAAGTGAAACAACACAGAACCCGAGAAAGCAAACAGCAGGTAACCCCAGCGCCGTAAAGAAATCCAATATTCCGCTGAAGGAAATGAGTAAACAGACTACCAGGCTTCGCGGTTTGGGAAAGTCTTTGGCCCCCGAAGTCTCTGGCCTGTTCAAATGTGTTCTCGATTTCAAGGATTTCTGTAGTGATTTGTCATGGAATGACGTATATCTGCATTATTCACGACCTTGCCGTCTTTGCTTTACTTCTGGTGGAAAAAAATCCCGTCTCTGTTGTCACTGGGCTGAGTTATCTGTTTCCGTTGTCACAGTGACGAATGCGAGTTGTCTCGTGTGTGTTGTCACATCATCGCTCGGTCGTGTCAGGGTATCGTGTGGTTCAGAGCTGTTACTGAGTTCGCTCACTAAGGGTTTAATTGGTAGGTTTTCATCTCTTACAAAGGCTCTGCCCATGAGGGCCTCCAGGTTTTATAACATCTTCAGCCAGGACTTCCTTCATCACGTTGGCCTGCCGAGCTGGTTCACTGGGGTCATGGTCAGTGGACCTTCAAAACTGATCCCGTGTCTTTATGCTTCTGCTGATATGCCTGTTCCTTTGGTCGTTCTCTATTTTTTGTAAAGATTTTCATCACTTCTGGTACAGATGTACGTATATCTATATACGGTGCTTGGCGTGTAGTAAGCGCTTAACAAATACCACAATTATTATACATTTTCTGTCAAAAAACGAGCTTTCGATCTAGGAGGATGCCATTTGGGATGGCAGAGTGGAAGGTTATAATAATGATAATAATAACGTTGGTATTTGTTAAGCGCTTACTATATGCAGAGCACTGTTCTAAGCGCTGGGGTAGATACAGGGTCATCAGGTGGTCCCACGTGAGGCTCACGGTCTTCATCCCCATTTTCCAGATGAGGTCACTGAGGCACCGAGAAGTGAAGTGACTTGCCCACGGTCACACAGCTGACAAACGGCGGGGGGGGGGGGGGTTTCGAACCCATGACCTACTAAGAGCTCACCTCCTCCAAGAGGCCTTCCCAGACTGAGCTTCCCCTTTTCCCTCTGCTGCCCCTCTACCCCCACCTTCACCTCCCCTCAGCTAAGCCCCCTTTCCTCCCCTTTCCCTCTGCTCCTCCCCCTCCCCTCAGCACTGTGCTCGTCCACTCAGTTGTATATATTTTTTATTATCCTATTTATTTTGTTAATGAGATGTACATCCCCTCGATTCTATTGATTGCTATTGTTTCTGTCCGTCTCCCCCGCTGAGACCGGAAGCCCGTCGGTGGGCAGGGACCGTCTCTATCTGTTGCCGATTTGTCCATTCCAAGCGCTTAGTACAGTGCTCTGCACATAGTAAGCGCTCAATAAATACTATTGAATGAATGAGCCCACCCGATGGATCGAATCCTAGAGACACCCGGAGTTTCCAGAGATATTGTATCGTTCTCGGTTTGGTTTTCAGCTTTCCTTATGATTTGACTGTTGGGCGCACTCCTCTCAACCGATAGGCCTTAGCAGAACGTGAACCCCGTCGTAACACCGTCCGGGGGTTCTCCTGGGCAATTTAGAGCCCCGTGATGCCCGGAACACCCAACGGTCAACGTGACAATTCCAACGGGGCATCGAGTAGTGGATGTGAAGACACACCCCGAGCAGCCCACGTTCGGCAACACGACAACCCGGTGACGGCACCGAAAGGAGAATTCCCAGTAAGAGGAACTGAGCGGAGAACTGAGCTGATCCGAGACATCCCTCCGGACTGTAAGCTCGCTGCGGGCAGGGAACGTTTCTACCGAAACGTTTCTGTTGCATTGTACTCTCCCAAGCGCACAGATCGGTGCTCTGCACGCAGTAGGCACTCAGTAATTACGCTCGATCGATCGGTCGGATGGCCAGGGATCGTTCCGAGGATGTCCAGGTAAACCCAGAAGAAGTGCTGGGGGAAGGAATCGAACGATATCCCCAAGAATTACGCACCACGGCTCGTTAATAAAGAAAACACGCACGGCACGTAGAGCGTTTGGTTCACTTGGGTCGGGGGTGGCTTCCGACGGTCAACAAAGTGAGCGGTCTCCAGCGAGTTGAGAAGCGGCGTGGCCTAGTGGATAGAGTACGGGCCTGGGAGTCGGAAGGGCCTGGGTTCTAATTCTGGCTCCTCCCCTTCTACGCTCTGCGACGTTGGACGAGTCTCTTAACTTCTCCGGGGCCTCGGTCACCTCATCTGTAAAATGGGAATTACGACTTAGGATCCCCAGGTTGGGACAGAGACCGCGTCCAACCTGAGTAGCTTGCATCTGTCCACCCCAGCGCCCGGCACAGTGCCCGGCATGTGGTGAGCGCGTAGCGGATTTGAGGCCCTGGCCGCAGCCGCAGGGTGGCGAGGAGGGGGGAATAAGCACCCAGTTGCTCTAATCGGCCCTACCGGGCCCATTTAGCCACAGCCCTTCTCCCCTGGGAGATGAAGCCGTGTGAGCGGCCAGGAGGTGGGCAGAAGGTGATCCCATCTCCAAGCTACTCGAAGCATTTCAAAGCAGGGATTCAAAGAGCAAGTCCCAGCGTGGCTCAGCGGAAAGAGCCCGGGCCGGGGAGTCGGAGGTCGTGGGTTCGAATCCCGGCTCTGCCGCTTGCCAGCTGGGTGACTGCGGGCGAGTCACTTCACTTCTCTGGGCCTCAGTTCCCTCATCTGTAAAATGGGGATGAAGACCGGGAGCCCCACGTGGGACAACCCGATGACCCTGTCTCTACCCCAGCCCTGAGAACAGTGCTCTGCACATAGTAAGCGCTTAACAGATACCAACATTATTATGATTACTTTTATACCTCTAGAAACCTTTATCCTCCTCTGTTTTGTGGGCAAAAGGACTGCTCTGGAGGTTGCCCCCTTCGCCCTCAGAAATACTGCCAAGTTGAACTAGCTGGGTAGGGATATTAATGCGTAGTTTTTGTTTCTGCTGAATGTTTCATTTCTCCTAATGGGAGACTGACCAGGAGGTGGGCGGAAGGTGATCCCATTTCCAAGCTAAGCAAAGCATTTCAAAGAAGGGATTCAAAGAGCAAGTCCCCTTTCATACCTCTAGAGACCTTTATCCTCTGTTTTGTGGGCAGAAGGCCTGCTCTGGAGGTTGCCCCCTTGGCCCTCAGAAATTCTGCCACGTTAAACTAGCCGGACCGGGATATTAATGCGTAGTTTCTTGTTTCTGCCTCAGTGCTTCTTCTCTCCTAATGGGAGACTAAAATCTCTCGACGCTTAAGAGTAGATCAAGGCGGGAACCCGTCACCCAGTCGGGGGAATCCGAGATGCCAGCGATGCGATGGGCGAGGGCCCCACCGGAGCCCAGCGAGTGGATGGGGAACGAGTGGCGAATGGGTGTGGGATGTGAATGAAAGGGGTTTGAAAGGTAGGGCGAACTTGGGGGGCTGAGATTAGGTTGAAGTGACAGTTTAAATGCAGTTTGGTGCGATATTTATTTCTCTTGGCGCTTTGGAAAATGGGGGGGGGGGGGGGGAGGATTGCTCTGTGATTGGCTGGCGCCATCTAGTGGCCCGTCCGGGTACCTCACCCAAACTTTGCAATTCAGTTTTTTTGCAGTGAGGCCAAGCCCCCCCTTTGCAGGTTGTGAATCTCTTTTAGGAGTCCTCGATCAGAGAGAAAAAAAGACTGCCCGCGTAGGTGGGACGCTTCAAACGGAGGGGTGAGTCCCGGTGAGGAGCTAGGAAGGACGCCCCTATTTATTTAGTGAACGAGGTGTCCCATCCCCTCGATTCGATTTCCCGCGACGAAGTTGTTCTGTTTTTGTCCCCGATTAGACCGTGAGCCTAATCAGTGGGCAGCGATGGTCTCGATCTGTTGCCGAATTGGCCGTTCCAAGCGCATCGTACAGTGCTCCGCACAGAGTAAGCGCTCCGTAAATACTATTGAATGGAAACCAGTGTTCTGAGAGAAGGAAGGATAGGCAAGACGAGGAGGAGGAGAGAAGCACTTCTGCACAGAGTAAGCGCTCCGTAAATACTGTTGAATGGAAATGAATGGTCTGAGAGAGAGAAGGAAGGATAGGCAAGACGAGGAGCAGGAGAGAAGCACTGAGGCCTAGTGGAGAGAGCGCCGGCCTCCCGGAAGGACGCGCGTTGGCCGGGGTGTGACCTTGGGCCGGTCACTTCACCTCCCTGTGCTTGTTACCTCGTCTGTGACGTGGGGTTTAAGATGGTGAGCTCTAGGCGGGAAGGGGACTGGGTCCAACCTGATTGACTTCTGTCTACCACGGTGCTTAATAGAGCCCCTGGCACATAGTAAGTGCCTAACCCATACCGTCAAAAAGTGGGAAAGCCATTTCTCTTGGGTAGTCGCTTCCCTGCCTAGGTTGAGGGAAGAGGCCGTTGGAATGAGCGTTTTATCGTGGCTCAGTGGAAAGAGCCCGGGCTTGGGAGTCAGAGGTCATGGGTTCTAATCCTGCTGTGTGACCTTGGACAAGCCACTTAACTTCTCTGTGCCTCAGGTATCTCATCTGGAAAATGGGGATTAAGACTGTGAACCCCACGTGGGACAACCCGATGATCTCGTATCTCCCCCAGCGCTTAGAACAGTGCTTAACAAACGCCATTATCATTATTATTATTATTATTATGTAGGATAGAACAGAGAATTTTCTCCCATTCTTCCCTGCCCCGTTCCCTCCATCTTGGAAGGAGATATTGGGATATTCCACTCCGCTAATCTGTGGTTTGGAATTGGGATGACCTTGATAAATAGTCACTCCGAGCACATGCGGCACCTCTTTTTGTCTTTTATAATTCAAGTGGCAGTCATATCTATCTCATACCCCCTCCCCCCTTTATTTTTTTCAGCATAGCATGCCCTTCCTACTCTGTCCAGCTTCTGGATTTCCCCCATCAAAGAGCTTATAGTTTTTTCATATTTGGATTTACAGTACGTACCCAATAAATACTATTGATTGATCCGGCACTCAGTACAGCGCTCTGCACACAGTAAGCTCTCAAATACCATTGATGGTGAAGATCCCAGTGCTTCCTTTTTTTTTTTTTTTATAAGATGGAAAGTGAATGACTCTATGTCATATAAAGTGGACGAGTGAACAGCCGTTTTTACTACTAGGAGTGCAGAGTGTGTTTTTTTATCTTGGACGGCCCCCGTAGCCCAGGCCAGCCGTCTTGCAGATATATATGGTGGGGTCACGGTGGAAAACCTAATCGAGTAGATGGCAGAGGCCAAAAGAAAAATAAAATAAACGCAAAAATAGGTGGCTCAGGATATTGGCCACTTGGCCATTCCAATAGGCAGAAAGTGCCATTCAGCCACACGCTCTGAAGATCTGCTAGCCCTAAATATTTTTTTTATCCAGCAGATTCTGCCCTAAAAACTGCCTCAAAATGGGCTCATTAAAGGAGAGCTTTAATCTTGCAGTGCACAGACAGTGGAAAACCAGGAAGCCCAGCAAAAGATGACTTTTACGTGCACACTGTAGTTTTTGGGGTTTTTTTTTTTTTTTGGTCAAGCCCCACCCTACCACGTAGTTAAAAAAAATACTCCCCACCCGTCATTTTATAGAAGCCAGGTGCTTATTGTGTGATGGGGCGTGGGTTTCTGAAGGTGATAATGCGTGTAGAGCCCCCTGTTTTTGTTGCGTGCTGTGCCTGGGTGGTTCTCTTCGTGTCTCTTTGGTTGGGTTTCGTCCAGGTTTCAGTGGACATCGTCAGGTGGGGCTTCTCCATTTAGTTTTGCTGCCTGCCTGATTCTGCTTCCGGTTAAGTAATCCGCCGGTGGTATCTTGTTCGCCTTAAATCCGAGGTCTCTACGGACTGATAACGTGTGGGTAAAATCGTGAAAATGAAAAACGGTCACCGTATTCTTTATTTTGAGGATTAAGCTAAGCCTCTAGGTAGAATATGCCTAGGAAATATTTTCTTGTCAGTAAAATCCAATCCCGTTACTACAGAGGGCCGCCGAAAATAATTCTGGAAATGTTTTGCTGTTGAATAAGGTTATACACATGCTAAGCAGTGGTATTTATTTTTGATGTAGCCTACTGCAAGTTCCATTTAGAGATTGTTCGGGTATATAACTGTCAGGGAAATATAATAGAATGTATTAGCATGAGTTAGTATACCGACCCAAACTAGAGCTTTATGCCTCCTTTATTAAGGCTGGGGGTGAACGGAGCAGCTTTCATACATTCGGAATGCATCACCCAGTCATTCTAATTGAAAATGGTATAAATTATTCACAGGGAGCCTACTAATCTGGAACGGCACCGCGGGATAGCGTCTTCCCATTCATCACCCACCAGCGGCTGCAAGGAAAGCAAAGTTTTATTTTAGGTATCCCCCTGGAAGGAGAAATTCACTGAGCCGTTCAGGAAAGGAAAACCTATACTGACCGTGTATAAAGCGGTGGCGGCGGTAATAAAGCAACCTGTACAACTGGGAATAAAAGCATATCCAAGGATCAGAAACTTCCCACTCTCCATTTCCCGTTTCCCTCCCAAAATACGCACCTCGGCGCCTGCGCCCAAAACAGCGTGACCCTCACTCCACATTTTGCTCCCGATTTTACCCTCCTGTCGGGAGCATTTCTCAGTGATTTCCCGGCAAGTTTTTCCCGAGTGAAGAACTCAAATAAAACCTCTTTTAACTTACTTGGACGCTCCTTGTGGGCAGGGATCGAGTCGACTGATTCCGTGACTGTAGATTATTGATTTGTATTGATGTCTGTCTCTCGCCTCCCCCCCGGACTATAAGCTCATCGTGGGCGGGGAATGTGTCTGTTTATTGTATTGCGCTTGCCCGGGCGCTTAGTACAGTAAGTGCTCAATAAATATTGAATGAATAGTATTGTACTCTCTCAAGCCTACAGTACAGCGCTCTGTTCACAGTCAGAGCTCGGTGCTTATCACTGATTGTACCGATGGGGATTTGGGTGAAGAGACAAGAGCCCTCTCCATGTCTTATTCAGGGGAGGTGTTGCCAGAGAGATCTGGTGACTTGGTCCAGTCCAATGTTGAGGTTACTCTTGCCCTTCCAAGGGACAGTGAGTGAGTGGGAACAGAGGGAGGAGAGGAAAAGGACCAGGTCCAGACCTTAGGGAGGGGAAAATCCAGAACGTGTGGTCAAGAAGCAAGTGGAGGTGGTGCAATAGCTGTAGAGGTGAGGAGAAGACAGCCAGACTACTGCCTTGGAAGCCAGGGGCATGCAGGATTTTGAGGAGCGAGCCGTTGGCTGTGGTATCCGGTACCGCTAAAAAACTGGTTGAACGGCAGGAATGACGGGTGGATAAATGGTGAGCCGTGGCTTTCGATGGTAAGCCCCTCGAGGGCAGGGACTGTGTCTAGCCTGAAGGCATCAGAGATCGTGGTCTCTCAGCGAATACCCGTCGATTAATTCTTTGGGTATTCCCGTGGCACCCAAGCCGTCCGATCGTTGCAGAACAGAAAGCGTAGCCAACGGTAGACCGTAAGCTCGTTGTGGCCAGGGAACACGTCTGCTAACTCTGCGGTACTGAACTCTCCCAAGTGCTTAGTACAGTGCTCTGCATATAATACACTCTCAATAAATACCATTGATCATGATGATGATATTGACTAGAGTGTATTGTTTCTCCTACAGACACCAAAGATGTTGACCAGAAAGATTAAGCTTTGGGATATTAATGCCCATATCACATGTCGCCTCTGCAACGGATATCTTATTGATGCTACTACTGTAACAGAGTGTTTGCATACCTGTAAGTATGAAAATGATTTTGAAATGTGAAGAGTTTTAGGAGCTCAGGACCCGAGTGAGCCTTAGATTCCTCCCAGAGCTGTTCCGTCCCCGAGATGATCACCGTAAACTGACGTCGGGCCGCGGGAAGGGAGAAGGTTGCAGCAGTCGTGTACTCGCTTGCCTGAGCTGCACTGGTTTTAGCAGCCGAGCGTAAGAGAGAGGGATACGACTGGTCTTACCGAATGAGAAATGGTGGGGGGGGAAAGACTCAACTGGAAAGTCATTTAAGCGATACACTGAATTTACTCAAGACTAGCCACAGTAGATTACGGCGGTGCAAATCGTTAAAATTAGAGCACAGAAAAAAATAAGTTGCTCAGTTGCAGAGAGCAAGCCTGTGAGAAATGGAATAATGAAAATTTCAGTGGCAGCAGACCATACTAAGTACTCTGTAGGGTGAGACTTAAAAATAAAACAAATCAGAGGTATTTATAAGCAACTTTTCAGATGGGGGTCAGGTTAGCGGGTGACGTTTGTCAAATAAGGGGTGAAATTTCGTTTTCTCTTCTGGCCGTTGGCCAAAGGATATTTTACCGGAGGCCTCTGCCATATTTCTGGCAGATTGTTGGCCTTGGACTCCTCTCTGCCGTGGCTTGACCTGACCTGTTTCGGCCCCAGAGTCCTGTCTGGACTAAAAATCGCCCCGGGGGTGGGCATTCCACGGTCTACAGGCTGGGGGTGGCCCGCTGCTCGAGGCTGATCTTTAGCTCCCGGAATTTTAGCCGGAGCTCCCGGGCCCGCGTGACGAAGGCTCCCCGTGGCTTGAGCTCACCTCAGGATCCTGATCTCTGGGTGGGATTTAGACACCACTCCAGGCCAGAAGGGTATCAGAATTAGTTTCCAGGTTGGTTAAACTCGGAGGCAAATAAAGTGGCTTTTACACGGGAAGCAGCGTGGTGCAGTGGAAAGAGCACGGGCTTTGGAGTCAGGGCTCATGAGTTCGAATCCCAGCTCTGCCACTTGTCAGCTGTGTGACTGTGGGCAAGTCACTTAACTTCTCCGTGCCTCAGTTCTGTAAAATGGGGATGAAGACTGTGAGCCCCACATGGGACAACCTGATTCCCCTGTGTTTACCCCAGCGCTTACAACAGTGCTCTGCACATAGTAAGCGCTTAACAAATACCAACATTTTTTACAGGATGGGGCTCGTTATCGGTCTGATTTCTGCCCCTGGCAAGGCCACTTTCTAGCGACTCCATAAAGTAACCTACTGATTGTAGTCAATATGCTAAAGCCAGATCTGATTAAAAGGAGTTGAAAGCTGTGCCTCCCCCTCCCCCCCCCCGACAAAAAAAAATAAATAAAAATTCCAGAGTATATTGTGAAGACATCATTGCAGGTATCGGTAGTACCATAAATCGGTACGAGTGCCTTCCTTGCTTGGGATGGGGATAGAGAATATACAAGTGAAAACTGAGGTTTTGAAAGCTCATACTCCTGGATATTTTTTTATCTACCTCAATCCACAATTCCCAAGACACCCCATTAATCCCCAACTTAAGTTTGTTTCTGAAGGAACCAGTTTGGGGGCCTTTGGGGTGGGCAACCTACAGTAGGACTTGTAGCGGGGCAGGAGGTACCGTGCAGTGTCGTATCTGGAGAGAGGGCAAGTCTTCCGTGGAATCAGTGGTATTTATTGAGCGCTTACCGGGTGCAGAGCACTGTATTGAGCGCTTGGGAGAGAACAACAGAGTTGGTGGACATGTTCCCTGCCCACAGAGGGGGCTTATAGACTAGAGGGCGAGACAGACATGAAAATTGCCCACGGAAATGTACACAGGTGCCGTAGGAAGCGGTGGCTTTGCTTTGACCTTGCTAGAAATGGCAGCTCAATCTTGGCTGGCAACTTTTTTCCCAGCTGTTCTTGAAGGGGTGGCAGAGACCCACATCCTTCACCATCTCCCCGAGTATCTCACGGTAATGAAAATCCCGAGGTTTTCCGTTGAAGACAGCCTAGCTTTTTAAAACCCCGCCTTGCATATATTTTGATATGCTGAACTGGTTTGATTCGATCATTTGGAATTTCCGCTTAGGTGGCGGTCGACTTGGGGTCCTTTATCTTAACCGAAAGGCAGATGTCACTGTTTAGCTTCAGAATCCCGCTTCCGGAAGCTTAAATTTAGAGAGGTGGAAAATAAGACAGACTGCCAAGGTCATATCTCCGGGGCACATTTTTAAAAAAGCAAATGTTCCGATTCGAATGGCAGCCTACCTACCTATGGGAGAGAGAACGGCAAAACAAAATTAGAAACCACAGTGCCGTAGTTTTTTTTTTTTTTTTTTTAGTCGGGGGAAAATGCAAATTATACTCACCTCGGTAATGGGGCCGTATGGGTGAATTTTATTTGCATTGAACTGCAGCTGGACCTTAAAAGGGCCTCAGCCAAAGTTAGCAGAATTAACCTTGTTGCTTTTTGCTTCGCCTATGATTGAGAAAAATCTGATCACCTGAGGAGATGGGAAATGGCATTTTCAAGTATCCTTTATAAATAGAGCTTGAAAGTAAGTTATGGGAAGCTACAACTAGGACCAGTTTTTTTTAGGTCTTCCTCCCTCCCTTCTCCATCTCATGACCCTCTTTCATCATTCACCCTTTGACTCGCATCTTCTCCCTCCACCTCCCTCTCCCTCTTTCGCCCACCACTCCCGCCCATCCAAAAGCTGAGGTGGTGGTTTGGAGAAGTGACTTTGCTGTTGGTTTGAGGGTGATAGTCAAACCACCCTGTTTGAAGCCCGATATGCAAGTACGAGTCTATGAATATATCTGAAAATTTGGAATGTAACCCTTTCGGTTCTATGGCCGTACGTGGTGACTGATTTTTGACCCCTTTCATTTTTAAATGTTCAGAAGAGTATAAATGAGCACTTCCTAATTTGTGGATTTTCTAATTGTAAATATACTTTTGAAAACAGTCTGTAGGAGTTGCCTGGTAAAATATTTGGAAGAAAATAACACTTGCCCCACGTGTAGAATTGTTATACACCAGAGTCACCCTCTGCAATATATCGGGTAAGTATACACGATGTGAAAGACAAAAAAAAAAATGTATAATTTAGCAGTGCATGAAAGTAGCCTTTCCTAAAGTAGTACATTAATGTTGTTCACTATATTTAAATTCAATGACTTTTCCTCGGTTGCCAGTTCAAGCCCACGACGGGGTGATTTTCCCAGATGGCCCCATGTAGATCTATCAGTCTGACCTTGGGTAAAGACAGCTACTGCTTGGGATCTCCTAGGGTTCTGTTTTAACTCTTTGCCCTGAGGACATTATAGGGTGTTGGTTTAAACCGAGCCATCTCGGATATTGGTATTTCACGGCTATCAGCGGCTCTGTTCTATAACTTCAACTTATGCTTCATTGCATCCCCGAAGAGCATCCGCCAGTCCCGTATAAGGTGGCCGAATGTGACTGTCAGGGACAGTCGTGGAGGTTAGGTTCCCAGAAGTTCCTTCGGGTGGAAAAAACAAAGGCTTATGCAAGATGGGGGACGAGGACCACCCTAGAGTGCCCTCCCACCGGGCGATGTTCAGGAGGGCTCGTTGCCCCCTTCGCCTCCCTCTCCCCCCCGCCCCCGTCCGAAAAGAAGGAAGATCCTTCTAAGCCTGTTAGTTTGAATGTTGTTCCAGCGCTAAAGAAAATCACATTAAGCAGTTAGTGTCATATAGAGTTCCCCTTGAAGACACCACGGGTGAAATTCACCCGAGCGCCCGAAGGACCCGAAAGGGCAACGCGGGACCCGTAGCCCTGGCCGCGCGTTGGGTGCGCAAAATGGCCGTCCCTCACTGTGGGGCCGGCTTCACGTTTGCGGCGCCCGGCACTCGTTTCTCTCTTCCTTGTCTCTCTCGTCTCTTCCTCGGGAAGCTTTTTGCCAAATGGAGCCACTTTTTTCTCGATAGCCGCATGCCGCGCCGGCCCGGTCTCGGCGGTGAGCTCCCAGGCTTCATCTGGGATGCCGCATTCGTCGCCCGAGGCACCGTTCTACTTAAAAGGTTTCCTCCGCCCTCCTTCCTTTTGGTTTCCCGATTTCAGAGCTCCACAGGGCGGGAGTGTGGGTATCCTCCTGCCACTCATTCTCCTCCTGGCCCTAGACAGTGGCTAACAGGGGAAACCTGTGTCGAATTGATGTGGGCTGCTTGTGAGCCCAACCCTCTAGAGGAGGACGGACCGTCCTGAGGCCCTACGGGGAAAAGGGAGAGAACGTGTCCCTCTGGCCGCGCCGCCTCAAGGACGGGCGGCCCCATTTGGCGGGGGGGCCGGCTGGCAGCCATTTTGCCGTCTGCACAGCTGTAGTGGGGCACTCCGCTCCCCACTGGCCCCTTAACCCTGGTGAAGCAGCAGGTGGAGATGACCGCTCTCGGCGGCGATTTCTCGGTTTGAAGCCGGCGGACGAGAATAAGGGGAAGGGCAGCGGAAAGCCTTCCTTCGCCTCTGTCTGCCAAGGGTGTCTCTTACTGCACCCACGGCCACCTCAGGAGGCACGCGGTGAGCCGAAAGAACCCGTGTCGGTTTCATTAGGCGTATTCCTTTGTAACATCCACTTTAACCATCCCGAGTGGTGGTGTTTCGGTGAATTCCCGTCGGGTGTATTTCGCTTTACCGGTCACACTCAGTAGCAAAGATACGCGTAGCGGCCGGGGAGAGGGCGGGCGAGTGGCACCGTTGAAGCCACGAGCGCGACCATCTACCCCCGTCCCCCCGGACGAGGTCTCAGTTCTGACGTTTCGGGATTGCGGCTCGTCCGGCGTTCTTGACTCCAGACGCCACCGTCATCGCCGTGGAAACACCGTCTTGTACTTTTAAGTACCAGAAAGTGGCACTATTGTATTAGACTACGTCTTGGGAGTCGTCTGCCGTTAAAACGTTGAGCCCGACTGGCTTTCCCTCCGGAGGGAGAGCACCAACGCTCTTGAAACCCGCCATGGGATAGGGACATGTGGACTCAAGTCAGGAATGGGGTGGGGGGTGGGGGTGGGGAAAGGGAAGGGGCTTGTGCCGCATCTCTTCATGGGCAGTGCACCCTAGGAACCGCAGCACTGCTGAGTGACGGAGTCAGGGTCCGGGAAGTGCGTATATGCCGTGAGCATTTCTGTCTTGCTGCCCTGCAGCTTCTTTTCGACGTGGCCTTAAGGAGCTGTTCTGCAAGGGAGCTAGCCGGGCCACAGCCCGCTCGGTTTGCCGGAACGATTTCGTGCCGGATCCTTAAACATCTGGAAGCGGAAGCAGGAAACAACCCTCTGCTCCTGAATCACCTGCAGAGGAGAGGGAGGAGTAAGCCTCAGGAGAGATTTTCAATCCTGGCTGTACTTTAGCCCCGGGGCCCCAGTTCTCTGCTATCGGGCTCGGTCCGAGCACTTCGCACCTTTGAAGCACCACCTCCCCCACACCCTCGCTGAGGCTCTGGCCTCACTGACCGTACCCCAGTCCTCCAAACCCGGCCTCCCGGCACCTTTACTCTTACCTGGCTCTGGGGAACCACTGCTACTTCAACTGGCTCCCTGCACCTCTCGGGAGATTTTCCCGGCGGGTTCCGTCCGTTCCTCCGGTAAGCAAACCGACACAGATTTCCAGGAGATGACAGTAGAACCGGAGAAGGAAGTCGGGGCTAAAGTTCGGGTCGCGTCGGCCGTCGGAGGGGGCCCGGGATTACCCGCGGAAAGGATGCGGCCACCTGTACAGCCCCTGGGCGATAGCGCTCTCACGTGCCTCCCTTTTCCTCCGTTCCGACTTGTTCTGCTGTCGAGGTTGCCCGATCGGCCCCCGTGTCCATAGATGGTCTCCTCTGCCATCCGTCCGAGACACGGAACCCATCTTCCTTAAACGTTATCGTGACACCTGCCGTTGGCATTAGATCTGAACTCCTAGCCTTGAGCTTTAAAACTCTCCGGCGGCTGGATCTTCCTCCCTTTCTCCTCCCCCTTTTCCACTGCCCTCATCCCTTCCTCTTCTCAACCAAACCAACCCGGGTTCTGTGCCCCACAGATGATCCCCTAACTTCTCAGCCTTTATGTGCGTTCCATTCCTGCTGCTGGGACTTTTACCTCTTTTCCGAGCCATTTCCCTCCTCCATTCCTTGGAAAGCTCTCTCAGAAACTCACTTCCTCCAAGAAGTCTCACAAATTAGCGCCTACCCAACTGCCAATGCTACTCTGTCACTAGTGTATATAGTAGTCACGATTCTGTTGTTTGTATTCCATCTGACTTCTAATGCATATGTTTCTGATTTTCATGGTGTAGATCATCTTTATATTTGGTTGTATTGTCTTGCCTCTTTCTTCCCACTCCCTCTTCTCCTGCCTTCCTCCCCGCCCCCCATTCTATTGTGAGCTCCTTGAGGACGGTAATTTGGAATCCCACAGCATATAGTAATGCTGTATATGCACTGGTCAGTAAACACTGTTGACCGAAAAGTTACGGAATTCCTTAGAGTGTGGGTGTATAAGGGGGGAGCTTCTTAAAGGGATTTTATGTTTTTATATGTACCTACACGTGTATGTCCGCTTTTCAGGTTTAAAGATGGCGCTTCTGCGAATGGGAGTCTTATCTGTGTACAGGGGTAGTCGAGAAGATCATTGTGTGCCTGACCACGTCCCCTCTTCATCGAGTGCACGTACGGAATGTCCACCGCCGCTCCGTTGTAGCTATCACCCACAGTGCCTGGCCCGTTTACGGTCGATCAGTCGTATTGCTTGAGCGCTTATTGCGTGCAGAGCACTGTACTAAGCGCTTGCAGTCCTCTCCGGGCACCCCAGTCTTCCCGAAGCCTCTACTCCAAGGCAGTCATCCCATTTCTGATTGCTGTGCCCCCGGGCTGATCTGCCTTCTGCTGCCGTCTCCTGGCTGTCCACTCCTATGCCACATCGTGTGAGGTTTCGGTTCATCGTATTTTTAACTCTCTTCTCTGTCCGCCCCGTTTACAACTCTGCCATTTCAGCCCAGCCTAAAGCAGTCGTCGGGGTATCGTTCGGTCGCCCGTCCTCCACACGTACGTGTCACTCACCGAAGGTGTGATGCCGTGAGTGGCGCTTGGGTGACGGTGGGCCGACCGCATTCCGGGGTCTCATTGTCTTGTGATTCCCATCTCGCCACTTGCTGTTCGGTTTTACACGTAGACGGGGTCGGTTGAAACCGCTGTAGACTTTGGGTGTGTCGGATGCCTGTAGGTCTCCAGAAAGAAGACCGGACACGGCAGTTTTCTCTAGGTCTTCAGGTTGGTTGAATCCTTTTCCTCATTTGGTGCCTCCTGCCGAAACAGGTACACGCATCCTACGAGCTGTCAACCTAGGGGTTGACTTCGTCCCGCAAATCAACAGGTTAGGAAAGTTTGTATGATCGGACCGCTCTTTGGGCCGGTGGATACTGAAGAAGCACGATTCGGCGACCAGGCTGTGGACAGGCCCACGGAGCGTACCGTGTTCCGTGACCCTCCCTGGAGCCGTGAGCGTACAGTGGGGTCTGTTTCTGTTTTTACTGCGTTTCGATCGGAAACCAACCACGGAAACGTCTGTGCTCCGGAGGTAAATTTCATACGAAGAAAAGGCCCGTGAGCTAACCGGGAGCCATTTAACAGACCGGAAATGAGTAAAAGCCAAAATCTTTATTAAAAAAAATCGCCCAGGTCTAATCGAAGCCGAGGGGCACAAGCTAGCTACGCAACTCACCAACTTACAAGAGGACCCTCCGGAGGATATTTATTTCTATTAGTGCCTGTCTCTCCCTCTAGACTGTAAGCTTGCTGTGGGCAGGGAACGTGTCTGTTTATGGCTGTACTCTCCCAAGCGCTTAATACGGTGCTCTGCACACGGTAAGCGCTCAATAAATACGATTGACTGAGGAGAGTACAGCGTGAGGCCCTAGCTGTCCCCCACACTAAGAAACACCACTAACAGCCTGTGGTATTTGTTAAGCACTTACTATGTGCCAGGCACCGGGCCCTGCGCTGCGGTGGATACAAGCAAATGTGGTTGGACCCGGTCCCTGTCCCACGTGGGGCTCACAGTCTCCATCCCTGTTTTGCAGATGAGGTAACTGAGGCCCAGTGAAGTGACTTGCCCAGCGGACCAGTGGTGAAGTCGGGATTAGAACCCATGACCTTGTGACTCCCCGGCCCGTACTCTATCCACTACGCCATGCTGCTTCTCTACTGAGCCGTGGCTCCCCCTGCCCCCACGGTGACGCCAGGCTCAATTCAACATAAAACCGGAGGGCCTAACCGTTGCACGAGGTTCTGGGAAGGCAGCCTTTCCCAGACTCTCACTGGACCAGCCATTATCGTACTTAAATTCTCCTGTGGTCTTCGAGACTCGGCCTGCAAAGCCCGAGAACACTGGGCTGCTGTCCCGCCAACCTTAGGCAAGTCTCTTAACTTCCCCTCATTTTTCCCATCTGTAAAATGGGAGGAGAGATACCGGTCCCCTTGGGTCTCAAAGGGATGAGAAGAAAATATAGGAAGTGGAGAACGGTCCAAGATGACCGAAAATGAATAAAAGGCATGACAGACAAGTCAAAGAAAAACCAAGAGGTTCAGGGGGTTTGGGGAAAGAAATGATCAAGCAGTGATTCGATAGCTTATAAATGATGAATCAGGTAAGGAAGATCTTGACCAGTTCTCCGTTAAGGCAGGTGACTAGAGTAGGGCTTTATTTACATTCTTGCCAAGACCTTTTACCTACCCTGGGGAGCCCAAGTTCCACATGCTCCAGACAAGCAAAGAACTGGGTGCCATTTTGTTAAGGGGGAAGAACACAATGAAGCTATCCAAATCAATGTTTTTTTTGATCACTCGGCTTTCGTGTACTGGGACAGACTGTGTCCCAAAGAACGGTGAGTATAGAACCAAATCCTGCAAGACTGAGTAGCCCAGAGTAGACAGGGCAGCTGCTCATCGTTCAGTCTGAAAGAAAAAAATAACTGAAAGTGGATTTTATTTCCCTCTGTAATAAAGTCCCAAACCCATTTATGAGTCTCTTAGAATCTCTGTCTCTAATGTGTACTCTGTTATTTCATGCCTCATCTCTAAATCCCCTCAAGAAACATTCCCAATAGTAGTGATTCTATGCATTGGTTAAAATAATGAATATTATTAAATGTAACATCATTAAATGAGTCTGCCTACAAGGGTTTTCACCCCTAAACCTTGCCCCTCACCGGAGTTTTTGCTCCATCCTCATCTATCTCTCTTTCCTTTAGTCGAAGCCAACAGCTTGGATCTCTAAACTGGAAATCTTGTTGGGAAAGGGAGGGGAGGGCAACTGAGGGGGGGGGGAAAAGGATTCATTGCAAGCAAGATGAATCAGTGTTAACAAAGTTAGACTTTCGCTTCAGTGGGTATTATCTGCCCACTTACTTTCACCAGCAGCATCAGCCTAATGGAAAGAACACAGAGCCTGGGAGTCAGAGGACCCGAGTTCTAATCCCAGCCCCGCCACCTGCCTGCCTTGTGAGCTTGGGCAAATCACTCAGCTTCTCTGGGTCTCAGTCTCCTCATCTGGAAAATGGGGAGTCAGTCCCTCTTCTCCCAGTCCTTTAAACTGGAAGCCCATCGTGGGACGGGAACTGCATCCGACTTGAGTCTACCCCAGCGCTTAGTAGCGTGCTTGGCACGTGGTAAGCGCTTAACAGATAGAGTAATTATTTGTTTTTCTGGTCCGCCTAGGATCAGGATCTCCAAATCAGTATTTTTCTCATTTGGGGTCAGGGTATTGGAGCAAGTTCTTTTTGCCGGTGACCCGCTGCTGCCCCAGTCCGTACCTTAACAGGACCGGGCCTGTTACAGTCAGAATCCGTCCGCAATTCTTCCTCTCTTTCTCGGTAATGCCTCTTATTCGCCGGCCAATCCAGAGACCGAGATCTGTGGCCCCATCAAACGGCCGAGGCTTTCTCAGCACGAGGGCCTAAAACCCTCAGGGAATTGATTGGAATTCTAGAAAGGATTGACCCTAACGACCGACACCAAAACTCTGTGGCTCCCAGAGTTGACATGGGCTTATCTCGTGCCCCAGTGGGAACCGATCTCACTCAGAAATGGCATGAATTTCCTGGCCCTGGTGTGACATCAACTGGGGCTCTGTTATTACTGGGGGGGTTTCGTTGCCGGTGTTTGGGGTTTTTTTGTTTCCGTTGTTTGGGCACGAGTTGGCTTGAACTACCGCAGCCATCGGACTTTGAAAGTTATCCTAACGGGCCCCGGAGGAGAGGCGGGACTTTTATAGGGTACGTTTTCCTAACATGAGTGATGCCAGATGGTAGATTAGAGGTAGAGCAGTAACAGAGCTAGGCAGGCAACGATCCCGGTCTCCATCTTTCCCTGCCCGCCTCTCTCTCGGTGCCATCGTACCAATGATCAAATGTCCTCTGAGTTAGTCAGGTCCTGCTTATATAGTGTATGTGCGGAGCAGAAACGGCAAGTCCGGTCATTTCAGTAATTGAAAATTAACATTAGGATTGTTCAGTTTCATCACCTGTACTAAAAAAGAAACCCAAGGTTACCTGGAGAGAGGAGGAAATATTTATCTTTAGACTCTATGCTAATCATTTATTTTCAGACTTTATGCTAATCTTCAGCACCTGTGCTTCGCACCTCGAATAATACTCATTTCTGCCACCTTGAATTTGATTACAGAGCTTTCCCTAGGTGGAAGTGGCTGTGATTGCATCATGCTGTATTTTGTTTTATTGAGTAATATACTTGAGGACTGAGCTATGTAGAGTCGATCGTATTTCTGGGCACGTAAGTCTGGGGTGTTAACTGATTACCTCGCAGGAGACCGAAAAGATGAATACCTTTGATTGAAAGCGTTCTTTATAGCTTGGATAATCTTTCTTCTACCTTTTCGCATGTATTTGACATCTAAGTCAAGCGACACGTGCAAGAAATCAGTCTCGTAAAAAAGAATTTTCTTGTGGTAGCACAAACTTAAACACCCGTGGCTTTAAACTCATTATCCCCCCCCACCCCCCCACGTGAATCGTTAGATATATTTCATGTAATTTGGTTTCCTCTGCAGTGCAAACTAATTCTACTCTTGAGTTCCAAACCCGTTCAGTATTGGAGCTTGATATTAAGCACAGTTACCTGCAGAATAGAAATGGCAAAGTTCAACGGAAGGTGGGATTGTAATGATTCTAATGTCCCCTGTTTTGTTTATTCTGCCAGTCATGACAGAACAATGCAGGATATTGTTTACAAACTGGTACCAGGCCTGCAAGAAGGTAAGTCTCGGTATGTTTCAATGTTTTAATAGTAAAATAGCTAAACTGCTACTAGAAAGTGCTCACTTTTCCACTGAAACCATCCTTTCGAGCTGCTCTCCAGTTGGCACCGCCATTATGCAGCTGGTCGGTCAAACCCATAATCTTGGGGTGATTTTTAGCCCAAGATCCCCTTTCATCCCCCCAGGCCAAGCTTGGCACATCCTGCCCGGAGGGATTGGTGCTTAGGCTTTTCCCATCTTTCCATCCCCGTTGCGCTCTGACAACTTCTCACTGAGGCAAACTCTGATCTTTCCCTTCTGGGAATCACCACTTCAAACGTCGCCTATTTTGTGCCACCTTACATTCTGTAGACAAGATAATGCAGCGACTATGCCAATTGGACTTCTTTGCAAGGCCTGCTGGAAAGAGCACGGACCTGGGGAGTCAGAGGACCTGGGTTCTAGTCTTGGCTCTGCCGCGTATCAGCCGTGTGACCTCGGGCATGTCATTTAACTTCTCTTTGCCTCAGTCACCTATCTGGAAAATGGGGATTCAGTCCTACTCCAGCCTACTTAAACTGTAAGAGCCCCCTTTGGATCAGGGACACGGTCCCTGACTGACTTGTATCTATCCCAGTGCTTCGAACAGTGCTTGGCATATAGTAGGTATTTAAGTATTATTGTTATTATTATTGTTATTGGCAACCCCTCTTAACATTCCTCCCGTGACTCCCAATTTCCCCCTAGAAGAAGTACACCATTTTCCAAGACATGGCAGGGATTACTACTATGGTTTGGGGATGATGATGATGTGCTTATTATGTGTTCAGCACTGTCCTAAGCGCCGGGGGAGATACGGGTCATCCCGGTGGGGCACGGTCCCTGTCCCATGTGGGGTTCCCGGTCTAAGTAGGAGACAGACCAGGATTTTGGGGCTTTCACGTACAGTAGTTTGTCCAGGATAAATGTTCAGGCAGGCATGCTAATACTGACGGCTCAAGATTCAGGGGAAAGGTCTATTTAAAGTATCATTTAAACAAAGTCACGTAAATATAGCCTCTTGGTGGGAAATTGCCATCTCATCACCCTCAGTCCGTGGTGTTTACTGAGCATTTACTGTGCGTAGAGCACTGTACTAAGCATTCGGGAGAATACAACACAACCGAGTTGGTTGACACCGTCCCCTGCCCATGAGGAGCTTACCGTCTAGAGCGGAAGATGGAGCTAGAAATCACCGAAGGAAATATCCCTGGACTAAAGCGGAATTGCCGTCTATTATCACAGCTTTAAGTTTCTAAGCCTCTGGAAAGGCCCCTGGGCTAAAGTGGCGATTGGAAAACTGAGAGACCGTAGAAATCCCTCTAGACCATAAGCTTCTTGTGGGCAGACTGCGTCTACCAATTATATCATACTCTCCCAAGCACGTAATACAGTGCTCTCCACAAAGTGCATTCAAGTTATTTTAAAAACGTCTGTGGGACGCAGTTCCCTGCATGCAAGCTTTTTTTTCCTTGTGGTTTTCTAAAAGGATATTTACATCTTTTTTGAAAATGCTCAAGTTGTCATTCCATTTTCCTTCTGATCCTCTCTCTCTCAAATTCATTCTCTCTCCTTCTCTCCCATTCCTTCTGCCACTTACTTTTTCTTGTCTTGCACTTGTCTAAAGGCTCCTCTTGTAATTTTCTCTTGAGTTTTCCCCTCTTGGTTAGCTCCATGTGTTTGCGTCACTCACCGCAAGATGCTCTGCTCATTCCCAGACTTAACTTGGAGATAGATTGGAGATAGATCTCTGTTTCTCTCTCTTCATATATATATATATATATATATATATATAGATGTGTGTGTGTGTATATACATATACATATGTGTATATATACACACACACATCTATCTATATATATATATATTTAGAGCTATATGCACATTTCTTCCCCCTACTCAAGTGGTAGAGTTGTGGGAGATATTGGCCAATGTGCCCACTCAACTTTGCATGGCAGAAATGGCTGCTTATATCGATTTTTAAGCTAACGAGAAGGGATGAAACCAGCAGCAGGCAACTTTAAGAACGGCCATTGTGGCCGTTGCTCCGGTGCTGTATATTAGTCATAGAATCGTGGAAATACAATCTCTCTTCCTACCCTGAGGAAAACCGATACTCAAACTGATTCTGAAATCTGAAATGTATTTGTTTACCCTTGGGGAAAACAAAAAAATCTGCACAGAGACTCCACCAGCTCTGTTCTTTCTATTGTCTAACCTAAATCCCCCCTGTTGCGATTTATTCCCGTGCCTTCTTATCCTGGCCTCAGTGGAAACAGAGATATCTGTTCTTGTTGACCTCTACAATATTACCTCTACCGATATTAAGTCTAACCTGGGCTTTCTCCTTTCTGGGCTAAACAAATCCAATTTTTTTTTTTCTTTCCCGAGGGCTGTTTTCCAACCTTTTCAGCATGTAGTCCCTTCTGGGCTGCCTCCACATTCACTGACGGTCTAAAATCCTGTAAAAAGAGAAGTATTCTTTATTGTAGTAGCTTGTAAAGAGCAAAATTCAGGATGAATTTAAACACCCCACCACAGTTTTTATTGGGCTTACAGCCCAGGGAATTGGAGGAGCGAACGGTGACACAATCCCCCGAAC
Source organism: Ornithorhynchus anatinus (assembly GCF_004115215.2). Classification (NCBI taxonomy): domain Eukaryota; kingdom Metazoa; phylum Chordata; class Mammalia; order Monotremata; family Ornithorhynchidae; genus Ornithorhynchus; species Ornithorhynchus anatinus. The sequence continues at coordinate 31,554,542 of NC_041751.1, forward strand.
CCTGGGATATCGTCGGGTATCTGGGCTGGGGTCATTCGAGGCCAGGTTTTTCTCTTTTCTTTTCTCGGGTTTTGTTGACACAATAATAAGCAAATATTATTTCTGAGAGAGAAAGTTCCCTTAATGTTGTTACAAGCACTGCAGAAAAAATTCAAGTAGTTCAGCGTTGTGACTCTGGCGCTGGTAGGGCCAAGAGAGTGTGAAGGATGCTGCCCAAGCCACTTAGCTCTCTAACCAGTCAACCGGAAGTATTTATCGAGTGCTTACTATACGCAGAGCACTGGACTAAGCGCTTGGGAGAGTACAGTACGGCATTCGCTGCCCCAAAGGAGCTTACAGTCTAGAGACAATATAAATATAAAGATCTTGCAATCAGTTCCTCTGCACGGATTCTTGGTCCTGAAGTCTCGGGATCGAGGTTCATCTGCCTTTTGTGATGAGAGATTCCGTCGTCACCATCCCCATCGTAAAGTAGGTGGCACTTAATAATAATCGTGGTATTTGTTAAGCGCTTACTATGTGCCAGGCACTGTTCTAATCTTGAAATCTGTGGATGGGATTTTCTACTTCTCTCCCTTCCCCTAGTCTGTTGTTAATAATGGACAATGGGCTATCCAAAAGGCAGGCTTTATAGGAGGGAGAAGACAGTGAAGGAGTTGGGATAATTCGCAAACTGAAAAATCCAGCCTTGAATAACAGCTGGCTATAGCCCGAATCCCAAGGAATATTTGCTGTTGGTACTCGTTTGGTGATGTGGGAGCGGTGAGGTTGGAAGGGACGAAGAGACTGTGAAGGGATGGAATTACTTTATCATCATCATCATCATCATCTCCCTCCTCCTCTTCATCATCATAATCATCAACATCTATCAGATACATTTTGGCTTCCTCACGTTTTTCCAGGTGCTCTGGGGATATATGTAGAGTAGACTAAGTCCCAGCTCTTGAGAAGTCTACCATCTAAATGTTTCCTTCTAGTCTTCACTGTGATGGTCTGATCAGTGGTCTCATTTCTGGTGGGCAGGGTTTTGAGGTACTCCGGAAACCTCCTGCTGGTCTTTTATTTTAAAAGTTAAATTTGTTTTTAATAGCGGAAATGAAAAAGCAGAGGGAATTCTACCACAAATTGGGCATGGAAGTGCCAGGGGACATCAAAGGAGAGACTTGTTCTGCAAAGCAACACTTAGACTCCCATAGGAATGGTAAGTTGAACCTTTCAACGAGCGATTGACGAGGTCAAGTGTGAAGGTGTGATGTGCTGTACCGAGTATGATTTAAAGCCTTTCCCTCCGAGGCCTTCGCCTGCCCCGACTCCCCAGTCCCAAGGAGTTTACGTTCAGAGGGGGCGTACATTTCTTCGTCATTATCATCACCATCGTCATCGTCACCATCAGTAGTATTTGAGTGCCTATTCTGTGCAGAGCACTGTACTGAGCACTCGAGGGAGTACAGTAGTTAGTAGGCACGATCTCTGCACTCAAGGAGTTTATGATTCAGGGGAAGACACACTAAAATAATTTACCAATAGGATGAAGGAGTTGGGCTGTGCATATGAGAGAGTGCTTCAGTAAGAGGGTAGGTAAGATATACACGTAAGTGTTATGGGCGGTTATGAGTACACGGGGGTGGAGGTGACATGGAAATGCTAAAGGGGCAGTTGCAAGGGGCTTGGGGGCATATAACCTAAGGTGATGAGAAATTAATTGGGAAAGATCTCCTGGAGGAGAGGCGACTGTCTTTATTTCTCGTGAGTCCTCGTGAGGACAGATCCTTTCCGGTATTTCCCACAGCGCTTTGTACGAGAGGTTCGGAAACCAGTGCCTGGATGGTTATGAGAAAAGGTAGGGTAGAATGGGGTGCTGGCCTCCCAGGCTGTGATAAAGTTTGGCACTGGGATCTGGTTGTGTTGGTCCTTCGGGTTGAGGGAGTGTACTGTTGCGGATAGATAACACTTCTTTTTGTGGTAGGTTTAGTTGAGTGTCCATCTTAAGTTTATAACGTGTGGCTTTTTGAGGTGGAGGTTATGTGATGGGTGTGTGTGTGTATATGTGTGTGTGTGTGTATCGGTCTCTTTGGGGGAAGTGAGACGAAAGCATTTCTTGTTGCATAAGTAAAAAAAGACTGATTAAACCAAATCCTTAAACAGTGTGGAGTTTTTACCTCTCTCTTTTGTGGAAGCTCACTAATTTCAGAATCGGGGGAAAAAAAAGGCATGAGCCCTTATGCACATGGTACTCTGTTAAGTCCTCCCCGAGGACCGGAGTCCAATGATAACAGTGTCATTGCCCCACACAACTTAATATGTGTTATTCTGTCATTTCATGTACACTAAAGTTGTTCTTAACTTGGTATGAGCCCAGCTGTGGACAAGCAAACCACACTGTTTATTGCTCCTCCACCCGTCACGGTTCAGTTTCTCTTAAGTGACGTGGTCCCAGGACGCCTTCCGCCTCATGTAAAATGGCCTGGGAATCGGAGAAAGGCTCTTTATGACAAAATCCTGTGGCCCGCTTCTGAACGCGTCGACTTTGCTGGTCTTTGTTTATGCTTTGGTTGGGGAAATCTACCTATAAGTTTTCAGATTAATATTTCGCCTGTGCATCGACTACCTCGTGAAATTGAAGTTGCCCTCTATTTTACCATCTTGGATTAGTACAGTATTCTGCATTTATATTAAAGGTGAAACGAAAGCAGATGACACTTCCAACAAAGACGCATCAGAAGAGAAACAAGAAGAGGATAATGACTATCACAGAAGCGATGAACAGGTAGATTATCTCCCCCTTCGTCGTTAATCCTTTTTTTCGAGTATCGATAGGCGTGTTTCTTCCGAATGACAGAATGCGTCAGTTAATCGAATGCTCTCTCGAAGCAGAATGCTTTTCTCTAGGACGCTTTTGACAGAGGATTGAAAGCTGAATTGCCAGAGAGAGGTATCTACGTATTACCAAGAAGATAATGCTGGTTTCTGCCCTTTTTCTATAGGTTACATATTGAGCGATCTGCCTAAAACCGATAATGATTGTGGGATTTAAGTGCCATACAATATACTCAGTGCTAGGGTAGGTACAAGCTAATCAGGTTGGACACAGTCCGTGTCCCACATGGGGCTCTTTTCCCCCATTTTACAGATGTGGTCATGGAGGCCCAGAGAAGTGAAGTGGCTTGCCCGTGGTCACATAGCAGACAAGTGGTGGAGCCAGGATTAGACCCCAGGCCCTTCTGCCTCCTAGGCCGGTGCTCTATCCACTAGGCCACACTGTTTCCAGGTAAAAAAGAAAGTTACAACCTTCTTAGCGCTACTTATAGGTCAGAGTAGAATTTTGGGCCTTTCCTCTCCCCTCACCCCACCACCACCAAGTCCAGGTTCCCCCTACCCAACTGGCCCGGTCCATTTTTGGGGACCCGAAAGCATTTCTCACCTGGAATCTCTTTATCACTTTTTAGTGCTTTATTTCTTTATCGCTGTTTAGTTACTCATCTTCCAGTCCCTCGCCGCTGCCGTATTTCACGCTGATTCCGTGTCCTTCACATTGAGCCTAAATTTCAGTCTCGTCTCCAGAACTGTTGCCTTTTATTTCCTCTCTCATGTTAATGTCTCTAATGACTAACTGTTCCTCTCTAATATTAACCCATTCGGACAGTGGGTCTGGGGAGAGCGCAGTCAACTTAAATAATCGCGTGCTTGCCGGCTGCTGAGCCGGACCACCCACCTCCCCCGATGCCCCGGCTTTTTTCGGTGCCCATATCCAGTAAGAGTCTTTCCAGGCTTTACCCATTTGGATAGTTCTGATCCAACGGTCCTTTTCCTGAATCTCTCTTCTTGTATTACAAACGGTCTGATGCACTCCCCTTGGTCAACTCGCGGAAGAAACGTACCGGCCCTGGCCGGCGAATGTTAGACCGAGCCTCGGTGTCCACAGCTCAGCGTGCATTTCGGTATAGGGTCTCCTCAATAACCCTAGCCCTTAAATTGTACATCGCCCCCTCCTCATTTAGTTTTAGGGAATGCCTTCCTGTCAGAGACTGGGCCGATCCAACCAATCCGGGGGGTTTCTGGAAATTGGCACAGCTCCTGGGTTCTCTTGAGAGCTTCTGTAGCTTTTACTTCTTTCCTTTCCAGATCACTGTTCGGATCCCTTGCTGCACCCAGCTGTTCTCCTTATTTTTGGCATTCTCTTCTCCCCGTGAGGCCCTATGGGATGCCTAATTCATCAGCCAAGAGCCTTCTTAAGCGGAAAAATGTCTCCATCATGACACACCTACCATTATTTGGTTTAAATATCCTGTCTGTGTAAACGACATCTTCAAATAATCGACCTAGGCAACACAAGTTAGCACTGTTGACCTGTGACATGTACTTCCGTAGGTCCCCTAACGTCACAGATGATAGGATGTAATCCTTATTTTCTTCAACGTGCTAGGGAATGGGCATTTCCCAAATACGGCGGACAGGGACCGTGTCTGTTATATTGCAGCACTGGACTCTCCCAAGCTCTCTGCACACAGAACAGCACTCTGCACACAGTAAGCGCTCAAAAAATACGATGGATACAGAGTGGAGAGGAGTCTCCTGCACCAGTCTTTCTTCATTTGCTACCATTCTGCATGTTCTACCCTCGGAGAAAGCGGGGAGAAGGTGTTAGTTGCGTGGCGGCCGCCAACGACAGACCTTCCTCTGTAAATGAATTTTATCTTTATGCCTCAGGAGGAGGAGCACGCGGGTATCTTTGTGCTGATTCTGTTGTGGCGTATTCTCCCAAGTGCCTAGAGTGCTCTGCGCATAGTAAGCGCTCAATGAAAGCCTTCGATTGATTGAAACCGGGTGATAAGGGGGATCGCACACGCTTCCCGGCTCCTCTGGCCGGGCCCGTTGAGGACCGCGTGCGGACAGGAGTCGGCCTGTGCTGCGGGCTCGCGCTCCACGTGTGCAGAGATTGACCCTGCGTGGGCTGGGTCAGGGTGGTCTGGGTGTCCCCCAGGGTGACTGCAGAATCGGCGGTCGACATCTTATAATTTTTTTTTCTCCTCCCCTGAATGAATTTGTTTTGGAGTCACTGTGGAAAGGCTGCGAGGCAAATAAACAGTATGAAAAGGGTACGACAATGACAAACAAACAATGCCGTATTTTTTTTTTTCTTGTTGACGGCAGGGAGTTATGTAGAGCACAGATGAAATCATTGTGGGAGGTGGTGTCGGTTTAAATTCAGTAGCTCTCAACCTTCTCTTCCCCCCCGTCCTCCTTAAAATGCACTTTTGGTCTTTATTGTCCTTCAAGGCCCACTTAGGAATTTGAAGTTTTGTTGAATAAGGAGTACAGAATGAGTAGTCATGACACAAGGGGGGAAAAAAAGGGCAAAAAGATTCTTCATACCAAGTTTTAAAATTTATTGAGAAGCCTTGCTTGATGGTATTTGGAGGGCAAGAGAGAGAGAGAGAGCCAACGCATGAACCCATTTGTAGGCAAAGACACATTCATTCCAAGACATGCAGCTGGGAAAAGAGAGAAGCAGGGTGGGGAGAGGTGGGATGGGGGAGAAGCAGAGATGGGAAAGAGTAAATCGCCTCCGTCAACTTCAGGACACCAGCGATGGATGGTCGCAGCACATTAGGGTGCCTTGCTCACTGGTCGAGAAGCAGCGTTTTATTGGTGAGGCGGAAGTAAAGCTGTACTGAATTCAAGCATGTTAAAGTTGGTTTCCCTTGCATTTATTCATACTTTAAGAAAGCATTCCAGGGAACTGAATAACGATAGCTGCAGGAATTCCTATTAACTAGTCCGGACTGCATGTGTGCTTTCTCCTCAAGGTAAGCATCTGCTTGGAATGCAATAGCAGCAAATTGCGTGGACTGAAACGAAAATGGATTCGCTGCTCAGCACAAGCAACCGTCTTGCATCTAAAGAAGTTCATTGCCAAAAAACTTAACCTTTCGTCTTTTAATGAGGTAATCTTTCACCCCGACATGAGACATTCCATCTACAGCCTTATTACCAGTCAACGCACGCACTCCCCTTTATAAAGGACATTTTGCAATGTATATGACTTGAAATGTTATAAAAGGATAGAAAATATATTAAAGGCAGCATGATATAGTATTGCAAACTACAGATCTTGGCTTGCTCTAATCTCCAACCCTCATTCTCAGGATAGACTTGTCTTCTTCATAGATTTACCATTAAATCTACTGTGTTGTATTAAAAAAAAAAAATTATCTGTAAAAAAAAAAAAAAAAAAAGACAGTTCTTCCCCTAAAACAAACGGTATGTATAACTGCCTGGGTACAGACAGCTTTTCAAATTAGTGTTAAGAATCTACCAGCTTCCCTTCCTTCAGAAATAATGTAGGGAAAAAATAGATGAAATCGGCCCTGCTTACCTGATGAAAATTATTCCTTGCCCTGGGTGAATGGCTTTTTACAGAACTGCCCCAACCCCCTATTTTTATTCGTGTGAGTCCAAGACCGAGCCAAAGTTGCCGAGGCCAAGGCTACTCCGAGTAGAAGGATGGGCTTGATGGCGATGGACTCGAAGGAGATTTTCCACCGTATTCTGGGAAAGATGTTGCGATTTAGCCTTTGATGCCTCCATAGCAAATGCTTCCACTTGCAGCAGTGGAAGGCTATGTTCTGGATACATTCGATTCCCTTATCGCCATCTCCAAGAGATTTGCAGGATTAATTATATGAGGACCCCAAATTTTCTCGATTGGCCAGTTTTAGAGATGTCTGCTGGCATTGCGGTTTGTCAGCCCGGCTTGTAGTTGCACCGTGGGAGCCATAAATCTGTAGTCATAATAAAGGTAACCATTTTGGTGTTTGTTCATGGATCGCTATGTGCCAACCACTGGACTTAGCACTGGGATAGGTAGAAGATAAACAGGACAGACCCAGTCCCTTTTCCACTTGGGGCTCACAATCAAGTAGGAGGGAGAAGAGGTATAGAATTCCCATTGTACAGGTGAGGAAACTGAGGCACAGTTAAATGACTCACCCGGGGGTGCACAGCGGGCAGGTGGTAGAGCTGGGATTAGAACCCAGGTCCTCTGACTTCCACACCCCGTGTTCTTTCCACTAGGCCACATCGCTTCTCGGTGTTCTCAGTATTCCAGTGCCTTTGGCAGATGTCGGTCGTCCGAATTTTCTCAAATTCTAACCTCCGTGACCTGGTTTTAAACTCAGAGAAGTACCCAGCCGTAGGGACATTGAGAAGACCGAACTACTGACATCACAATCAAATGGCAAACAGCTTACTTTTTCTAGGCCATGTATTTTAAACTGAAATGAGTATTTGAATGGTACGGTATGTGATACAGTTCTGCCGGAATCTAAACACCCGTTCCCCTTCTTTCAGCTGGACATATTATGCAACGAAGAAATCCTCGGCAAGGACCATACACTCAAATTTGTAGTCGTTACTAGATGGAGATTTAAGGTACGTTTCAATCGCTTCGAATAATCCATTCTTCAAGTTCTCAAGATACTCCCTTACATAACAACAACTTGTATTTACATCGCGCTTTTCTCCGGGGAGCTTAAGAATCTCTATAGACGTCGGAATAATCATTCGGTTTCAGAGGAAGGTCAGTGGAAAGTGGGAATCGACAGTAGCCCGGTAGATTTCAAAAAAGAAAAGGAAAAATCATCAGGCCTGCGGGCATTCTGTTTGATGCACAGAGTTTGGGTCGACTCTTCCAAGCGACTGAAACTGCCCTCGTCCCCGACACGTCCAGAGAAACTCTTGCTGCAGTATCATCTGATACTCACCCCAGCCCCACAGCACTTCCGTACAGATCCATCTGTCATTTAGTATCTGTCTCCTCCTCCTCCAGTCTCTAAGCTCCTTGTGGGCGGGGACCATCTCTGCTTACTCTTTTGAACTCCCAAACGCTTAGTACAGTGCTCGGCACACAGTAGACGCTCGGTAAACGCCATCGATTGATTCCGGTCCTACCACGAGTGGTCCAGAGTGGCGTATTAATTGGAAATTTAAGGATAAAAGACAGTTTGATTCTCCAGAATATTGCTTATTGCTATTGCTTATATCCTTACAACTTCATTCAGTCCAGTCAAAGGCACATGACAGGATAACTTACATAGATTCAGATATACACGCTCTGCAGACATGGGTTTGCTCATTCTAATTCCCCTCCATCTCACGTCCCCTGTTTCCATCCCAGCCTTAATAGCGATCGTGGGACTTAAGCGCTTACTATACGTCAGGCACTGTTCTAAGTGCTGGGGTAGATGCAAGATGATTGGGTTGGACACGGTCCCTGTCCCACAGCGGATTCACGGTCTTAATCGCCACTTTACAGATGAGGTAAGAGGCGCTGAGAAGCTAAGTGACTTGCCCAAGGTCACCGGGCAGGCACGTGGCAGAGCCGGAATTAGAACCCGGGACCTCTGACTCCCAGGCCTCTGCATTAGGCCATATCGGACCTCGTCCGTAGCCACTGCACTAGGTCATGCAGAGGGGGACCGAGTCCTGAAAGATGCGGCAGGGGATTCATCGTTGACCCGAACAAGTCTCTCCCGCTTTAGGCTCCTCTTTTGTCCTTCTCAGTCACTTTCACGGGCTCTTCACCCACCTCTCACCCCCTAACAGTGGGTGTCCCCCGAGACTCCATCCGCGTCTGCTTCTTTCGTCCCTTTGGGGAGCTCGGACACTTATGTGGTAATGTCTCCCCAGTCTACCTGGTTAGCCCCAACCCTGCATTTCTTCTTGCCTCTAGGACCTTTTCACGTTGGGTGTCCCCCGGACACCTCCAGATGTCTTCAGCCGAGCTCCTCAACTTCCCTCCCAAATCCTCTCCTCCACTGAACTTCCTCCACAGCCGTCCACCGTTGACGACACCAGTCGGTCAACGGGGTTTATTGAGCTCCTACCGGGTGCCGGGCACTGTACTAGATGCTTGGGAGAGAACAGTACGGTAGAGTTGGGAGCTGACCATCCTTCCCAATTCTGAAGACTGCAACTGGGGCGTCATCCTTGGACTCCCACCCTTGCTTTCACCTTCCATTTTCAGCCCGTCACCAAGTCCGGTCGGTTTTTCTGCTACAGTGTTTCTAAGGTCTGCCCCCTTCCTCTCCATCCAACCCGCCCGCACGCTCTTCCGGGCACTTGTCCCCCATCCCAACCCGACTTCTGGATCAGTCTCCTCGCAGGTCTCCTCCCTGCTTGTACTGAACGTGGTTAACCATTCTGCCTCGCATCAAACGGAAATTCTGCTTTAAGGCACTCCGTCACGACTACTCCCCGACTCCTCTTCTTTCGGGCCCCGATTTTTGAGCTCGTCGGGGGCGGGGATCACCTTTGCTAATTCTGTTGTTCTCTCCCAGATGCTTAGTATAATGCCCTGCGCCGAAAAGACGCTCGCTAAATACTTGGGTTGACTGTTTGAACCAGACGGGAGGAAGGGAGGTTCTAAGGGACTGAGCAGGAAGCAAAGCTGCCCAGTTCTCTGTTTGAAGTGGAGATTGAAAGTGGCATGGAGGTCGCATTGCTCACATGAGAGGTTGCATCTGCCTCGGTTGTGATTCGCTGCAGGTGCAGGGCGTGCCCGGGACCTAATTTCCCTGACGTTTTCAGAAAAATGACTCTTCAGTCTGGCCCAGATTCATTTGGGGGGTCTGGGTTTATGGATAATCGTTTCGTGTTCGATTTTCATTTATGGCGTGAATGTTAGCAGCAAACGTATTTTAGAAACCGCATCTACGGATTTGCTTTCGGACATTTATTTATTGCGTTTATTTATGTACACAATAAATATATATATATGAGCCTATTTGTGCCTGACCCTATGCTTGGCTCCATTAATGAAAGACTCTTTTTTGATTCTTTCACAGAAAGCACCTCTACTGCTACATTACAGACCCAAAATGGACTTGCTCTAAGGGAACTTTATCGTCCTTCTGGACAAAGTTTTTTGCAAAGACTATCATCGGGCACCTTCTTAGTGCATCACTTAACTTGCATATGTGACCCAAAACGGAAGAATCGTTCTGGAAAACTAATGATCTCACTGCAGACCATTCTTCAGAATATTTCTCCTAGGTGGTGTGTGACTCATATTTCGGGACAGAATATTTATACCTTTTTGTATGAACGAAAAAACTCACGATTCAACAAGACACTACCAGCACTAGGTTTACAGATACTGAAAACACTTCACAGTTTTATGTAGCCGAATAGAATTCATCTCTTTGTTGCAATTACACAGAAATAGATGAGTAAGTGTAGGGTGATAGACGTTACTCTTCTGACACCAAATTCCCTCGGTTCCTTTCCTATTTTTTGAAAAGTTCACAAGTCATTTCAGTATCTCTTACGAGTTTGGCCCGATTCTGTGCCACAGACCTCTTTTGGCTTTCAGTAAATCCTTCCTAGGTCGTTGAAAATTCCCTTTGGTGCTGATATTTATGCTGTTTTTAACTTCCCGAATGCTTAATATATAGCCATTTCACTTAAACATATATTTTAGACTCTATCAGTAGGGAAACTCTTTAATTTGGGGTTCAGTTGTGGCTAGCTCAGTTTCCATGCTCTCTGTTGCTATGTACGATAATACAGTCAAGGGATTTCTCCTGATCGGTCCCGGGATTTTACGGCAGCATGAATACCATCAGGTGGTCTAACGAGTGCATACACTTGTGCTTCATAAACCACTCAGATTCATCTTGAGGTCGATATGGCAAAGGTAGCTAAGGCTTGCAGAATTCCAGCCTTATTTGGGGGAGGATTTTCTTCAGCGAGAGCCTTTGTCTCTCAACGCGTCACGGAGACAGAGTAACCGAAGTATTTCTCATTAATTTGTGGTGTTCAGCAGCAGAGTGATGGCCCACGTGGTTGTTTCAAGAGTTTAGCAGTGATACGATATTTGCAGACCAATTCTAGTTTTCCTTTAGACACTTTTCATGGAAAATAACCAACATTTTGTTTTAATGGAATCGATTCACGGGAAGCAGCGTGGCCTAGCGGAAAGAGCATAGGCCTGGGAGTCAGAGGACCTGCGTTCTATTCCCAGCTCCGCTACTGATCTGCTGCGTGACCCTGGGCAAGTTCCCAAACTTCCGTGCCTCAGTGCGCTCAACTGTATTTTTAAAAAAATTTTTTATGGTATTCAAGTGCTATGTGCTGGGCACTGTTGTGAACACTGGGTAGAGACTCGTAGGTTCTTCTGTCCACCCCAGCGCTTCAAACAGTGCTTGAGGCATAGTAAGCGCTTAATAAATACCATAATAGTTATTGTTTAATTATTACCCATTTGGTCTCATCTTTATTTTTTCTCTGTTCTATCAATCCGGAGAAGTGCTTTGAGCGAGGTCACACAGCGGACAAGAGGCAGAACTGGGATTAGAACCCAGGTCGTTTGCCTCCCGGGCCCGTGCTCCTTCCACTCGGCCACGTTGCTTCTCCCGATCAGCGCGCTTTGTAGCGGATACCCGATTTGCGATTTCAAGGAGAGGGATAGCGAGCCCACACATCCAAAAACCCCCAATCCTCCCCAAATATCTTAGGATTACTAGTGAATCGAAGGTGGTTTCTGCAAGCTGTATATTCAACGGAAACTATTGACTGGGGGTATAAGCTGGCTGAAACTACCCAAAGGGAATAGTATCCTGTCTTACCCAGTGGAAATTAGTCCTTTCATTTTTATAAGTGGAAAACACCAGTCAGGATACATTTTGTCACACCCTTTTTTCTCCTAAATGGGAGTCATTGACCGATCAGAGACGTAACTGTTTGGCCAAGGAAGCAAAACACGGAAGCAAACACGTAGTTATTTCGTGATACGGAGTACGAACGGGCAAGGGGTGAGCAGAAGTGGGCTGGTTATGGGCAGAGAATGTATTCGCTAATTCTGTTGCATTCTCTCCCAAATGCTTAGCACATAGTAAGCACTCAGCAGCTACCACTGATCGATTCATTTCAGTGGCCAAAATGGTGTAAGTTAACAAGTGAACCTGAAAATATTTCTCCCAACCTCCACTAGAAAACTTAGCTTCTTTGCGGAGTCTCTCATTTCTAGTGGAATTTGGTATCTCTTTCTTACCCGCCCCGTCCCCGATCCCTTTTTTTTAAAAAATGTTCCTTCATTGGTAACTGAAACAACCCCGCTTCAGGTATCGCAAATACCACAGTGCACTGAAATTTCAGGAGAAACAGTCATCCCATTTCTGCTCAGAGTAGTCACCTCTAGCAAGAGGACAGGTGAAATTGGAGGAAAGAAGGGAGTCTCTTATAAAAGATCCTCGTTATAAGTTACAACCATAAGAAGGTCCAGGATGGCATTGTAATGTGGTTGGATCTTAGGCAAAATAAAACTTTTTAAATGTGTTATATTTTTGTGGGTGAGATTTTTCCTAGAGTGTATTTCACCAGAAGTTTTATCTGAATTCATTCACATTTTTTTTTCTAAATTCTTCCACCCCCTAGAATTTAATATGCATAAAATGATGGTGTAATCAAATATTTTAGTTTTAATTTATTCCAGTGAACGTCTCACAGAATTCATTTTCACGTGACCTTGCATACGGTAACTGTTGAGAAGCAAACTCCATTTAATGCAATAGGACTTTGGATGGACATAATCCAGGAACGTTTTTACTTCTTGAAGGGTTGACTTTTACAAGCTCATGGCCTGGTACCTTGTCCTAATCCTTTTTATCCGTCTTCTGCTTAAGGGTTTAATACATCTCTGTGCACCTACGACTATTATCTGTCTACCTCAAAATACGTACACTGCTGAAGCATTTGATAAGACCAGACGTTACCGCGGCACAGTTTTAAGTAGAACATTAGAACTTGGGTATTTTCCCGTGCGGTGGAACTGAGGCAGGATTCAACGGTATAAAATTCGCAACTTTACCAAATTCGCGTTTTCAGTGGGGACACAGCATCGCTGTAATGATCTAAACTATATATATATATATATATATATATATATGTATCTATCTGTTAGTTTATAGCTGTCTTTGAAATCACTTGAATTCGCTATGGTGCTATGTCGATATATTTAAATATAGGTAACCTACTTATGGGTATGTCGGTAACATCGAAGCCGGTATTAACAGCTCCAGCTGGCCGTGGACCGTTACTCCTTGGAACTCTGCTTTTGTAACGCGTTAACTTGATGAGACCTCAGCCTGTCAAATTACCTATTTTTCTAAAGTAACACCATCTCAAATATCATCTTCACTTCAGAAAAGGTTTCTCTGGGGCGTTTACTATCCCCTGCGGTTGAATTTTTTTGTCGCTTTTTACAGTAGGAGAAACTGAATAAAATTCAATATTACCGTTAGAAGGCAGCCTCATAGTCAAGTTCTCTTTCACTTGGGTGAGCTGAAGAGACTGTTCATTTAATATCAAAGCTGAGTATTTTAAAATATCCTTTTTTCCCCCAACATGGAAGAGAATTTAGTTTGCCCTTTGTTTTTTTGTTGCTTGAGTTGTGTTTTGTACAGTTGGAGTGACTGTGAAGTAGTTTTCACAAATATTTAAGCTGGTTTAAGACTAAAACAACTACAGTTAAATGATCTTGTCGCATTGTCTTCAAGACCAATGAGACTAATTACCCAGACATAGAGTCTCACTAGATATAGTTTTCGTTGAAAATAGAATTCAGATAGAATATATAATATTGAATTTAAGATGGGGGGGATTAAAAAAAGAAAACTTTATAAAATTATTTATTCTATTTTAAGCCTTCTATCATATTTTGCCATCCAAATATTTTGGTTTCAGTGGTCCAGCTTTATTTACGGGCATATAAGATAAAATTGTGAAATGTTTTACAAGCTTCTTCCTTTTACTGAGTAGCTTTTTGTTTGTTTTTCATATGGATAAAAAGGCATCACTTATGCTTTTGTGCAATAGGTTTGAAAGATGCATTTATTAGACGTAGGTTTAAATCGTAACGGGGCATCGACTCACTGCAGAATGGAAAGGAAACGTAGGTGGGATTTTTTTAAAAAAGAAATGTACTTTGAGATGTTTGGGAGTCTTCTTTTTTCCCATTTTTATCGAGTGAAGTTTTCAGGTTTAAATTTTGCGTGTGTGTGCAAGAACTACCTGTCAGCAATATTTAAAAATAAATGATCTGGCAAGACATCTTAAATGTAAAACGGGAAAGCAATCCGCAAGACTCGGAGCCTATCCTGACCTGGTTTTATGCCGTTGTTGCGTCTGGTATCTCTGTGTGCCATCTGACTTGGGAGTATGTATTTCTCATCCGTTGTGCAATAGTATACATGTTGCTACAACCTCTAGGAATAGGGGACCGTGTAAAATATCGGACTACAAATATGACGATGCTACTCTTCCAGTAGGCTGAGCCTCGGAATGCGTCTCTGGCTCTCTCGTCTTCTGTAACGGCAAAATCTAGAGATTCGTCGGACTGTTTTCTTTTCTAATGGAGGATAAGCGTAATGGTAGAGCTTATTTTACGGTGACTTTAAATTTATCATTTAGGTAAATGTTATAGGAGCAAGCCAACCAGTTTAATACATCAGCAGAGCAGACTTGGATGAATTTGTAATAATAGTCTGTTAAAAGAAATGGGGATTTTTCTGTAAAACGTACAGTTGAGCTATTTCATTTCTCTAATTCTTCAGGTAATTGCTTCGATTCCAACACCTCACAGGTGACCTTAGCATAACATGCCAGTGTTTCTCTGCTTTAAAATTCAGGAAATTGGGGAGGGTTTGGAACCCTTCCTCTAATTTATAGCTTCATTTGACTATGATTCGGGGGAAAAAAAAGCCTTCATTTTTTTTTTCTCCCTTTGGGTACAAAGTGCAGAGACCACTAGCTAATTGGATGAGATTGACTTAGAACTCCACTCACTTTATTTTGGTTAAAAAAAATCCCTAAAAGGAAAATGCAAGCACCTTTTGGTAAAAGGAAGGCAGGGGGAATTACGTATTCTTATTATTACCTTGATTTCATTCATGCCCAAGCTTACTGTTGAAAGATGGGCGCGAAGAAAGCAATTTCTCAAGTTAGAGACACACCGGAAAATAAGCCAGCCCACTGCTAAGCCTTTACCCTCGATATTCGGAGTTACTGACATGATTCCAGTATACTATACAATTATACAAATACTTGGTTTCGTTTGAAAGTTTACATTTTTATGCTTTGTGTTGCTGTGTAGTTTCTGTAATACTGGTGGCTAGTTTCTGTCAAAAGCAAACAAAACAAAACCCTTTTGGAATATTGCTTAATGTTTTGATTTTTATGATAGTGAAGCTTGTATTCAGTGTTTTGCCAATTAATATTATATGCTTGTAATAAAAGCAAAAAAAGCGAACTAAGATTCTGCAGGCTGGAAGTTTATTCTCCAAAAGTCTTGTAAAATCATGATAGAACAATTTACCAGTATCTTTATTGCCATGCAAATACTGCAGCTAAGAGTATAAAACAAATGATATTGATATACCCCTTTGACTACGAGAATGTCAGATGGAGTTAATATGCCTTCCACTCCCTTATCCTCTTTCCCCACCTCCCCTCACCTCCCTCACTAACTTCACCACTGGCATTTGCAAAATGTCAATATAAATTAAAAAAAAAAACAAACAAATTAATCTGGCAAATGTTTAGCAGGAACTGTACATAAAGAGAACAAATATCATTCACCTGTTGCATGGAGAAAACTCAAATTTGGACGTTTAGGTATCAGGTGTGGGTAAACTGCTGCAAGTGTAGTGCTTTCAGAGATGTGAATAGTGGCATTCCGAATTTCTCTCGTGGATGTGTTGGGTTTTGTTTGGCATCCGATGTTTTGTTTCTTTCACTAAAACAAGGCAGTAAGAAAATGCATTCCGGCCAAATCCCTAATTTTTAGGGTTTGAGTAAATCATGAGCATTTTTCAACTGGCAGATAGTTGGAAGAAGGTGGGATTGAAAGGGAGGGGAGACGTAATGGCCAAAATGGTACCTGTGGATGTGGGATCATTAGCTAAAGGTAAACTTCCCTTCGAAGGATTAGTCGAAATCTTGATTGCCCTCTAGTTTCTTTTGCTGACTGTATAAAGGCGAGCAAGATTTGGACTGTAACTCCACTTGAAAAACGTATTTAAAATGAATCGATCTAGACACGGTCGACTGCAAAGCGGATGTTGCTTTCCTTCATTTGGGGAGGTTAAAAAAAAAAAAAAAAGGATTTTCTGCCATTGGAGTCGCTATTTTGAAGTAAATAGTAAATAGTAAAGGACACCACCGTGGTCTTAAACCGTGCGGCGCCCCTTTTCTCCTCCAAACGTGCACGTCACACCTAAGTGCATCAATGCCCATTGATTGCAGAGGGAGAATAGGTTCGTTTAGCCTTTGCCTAACCAGTGTTAGGGCAGATACTGTCCTGGAAAAAACAAGTTTTATTCTTTTTACTAAGTGGTGAAAACAATGCTTCCAACTTGATCACCCCTTCGTTAGCCTGGGTTTCTTCGATCTCCCGGATGCTTTCGATGGGCGGCAGTCATTTTATCGTCGTTTTGTATTTGTGGGGTTTTTCCGCACAGGCTTGTCGGCCCAGCATAAAGCCGGGTGCATTGAAAAACCCGTTAGTATCTATGGTATCTCTCTCGCTATACATACGTTCCATTCTTTACCAGTCATCTATAGAAACCGACCTGAAATATATAGGTAACAGCTTTTCCCTATATACTAGAGTGATTAAAAGAACTTGTAGGGGGAACTATCTCAAACCATCCTCAACAGCAGGGATGCACTGTACTTTTATTACCGCACATCTGTTTGTATTTTTTATGTCTGTACGACAAGAAATCCGCTCAGGTTTACGGGAGAAATGATGTGCATATATACCTCACTTCAGGAAGAGATAAAGGCATCGGCATCTGTTGTGAATGTGACCTTTGAAATGACCTGTTTAAAAAGACTGTTTTTATAAGTTAATGTTTTGTATTGCTTTCTGTATAATACGAGATTGTAGAAATTTTCATTGGTTTTTTTTTGGTTTTTTTTGATTTGGACATAAAATAAATTCTTTGACCATTGCATTTTACTTATATGATTTCTATGCCGGTCAGAGGCAAAAAGTCAATTGGATTTCACTTCTGATGTCAAGTTAGAAAGCCTGTTCATCTGAGAAAGATGCTTCTTGACGAGCAACCGTACACCAAATAGATCATAGGAAAAGAGAGATGCGACCAATTTTACTGGGAAGAATTCCAGTCCCGGCCGAGGAGAATCTGATGGTAAAGTCTTGTGAATATGACTTAAGTAAGCCTACGAGACTTCAAAATTGACTAGCGAATTAATCATTCTGTCCCAGTGCCCTACCAGACAGGTAAGTTGCCCAAGATAAGTGGTATTTACTAATTGTTGGCTACGTGCTGAAGCTCTTTGCTAACCGCTTGGGTGGCTGAGAAGCAGCGTGGCTCAGTGGAAAGAGCCTGGGCTTCGGAGTCAGAGGTCCTGGGTTCGGCTCCCGGCTCTGCCCCTTGTCAGCTGTGTGACCGTGGGCGAGTCATTTAACTTCTCTGGGCCTCAGTTACCTCATCTGTAAAATGGGGATTAACTGGGAGCCTCACGTGGGACAACCCGATGACCCTGTATCTACCCCAGCGCTTAGAACAGTGCTCGGCACAGAGTAAGCGCTTAACAAACACCAACATTATTATTATTATCAAATCGATGCTCAACTGGTTGCCTGCCGTGCGACCCTGGGTAAGTCACTTATTCTCTGTGCCACAGTTTCCTCATCTGTGAAACGGGGATTCTTCACTGTCTGTTCTCCCTCCCGCTTATCCGACGAACCCCACGTGGAATAGGGACTCGTGTCTCTCCCAGCGCCTAAAACAGCACTTACCACATAGTAAGCGCTTAACAAACACAATAATAATAGTGCGAAATAATCAATTCAGACACAGCTCCTGTGTCACGTGGGCCTCGCAATCTAAAAGGCAAGGCCAGTAGGAATTTCATCCCTACGTTACGGAGAAGCAGCGTGGCTTAGTGGAAAGAGCCCGGGCTAGGGAGTCAGAGGGCGTGGCTTCTAATCCTGGCTCCGCCACTTGTCTGCTGTGTGACCTTGGGCAAGCCACTCAACTTCTCTGTGCCTCGGTTACCTCATCTGTAAAATGGGAATTAAGACTATGAGCCCCACTTGGGGCGACCCGATTACCTTGTATCTACAACAGTGCTCGGCCCATAGTGAGCGCTTAACAAATACCACTAATATTATTATGAGGTTCGGAGAAGGCCAGTGGCAGAGTTGGGGCTAGAACCCGGGTTTTCTGACTCCCCATCCCATCCTTCCAACTTCCATCTTAATCCCCATTCGGTGCCCTGGAAGGGTGGTGACACCCAAGACTTCAGACTCCTTATTGATTTCCGTGGACAACTTCCCGGGACAAGAAGGCAAGTGAATCACCGAAGCTCTTCTGATGAAATTTCTAGCTAACCGGAACGGGTCTGGCAACGAGATTTAGAATTTACTGGCACGGTCTTTCATTCGGTGCTGTGAGAGGGAATTATTTTAGCGCCGCAAAGTGCATAAGAAAAATAAGCCCAGAATTAACCCAGCTATGATTTTGATTAGTTTTCTCATTTCAGTTTAGAAGCGAAAATGGTCTCTCTTAGAGTTCGGAAAGTCAATTCTGAGTTTTCTTCTGATGGGCACAGTTTTGCTCTGTTTCTGCATTCAGAGGTTGCCACCGTTGAAGGCGTGTGCGTGTGCACGTACGCGCACACGCGTATTCCCCTCGCAGGGTCGCACCTGGAGAGTTTCCAGCACTCTACCAGTCTCAACTACGGGAGGGAGAGTCGAGCAGAGGCCTGTCCGTTCCATTCCTAGCTTGGCTAGCAAGAGGAGGATAATCTGCTACAAGTCGAAACGCACCTGCGCTGGGCAGCAGTGTCACGGTGTACTGCACGGAACAAAATTCTGTGGATACGCTACCGGAATGGTTGCAGATGGAGTGGGGCGTTGTGAGGAGCCGTGTCCACCACTCAGCGGCGCACACGCTCAGATGTACGCACAAACGCGGGCCTTAAGGCGCAGTAAAATGGGAGAGGTGGGGCCGTGTGGTCGCTAGCCCGAGCTGCGTATAATAATTATAAAGGTGATGACGATGGTATTTGTTAAGCGCTTACTATGTGCAGAGCACTGCTCTAAGCTCTGGGGGAGATACGGGGTCATCAGCTTGTCCCACGTGAGGCTCACAGTCTTAATCCCCATTTTACAGACGAGGTAACTGCGGCCCAGAGAAGTGAAGTGACTTGCCCACAGTCACACAGCTGCCAAGTGGCAGAGCCGGGATTCGAACCCATGACCTCTGCCTCCCAAGCCCGGGCTCTTTCCACTGAGCCACGCCGCTTCTCTAAGGTATTCGGCGTCCACCGTGTGCGAGGCACTGGGGTGGATACAGGCAAAGTCCTGGTCCCGTGTGGGGTTCACGGCCTCGATCTCCATTTCCCGGATGAGGTAACCGAGGCCCAGAGACGTGAAGTGACTCGCCCAAGGTCACCCAGCAGACAAGTGGCGGGGCCGGGATTAGAACCCGTGACGTCCTGACTCCCCCGACCGTGCTCTATCCACTACGCCATGCTGCTTCGTCTGGGTGGAGACCCTTCCTTCCCCGTCCTCCTGTTCCAGGACTTTTTCTTCTAGGAGAGGGGAGTTCTGCCTCGTTCCAGTTTACTTCCAGCACTGGAGATCGCTGAGGACGTGGAGGCTGACTGGTTGAGGTACTCGTCCGCTCAACTGTATATATCTTTATCACCCTATTTATTTTGTTGATTTTATTTAATGGGATGTACATCACCCTGATTCTATTGAGTTGCCATTGTTTTTATGAGATGTTCTTCCCCTCGACTCTGTTTATCGCCATCGTTCTTGTCTGCCCGTCTCCCCCGATTAGACCGTGAGCCCCTCACAGGGCAGGGACTGTCTCTATCTGTTGCCGACTTGTACATTCCAAGCGCGTAGCACATAGTAAGCGCTCAATAAATACTATTGAATGAATGAATGAATAATTGCATATCCGTTGGGAAGGAAGACTAACCAGTGCCTGTACCAGAACCCGGGATTTTTCCCAGCTGACGGTTCCCGGGAGGAAGGTTCCATTTGAACAGTGGTTCCACGTGGGACAAGGAGGAGGCCCAGGACCTACCTGACTACTCTTAATGGATTTTGGACCGCGAGGGTGCGACAATCTGTGAGAGGCGTACATCCCACCTCAGCCTGCCCCGGGAACCGACCGACGAGAGAACTTCGTGACTCTGCGTTTCCTCCACCCCGCACCCTCCAAACCCCGCTGCTCGATACAGGAGGCTGGGGAGCCAGTCTCATCAGTTGAATTCTTGGGCCAGTTGGAGGAGTTCAGCCAGGACGGAAATTCCCGAGGCAAATCGATCTGAACTGTAATTGACCAATGGTATTTATCGAGCATTTACCGTTGGGAGAGTACAACAGAGTTGGCAGACTCCTTCCCTGCCCTCAGAGAGCTCAGGGTCTAGAGGATATTACAGTCACAAATTACTCGCCTACAAATCTTCTTTGGTTAGAAGGGAAACGTGGCTGGGACCGGGCATTAAGGTAGCCATTAATTTTTAGATTGAAATTCAATCTTTTTTTAAAAAATTGAGATTTTTTTTAAGAAAAAAACCCCCACTTAACTTGCCGTGGTAGATCTAAGATTATCCGGGGACTTGATTACAACTTCCAGTTCTCTCACAAGAGGTGAATTAGCCACTCCTTTTGAGCAGGATATTCGGCACTTGCTTGAAGATTGCACATTTACTATTTCCCCGTTGCTCAAACGAATCAGTTCTGGCCTTAGTGAATATTACTGGAACCCAGGTGTGTCGAGGACTCTTGCCGATTAGATTCCGTTAAATTCTTAGCCTTGAATTTAGTAAGGAGCGAGATATGATTGGTTGACCGGGGTAACCCTTAGGACTTAGCGATCGATTAATAGTATCGAGTCCGTACGGCACGCGTAGCAAACAAATTATTTTCCAAGAGTGGAAACCGAGCAGGCATCAGGGAGCAAGCGAAAGTAGCGGGAGTAGGGAAAGATGAACAGATGAATAAGTGATGAGGCAAATAGTGGACATGAATCGATATACGCATAAGGGCTAAGGGTAGTCGGGGTTGATACGACCTTCGGGGTGGTGAAAATTAATTGGGGAATGCTCCCCGAGGGAGGTGTTGTTCGTATGTAATTTTGTATAGTTTCCCAAACTTTGGATTAGTAATAATAGTAACGGTATTAAATGCTTACTATGTGCCAAATGGATACATTACCAGAACGTTTGCAGATGGAGGTGGGGCGTTCTGGGAGGGACGTGTCCGTGGTGCCGCTTTGGGTCGGGGACGACTCGACAGCGCGAGACGTGTACCAAGCACTGTTCTAAGCCCTGGGGTGGTTGCAAGGTAATCAGGTTGGGCACAGTCTCTGTCCCATGTGGGGCTCACGGTGTTAATCCCCATTTTACAGATGAGGTAACTGAGGCACTAAGAAGTGAAGTGACTTGCCCAGGGTCACATCGCAGACAAGTGGCAGAGCCAGGATTAGAACCCACGTTCTCTGACTCCCGACCCTGTGGTCTTGCCACTCGGTCCTGCCTATGTCTTAAACTTTACCTTTCTCTGAGAAAGAGATCCTTTCTCTGGCAATTTAAATGAACGATCCCGAATGAGTAAAAATGATTAATTGATGATGATTATTGTATTTGAGTGCTCACTATCTGCCAAGCGCTATATTAAGTGCCGGGCTAGCAACAAGATAAGGGCCGTGTCCCACACGGGCTTCACAATCTAAGGGGGAGATAGAACAGGTATTTCATTCCCATTTTACAGATGACTCCTTGTGGGCAGGGAGCGGATCTACCGACTTCATCCTATGCTCTCAAGCACTCGATACGGTGCTCTGCACCCGGTGCCCGATAAATACGACCGATCGCTGAAGAAACGGGGCGTAGAGCAGTTAAGTAGCTTGCCCGCGGGCACACAGCAGACGGGGAATCAAAATACAGGATTCAGTGCGGAAGGGAGAATCCACAGCACGCCTTGGAGATGATCACAAGGCCCACAGTTAAAACGTCACCAAGCCCTGAGGGATGTGGGCAGGACAAAGCCCGAGGCCACCTGTTGAAGCTCGAAAGGGCGTCTTTCCCGGAGGAATTTGTTACCCCGGGAAGTTGTGCCGGCAAAAGCTTTTGGATAAATTCACAGATAGGTCTCTGATGCATTCTTAGATCGCCCCCTGCACGATCAGAAAAATTACGTTGGGTCGGGCGTACCCCTGACCCGACCCTCTAACGGCATTTCGCATACTCTGATCGTACAGTGCTCTTGCAGTTTGCCTTCTTCTGACGTCAGAGCGGACCGAGGGTGGGCCCCCGTGGCATTCGAAGATACCGGGCACCCATTCGTCCGGCACCTCCACACATCCTCCCGGGGAGCAGACCGGCTCAAAACCCTCAGTGTTTGAGAAGCGGTGTGGCCTAGGGGATCGAGCCCGGGCGCGGGAGTCAGAAGGACCCTGGGTTCTAATCCCGGCCCGGCCACTTGTCTGCTGTGTGACCTTGGCAAGTCTCTCAACTTCTCTGTGCCTCGGTTCCCTCATCTGGCAAATGGGTATCAAGACAGACAGAGGCAGAGAAGCAGCCTGGCTCAGTGGAAAGAGCACGGGCTTTGGAGTCAGGGCTCATGAGTTCGAATCCCAGCTCTGCCACTTGTCGGCTGTGTGACTGTGGGCAAGTCACTTAACTTCTCTGTGCCTCAGTTCCCTCATCTGTAAAATGGGGATTAAGACTGTGAGCCCCACGTGGGACAACCTGATTCCCCTATGTCTACCCCAGCGCTTAGAACAGTGCTGGGCACATAGTAAGCGCTTAACAAATACCAACATTATTATTAAGACCGTGAGCCCCATCTAGGACAGGGACGGCGTCCAACCTAACCAGCTTGCGTCCACCCAGCGCTTAGAACGGCGTTTGACACAAATACCGCGAGCGCCGTACCCCGAATCCCGATCTGTGCATGTTCGAACTTACGCTTGCTCCCCTGGGTGAGTTCCAGGCAGGAGAGAACTGGTCCCCAGACAAGACCCCCACTCAGTCAATTGTATCGATTGAGTGCTGTGTGCGGAGCACTGTGCTGAGCACTTGGGAAAGTACAATCTAACACTCAACAGACACACTCCCTGCCTGCCTTGATTTCATCCTTGTTTTCGTACGGCATATGTTTGAGATCTGTCATCGTTTCGAAACACTAACAAATGACAGGAAGGAAGCCAGTCGCTTTAATGATGTCAAAGTGTTGATTGAGGCATTAAATAGTAAATCAACAGGGAGGCGCAGAATCACTTCTGCCCCCTTCACAAGGCAGTGAGCGAGCTCTTTGGCAAGAGAATAAAATGGTGCACGTGGGACCGAGCGGCGAAGTCTTCGCGGTCGAACCAGATTTCGCTGCAAAATCTTTCCGGGGAGAGGATTTTTAAATTTGGTATTCTGTCATATGGCGAGGCTGCTTCCCGTTGAGATGTTTGTTTGCTGACATGTAGACACTGTGTTGAAGTGCCGTTTTGTCATTCCAGCCAATGGAATGGCTGGGTAGGAGGGTCCTGTAGCATGGTGGGTAGCGATAGTTGCCGTAGTACTGATTAAGCGTTAGGTGGTGTGGGGTTACCCATTTTTTAATTTCCTCCTGGAACCTCCCGATTGTCCTTGGGGACACCCGAAACAGGCTGGGTAGCTCCCGGAGGGATTATTTCAGTGAGCCCCGTGTGGGACATGGACTGTGTCCAACCTGATTAGCTTGTACCTGCCCCAGCGTTCAGTACGGTGCCTGGCACGTAACGGGTCCTTAGCAGATACCATTAAAAAAACCCTTCCCATTCCACTGTTCTGCACGTAGGGGCAGAAAAAACGTTTGGAGCCGTGTAATTTGGCAAATTGGGAAAGCCCTTCCCTCTTTGAGAAACGGCTTTGACTTTATTTTCTTTCAGATGCCAGGCAGCTCAGTATCTCACAAAGAACTCTCAATAAACACCTCTGGGAACGGGCAAGGAAAGCAGCCATGTCTCTCAATTGCCCAGGTGGGAATCTCCGTCCATTTTGTTCCATCTGGCTAAGCATTCGTAAGCCAGAGTGTAGTCTGGTGGAAAGGGTGTGGGACTGGGAATTGGGATCAATCAGATCCATTGAGCGACTATCGTGTGCAGAGCACTCGCAGTCCCGTTAAAGGTAACCGTTGTGACATTTAAGTGCTTACTAGGTGCCAAGCACTGTCCTGTGCCCGAGGGTAGATACGAGCTCATCAGATGCCACGTAGGGTTTCCAGTCTCAGTAGGCGGGAGAACGGCTGTCGGTCTCCATTTTGCAGATGAGGAGGCCCGGTGAAGTTAGGTGACTTGGCCGAGGTCACCCAGCCGGCGAATGGTGGAGCCGGGATTAGAACACAGGTCCTCTGACTCCCGGGCCCCGGCTCGTTCCACTAGACGGTCGATAGCGTCAGAACACGTAACCCCTGCCCTCAAGGCGCTTAGCAGGGGAGACGGTCGCCCCCTCGGCACACGTGTTCGGGGTGGCCGAACTTCATACTACAGGAACTGCGGCTAGTTCCGGGTTCTGCTCTCAACTCTGCTTCTTCTGGCCGGCTGTGTGACCTTGGGCAAGTCACGTAACCTCTCTAAATCCCAGTTCTTTTCATCTGTGAAATGAGGATAAGGTCCCTGCACGCCCTAGCTCTTAGATTGGAAACCCCACGTGAGACAAGGACTGTTGCCGATCGGATCGTGCGTGTGTGTGTGTAGGTGGGTGGTTGTGTACATGGCCTCCATACTCAGAGAGAAACCGCTGACGGTGAAATTCGCCTGTGAGGGTGTGTGTGGCCGAAAGGCCAACGAGGGACTCAAAGCCGTGGCCACGTCGTGCACGTACTCTTTTACCTCCTTGCCTCTCGTGGCTTACGTTGCTCAGCCCAGTGCTTGGCACCTAGTATTTGCTTGATAGGTACCATAAGAATAAAATCAAAAGAGGCAGTCTTATGGGATAGAGACTAAGAATATTTGCCAAGAAAATGTCTTTCGACATAAGCACGACTGAGGCGGCTGTCATTTCGTCTCAAAGCGAGAGATATTTTCGTGTGTGTAGGGGGTTTGTGTGGGTGACGGCTTCTGAAGTTTTCAACGGGCTTTAATACGCATTTAACTGCCATTAGGATGATGTTAATTTTGAACACGAGAAGCTTTCTCTATCGGGCTATTTATAACCTCTTAAAGTCGACAGCTTCCAATCTCCGATTGAGAAAGGAGAATGAAAGGGGAGCGAAGGGAGGAGATGTGATCCCGGGAGACACACTGGGGAATGGTTGAGAGTCTCGGGTGAGTTTCCAGCGGTCGAATGACCTTTGGGAGGCGGAAGAATCCCGCGCCTTCACCGTCGGCGGGCTCCGGCACTTTGAAGAACAGAGGTGGCATCTGCAGCTGCTTATTGCGGGAGAAAGGAGCCCTGCGGACTCTGTTAGTGCTTCGAATGGCATCGACGCTCCGGCAGAACTGAATGGCGAGCACACGGGTGACGTGGCTGTACCCTGGATTTTGGACAGTCATTCTCATCCTCAGCCTTTTATGATGTCTAGATGGTGCGTCCAAACTGAGAACCTTGTAGATACCCCAGTGTTTGGAGCGGAGCTTGGCGTACAGCCGTATCTTCGGAGCGCTTCCTGTGTGCGGAGGACTGTACTGAACGCTTGGGAGAGGACAATATAACAGACACATTCCCTGCGTGGCCCGGTGGATAGACCCGTGGGGTCAAGGGGAGGGGTCTTTTTTGAGGATAAGGGAGACATGAGCCTGTTTGAAAACAGTGGGGAAGCGGTTGAAGATGGTGGTCAGGGAGGGAAGAAGGGAGGGGGCGAGCGCTTGGACGAGGTGCGAAGGGCTGGGGTGGAGGGGGAGTGGGTTTTGAGAGAAGGCAGGAGATCTCCTCTTGAGATACTGCAGGGAAAGATGGGAGAATTGAAGGAGGGAGGGAGGGACTGGAGAGGAGTTAGGGGAGATTTTAGAGATCATGCCCGACGGTTTCGATTTTCTCAATAAAGTAGGTATCCAGGTCATTAGGGGCAAGAGGCGAGGGAGGCGAAGGGATGGGGGTTTGAGGAGGGAGTTAAATGTCGGAACTGGGCAATACCGTAATCATTATTATTATTTCTACTGAAGGCAGAATAATAATAATCATGATGGTATTGGTTCAGCTCTTACCGTGGGCTGGGCACGGCACTAAGCACTGCGGAGGATACAAGCAAATCGAGTTGGACAGAGTCCCTGTCCCCTGTGGGGCTCAAAGTCTCAATCCCCATTTTACAGACGAGGTGAGCGAGGCACAGAGAAGGGAAGTGACTTGCCCAAGGTCACACAGCAGACGAGTGGAGGAGCCGGGGTTAGAACCCGGATCCTTCCGACGCCCAGGCCCGCGCCCTATCCGCTACGCCATGCAGAGTGTTATTGGGCCCTACTTGCCGAATTGTACATTCCGAGTGCTTAGTACAGTGCTCTGCACGTAGTAAGCGCTCAATAAATGCTACCGCGTGAATGGGTACTTGGGGAAGAGCCAGCAGACGTTAAAAAGGAGAGCTGTATGATCAGAGTTTACCGTATTGAACAGGGCTGCTTGGGAATTTCTGCAAATAACTTTAACGGCTGAACGAGAAAATCAGGCAACGGGGACGAAAGAGGACAGGGGTTGTGGGGCGGTGTGCTGTGGGTTTTAATAAATCCCATTTGTACTCGATAGCCTACCTACAGGACGCTAAGAAAGAGCCAGTTGTCATTTCGAAGCCAAGCAGCAACTTCACGCTTTGCGGTACAGACTCGGAGAAACTTTTCAAAGACGGCCGGACCTACTTTCGTGGAAAACTTTGGAAGGGTTACCCGGGAAAACACCTTTTCTCACAGGCTGCCTTTTACGAATGTACTGCATTTGGATCGTCGGGCGTCGAATGTGCTCATCCTCACCCTTATAAGTCCGTAAGGCACTACGGGGAGAGCCGAGACACTTGAATCTCGCCCTAATTACTCTCGGCAGGAAATAATGAGCACGTATTGGCTTGAAAGTTAGGTTAGAGAGGATAAGCTTCCCTCCATCCATCAAGTAACTCCTCTAGAGCTAATAGAGAAAGCTGAAAGAGGTCTGGGGACCTCAGCCGTATCGACGCTGCCCTCCCTCCCGAGCCCGGATTGGGCGCTGTCCGATCTGTTTGGATTTTTAACCCTCCTCTGTGGGATCTGCGGGAATCCCTCACATATCCTCCTTTCACGAAAGAGGGCGGACAGCTATTTTCCTAGATGATGTTGGTATTTGTTAAGCGCTTACTATGTGCAGAGCACTGTTCTAAGCGCTGGGGTAGATACAGGGTCATCGGGTTGTCCCACGTGAGGCTCACAGTCTCGATCCCCATTTTACAGATGAGGTAACTGAGGCCCAGAGAAGTTAAGTGACTTGTCCAAAGCTGGGAAGCGGCAGAGCGGGGATGATCTCGCATCCGTGCCTCTAATGGATTGTAAATTCTCTGCCGTCAGGGAATACGTCTCGTGCTTCCGGTGTGCATTCCCACGTGCTTAGCACAGTGCGTCGTACTCAGTAGAGACTCAGATAAATTACTATTACTACCAGTCAGTGGGTCGATGGTATTTACGGAGCCCTTTCTGTGTGCAGAGCACCGTACTCCGCGCTTGGGAGAGTACAATATAATAAACAGACACGTGCCCTGCCCGCTAGGCCCTAGAAGTGTAAGCCCGTTGTGGGCCGCGAACGTGTCTACCAAGTCAGTCGTACCGTACTCTCCCAAGCGCTTAGTACAGTGCTCTGCACGCAGTAAGCAGTCAATAAATAGGATTGACCAATAAATAGGATTGACCAAGTACTACCTTTTAGTGTGTCTGAGGATTTAACAGTGGGCTTGGGGGGGGAGGGGGGGTCTTGTCTTCGTTTTTGGTGGCCTGTCCAGTGACACATAATGATGATAATTACGGTATCGTTAAGCGCTTACTATGTGCCAGGCACTCTTCTAAGCGCTGGACACGCGTCCATGCGTGGGGAGAGAATTCGTTGTATGTGGTCAGTGAAATCGAAGACGATGGTGAGCTTTAAACCGAGGCCTTGCCACTCCCGTGGAGTGGCTTGTGAGTTCCTCTGTGCCGCTGGCCAAGACACTGGGGAGCACTGAACTGAAGGAGTTTGTCGAACCCTGAGGGCAAGCTGCTTACTTGCTGTCCAGTGTCCCTTTAAACTCTGGGTAGGGATGGTTTTCTGTACTTTCACTTGGTAGGCGGAGAAGGCGGGGATAGGGGAGGGCACAGGCCGAGGCTTCGTTAACCGTTATAACTTCCGGTCGTTAGCCATCTTTTTGGGCCCTCTGCCAAGTTGAGCGTTTTCTCCAGTCCACAAAGTATTCATATATGCGTTCTACTCGTTAGGAATTCCCGAGTTGAATCTTTCCTCCCTGAGTTGATTTGGCAAGGAAGTGTGGAAACTGGGAATCCGCTCCACCTCCCAGCTTTTGTCTTTTTCTCCAAATCGAAGTACATTTCGCCCATTTTTTTTTTTTAACGCGCCAGGCATCGTACTAAGCACGGGGGAAGGTACATGCTAATCAGGTTGGACACAGTCCCTGTCCCACATGGGGCTCACGGTCTCATTCCCCATTTTACAGATGAGGTAACTGGAGGCAGGCCACTCTCAGGATCACACCTGGAGAGTTTCCAGTACTCTGCCAGTCTCGGCTACGGGAGGGAGAGTCAGGCAGAGGCCTACCCTTTCCATTCCGAGCTCGGGCAGTGGCTAGCGAGCGGAAGGCAATCTGCTACAAGGCAAAACTCACCCGTGCCGGGCAGCGGCGGCGCGGGAGAGAGTCGAGGGTGGAGACTCATGTTTACTGCACGGAAGAAGGACGACGGTAAACCGCTTCTGTATTTTTACCAAGAAAACTCTATGGGTTCCACTACCAGAACGATTGCGGACGGAAGTGGGGCGTTGTGGGAGAGATGTGTCCACGGAGTCTCTGGGGGCCGGAGACGACGCGACAGCAGAAAAAGTGACTCGCCCAAGGTCACACAGCGGACGAGTGGCAGAGCCGGAATTAGAACCCGGGTCCTCGGAATCCCGGGCCTTTGTTCTACCCACTGGGTTACGCTGCTTCCCGGTTTTCAGTGTGTCCCAACATCCCTCCGTCTCCCTCCTCTTCCTCACCTGCTCTTTCCATTTTCTCTCCCTCTGGTTTTCCTCTCCTTCCCCACCCCTATTCCTCTCCATTTTAAAATACCGTACTTTATCGTCAGAGAAAGGGAAACTGTAACCGGCATGCTAAAGTGAATTCAGGCTCTCATATCGAATATAGCTCAGTTCCTTCTTGGAAAGGGTTGGGTGAGTTTAAGAAAATTCCGCATAAAAGATGAAGCTCATAATTTAGAGAATATGCAGGCTGCAGTAAAATCCTCATTCATTTCGCTTCCTAAAATTGCCTGTGGCAGAACACACACACAGTCACACACTCAAAAAGACAAAAATATAGAAATGCTAAAAATTACTGTTCCTGCAGATGCTCTTTTACTGCTTTCCAAACTGCAGGTTTCCTTGTTTGAGATTATTAGAAGAAAGTTGGGTTTCACGATACAGACAGTAAATCCAAAATTCTGGCGACACACATTTGCCTCTGAATTGACTAGACTTCGGGAAGTTTTCATTTTCATATCTTAATCTGAAAACTCTGGTTTAAAAATGGCTCACTCTGTCTTCCAAGTGGAAAATACTGCAGAGATTCTTTTTAAGCTCCATATTGTAAATAGAGTTTCTAGCCGCCTAGAAACCGTGGCCTTGAAGGGAATGAATGTGTAAATATATTTATGTATACAAATGAATTTGTATTTACAGACATGGTATTTATTAAGCACTTACTACGTGCCAGGCACCGTACGAAACACTGGGGTAGATGCAAGATAATCAGGCTGGACGCAGTCCATGCCCCACATGGGATGAACAGTCTTTATTCCCATTTTACAGATGAGGTAACTGAGGCAAAGAGAAGTCGTATCTCGCCCAAGGTCACGCAGCAGACAAGTGGCAGAGATGTAATTAGAACCCAGGCCCTCTGGCTCCCAGGCCAGGACACTTGCCACTAGGCTACGCTGCTTGCATACAGCACTCTTCAAGTGTTGTTTAAATGGTCTCTGCTGTCCCTTTGGGGAAAGTGCCCAGTGAATTAAAGCCCAAACTGCAGTGTTTTATTGACACCTAAGAAGCTTTCTGGAGTTGCATCTCCCGTTGTCCCACAGATCTGAGGTCTCCAGCTTTCTGGAATCGCATCTCCCGTTTTGTCCCACAGATCTGAGGTGTCCCACGGTCTCATAGAAACCCTTGTCCTTAGAACATCTTGTCCTCCTTCGTCCTTCTTGTCCTCCTCTTCCTCCCCCACCCTCCTCTTCCTCCCGCATCATCCTCTTCCCCCCGCCCATCCTCCCCTTCCTCCCCTACTCTCCACCTCATCCATCGTTTACTCATCTCGAATCTGCCTTTGGGAGAAGAAAAAGGCACCCTGACCTAATCCCTCCAGGTGGGTCTTGATCTGTAATAATAATCATCCTGATCGTGGTATTCATTAAGCCTTACCGTTTACTAAGCGCTGGGGTAGACGCAATATTTTCAGGTCCGACATGGGGCTCACTTGATCTGAGGATCTGTTCCGCACCTTCCACCTTTCCCTGCGACCGCGACTCCTTGATTTCTGAAATAATAATGAGTGGTATTTGTTAAGCACTTGCTAGGTGCCGAGGACTGTACTAAGTGCCGGGGTAGATCCAAGGTAATCAGGTCCCTCATGGGGCTCGCAATCGAAATAGGAGGGTAGAAGAGGTATTGAATTCCCCATTTTGCAGATGAGGGAACTGAAGTTCAGAGGAGTCAAGTGGCTTCCCCAAGGTCACACAGCCGGCAAATGGCTGGGATTAGAACCCGGGCCCTCTGACTCCCGGGCCCGTGCTCTTGCCACTAGGCCATGCGGCTCCTCGATACCGGCAGGATCCCCTTCCACGCCCCGCGGGATAAACCGTCACTACTCTGGGTGAGAGGGACGGCGTCTAGTTGTGAGGTAGATTCATATATGGTAACAAATTCTGTCTTTCGAAACGAAACGTGCTGGGTGGATGTTACCTATTATGCTCTTGAACAACTGCAAATAAATTGCAACGGATTCATCTCAAATACTCTCTTCCCATTCACCCCAGCTGGGACTAGGTATAGGGATGGGAATAGGATTTATTCTGCAGGTCCCTGTGAACTCGATAACCTAGTTTCTCAGTTAAAACCCTGACTGAGCATCTGTAAACCCCACACATTCAGGGGAAGATCCGTGCTAAGTTAAAAAGCAGAGAAGGCTGCAGTGTCAGCAGCACATTACTGAGGAAGTGCTTGCTCCTGCCAACCTAATTTTATTGAATTTTTTATGAGCGCTGCTTAGGGAAAGAGCAGGAGGAGGATTTATTTTCAAATGGCAATAACAAGCCCGGCAGTTCGCAATTCATCCCTAGCCAGCGCGGGTCCAATGTAGTGGCATTTGAACATAGATATTCTGGAGGGAATAATACTTAAATGCCACGAGGCTAACGTCTCATTTCGCCCGGATTACGAGGAGATGGAAATTTCCCTCAAAAGGCTTTTAATCTGCTAACACAGAGACCTATTTTTTTCCTTAGGCTGCGCCGAGCTGAGTTGGACGTATATTCCGTGCCAGGGAGGCGGGAATGCAGAGAGTGATGGACGATGCTTGTAGCCTCTCTCTATCCCCAGCGGCAGACCTGGGGACTTGTGACTGCTCTGCCTCTGCTCACTGCAAGACAGTTGGACAACTGAATCCTCACTCCAAGATCAGATTCACCTAATAATAATAATCGTGGTATTTCTCAAGTGCTGACTCTGTGCCGGGCCCTGGACTAAGAGCTGGGGTAGACGCAGGCGAGTCCCTGTCCCACACGGGGCTCACGGCCTTAATCCCCATTTTACTGATGAGGGAACTGAGGCCCGGGGAAGTGAATGACTGGCCCGAGGTCACACAGCGGACAAGTGGCCGAGCTGGGATTAGAACCCGGTCCTTCTGACTTCCGGGCCGTGCTCCATCCGCTAGGCACGGCGATCCAAATGTCGTCTGGAAACCTTCCTCTTCTCTCGATATGTACAGAGAGGGTCATTCTTTGGGTTCGAAGACAGTGCTCGCTCCTGAGAACTGGGTGAGTATCCCTGGAAGTGAGTCTGTGTGCAAAAAAAATAGAACGTGGTCCACTTTTACGGGAGAGATGGCACAGTCTAGTGGAAAGGGCCCGGGCTTGGGGATCAGAGGACTTGGGTTCTGATCCCGGCTCCACCACTTGTCTGTTGTGTCACCTTGGGCAAGTCACTTAACTTCTCCTTACCTCAGTTCCCTCATCCGCAAAATGTGGGATTGAATACTGTCCTTCCTCCTATTTGTCTCGTTTTTGGTGGGCTCATGTTTTGTTGGGTTCCTTTTGGCCTTTCATTTTTGGGTCTCTATTTCTAATTGTTAATTTATATGGAATTTTTATTGCCTAGCAAGAAAGTCCCTCCCGCTTCTCTTCCCCACCCCTGAGCTCTGTCATAACAAGAGGGGCTTTAGAGTCAAGCCAATTAATTAGCGCCCTGGGAAGGTAGACAAAATTGTTTGCTGGCTTGGACTCCGGCATCTGCCTTGATGATTGGCAGGGGACTGAAGTGAGTGTGACAGCTCTTCCCTCTCAGTGAGCTTCAGCCCAATCTGCCCACTTCAGCTCCTACACGCGTCCGCAGCCGCGGAAGAGAGCATTCCCAGCGCCTCCGACTCCTCCTTTCCTTTCTCAATCCCTGCTTGCCCAGATGTTTGAGCTGACCTGGTATTTGCTCTGTGGGAAAATTAAAAAATAAAAAAGGCAAGGGAAGGCATTCTGCTTCACTCCAGGTCAGACTAGTCCCTCTAAACAGGCCGGGTGAATTGGCACGGAGCCGGGCCACCGGGTGGTTTCTAGGAACGGGGCCTCTGGGGACGAGGCTTTCGGGCGTGCCGGGCCAAAGGGGGTTCGGACAAAGCGGCTTTCCTGAAATCCGGGGCCCCGGACCGCTTTTCCTGGGCACCCGACTGAGACTTTTTTGCAGGGCCAGTGCTCCGTCCCCTCCCTCTGTTCTCCCAGCTGGGAAGCAGCCATAGCCTAGTGGATCGAGCCCGGGCCCGGGAGGCGGAGGACCTGGTTTCTAATGCCGGCTCTGCCACTTACCTGCTGCCTGACCTTGGGCAAGTCAGTTCACTTCTTAGTGCCTCGGTTCCCTCATCTGCAAAATGGGGGATTAAGTACCTGTTCTCTCTCTCCGATTTAGAACGCGAGCCCCTCGTGGGACCTGTCCATCTTGGATCTACCCCAGCGCTTAGTACAATGCTTGGCGCATAGTAAGTGCTTAGCAAGTACCATTATTATTATTGTTATTCTTCTCCATCCCCTTGAACTCTTGCTCCCCAGTACATTCCCTACTATCCAGCCAAGTCCCCCTCTCCTCAGAACATCCTCTGACACCTTGGCCCTGCCCCTCGTATCCCTACTTACTGTTTCCTCACTGCCCCCCGATCCCAGCCTGCTCCGTGACCTCGGGCAAGACGTTTAACTTCTCTGTGCCTCAGTTACCTCCTCTGTAAAATGCGGATAAAAGACCTGCTCTTCCTCCCACTTCGACTGAGTCAGAGGCGCTTATTTTATTCGCCTCAACGCTTAGCACAGTGGTACTTAATTTTAATAATAATTTAAATAATATCTGGGTTCCAGTCCTGGTTCTGCCCCTGGCCTGCTCTGTGTCCTTGGGCAACTCATTTAACCTCTCTGGAGCTTGGTTTCCTCATCTATAATATAGGAAAAAAAATAATACCGGTTTCCTCTTTCCGCACAAGGACATCATGAAGATGAAATGAAATCATTGGTGTGAAAGTGGTCTGGGACAATTAAAAGTGCTACGGGAAAAAGAAGGTATTGTAATCGAACATGCTACTTTATGGGCATCTCCTCTCCTAAGCCCTTTGCTCCCCCCGACTCTCCCATCACTGTGGACAAGACTACCATCCCCCTCATCTCGTAAGCCCCAGCTTTGCCGTTATCCTCGACTCCATTCTCTGCTTCAACCTGCTTATTGGGTCAGTCACCAAATCCTAAGGTCTGTCTTCACATCGTCTCCAGAATCCTCGCCTTCTTCTCCATCCAATCCGCTCCTCTGCCGACGCGAGCACTTTTCATATCCCGTCCTGGCAGTTGAATCGGCCTCCTCGCCCACCTCCGTGCTTCCAGTCTCTCCCCTCTCCGGTCCAGATCATTTTTCTAGAAAAGCGTTCCATCTCCATCTCCTCTAAAACCTCCGGCGGCTGCCCATCCCTGTCCACGTCAAGGAGAGACTCCTTACCGTTGGCTTTAAAAGCACTCGCTCGGCTCTCTCCCTTCCACCTTACTTGGCCGATCTCCTACCACCACCCGACGGGCGCCCTTCGTTCCCCTAACGCCGACCTCCGCACCGGACCCCGGTCTTGTTTTTCTCGCCGCCGACCCGTTGTCCACGTCCTCCATCCGGCTTGGAACTCCCTCTCCCTCCGTATCTAACGTGCAGCCCCTCGCCCCATCTTCAAAGCCTTTTTAAAAATCAGATCTCCTCCGAGACGCCTTCCCAGTCTCAGCCTTCCTCTCTGTGGATGTCGCCTGTGATCTTGGGTCCGTTCTCCTTAAGCACATTGATATTCACCCCTCTCCCGGCCCCTTGCCACTTACGTGCGTATCTGTCCGTCTCCCCGTCTAGTCTGTAAGCTCCTTGCGGGCAGAGATCGTCTATACCTACTCTGTTGCCCTCTCCCGAGTGCTCGTACAGTGCTCTGCACACAGCGAGTGCTCAGTAAACACCACCGATTGATTGGAGAGAGGCCCAAGATGAAGATGATAATGGTGATATTTGTTAAGCGCTTACTATGTGCAAAGCGCTGTTCTATGCGCTGCGGGGAGATACAAGGTGATCAGCCTGTCCCCCGTGGGGCTCACAGTCTTCATCCCGGGCTTGGGAGTCAGAGGTCACGGGTTCGAATCCCGGCTCTGCCGCTTGTCAGCTGTGTGACCGTGGGCAAGTCGCTTCACTTCTCTGTGCCTCAGTTCCCTCATCTGTAAAATGGGGATTAACACTGAGCTTCACGTGGGACAACCTGATTACCCTGTATCTACCCCAGCGCTCAGAACGGTGTTAATGAGATGTACACCCCCCTGATTCTATTTATTGCTATTGTTTTTGTCCGTCCGTCTCCCCCGATTAGACTGTAAGCCCGTCGATGGGCAGGGACTGTCTCCATCCGTTGCCGAATTGTACATTCCAAATGCTTAGTACAGTGCTCTGCACATAGTAAGCGGTCAATAAATACTATTGAATGAATGAATGCTCTGCACGTAGAAAGCGCTTAACAAATACCATCATTATTGTCAATAATATAATGCAATATATATATATTACATTAACATATAATAATATTGGTATCTGTTAAGCGCTTACTGTGTGCAGAGCACTGTTCTAAGCGCTGGGGGAGATACAGGGTCATCAGGTTGTGCCACGTGAGGCTCACAGTCTTCATCCCCTTTTTACAGATGAGGTAACTGAGGCCCAGAGAAGTGAAGTGACTTGCCCACAGCCACCCAGCTGACAAGTGGCAGAGCCGGGATTCGAACCCGTGACCTCCGACTCCCAAGCCCGCGCTCTTTCCGCTGAGCCACGCTGCTTCAATATATAATTAAGGCTATATTATTAATAATAATAATGCTGGTATATGTTAAGCGCCTTCTCCGCCGCTAGTCTCCCGGCTCCGCCGCTAGTCAGCTGCGTGACCTTGGGCGAGTCGCCTAACTTCTCTGTGCCTCAGTGACCTCATCTGTCCAATGGGGATTAAAACCGTGAGCCCCACGTGGGACAAACCGATCACCTTGTATCCCCCAGCGCTTAGAACAGTGCTTTGCACAGAGTGAGCGCTTAACAAATACCACAGTTTATTTTATTTATTTTACGTGCAGAGCACTGTTCTGAGCGCTGGGTTTGGCCAGCAGGATCAAAGTGACCATCGAGGGAGCGGCTGCTGAGAGATCAGGGCAGACTTTTGGGGGTGTGGGGGTGTGTTTGAGGGGAGAGAGAGAAAGAGAGACGGGGAAGGGAGAGGGAGTGGGAAGACAAGGCCCCCTTTCGGGACCGTTATTTCCTAACAGCCCGACTCCAGTCTGCAGTCAGTGCCACCGTTACTGTCAAGGGCTGAGCCCCAAAGGTTTCCCACATGTTTGCCCTGCTAACGGCTTCTCCACGCGGGAAACCTCTAGAGCATAGCAACTAGCAGCAGCAGCTCCGGTACCGAAAAAAAAGAGCCGCCAGCTCCTTGTGGAGAAGACAGAAGGGGAGGAGCTGCGCTTGTTTGTTCTTTCTCTCTCTCTTTCCCTCCCCTCCCTCTCTCTTCTTCTTCTCTTTCCCTCACCTCTCCCCAGCTACTTGCTACTGCTGTGCCATCGGCTCCAAATACGTCATTCAAGCGTGCGTCTGTCATCCTTAACGGTTTCTCTTCCTTCTTAGCTCGTTTTAATTCATTATGGTATCTGTTAAGCGCTCACTATGGGCCTAGCACTGTTCTAAGCGCTGGGGTCGTTACAAGGTAGTCAGGTACTCCCACGTGGGGCCCACGGTCTTCATCCCCGTTTGACAGATGAGGTCACTGAGGCCCAGAGAAGTTCGAGTGACTTGCCCAACGACACACAGCAGACCCCCGATTAGACTGTAAGCCCGTCAAACGGCAGGGACTGTCTCTATCTGTTGCCGACTTGTTCATCCCAAGCGCTTAGTACAGTGCTCTGCACATAGTAAGCGCTCAATAAATACTATTGAATGAATGAAACAAGTGGCGGAGCCGGGATTAGAACCCACGACCTCTGACTCCCAAGCCCGGGCTCTTTCCGCTGAGCCACGCTGCTTTTTGTCTCTTTCCTCCCGTCTCTTTGTCTTTCACCAACTTTCTCTATCTACTTCTTCTGTCTTTCTGTTGTTGCTTTTCCCCCCCGTCTGTCTTTTTCTCCGTTTCGATCTTTCCTTTTGTCTACCACCATTGTCCTTCCCTGTGTAAGCTCTGCCCTTTGGAAGCCCAACTCCAATTCCCGAAAGTACAGCCACTTTATCTTTTTTGCCCTTGTTGGTCACAGTTGGGAAAGAAAATTCGACCCATCAAATCTCCCCCCCCCACCTTTTTCTAGCATTTGTTAAGCGCTGACTATGTGCTAGGAACGAGCTAATCGGGTTGGACAAAGTCCACGTCCTACATGGGGAATCACAGTCTTCATCCCCATTTTCCGGATGAGGTAACTGAGGCACGGAGAAGGTCATCCAGCAGACCACACAAGTGGTGGAGCTAGGATTAGAACCCAGGTCCTTGACTCCCAGGCCCAGGATCTCTCCAGTAGGCAGGTTGATACCCTCCATCACGTGGACAAAATATGGCGGCAGACGGAGATAGAGGCCCTCACTTACCCGCCGCAGTGACCGAGACCGGCACGGCCGGTGGTCAGATAGAAACGTGGGTGGAGGAGAGTCTTCCCAAAATGGGACTTGGCTTCCCGGGGGACGGAGGAGACCAATTCGAAGGAGACGAATCGGGGAGAGAAGGAAATTGCACCTGGACCTGCACCCTTTATTCACCCCTCGCTCAGCCCCGAAGCACTTACGTACATATCCGGGATTTATTTCTATTAATGTCCATCTGCTTCTCTAGACTTTAAGCTTGTTGTGGGTAGGGAATGTGTCTACTACCTCCCTTATATTGTACTCTCCTAAGTGCTTAGTACAGTGCTCTGCACATAGCAAGCTGTCAATAAATCCTCACCTCCGACAATCTAATTCTCTTCCCCTCTTCAAATCCCTACTTAAAGCTCACTTCCTCCAAGAGGCCTTCCCACGCTGAGCTCCCCCCTTTTTCCCTCTGCTCCCTCTAACCTCCCGCTTCACCTCTCCGCAGCTAAACCCTCTTCTCCCCCCTTTCCCTCTCCTCCTCCCCCGTCCCACCCCCTCGGCACCGTACCCGTCCGCTCGACTGTATATATCTTCATCACCCTATTTGTTTTGTTTAATGAGATGTATATCACCCTGATTCTATTTATTTGCCACTGTTTTTATGAGATGTTCTTCCCCTCGTCTCTATTTATCGCCATCGTTCTCGTCTGCCCGTTTTCCCCCGATTAGACCGTAAGCCCGTCACAGGGCAGGGACCGTCTCTATCTGTTGCCGATTTGTCCGTTCCAAGCGCTTAGTACGGTGCTCTGCCCACAGTAAGCGCTCAATAAATACTAATGAATGAATAGATCTGATCGATCGATTAAGGGAGGGGGAGGAAAAGAAGATGAAAGTAAAAATAGATGAGCGGATGCGGCGGACCATAAGGGTCAATGGAGATGAGGGAACCTAGAAGGGATAGAAAATGCAGAGGAGAGAGAAATTTGCCTTTCTCTGCTTCTCTGTTTCCGCCTTGGCCTTTCTGTAGCGCTCTCTCTCTCTCTCTCTCTGCTTCTCCGGCACACTCTTCGTCTTTCCGTCTCGCATCTGCCTCATTCCGTTACTCTGGCTCCGTCTTTCACAGCGTTTGCTATTCCGGCAGTTTCTGGAATTTTTTTTTTCCCTCTCCGCATTAGGTTGGGCTCAGTTGTATACAGTAGCAGATCACTGCTCCATTCCCTCCGTACCGGATGAAAAGTGTTGGCGAGCCTCCCGGATGCCGCGCGATTGCCGTGCCGTAGATCCGGCTTGCGGCAAGCGGCCCTCGGGACACCGCCTGCTTATGGTGTCGTGTCGCGGGTTCTAGGTTCGTGCAGAGAGACGGTTTGAAGGAGCCAGTTCGATTCACTTGCCCCAGCGGTACCGGAGGGAGATCGGGTCACAGAGTAGTTTGCTATTCTGGTTCTTTCCTTTGGGAGTGTGTGTGGGAGGGATGCGGTTTCCTCCTCTTAGGGGCAACATATGTTGTTGCATAAATTTTCACAGCTGGTAATAGCTAGCAGATTGTATAACTAGCAAAGATCCTTTTCTACAAATGGTGGATGTCCCGGTCACCCTTTCCGATTTTGCGTTCTCGGGTGTTCTGCTCTCTGGCTCGCTGTTTCGGTCTCTCCGATTGGCTTCTCGTGTCTCAGGTTGTGCGTTCCTGTAGAAGGCATCTACGTGTTTGAGGGTTTCCCTCTTTGGGTGCGATTCTTGTGTGTGACTAAGTGTCTGTCCGTCTCTGGGTGGGTTTCCTCGTAGGTATATCCGCCTGTCAGCGTGCTCTCGGGTCTGTGAGGGCAGCGCGGTCTAGTGGAAAGAGCTCGGTCCCGGGAGTCAGAGGACCTGTCTTCTTATTCCGGATCCGTCACCGGGAGGCCTTGGACAAGTCGCTTAACATCTCTGTGCCTCAGTGTCCTCATCTGTAAAATGAGAATTAAAGCCTACTCCCTTCTACTTAGCTATAAGTCCCATGTGGGACAGGGACTATGTCCAACCTGATTATCGCCCCCGGCACTTAGTACAGTGCCTGGTACATAGTAAGCGCTTAACAAATGCAATACAAAAAAAAAAATTCAACCAAATCGATGCCGGTTATCTGTTGACAACCAAAAGAGGGGGCCTGAGGTAGTGTGTGTATATGGGTGTGCATGTGTGAGTGTGTATGTGACCTGCGATAAAGAGAGATTGCTATGAAAGGGAGGAGTAGGGACAGGGGCCATTCCCTCCCAGCCTTAGAAGCCGGTCTTCAGGGTGAAGGACCTGTTAGTTGAGCCCCAAATGCTTCTCGTGCCTCATCTACATTCCGAGTCTGTCACGGGATGGTGGTAGAATATTATCAAGATCATCTTGGGGTGTACTACAGAGAAATCCCCACCCGGATATGAATTGCCAGGGACACTGAAACCCAGGTGTAGAATGACAGATGATCCGAACTCAAAAGGGAAAGAAAATGTCCAAGTCTGACTGTGGGGGTGGGGGCGGGGGTGGTCTGTGTCAGCATGGGAGAGCGGATGTCTGCTAGTGTGTGAGTGGGTAAGTGAGCAGCGTGGCTCAGCGGAAAGAGCCCGGGCTTGGGAGTCAGAGGTCATGAGTTCGAATCCCCGCTCTGCCACTTGTCAGCTGTGTGACTTTGGGCAGGTCACTTAACTTCTCTGTGCCTCAGTTACCTCATCTGTAAAATGGGGGTGAAGACTGTGAGCCTCAGGTGGGACAGCCCGATTACCCTGTATCTACCCCAGCGCTTAGAACAGTGCTCTGCACATGGTAAGCGCTTAACAAATACCAACATTATTATTATTATTAAGTGCCTGCCTGGGTCAACACGAGTCTTGGCATCCGTCGGTCTCCTTGGCTTGATTCTTTTGGTCTGAGATATTGGAAGGGCAGCAGCTCAGAGATTCCTAATTCAACTCTTCCCCATGAAACCCCTCCCGAGGTCCTGGGGCTTGGGGTATCCCAGTTAGACCCGTGGAACAGGGTATATGTCTGACCTGATTATCCTGTAACTACCCCAGAGCTTAGTACGGTGCTTGGCACATAGTAAGTACTTAACGAATACTATATACTATCATCACGAGTATTATTATCTGACAGATCGTCATTCTCTCCACGATCAAAACCCAGCTGAAATCCCCCTCTAGACCGTGAACTCGCTGTGGCAGGGAACGGGTCTACCAACTCTATTATCTCGAACTCACCCAAGCTCATAGTACGGGGCTCCGCACACAGTAAGCACCCAATATATGTAAAACGGGGATTCGGTACCCGTTCTCCTTCCTTCTTAGACCGTGAGCCCCACGTGGGACAGAGAATCTCTGACTTGATTCACTTGTATCTATCTCAGTGCTCAGAACAGTGCCTGACCCAAAGTAAGTGCTTAATAAAGACCATAACTATAATTATTATTATGAGTGCAAAAGGAGTTTGGCTAATTTCATGGATAAGTGGTCCATCGTGGATTACTAGAGGGAATATGAGGATGTTAGAGGTCTCTCCGTAAGCACTAGGGCACGGTAAGTACTTAATAAGACTATTACTACCGCTATTACTGCTGAACTCTTCTCGAACCTATTGATATTTTCCATCCGCACAACTTCCTGGCATAATGCATTTCAAGTGTTTACTACCTGCTGCGTAAAGAAGTTTCCTTTTGTTTGTCTCGAATCCACCATCTTCTAGTTTTAATGGGCATCCTTTAGTCCCGGTACTGTGGAATTTGGGGAACAGGAATTGGATCCTGTCCACATCCTTGGTGATTTTACAGATTTTTGTAGAACCGTCTTAGCGTACAGAGACCATTTGAGTAGACAAGAGGAAAAATGACTTTACTTTGAAGGGAGATTAACACTGAAGCAGACTGTAAAGGGAGGCTGTGACTATTTAGAAATAAGATGGACAACCGTTCATCTCCGATGGAGGCATAGATCTGGACCAGATGACATCTTGACTTCCTTCCGACTTCCAACTGACGATGCCGTTGCCGACGGGTTTCACGGAGAAGCAGCGTGGCCTAGTGGAAAGAGCACGGGCCTGGGAGTCAGAGGACCTGGGTTCTAATGCCGGCTCTGCCAATTACTTGCTGTGTGACCTTGGACAGGATGCTTTACTTGGTGCCTCAGTTTCCTCAACTGTAAAATGGGGATTCGGTAGCTGTTCTCCCTCCTACTTAGACTGTGAGCCCCATGTGGGACAGGAACTGTGTCCAACCTAATTAACTTGTATCTAGCCCAGGGCTTAGAACAGTTTTGGACACATAGTAAGCCTTTAACAAATACTATAGAAAAAAAGTTTCTACCGCTTTCGCAAACGACTCAATCTACTCCTTAGCATAAAACATCCCCTGGTTTCCCAGAAATCCCCTGTTGGCAAGCATCTATGGACCCTTTCACTATCAATCCGTAGATCCCGTTAGAGCAGGGGGGGGGGTTCTCAGTCTTTCTTTGAAGTGACTAAGCTAATATCTCCTGCTCTGCTTTAATGCAGCCTTGAGCCCTACAAACCCAGCCATTTTGGTGGAAATGTTTTATCATGCAAGCCTCACATTGGCTAATTAGGTGATAAATCACCTCTCCGATTGAATGAACTAAAATAGGCTTGGGATTGGAAGAAAGGAGACAAAAAACCAACAACAGGTGAATCCAGGAATTTGATTCATGAGAAAAACTAGTTGAGGCTGTAATGAATAGAGGATTTCAGTGAAGTCCACGTTTCCGGTGATAATTAACTCCTCTTCCCAACAGAATTATTGTTCTTGTTTTCTCCGTGTACAGGTTTGTGTCGCTCCCTGATGAAGACTAAGCGTGTTCTATAAAAACCTGGAACATTAAACTCTTCTGGGACTCAGAGAGTAAACATATTTGACTGGGCTTGCTTGAATGCTGTCTTGGACAGTGAAGCTCCAGATCCCAGCCGAAGTTGGGCAATGACAATAAATCCAATGAGGATTTAGTCGCTGTAGGCTTTTCTTTGGTTTTAGACCCCAGGGATGGCCATATAACTACCTGGGAATTACAGTAAAAGTGGAAAACATGATGTTCAATTAGAGCAAATCAAGGCAAAAGTATCACCGATGGGAATGAACTCCCAAGTCTTCGAATTTGGATTCAGACATTTTTTTTTTTCCTCAAAGCCAATTAAAGCAACAAGAACCTCAAGATAGAGACTGCCTACAAATGACCCGCTAGAGGATCCTGAATGTAAGAGTCACTGCTTTCTGCCTGGTCAACATAAAAACCAGTCGTAATTGCCTTCTTTCCATTCACCCTTGGTTTTACTTGTCCTGCTGTGTGACTTCCAGTTCCTTCATAGGCGTTTTCTCACAACTTCATGCCACAGAGCGGGAAGCAGCCGTGTTATTTGTGTAGATTACCCTGGACCAACCCCTCTTTTACCACCGCTTTGCACACCACTATCCGAGGTAGGAGGCAACTGAGCCAGCACTTGATAATAATAATCGAATGACCCTGGGATTGGAGTTTAGAATCAATTAACAACTGTAAGATCCTTGAAGACAGAGAACGTGTCTCCCTTGGCATTATCTTCGACTCATCTCTCTCACTCAACCCACATATTCAATCTGTCACGAAATCTTGCGGGTTCTACCTTCACAATGTCTCTAAAATCCGCGCTCCGCTCTCCATCCAAACTGCTACACGTTAATCCAAGAACTTTTCCCGTCCCTCCTTAATTACTGCGTCAGCCTCCTCGCGGACCTCCCCGCCTCCTGTCTCTTCCCCGCTCCAGTCCATGCTTCACTCTATTGCCTGGATCATTTTTCTACAGAGCCGCTCAGCCCATGTTTTCCCATTCCGCAAGACCCTCTAGTGGTTGCCCGTCCACCTCCGCATCAAACAGAGACTCCTCACCACCGGCTTTAAAGCAGTCAGTCGCCTTTCCCCTCCCCATCTTACCTCACCGACTTCCTACTACAACCCAGCGTGCTCAGTCAGCTCCTTTAGCACCAATTTACTCACTAAATCTCACCTATCTTGCTGCCGACTCCTCTTCACATCCTGCCTCTGGCCTGGAACTCCCTCCTCCTTCATATCTGACAGATGGTCACGCTTCCCCCACCTTCTAAGCCTTATTTAAAATCACATCTCCTCCAAGAGGCCTTCCTCGACTAAGCCCTCATTTCCCCTACTCCCTCTCCCTTTAGCGTCACCCTTGCATTTGGATTTGTACCCTTTATTTACCCCACCCTCAACAAATCTGTCATTTATTTTAATGTCTCTTTCGCCGTCTAGGCTGTAAGCTCCCAGTGGCCAAGGAAGTGTCTACCAACTCTGTTGTATTGTACTCTCCCAAGTCCAGTGTTCTGCACCCACTAAGCGCTCAAATACAGTTGATCGATCAATTAATCCATCAGTGCACTTCACCCAACATACCTAGACGCGTCTGCGGTAGCGTTCTCTACGACCCGGAAGAATCCGCGACCCGGCCTTCTAAGATCCAAAGATTTAGCAAGAGGGATACAAAAAAGATCCTGTCCACAACTTGATAAGACCTGAATACGAACACAACTTTGAGAAATCCCTGGCCTGCTTCACCATGCAATTTCAAAATGATCATCTGTCTTTTCAAAGCAAGAAGTGTAAACCTTTGGAAAAAACCAAAATGGAGTAAGTTCACTCTCTTGAGGTCAGCCAGTCAGTTTGTTCAATATATATTTACTGAATACATAGGATATGATAAAGAATAGACAAAGTCCCCACCCTTGGGATGCTTACAGTCTAATAGAGGGAACAAGGTGGCAAACACGCAATTGACATAAATGTGGATGTAAACGATAGAGTTTGGAGTAAGAAGATAGTGGAGCAAGAATAAGTTTAGTCCTCTGAAATCTGCAAGACTTTACTCTGTGGGGTATTTCAGACCCCGACCAAGGGCAGAAAGGAAGGGAAAAGGCTTCTAAACGGGGTTAGCAAGGTTGTTTGATCAGTTCTCCAGTCCTCTTGCCGTTG
This sequence comes from Ornithorhynchus anatinus, assembly GCF_004115215.2. NCBI lineage: Eukaryota > Metazoa > Chordata > Mammalia > Monotremata > Ornithorhynchidae > Ornithorhynchus > Ornithorhynchus anatinus. The sequence goes on from NC_041751.1 coordinate 31,599,076, forward strand.
CCACTGGCAGCTCTGCTCAGAGCACGTAATAGCTTGGGCGCTCCGTTTGATTTGACAGGTGACGGTTTGAGGTCTCTTCCTGGCTGATGCAATTCAGTTCGGCAGCTTAATTGCTCTGATCTCTTTTGGTGGCCCCTATGTTTAAACCGACAGATTGCCACACTTCATTTTCTGACGAGAATAAGACCGTTATTTCTAAGGCCGCTCTAATCATGACCATTTAGTCCATTTTAAGCAAACCCAGATTTGTCTGTTCTTAGCCTTGAAAATGCAGAAGAGGAGGAGGAGGAGGAGGAGGAGGAAAGTGATGGCCAACCTGTCTCACAAAACTCATTTGGGGGAAGGAGAGCAGGTCAGCCTGCAGCCCAAAGTTCCTCTGAGAAGCAGTCCAGACAGTTTGGGGAATTCTTTTCCTGCCCCAAGATGTATAACGATTTCTTCGACACAGATAAAGTAGGTGAATATTATTCGCGGAGACGGTTCCAAAGGGACCTGCCTGAAAGGGAGGCTCTGTCAAATCCCGCAGTTTAAAATATCCCAGTTCCCTGGGAGACATTTTTGCACATTTCCTCACATTATTTCCATAATGAGTCCAGCTACCTTGGTTTCAAGAGTGCTCTTTGTCTCCATGTATCTTCTGCTTCAATTGGATCTTGCTGTGAAGTCACAATTGCTGGAGTAGTTACAGTTAAACCCAAATTCATTGTTCAGATAATGGCAAGCTACCTAGTTTTATAAAAAAAAAAAAAATAATTTACCGATTATGAGCTCAACTGGTTTGACTCTTCCCTTCTCACCCAACAGGACCCGGGTAAGTGCTCTCCAGAATGCGGAGGCCTCTGCTCCTCCAGGGCTTCAGTGGACCAGAAATAGTGGACACGTTTCCTGCCCAAGGAGAGTGAGTGTAAGGTGGGTGAAAAAAGCAAGGAGATGGAGGTTGCGAGGGGCGGTTTTGGCAAAAAAGTAGCTTGCCTGGTTTCGAATAGGCAACGTGCACATGCCTCTGAAACTTTACTAAAGGATCGATCAATCGGTCATATTTACTGAGTGTCTACTGTGTGCACAGCACTGTACTAAGCACTTGGGTGAATAATTGTTACCCAGTTGGTAGGCGTGTCCACAAGGAATTTACAGACTAGAGGATCTACAGGATCTCTACTAGACTGGGGTGGCATCTCTCTCCTTGGAAAATGATTTGGAGAGAATGAGAAAGCTTGCTGGGAAATCGATAGTATTTGTTGAGTCCCTACTGGGTGCAGAGCCCTATACTAAGCTTTTAGGGAAGAGTAGATTCTAGATTCTACTAGAGCTAGAAAACCCGTTCTCTATGACCTTAGAATCTACTGAAGAAGATGGACATAACATACAAATATGAGGACAAAGTGTTCAAAGGATAGAGTATGTAAATCGATACGTGCAAGCGAGAGATTATGAGTGTGAAAGTACTAAGGTGGTGTAGAAGTGCTAAGATCACAGTAGGGAGGAGATGGCATTGCAGAATGAATCCATCCGTAATATTTATCGAGCACTTACTGTGAGCAGAGAATAAGATAAGTGTTTGGATTACTATGGTAGCCATCTGGATGGAGATGAAAGGGCGACTTTTAGCAATGAGATGGTTGAACCGGCAGGATTTGGTGACAGATTGAATATGTGGGTTGAATGAGAGAGATGAGTCGAGGATAACGCCGAGGCTATGGGCTTGTGAGACAGGAAGGTGGGTGGTGCTGTCTACAGTGATGGGAAAATCAGTGGGAAGGTGGGGTTTGGGTGGGAATATGAGGAGTTCTGTGAACTCTTTTAAAGACCGGGAAAGCCATAGTCTGGCAGACTGAAGAGAGGCAGTTTCAGGCAGGAGGAAGAGCGAGAGCGGGGATTGGAGGTGGGTGTTAAGAAGATAATAATAATCATTATGGTATCTATTAAGCTCTATGTGCCAGGCACCGTACTAAGTGCTGGGGTGAATAGAAGCAAATCGGTTTGGAAACAGTCACCGTCCCATGTGGGACTCACGGTCTCAATCCCCATTTGACAGATAAGCTCGGTGGAGTGGGAGAGTGAGGACTCGGGGAACGGCAAGAGAAGCACGTGGAGCGGTAAGAGGGAGAGAGAGCCGACGAAACGGGTAAGCGCCAGGAATGGGCGAATGGGAATAAATGGAGGAAGGTGGAACTGTTCGAGGAAGGGGATAATTGAGATTGGCAGCTGGAAGGGAAAGACGAAGATACCGGTGCTTGCGGTAGCCCACTAATGGTTCGGGGTCAAATTTGGTTTTGAATTGTAATTATGGCTCGACTGACTGACTACCAAGGGAGAAGTGAGGAGTTTGGCTGCTGTGAGCGGTTCTCATAGATAACAGGTCATTTTTTTCCACACACGTAGGTCCTAGCGAAGGCGTATCGCTTTTAAGCCTCCAATGGTTGTTCCTTTGCAACTGACCCGTCAGTGTTCTGAGAATTCCCCCCAGGCTCTTTCTGATGTGTATGACCCAGAAAGGAAACGTGCTTCACAAGATGCGTCACACTGTCAAGTTTTCAATTGTCAGGTAGAGTAATACACTCTTACAAACATTCGAACTGGACATTTCTAGAGGGCTTTTTCTCCAAGCAGTTGGAATTCAAAGGTAAACGACTGAGATCAAAAAGCAAATCAAAATATCCTTGAATATAGGTAATGACTGTGGGTTGGATAATATATTCCAGCTCTATTAAGCAATCATCTTCCCACTGGCTGTGCTCCTGATTGAACTCTGATTGCAGTTTACAGTTGTGAGTGAAGTCGATTTTTTTTTTTTTTTTTTTGCCAGAGCCCAGTTCCAGAGAATATCTGTTTTGCAGTCGGTAGAAACCAAAGCATGATTTTTGTATGTCGGCTAAGGCCACGGAGGCCTACGATAGTGTCGGGATCCTCTAAATTCCTTAGCACGATTACTCTCAATCACTCGATCGATCGATTGTATTTATTAATCACTTATTGCGTCCAGAACACTACTGCGAACTTGGGACAGTACAGTATAACAACCTTGGTAGACACCTTCCCTGCCCATAATGAGCTCACGGTCTACTTGGACAGTAGATTAAGATTAGTCTTAATCTTATTGTCTTCCATTTTTCTTGGAGGCTTCTTGGATGGTTTCCTCTCCTTCAAACATAATGATAATGATAATGTTGGTATTTGTTAAGCGCTTACTATGTGCAGAGCACTGTTCTAAGCGCTGGGGGGTAGACACAAGGGAATCAGGTTGTCCCACGTGGGGCTCACAGTCTTAATCCCCATTTTCCAGATGAGGTAACTGAGGCCCAGAGAAGTGAAGTGACTTGCCCACAGTCACACAGCTGACAAGTGGTGGAGCCGGTATTCGAACCCATGACCCCTGACTCCAAAGCCCGTGCTCTTTCCACTGAGCCACGCTGCTTCTCTGCTCAAGTCTCACACGTTAGTGTGTAAATTCCCTGTGGTCAGGGAATGTGCTTAACAAAGACCAGTGCTCAGTACAGTGGACTGCATTCAGCCGGTGCTCGATAAATACCATTCTAGCTATAAAAAGAAGAAAACTTTTCTGAATCCCACGGCTCCTTCCAGATACCTTCCCAACTCCCTGCTCCCTGTTTGTCCAACCTCCTTGAATGAATGTACGTACCCACTGCCTTCACCCCCTTCCACCGACGCTTTTCTTAACCTATTACAATCAGGTTTTCACTCCCTTCACTCTACCGATTCTGCACTTCTCAGCGTCATAAATGATCGTCTAGCCAAGTCCCACAGATTCTCTTCTCCTTAACCTCCTGCCTGCCATCGACACTGTTGACCACGTCCTCCTCACCAGTTTTCTTTCCCGAATGCTGCTTTCTGGGATTGCCACATCACTCCAGGTCTTTAGGAGCAGGGCTTGGACTCAGGGCACAAGCTCCTCCAATCGATCGATCGGTCAATCGGTGACATTTATCGAGCACTTACTGTGTGCAGAGCACAGTACTAAGCGCTTGGGAGAGTACAGTGCAACGGACTTGGTAGACGTGTTCCCTGCCCGCAGAGAGTTTAGAGACTAGAGTCGGTCCGGTAATAATAACGACGGCATTTGTTAAGCGCTTACTATGTGCCGAGCACTGTTCTCAGTACCGGGGTAGATACAAGGTTATCACGTTGTCCCACGAGGGGCTCACTGTCTTAATCCCTATTTTGTACAGATGAGGGAACTGAGGCCCAGAGAAGTTAAGTGACTTGCCCAAGGTCCCACAGCAGACAAGGGACGGAGGCAGGATTAGAACCCATGACCCCCGACTCCGAAGTCCGTGCTCTTCCCACTAAGCCACGCTGCTTCTGGTGCTCTAGCTTGCTTGGCTTGGAAGCGATATCGATGCCAAGTGTGAACGTCCTCGGATGCGTCCGAAGTGGATCAGCTCTTGGATCTTCTAGCGATTTGCCTTTCGTCAGTCTTGAAGCTCCCGAGAAGACAATCCAAAAGCTGTTCCACATGCACGGGTGACGTTATCTTAAAAGCATCCCCGATTCTGCTGAGCTCTCTAGTTTTTTTGGATTAAGATTCACTGCTTTTCTATTTAAGCGTTGATGGAGAGCTCCTCTTTGTCGGTCTTTAATCTTTCGGTATCGATCTTCTGTTGGGAAATCTGGTACGGTTGACTCTGTGCCGTCATCAATTTAGCATCCACTTGAAGCCATATAGCTGAGCAAATGAGCCGGTGATTAGTAATCATCAATTCCTAGTGCAGCGCGGGGAATTTGGACATCTTTGCGATTCCAGGTGTGAGTAATGGAAATATCGGTGAAACGCTGAAACGCGTAGGCCGATCCTGTTTTAAATGAGTCTCGGTCGAGTCGCGAAGACTTCGGGGCCAAAAACCCGGTGCAGAGGAATTCGTCGACCGTTCGGCGGTGTGTGTTGTCCTTACAGTGTGCAGGGCGTTGCACTAAGCCCTCGGGAGAGTACGGCACAAGAGTTGGTAGACGCCTTCCCCGCCCACAAGGAGTTCAAAGTCCAGAGGGATTAATCTTATGTATTTTTTTGATGGGAGAAAATATTAGATAATAAATTTGCGTTCTGCACATTTGCTCAGGAGGGAGTTGCCACTGGGATGATCTTTTATTCTCCTTCCTAGATGACGTTTTTATTTCAGAGGTTCATGTTTCTTTCAATAGCCGACGTTAAAGTCACTGAGCGAGATAAGCCCGTCTCCTCTAGGGATATCATTCCTCTGCCTCCCGGACCCCTGTGCTTTCCGCTAAGTGACGCTGCTTCCCTTTGCCCTCTTAGCCTCTCCCCTCGGTCCCCCATCTCTTACTCCCCTGCCCGGGAACGTGCTAAATCTGGATCTCGTTGTACCTCGGAACTCAGCATTCCTCGGTTAAGCACTGTTCTGAGCGCCGGGGCAGATACGAGCTTATCAAACTGGATACGGTCCCTGTCCCACACAGGGCTCACGGTCTCCATCCCCATTTTACAGATGAGGGAACTGAGGCCCCGAGAAGTGAAGTGATTTGGCCAAGGTCCCGCAGCAGCCAAGCGGGGGAGCCGGGATCAGGACCCGGTTCCTTCTGACTCGCGGGCCCGTGCTCCGTCCACTCGGCCGTGCTGCTTCTCCTGAGTCGATCAGGAGATGGTTGGCAGGAGAAAGAGATGGGTTGGGGGGAGGTTGGAGGTGGGGGTCGTGGTGGAGGCGATTTTTAAACTCGAACCCTGTCGCGACCCGTCCCCGAGGACGTCTCCGTCTGTCAGCCAGCCGCGGGTTCTTGGGCTCCCAGGTTGTCTCCAGTTCTAATCTTTCCATAATGCTCCGACCCCGGTCATTCCGGGCCTGGAAGCTCCACGCCCTCTGGCTCTGGGTTCTGGGGTTGAGGGACTGCAGAGGGGGAGGAGCTTCCTGCACTGACTCTAGTCCAGTCCCCCCCCCCCCCCAGTCCCCCCCAGATCCTGCTTCATAATAATAATTATAATGGTATTCGTTAAGCACCTACTACGTGCCAAGCACTGTTCGAAGAGCTGGGGTAGATACAAGCTGATCAGGTTGGACAGAGTCCGTGTCCCACGTGGGGCTCCCGGTCTTAATCCCCATTTTACCGATGAGGTAAGCGAGGCACGGAGAAGTGAAGCGACTTGCCTGAGGTCACCCGGAAGATCAGTGGCGGAGCCAGGAACAGAACCCGGGTCCTTCTGACGCCCAGGCCCGGGCTCTATCCGCTAGGCCATCTGTCCGGCCCTAGGCCTTGGTACCTCCAGCCTGTCTCTGGCTCCGTCGCCTCGTGGAATGACATCGGCGTGCTGCTTCGGGGCCGGTGGCCCTATCTCTCTTCCCTGCTGGCATGCGCAGCCCCAAAGCACACACATTTCAGAGACAGATGCTCTAAGCGGAATATTTATATAGATTATAAACATATACACATGCAGTGTACTCAGAACTGAAATTTATTGTAGTCCCCCTGCAGAGACCTGTGTAACCCAGCAGATGGAGTAAGATAAACAGCAAATGCACCGAGATGGAAATAGAGGCTTAGGATGCTCACCGGATTCCAGCGGGAATCCTGGGAAAAAGTGAATTGCGCGGAATGGCTAATAGTATCGATTTAGGGCAGATCAAAGTGAGATGAGACCCTGACCCGGCCAGCTGGGGCTAGGGGAGGATACTCTCTCTGCTTCTTCAAATCATCTGGGTGGAGATGCACTGGGCTGCATTCGCGAGGTGACCCAATTTTTCTCTCTGAACACGACTCCGGAGCTTTAAGGGTTGAGTGACTCTGGATGTGTTGGATAAAACGATGACCGAGACCGCAGGGGGCAAAATAAATGTCATTTTGACTCAGAGTTGCCTCGAACTCCATGTTTTTCAAGGGGAGGGATGTTAGCGGCCTCGTCCCCCCCCTTAAACTGAAGTACGGCGATCTGCAGCTGGCTCGCTCTTTCCTATCTCATCTCTGTCGGATCCTATCCCATCTCTACTGCACCCTAAGGAGAGTGGTCATTCATCCGGTTTTCAAAAGAAGCAGCTCGGCTCAGTGGAAAGAGCACGGGCTTGGGAGCCCGAGGACGCGGGTTCTAATCCCGGCTCGGCCACTTGTCTGCTGTGTTACGTTGGGCAAGCCACTTAACCTCTCTGTGCCTCAGTTACCTCATCCGTAAAATGGAGATTAAGACTGCGAGCCCCACATGGGTCAACCTGATTACCACGTTTCTACCCCAGTGCTCAGAACAGTGGTGGGCACATAGTAAGGCCTTAACAAATACCATAATTATTATTATTATTATAACCCATCTTTCCCTGTCCAGTAATGATACAAAACCAGATACATTTAGTTCCAGGATTTTAATTTTAAGCACCCAATCTCCCCCATCTTTATCTTTTTTAATTTATTTATATCGACGACTGTCTCCCCCTCTAGACTCTAAGCTCCTAGCGGGCAGGGAACCGTCTACCGACTCTGTTGTACGGTGCTCTCCCCAACGCTTAGTACAGTGCTCTGCACACAGTAAGCGCTCAATAAATGATTGGTTGATCTGGGCTCTTGCCGCTGAGTCCCGCAGCTTGGAAGTGGGATCTGTGTTTGTAGGGATCTGGGAGGGGAATTCTCTCCCCGTATTCAGTCTCCTATCTCTTCTTGCCTCCAAGACGGCTCCACTTGGAGCTTCAAACTCAACAAGTCTAAAATTGAACGGCTCATCTTTCCTTCTAAACCTTCCCTTCCTCTTTCTTTTTTCATCTCTGTTGATAGCACCCCCTCCCCTTGACTCCGACTCCACAAAGCTTAGTGTCATTTTTGACTCCCCACTGCCTCTCAGTTCTCACATTCGAACAACTGTCAAATCCTGCCAATTTTCCCTCCCAAAGTTTTGCCCCATTTTCCCGCCCCTTTCTCTCCACCCAGTCACTATTCTCATTCAAGCACTCATCACATCAGGAGGTATCGACCTCCTCCTTGACCTCCCGAAGATCCCCAGATCTAGGGTACACCCCTTTTCTAGGATGCATGACCAGTTACAGGGCTTTTTTTTTTTTTGCCTGGAGTGGAGTTCTCCTCCCCAGGGAGGGTCTCCTAGCATATGCTCATGCTTTTCAGGGGACACAAGAAGTGGTAGAGATCAAGAAGCATCTTGATCTAGAGTATGGGCCTGGGAGTCAGAGGAGGACCTGAGTTCTCGCAATCTAGCATCAATACAGTGGGGATTCAATACCTGTTCTCCCTCCTACTTAGACTGTGAACCCCATGTGGGAAAGGGACCGAGTCCTACTTGATTAACTTGTATCTACCCCAATACTTAGAACAGTGCTCGACACCTAGTGAACGCTTAACAGATATAATTATTATTATTCTTTCTGTCAAGTAGGGAGAAAGAAGGGGGAGAGGAGGAGAGCCGAAGTGAAGTGGCACATGCTGGTCACATACTCTTAATGACATATTTTCAGAATTTTTACCTCCCGTAGATGGGGTTTTTTTCTCCCCCCCGGAACTAATATGAACGGAAACAAGGAGGCACTGCAAGTCAAATGTGAAAGTCTCAAAGAGAATACAGAATAAATGAAATGTTTGATAGAAAATGTATGGCGAAGAGCATTTGATTCTTATTTTAAAGGAAACACTGAAGTTCCATTCCCAATAGCTTCCAAATCTAATCATATAAAAGAGATCGCATAAGCCCAGAATTGAATGGAAAATACCTTTTGGAGTTGCTCTGCGGATTAAACACCTTCCCCAGATATTCCCACCCCTCATTTTCTTTTTTTAGTCGAGTCAGGAAAATCGCCTTAGCTGCCTGCTGGTAATCATTGACTAGACTCTAGTTGTCTTTTGGGCCATGGGACAACTGAACAGTAAGTTAGCTGTTAGATGACTCTGGAGATCCTAGGGAAAAAAGGAGGGATTTGGGAATAAAACCTACATTTACTGGCCTTTTCAATACAGTAGCAGGGTTGACTACAGAACCCACAGAAGGGCTGCTACTGAATCTTGGGAGGGACAGAGCTGCATCCCTCTGAGAACTAATAATAATAATAATTGTGGTATTTGTTAAGCGCTTATTACATGCCAAACATGGGGGATAAAAGCAAATTGGGGTGAACACAGTCTCTTTCCCACGTGGGGCTCACAGTCCCGATCCCAAGAGGTAACTGAGGCACTGAGAAGTAAAGCGCCCTGCCCAAGTTCACGCAGCAGGCACGTGGCGGAGCCGGGATTAGAACCCCTTCTGACTTGGATGTGCTCTGAAGTACAGTGCTCTGCACACGGTGGATGCCCAATAAATACGACTGATTGATCGATGTAACGGGCCTCAGCTTCTGGGGCAAAATATTCGGGCATCCATTAGGTAATGATAATAATAATAATGCTGGTATTTGTTAAGCGCTTACTATGTGCAGAGCACCGTTCTGAGCGCTGGGGTAGATATGGGGTAATCAGGTCGTCCCACGTGAGGCTCACAGTTAATCCCCATTATACAGATGAGGGAAGTGAGGCCCAGAGAAGTGAAGTGACTTGCCCACAGTCACACAGCTGACAGGTGGCGGAGCCGGGATTCGAACCCATGACGTCTGACTCCCAAGCCCGGGCTCTTTCCACTGAGCCACGCTGCTTCTCTTCATTCTCTTAATCTTCTCATTAGGTGTCCCACGATACCCTAGTCTGTTCTGGACGCATCGCTAATGGAGGCGGAAATGGCTGCGGGTGCCACCATTTTGCCTCCAGAAGGTCTGAGGCTTCGTGATTCTCATGGTCCGTTGATCTACGGAGTGGCTCGTGCAGTCATTCAGTCAATCGATTGTGTTTACGGACTGCTTGCTGTGTGCAGAGCACTGTACTAAGTCCTTGGGAGAGTATAATATAACTGTTGGTAGATACGCTCCCTGCCCACGAGGAGTTTACACTCCAGAGGGGGAGACAGACATTAATATAAAGAAATCAATTATGGCTATGGCTGCGGGGAGAAGGGAGGGGTGAATAAAGACGGCAATTCCAAATGCAAGAAAGGAGCGGCGCAGAAAGGAGCAGGAGAAGAGGAAAGCAGGGCCTAGTCGGGGAAGGCGTCTAGGAGAGATGTGCCTTCGGTAAGGCTTTGGAGGTGGGGAGAGTCATCGTCTGTCCGATACGAGGAGGGAGGGCCTTCCCGGCCAGAAGTGGGACGTGGGCGAGGGGTCGGTGGCGAGAGAGAGGAGATCAAAGACCGGTGAGTAGGTTAGCACTAGAGAATTGGAGTGGTTATCCCGGCAGACTCCTGAGAGAACGGAGGGGTGTGTGGGAATGTCGGCGGCGACACTAGGAGCATCCAAAGATCAAGCGGGGGCCGAGCAGGGGTAGCTGCAGAGTATGTGGTACCTGGGCACCGGCTGGGGGGGGGGGGTGGTGGCGCCTCGACCACCTGACCGCTGTGTGACCTTGGGCAAGTCGCTTAACTTTTCTGTGCCTCAGTTTCTCCAATTGTAAAATGTACCTGTTCTCCCTCCTACTTAGACTCGTGCCCCTCCCGTGGGCAGGGGCTATGTCCCACCTGATCATCTTGTATCTGTTGTAGCGGTTCAGTGTTCGGCACGAAGTAGGCACTTGACAAATGTCGCCACGATTATTATTAAAGAGATCGGAGGCGGAGGGGATTAATGGAGCTCAAGGATTGGACCTAGTGTCCATCGGGAAGGATCCCTGCTGGCAGGGTGAGAGGAGCTGGGGAGGGCGGAGTGGAGGAGCATGAGATCGAGGTGCACAGGTTCAGAAGAGTTCCCTGAAATAATGGAGGGCGAGGGATTTGGTAGGCCGGGGGGGTGAGGAGGTGGCGTGGGCAAGCACCTGCCATTTTTTCATTACCTGTAGGGCCGGGCGGTCTTCGCGGCCGTCGTGTCGGGAACAGGAAAATAATCAATTTTCAAGTAACTCCTGTGGGAAAACATATCCCACGGTGAGATGTTTCGCAATGCACCGGTCGTCTTCCTCCGGGAACGTACGGAATATGAATCGTGGGGTACGCCTGCATTACGATCCCGAAACCCTGGAGCTGTGTCATCGAGCCCAGGCGGGTTAACCGCGGGAGACTCAGCTGGGAGTCTAAGGCGAGGATCGATATTCTTAGCCGAAAGGATACAGAACGTGGGGCTTGCGGAAGGTGAATAGGAGGATCCCAGCATACCTACCGGCCTCTAATCGTCGTCATTATCAACCAGAATTTCCAGTAGGCCCGCAGAGTGGCTAGCACTCTCCTGTAAAGCCTTCACGGCAATAAAGCCAGGATTGAAACCTCAGTGGAACAGAGCGGAAAACGTGAATCTAGCTAGGAGCGATACCGCGGCACCGGTAGCTCGGTCACTCAGCACCGCGGGGAGAATGTTAAGGCTTACAACTGAGGTATTTGTCAGGCTCTTACTATGTGCCAAGCGCTGTACTAAGGGCAGGGGTAGACACAAGATCATCAGGTCAGGCACAACCCCTGCCCCACATGGGGCTGACGGTCTTAAGGGGAGGAAGAACGGGGATTGAACCTCCACTTCACGGAGGAGGAAACTGAAACTAAAGTTCAACTAGAACAAATCTCCTCTTCAAACTCGAGAAGCTGCTAGTTACACTCCTTGCGTGGCAGAAGGGCACAAGCAACCTCTTTCTGATATCTCCTTCGATATTCTATGGTTCCACTTATTAGATGCGATTTGGGGAGGAGGTGAGGGAGGAGGAGCCTTCTCCGGAGGAACCCCCCCCCACCCCCACCCCCCAGCCCAATCCAGGGTAACAAAATCAGTGAGTGCGTTTGTAGAATCGCTACCGATCCATCAGTCGTATTTATTTAGACTGTAAGCCCGTCAAAGGGCAGGGACTGTCTCTGTCTGTTGCCGATTTGTACAATCCAAGCGCTTAGTACAGTGATCTGCACATAGTAGGCACTCAATAAATGCTATTGAATGAATGAATGAATGAACACAGTGTATGCGGATACTGTACTAAGCGCTAGGGAGAGTACAGTATAACGGGGTCGCTATCCTGGTCCTTATCGGTTCTCCCTCTACTCTAGACATAGGACAAGGACTGTGTCCGACCTGATTATCCCGCATCAACCCCAGCGCTTAGTTCAGTGTTTGGCAAAGAGGAAGTGCTTGCCAAATATAACAGTAATAATCATTATTATTTGGTAATAATAATGATCATTATCGCTGTTACGCGCCAGGGATAAGGCACGCGTGGGCGGATGGAGCAGAACAGGACACGGTTGGTCTCTTGGGGTGCGTCTGTGCCGCTCGGCTCCCTGCTGTACGCGGGAAGATTCGGGCTCCGCGACAGGTCCCATGACCGGAGGAAAGGGGGAGGGAGGGTCTAGCCTCCAGGATGACATGATCAAAGTAATCCATGAATCGGGGGTCACTTGTTAGAAATGAGAAATAGCTCATCCGAGCTGGAGTGACACATTCACAATTAGTAGCGGTGATGGCCTCCGAGGAGGCCCGCGAGGGATATGTCTGGCCGGAATCAGAGGGGGTGCTGACGTATGTGCTGGAAAAGATGTAATCCTGTGTAAAGCTGACAGGAATTGCACCTGGGTCTGAGCACAGACACCGAAGCCGTGGCTTCACCCTGAATTCTGCAATTCCTAAGAGTATAATAATGTTGGTATTTGTTAAGCGCTTACTATGTGCAGAGCACCGTTCTGAGCGCTGGGGGAGATACGGGGTCATCAGGTCGTCCCACGTGAGGCTCCCAGTTAATCCCCGTTTTACAGATGAGGTAACTGAGACACAGAGAAGCCAAGTGACTCGCCCACAGTCACACAGCTGACAAGTGGCAGAGCCGGGAGTCGAACCCATGACCTCAGACCCCGAAGCCCGGGCTCTTTCCACCGAGCCACGCTGGGTTCCTCTACGGATCAGGGCTAACAATAGGGCTAAGAGAAGCAGCGTGGTTTAGAGGATAGAGCACAGGCCCGGGAGTCAGAAGGACCTGGATTCTAATCCCCGCTCTACTACCTGTCGGCTGGGTGACCTTGGGCAGATCATTTCACTTCTCTGTGCCTCAGTAATCTCATCTGTAAGATGGGGATGAGTGTGAGCCCCATGTGGGACAGGAACCGTGTCCAACCAAACTTGCATCTACCCCAGCACTCAGAACAGTGCTTGCCACATAGTAAGCGCGTAACAAGGACCATAATTAGAGCAAATATTTCCAGCTTGAGAGTTTTGAAGACAATATCGCTTCAGCGTGACAATAACGATGATTATGATTCTCGTTACGGCACTTGTTAAGCATTTACGGTGTGTCGAGCACTGTTCTAAGCACTGCGGTAGATACGAGTTCATCAGGTGGGACACAATCCCTGTCCCACGCTGGGCTCACACTCTTTATCTCCATTTTACAGATGAGGTAACTGAGCCACAGAGCTGTGAAGTGACTTGCCCGAGGTCACGCAGCAGAGATGCGGCGGAGCCGGATTAGAACCCAGGTCTTTCTGACTCCCAGGCCCGTACTCTAACCGCTAAGCCGCGTTGCTTACCAAACTGGAACAGCCCACGAGCTCTTCTGACGGAAGGGGCTGGACAATGAGAGCCAGGCAGTTTTTTCGGTCCAACAAAAGCCGATGCCACGGCGTACAGGGCAGTGGTGGAGAAGCAGCGTGGCTCAGCGGAAAGAGCCCGGGCTTGGGAGTCAGAGGTCACGAGTTCGAATCCCGGCTCTGCCACTTGTCAGCTGTGTGACTGTGGGCAAGTCACTTCACTTCTCTGGGCCTCAGTTACCTCATCTGTAAAATGGGGATTAACTGGGAGCCTCACGTGGGACAACCCGATTACCCTGTATCTACCCCAGCGCTTAGAACAGTGCTCGGCACATAGTAAGCGTTTAACAAATACCAACATTATTATTAGTGTAAAGTCATGGGGGTAGGGCAAGGACGGGAACCTAGAGACCCATCAGAAAAACAATCGGGTTTAATTAAAGGTCAGGCCTCACGGAAGCAGCGTGACCTAGTGGAAAGAGCACATGCCTGGGAGTTGGAGGGCCTGGTTTTTAATTCATTCATTCAGTAGTATTTATTGAGCGCTTACTATGTGCAGAGCACTGTACTAAGCGCTCGGAATGGACAAATCGGTAACAGATAGAGACAGCCCCTGCCCTCCGACGGGCTTACGGTCTAATCGGGGGAGACGGACAGACAAGAACAATAGCAATAAATAGAATCGAGGGGAAGAACGTCTCATTAAAACAATAGCGAATAAATAGAATCAAGGTGATGTACATCTCATTAACAAAATAAATAGGGTGATGAAGATAGAGTCGAGCGGACGAGTACAGTGCTGAGGGCATGGGAAGGGAGAGGGGGAGGAGCGGAGGGAAAGGGGGGAGAAGAGGGTTTAGCTGCGGAGAGGCGAAGAGGTGGGGGGGGGTTAGAGGGAGCAGAGGGAAAAGGGGACGCTCAGTCTGGGAAGGCCTCTTGGAGGAGGTGAGCTTTAACCCCGCTCCACCTCTTGTCTGCTGGGAAAATCCAATACAACAGAGTTGGCAGACACGTTCCCCGTCCACAACGAGCTTACAGTCTAGATGGTGTCACCAATACCTTGAAGCCATATCTCTGGAAGCTCTAATCCTCTAGACCGTAAACTCGTTATGGGCAGGGAATGTGACTGCGAATTCTACTGTCCTGTCCTTTCCCAAGCGCTTAGTACAGCGCTCTGCACATAGTAAGCACTCAACATTGTTACCACTGATCGACTGAAGCTGCGTACAGTGGCTCTGTATTCCCCTAGGAGGACAGAATTCATCTGCTCTTATCTAACGTCCATCGTATGTTGCCGTTACATAGTTTTTTTCACTGTATCCCAAAAAGTCAAAACAAACGCTGACTCACGTAGGATTTCTCTTTCATTGCTTAAATCGAAAGGTTAGGTGTGTCTCTTAGGATGGATTGTGAAAGGTTAGTTTAATGTCACATTAATGATTTTGAATTTTTATGAATATTTCCACCTATCAATATTCTCAAGAATAGCTAATACACGAGTTTGTAGGGAGATAGTGTGGCTTTAGTAATTGTCTTTGTTAAAGGATAGGGAAGCAACAGAAGCAAAGAGATCATGAAATAATTTATGAAAGAATGCTCCTTGTTTTATTTTTTCCTCCCTCTCCAAGGGATACTGCACCTTATCTTTCTCTGTCAGTCTTTCTGCTCCTCACAGCCCGATCTTGGAAAAGTACTCTCTTTTGGCGTAGTGAAAATGAACTGCCCCAGCTGTTAAAGAAAAAAAGTCACTTCTTTTAAAAATATAGGTAAATTCATGAAAACGGGTCTGTTGCCCAACTCCTCATCCATAAAAGTTTTAAGTGAATTAAATCCAATTGAAGAGAGTGGAAATTGAGTTGGT
Source organism: Ornithorhynchus anatinus (assembly GCF_004115215.2). Taxonomy (NCBI): domain Eukaryota; kingdom Metazoa; phylum Chordata; class Mammalia; order Monotremata; family Ornithorhynchidae; genus Ornithorhynchus; species Ornithorhynchus anatinus. The sequence goes on from NC_041751.1 coordinate 31,614,399, forward strand.
CAAAAGAAAGATAGCAAGGTAGACATTGTCCCGAGAAATCTGGTCTTAGAGTGACTGCCATTTAGCTCCCTGCCAGGGGCATCACAATACGGCTTCTGAAACAGCATGGCAACGCTCGTCCGCCGCTCTGATTCTCTTCGCCGACTGGGTGAATCTCGAGTGTGACGGGACGGAACCATGTGACTAGGATATTCTGAGCAGGGTGATCTGTGTCAAGTCAAGGGGAAAAAATTTGAGCAGCGCTTTAAAAAGTGGAGCTCCCTGCTTCTTCACTCGTCCTGCTCCTCAGACTGTTTGTTCCCCGAATCGAGCTGGGGAGCCATGGGTTCTGGGTTTCAACACTGCCGGGGGCTCGGACTGGGGAGGGGAATAAGTGCTTTTTCGTAAGAGCAAACTGATGATGATGTTTAAGGAACGGAACTTAGAGAGCACTCTTCAACCCTTCTCTCTGGACTCTTCACTCTGAATGGCAAGGGCCAATTTGTCCCACTGAGGCAGGGGAGAGAGCCAGGGAGATCTCCTCGGTATCAGTGCGATTCACCCGCTTGCGGAAAACGAAAATGTGGCTTCTTCAACTTGTCGGCCTGTTTTACCCACCTCTAAGACTAGCTGTGAGGAGGCTCAAGTTTTCTTTCTCGCAAGGGTGCTAAAATACCTAAGTACAGTGCCTTCTTTCCAAGTTGGGCATAAGGATTGGTGGTGGATAAAGGCTGCTCATAGTTGGTGGATAGATATCTCTTTTAAAAGCCTCAAAGGATGTGTCTCAAATAGCTGTGCTTCTTTGAAGGAACAACTACATCAGAATGTCTCAGGATTTAAATAATTTTCCAAACTTTTGGCCCAAGTTTCAGAGTGTGAAAAAGCAAATAAAGAATACAAGTGTGAAGAGACCAGAACCCATTTTCGGCTTGCCATGAAACACTGGGACTCTAGAACTGCACGATCCAAAGCATTCAACAGTCAAAGCTAGGTAGGGGGGGCTTCAAGGCATTCGGTAGTTCATCATAGCGGAGCCGTCTGTCCGAATAAATGTTAGAAATACCAAGTGAGATTGGCGGAGAAATCTCCAAACATTTCAGATCCATTGTTCTTTCCTTGGAAAGGCACGCAGCCCTTCCTGACGTTCTTCAAGTCAGCATTTTCTTTGAAAATCGTTGTGCGTTGTTCCTTTGCAGTATTTGATAAGCGCTTACTACGTGCCAAGCGCCGTACTAAGCTCTGGGATAAATACAAGGTAACGAGGTTGGACGCAGTTCCGGGCTCACAGTCCAAAGTAGGAGGGAGTAGGATTTAATCCCCATTTTACAGATGAGGAAACTGAGGCATAGAGGAGCTAAGTGACTTGTCCAAGCTCACACAGCCGACAAGCGGTGGAGCGGGATTAGAAGCCAGATCCTCCGACTCCCAGACCCATGCTCTTTCTGCTAGGCCATGCTACTTCTCCGTCGTTCAATTTTGTTTTTAATAAATGATTCCCTTCCCTTTATGTTGCGATACGGTAGTGTTTGTTGAGAGAATTCAGTCGAATCACAGTAAAATGGAGCACAGAAAGATGGTTGGAGTTCTTTGGATGGTGCTTAGTGGAGAAGAATGACTCAGTTCAGAATATCTGGATCTACTTAAACAAAAACCGCTTCGCGTCTACGGGAACCTGGTCAGGTATTAGAACTTCACCTCTGGTTAGTCCTCCTGACAACCGATAGTTCAGACCAGCACACAGGGGATCTGGATGTAGTTCCTAGTGTAAACAGTGTTATTAATTTTCCGAAGAGGATTGGCCACAGACGACTCCGATCCCTTCTTCCCTCATCCTGTGAAAGGGTGGGGAAAAAGATGAACCCGAAAAGGACAATTCTTGCCTCTGGGTTCAGGAAGTTCCTTGTAGTTTGCTTCCCTCCTTCCTTCCTTCCCGCTTACCCTCTCAGATCCTTCAATCCCTAGTGCCTGGCTTGAAGGGAAAAACATCCAGTTGCCACACGAAGCTGCACGTTTGCCGAATGAATACCAGAGAAAGGGAAAAAAACACAGCCTGGGGCCCCACTCGACTGTGTGACTGAAGGCTCCACAGAATCACTTCAGCGATTTGAAGCAAAGACACGAGTGGAACACGTTTGAGGCCAATCGTGGTGGTTTTCAGGATGGATCGATGTCTTTTGCTTTATGGCACGTTAATCGGGCTGGATTAGAACCCAGGTCCTTCTGATTCCTAGGCCCAGGCTCTATCCCAGACTGAGCCCACCCCTTTCCCTCTGCTCCTCCTCCCCTCCCCATCCCCCATGTTATAGATGAAGTAGCTGAGGCACGAAGAAGTTAAGTGACCTGCCCAAAGTCACGCACCAAACAGTTGAAGGAGTTGGGATTAGAACCCAGAGTCGGAGTCCGTGAGTTCTAATTCCAGCTCCGCCACTTGTCTGCTGTGTGACCTTGGGCAAGCCACTTCACTTCTCTGTGCCTCAGTGACCTCATCTGTAAAATGGGGATGAAAAGTGTGAGCCCCACGTGGGACAACCTGATCACCTTGTATCCCCCGGCGCTTAGAACAGTGCTCTGCACATAGTAAGCGCTTAACAAATACCAACATTATTATCATTATTACAGTGGTTGGCTCGTATTAGGAGCTTAACAAGTACCATAATTAGACTAGTACTTGACACATAGCACTTAACAAATCCCATTATTCTTAATTATCTGTTGTATTGTACACCCCCCAAACTCTATTCACGGTAAGTGCTCAATAAATACCACTGATTGATTGAGGGCAGGCTTGGAGGGTACATCCTTATTTTCTTTTCAATATCCATTTCATCTAGATAGAATGGAAAGCTAAGTACCGTTCAGCTTGTATGGTAGCTTAATAGCAAATGATGGCTCTACATCTGTTCTTAGTGATGAGCGAAGCCTAAGTAGGAAAAAAAAAAATAGGCAGACAAATTTGGGTGGAAAAAGCAACATCATTAATAAGACTAGAATAGCTCAGAGTAACTTGAATTAAGGTGTGCATCTTAATGCCACCTTGACCCATAGGGACATAACAGTAATAATCTGAATTTTCAACAGTTGGCAAATTCTCTAATAACTATACTTCATCTTGATGGGACTCTTGAGAATATCCTGAAAAGATGCCACTCCGTACCTATTTAAATGTCAGTCCTTATTATAAAGCAGTGCAACCTTTTGAGAGATGGGGCCTGAATTCTTCACGTTCCTCTGACCTTCTAAATGGATTTTTCTTAAAATCAGGTTTCAGAAGGAAGATTTAATTTGTTTGAAAAAGGAAATGCGAATGCTGTCTTTTTGGTTTATAACAGCAGTCAGTTTTCTTGACAATTATGTGGGAAAAAGAAAATGCGAACGCCGTCTTTTTGGTTTATAATAGTAGTCGCTCTCATTGACGTAGTTGCGATTCCGTGTTTTGGAAGACCGTGCTTGATGTTTTGTTCTGTGCCTAGTACTGTGCTGGAGCCCAACAAATCGCTTCACTTACTGTGAGGACTTCGTAGGGTGAGAAGTACCACAGTACTATTATTTTGTGCGTAGGGAGTGACGGGGATGGTAGAAGGAGAAGCCAAGTGGTAAAGCGCGGGCCCGGAAGCCAGAGATCTGGGTTCTAATCCTGGCTCAGCCGCTTACCTGCTGTGTGACCTTGGGCCAGTCACTTAACTTCTCTGCGACTCAGTTTCCTCAACTGCCAAATGGGGATTCAATATCTGTTCTCCGTCCTATTTTGACCGTGAACCCCATGTGGGACAGGGACTGTATTCGGCCTGATTAACTTGTAACTACCTCAGCTGTTGGTACAGTGCTTGACAGATAGTAAGGGCTTAAGAAATGCCATCAAAACAAAACAAAAAAACTGATGTGGGGAGTGATATTTCTCCCTGTAAAACCTTGCACATTTTTTTCAACCCCAGTACTTCTGGAGAATCAAGACCAGTGAATAGTTGTGAATGATGATCACGTATCCCTAAGAGTTGTATGAGTTCATTCATTCATTCAATCGTATTTATTGAGCGCTTACTATGAGTTGAGAAAAATCAAATACCCACCAGATACCCCAACATAGTCAATAGCTTTAAAGGATGGAGAAGGTTGAAGGCTGAAGTTCTGGGGCTCTGCAAACATCTGTAGTTTCTGGAAGAAAGAAAAAGAGTTCATAAACCCCCAGTATTGCAAAACCACAGTGGTTATGCAAATCTTTTTGTCATTCTTGTTTGTTTTTCTCTAACTAAAAGAATGATACTATTTACTTGCATCCTACAGTTGTTTACCAATCACCTGCTTAACTCTTTTTCTCTCTTTCCCTCATCCTCTCTCAGTCCCGCTTACCTTCCCACCTCCCAGCTCCCCTTGTTTTCATTTTGTCCTAATTTTTGAACTTATGAGCTTATTTCAGTAGGTAGTACAGCGCTCTGCACGCAGTAGATACCCAACACATCCTGCTGCTAATACTGCTGTAGCTACCCATAATGTACTCCAATAATAATAATGACGGTAGTCGTTAAGCACTTACTATGTGCCAGGCACTGTACTAAGCGCTGGGCTGTATACAAGCAAATCGAATCGGACACGGTCCCTGTCCCGTGTGGGGCTCACAGTCTCAATCCCCATTTTACAGATGAGGTAACTGAGGTCCAGAGAAGTGAAGTGACTTGGCCGAGGTCACACAGCAGACACGTGGCCTAGACAGGATTAGAACCCAGAACCTTTTGACTCCCAGGCTCGTGCTCTATGCACTACACTAGGCTGCTTCTCTACAGTGCGGAGGCACTGTTCTAAGCGCGATATTGGGGTTAGGGGGCAGGGTAGCCTTGCAGCTTGCCCTTCAAATGCCCAAATGTCCTGTAGAATAGTCCTTCCTTGGTCATTCCTATTTTTCTTCTATCTTCTTATTTTTACCACTGTCAGTCATTCTCTCCCCTTCCCCATATTTTCACATCGCAACTCCTGCAAGTGGCCTCCATTTTGACACTGCCCATCATGGCCCTCAGAGAGGTGCTGAGTGGACTGTAAAATCTTTCTCCTTTCCATTATCTTTTTTAAGCAGTATTTTGAAAAGAAATTGCATTGCACTAACCCAATAATATGAACACACACACACACACTCACATCTTTCATTTTCCAAGATTAGTCTATTGGCAGTGAAATCCTATCTATGCTCTCTGTTTTTTACTCTCGGCATCCTGATCTTTGCAAAACGTCTGCTCAAGGAGAGCAAGTCCTCTTTTGATCGCTGACCGCTGTGGTGGTCATCCAAAGATCCTCTGTTGTGCCACGTTGTTTGACTATGCTTGACTGTATCTCTCATCCGAAAACACCTTGCAAAATTCCTGTGGCCCTGGAGCTTGAGCGTTAGCCTTCTGGATGGCTTTAGATGCTGCTTTTCCATACTTTAGTGGGACTGTTTGGAGCCCGAGTAGATGGTCAATCCAGTACTTAGTTTCTGGCGATGCTGTGGTGATCCAAACATCTTTGAAGTCCCCCCGCCTTCAGACGATATAGTTTCTGATATTCCAACCCAACCGTACTTATTGAGTGCTAACTCTGTGCTGGGTACCGTACTAAGTGCTTGGGAGAGCACAATATACACACGTTCCCTGCATTCCGTTGATTAGACATCGGGTGCTTCCGTGATGTTCTTCTCTTCTCAGCTTTTGGGGTTGAAACAGAACACAGACATTCTGGTCACGGGTGTGATCCATGGCTTTATGGCTGACGGTTCGGGGGAATTTTCCAGTAACAGCAGTTCTGGTGATAGCCTTGCTTCTTCCACATCTGGTGGCACTGCAATTTTAAGGCGCATCAAGAAATCTCTAGGGAGGATATCAGGACAGATCCAGATTACTGAGAGATTTCAGAAGCTTCCAGAAAAATCTGCGCTGTGCAGACAGGTTCTTCTTGGATTCACAGATGATGGGTCTCCGGGAGGGGATCAAGTTTTTCTCCAGGCTGGAAAATGGTACAAGCCATTATAATTCCATGAGTAAGACGCGTGCTCGAGGGCGCTGCGGATGGGTGGTCTTGATATCGCAACTAGTTGAGAGTTGGTGGATCATGGTAATGGGAGTAGTATTGGAAGCCGAAAATAGTGTGTATCAAAGTACCGAGACAGATCTACACGGGTGTGGTATTGATACCATCCCTGGCCCCCAAGGAGTTCCTGAGGTAAAAGTAAGAGTAGAGCAGGGTTTGGGGCTACTAATGGGGGATCAGGAATAGCAGAGGGGCTTGGGGACAGACACATAAAGATGAAACAAAAGCAGAGGAGACAAGCACGATGACGAATTCGACAGGAGCGGCAGGATTTCAGACCGTTCACGGTTCAGACCGACAGTCACCGCCCTGGCGGCGGCCTTCCCGTCATTCCCAAGTTGAGAAGGCGTGTTGTCACTTGGTTTTCCCAGGCTGGAGCAGGGGCTGGTGGGAGAATCGGTGGTATAGCATTTGGGCCACTTCTCTCTCACGTGGTGGGCCCTGGAGGTCGGGGCAATAGGAACTGTGGAGGGTTCATGCTGCCGTCGTTTGCTTTCGGTATTCATTAAGCGCTTCCTAGGTACCATAACAGGGTGCTTAGTGCTGGGGTAGATATAAATAAACAGTTAAGACAGAGACCCTAGGCCACGCAGGGCTTTCTAACCCAAATGAGGATAGAGAGAGGCAAGGAATGATAGCAGTGGATTATAAACAACAGCATTATCATTACTCCCGCCCTCATGCCCACCCTAGGAGTTAGCAGGACGGGTCCTGCCTCCACACTCCACCCCAGGAGCCCGTCCACCTATAATAACCTGCCCAGAGAGCATCAAATGCTTTATCAAGACGCCCCCCGCCTTCGTCCCCCTCCACCCTGCCCCATTCTGGCCAATCTCAGTGGTGTCCTCAGAGCCTTAGTGTAGCTAGTGTAGCTAGGTGCCAGTCACCTAGTGTAGCGTTATCTACAAATTGCTTCTAACAACATAATCCTAAAACAGGTGTCACCTCCACTGCAAGCGATTCCTCTGTTTTCGAGTGTGAACGCAAATTGTTTTTCACACTTGAGGGATGGTCCTAGATCCATCCCAAACACTTTGCATTTACAGCCCCGACTGCAGAATGAGGTTACAGATATTTGGCATTTCATTCGAGATTTTATCCAAAACTACAAAAGTAGTTGACACACTTTAATCCCAGCTTTTCTCACCGCCAAATTTAGCATTTCACCCCCAGAGGCTTCATCTTCAGCGTGAGGGATGATGCGCTCCCAGTATACATCTACATTTAGTCCCTTAAACTTCCGAGGCCCTCATTCGGGATGCCTGGCTAATTTAGAACCGGCAAAATCGTCACACTGCTCTGTTGGCAACCCCCGAAGAACAGCAACTCAAAACACTCCTGTTTTCCGAGATGGTTAATTTGACTTATTAATAACGATTGACTGTGGTACTTCGTAAGCTTTTACTGGGTGCCAAGCACTGTACTGAGGGCTGGGGCAGATACAAGATACAGAGCAGCAGCGCGGCTCAGTGGAAGGAGCCCGGGCTTGGGAGTCAGAGGTCATGGGTTCTAATCCCGGCTCCGCCGCTTGTCAGCTGTGTGACCGTGGGCGAGTCACTTAACTTCTCTGTGCCTCAGTTACCTCATCTGTAAAATGGGGATTAACTGTGAGTCTCACGTGGGACAACCCGATTACCCCGTATCTACCCCAGCGCTTAGAACAGTGCTCTGCACATAGTAAGCGCTTAACAAATACCAACGTTATTATCACCGGGACCCACATGGGGCTCATAGCCTAAGTAGGAGGGAGACAGGGATTGCATCTCTAGTTTACGGAAAAGGGAACTGAGGCATAGAGAAGTTGAGTGACTTGCCCAAGGTCACACGGCAGACATGTGGCAGATAAGGTCTTCTGACTTCCAGGCCTGTGCTCTTTCCAAGAGGCCACACTGCTTCTCTTATTTTTTGCTCTCCCTTAGGAGGCAGCCAGGGGCAACTCATCGGTGCATAGTTCATCACCATCCTTCGGTTTGTAAATAATGGCAATTCAAACAATTATAAAAAATACATTTATTATAGTAAGAACTTACCGTGAAAGTTACACGGCACCACCTTTTGGCCAAGTAGTTGGCGACGCCATGGGAATCGATGATGATGATGATGATGATTCCGTGATAACCCATTTTCATCGCTTCTTCCTTTAGCAAGTGCTTTATGCTGGGTTCCACTCAACCTTTTTTGGTTTTTTCAGTCCCTCATTCATTAAAAAAAGGAAGTGTTCTTTTGGTGTATGCTTCGGGGCCACCATAAGGAATCCCGTCATACTGGTTACCGCGTTACGATGTGCTCGTTTGTACGATGCAAACTGCAGTGGAAAAATACATGTGCGTGTCCATATCATTATTTCATCATTAACGTTAGACCAATACCATATCATCTATAACTAGTTACACGCAAATATAATATTACTATTACATTTTACAAGTTTGTATTTATTTTCTTCTTTTCCTGAAAAATTCCTCCCTCCCCCGGTCCCCTAGATTTGCCACTCTGGGCCTGTGGGGAACAGCTTGCAACTACAGGCCCATGTTTTTTTCACAAAATATACTGACCAAAGTAGAAAGCCAGTTAGGAAAAGAGAAATCCCCAAACCACGCTGGTGTGGCACATTCCAAATTAATAACGAAAAAAGAGCACTTAGAAATCTGTATCCTTCAGATAGAGTTTGAGAACTGTAAAGTACTGATGCTAGAATTAAAAATAGACCATTCGGTCAAAGAGTGTAGCTATTTAAATCGACAAGAGTAAAAGATTTCGGAGTGGGTGTTGATACTTTGTCCTTGACCTTGTTATGCCTAAATGCCGTCTGTGGAGATTTCAACTCTGTGGGTGATAAAGTACCTTACTCATATGTGCTTGTGCTATAATATTAGGCAGGTTTTTCTATTAATAACCCTTCTGCTCAGGGCTTAGAAAACCTCAAAACCTCAAAAAACCTCCTGCATGATATATGACCCAGCCAAGTGCAGAGTTGATCTGAAAACAAAATCTGGGGGAATATTTATGAAAATTGCTGCAATTTGGCATATTTTAGTAGCTTTGACATCTTCAATCTAGAAAAAATGAACTGTTAGAGTTCTCTTCCTCGGTTTTTCTTTTCCAGATAAATATCTCCTGCTTTTTCCTCCAGATTTTGCTACCTTTCCCCCACTGATCATTCCAAATGCAGTTGTCCCCATCAGTCTGATGGGGCAGATAGATTTTTGGGTGGAGGACACGTGAGGAGATGAAAGAAGGGAGGTAAGAGGGAGAAGGATAAGGGAGAGACAATAGAGATAGACGGAAGACAGGAGAAGTGTTGAAGTTTCTCTGTTTGGGAGACAAAGCGGGCTTTAAATTGTGTGGGGAGCTGATAACAAGGTGCCAACTGCGAAGGTAATAGGATTATTATTATTAATAACACTAGTATTTATCGAGCTCTTAGTCTATGCCAAATAGATATAGGATAATCAGGTCTGACCCAGTCGGACCCGGAGATGAAGGGTGAGTGATGATGAGTGATGGAGTCTTGCTTTGTAAATGATGAAATGCCTAAGTGCGTAGGTGCCACATAGGTGACAGTCGTGGGGAACGTAGGGGGGGAAGATGAGGAGATGTGATTTCCGAAGGGCTTCGAAGGTGGGGAGAGTAGTGGTCTGCCGAATGTGAGGGGGAGGGAGCTCTAGGCAGAGGGGAGGGAAGGAGCAAGAGGTTGAGGGGTGGGAGAAACGAGAACGAAGCTCCTTGAGAGCAACGGAGCTTGTGAACGGAGACAGTGTGGAACAAGGGAGTGGATGAAGGAGGAACAAGGGAGAAAGCCGATCGAGTGCTTTAATGCCAACGGTCACGCGTTGCTGCTTGATGCAGAGAGGAACGGACACCCGTCGAAAGCTTTTGAGGAGCGGGGACGTGTTCAGAACGATGTTTTAGGAAGAAAATCTGGGAATCTGGGAGAGGGAAGAGGCTGGAGGCAGGGAGATCAGCGAGGAGGCTGATGCCAAAGCCAAGCCGGGATGTGATCAGTGCCTTGAACAGCATGGTGGACATTTGGCTGTAGCAGAAGGGGTGGCTTCTGTAAATACTGGGGAGGAAGCGCCGACAGGATGTAGGTTGGTTAGTGATTGAGCTTGTGGATGGGTGACACTTGATTTCTGGGCTCACAGACAATTTTATTTGGTTAACATTTGACTTGTAGGCACTAGGAACTGCAACTCCAAATAGCCGAGGTCTGCCGTAACGCATACGCGTGAATCAGCGTGGCCTGGTGGATAGAGTACGGGCCTGGGAGTCAGAAGGAGTCTAATCCTGGCTCGGCCTCCTGTCTGCTGTGTGACCTTAGGCAAGACACCTCATTTCTCCACGCCTCAGCTACCTCATCTGTAAAAAGGGGATTAAGATCGGAAGCCCCCTGTGGGACATGGACCGCGTCCAACCCGATTAGCTTTTATAATAATAATAATAATAATAATAATGATGGCATTTGTAAAGCGCTTACTGTGTGCAAAGCACTGTTCTAAGCGCCGGGGAGGATACAAGGTGATCAGGTTGTCCCACGTGGGGCTCACGGCTCTTAGCACAGTGCCTGGCACGTAGTGAGCGCTTAGCAAATACCATAAAGACCCCCTGCGCGTTTCGACAGACCTGAGTATATTGAGGCTAGACCACAGTTAAGGAATTAGTGAGCATTCTTCCCATAGAATGAGCCAATTTGGGTTTGGCATGTTGCATTATAGAAGAATGAGATGTTCTTCCCCTTGATTCTATTTATTGCCATTGTTCTTGTCTGTCCGTCTCCCCCGACTAGACCGTAGGCCCGTCAAAGGGCAGGGACGGTCTCTATCTGTTACCGATTTGTCCATTCCAAGCGCTTAGTACAGTGCTCTGCACATAGCAAGCGCTCAATAAATGCTACTGAATGAAAGAAACTGCTTGTGAGCGTGCGTGCCGTGTCAGAACGGGCGAGTACTGACCACAGCGTGGATTTTCCGTAACTTGAGGTTTTGTAAGAATGCCCTGTAACTTGATGTAATCACTTTTGGATGACGATGATGTTGACTTTGTGCTCTTCTTTTGTTTACAGGCCACGTATAAACTGCCTAATTAATCAGTCAATCAATCCGTGCTATTTATTGAGCCCTTACTCTGCACAGAACACTGAACTAAGCGCTGGGGGAGAGTACGATACAAAAGAGTAGACCCGTTCCCTGGCCACAAGGAGCTTATGGTCTAGAGGGGGAAAGAGTCATTAATATAAATAATTTATAATATTTAATTTGGATGTAAATTTATTCACCGTATAATTTATTAACGAAAGGAGCTGTTGGTAAAAAAAAAAAAGTGATATGCAGTGCTTCAAGGGGAAGCAGCGTGGCTTAACGGAAAGAGCATGGGCGTGGGAGTCAGAGGCCGTGGGTTCTAATCCTGGCTCCGCCGCTCGTCTGCTGTGTCACCTTGGGCAAGCCGCTTAACTTCTCTGTGCCTCAGTTACCTCGTCTGTAAAATGGGGATTAAGACTGTGAGCCCCACCTGATTACCTTGTATCTACCCCAGCGCTTAGACCAGTGCTTGGCACCTAGTAAGCGCTTAACAAATACCATTATTATTATTATGAAATTATGAAGCAGTAGTATGAAACCCTATTTGTCATAGAGCTAGCTCCTAGGTTGACTGTCATGAAACCCTTGCCTTCTCCCCAACCAGCTCCTGCCCCAAATACTCCAGACCACTGCTTGACCTGAAACCCAGACTCCCCTAAAAGAAAGATAGTCCTGGCTCCTGAACACCGACCTGGCTCCTGATTCTAGTTCCCCGGCCACGGCTCCCAAACTCGAGAGTTTTAGCCCGGCCTACCTGGGTTTGACGTCGCTATGGGTCGGAGACGACGCGGCAGCGTAAGACGAGACAAGATCTGGGTTCTTCACACCCCCTCCCACCCGCCCCCCACCACTTACGTACATATCCAGCTATCATTTATTTTGACGTCTGTCTCTCCCTTTAGTCCGTAAGCTCCTTGCGGGCAGGGATCGTGTCTACTAACTCTACTGTACGATGCTCTCCAAAGCGCCCGGTACTTAATACTCTCCTCCGCACACAGGAGGCCCTCAAAAAATACTACTGATTGTTCGATTGTTCCTAGGGCTCCCCCAATACCAGACCAGCCCGGTCCACCCAACAACTTTGCAGCGGGGATTTTGGTCTTCAAGAAAGAGCGTCAGCACTGATGATTTAGACTCCAGTGGCGTCTCAGGCTTTGACCTCTAGCGGGCATTTTTGTCTAGATATGGTGATCTCCACGTTCACCAGGAAAAGTAGCAAAGGGAATCTGGTACCTTTTTTCTCCTCATGAAGTCCTGTTTCTACTTTTTGTTCCTTTATTTCCTAATCCACTTCAAGGCGGGTTTCCTAATGGCCTGGGTAGGTTTTTGGAAACCTGGATTCATTTGAATGATAAGGCAGGCAGTGGGTAGTATTGGCAGCTTGCATAACTAGTAATTTTTCCTTTAAGGTATATTTCAATGAGCCAAATTGCTCCTCTGTGCAGCATAAAATATAATTAGAGCATATGGTAAAGGAAAAGCCCCTGCAGACTTCTGCAATATAACCTTCCCTTCCATCTGCTGTTTTGCCGCCAATGTTCCTCGTTCTGGGGTTTTGTCTTTTTTGTGGTTGCATAAGTTCTACACTTGAGGCCAGGGATACCAGGCGAATAGAGAGTGGCAACTGTATTAAAAATGAGAGGCCCCAAGGGGCTAAGGTTGGCTGGAAGTTCCACCTGGAAAAGAACTGTTCAATATAGTAATTATTAAGTGCCGTCGAGTCATTTCCGATTCATAGCGAGTCCATGGATAGACTTTCTCCAGACCGTCCTGTCCTCTGCCAGAAACCGCAACCTTTCTAATGATTCTTCCGTTATGGTGGTTGTGGTCTCTATCCATCTAGCTGCCCGTCTGCCTCTTCCACGTTTTCCCCGGACTTTTCCTAGCATTAGTGTCTTCTCCGGAGAATTAGTCCTCCTGATTACGTGTCCAAAATATGCTAATCTAAGTCGAGTCATTTAGCCTTCCAAAGACCACTCTGGTTTAATTTGCTCCAAAATCGTTTTGTTTTTCGGTATCGTCAACGTAATTTACTAATACCAGTAGTCAATAGTAATCAATTGTATTCAATCACTTGCGTTTATCGAGTGCTTACTGTGTGCAGAGCGCTATCCTAAGCACTTGGGAGAGTACAGTATAACGGAGGTGATTGAAATGTTCCCTGCTCACAAGACCAAACAGTCTGAAGGAGGAGACGGATATTAAAATAAATTACTACACGTACATAAGTGCCGTGGGGCAGAGGGTGGGATGAATAAAAGGTACAGATCCAAGTGCAAGGATGACAAACAAGGGAGAGGGAGTAGAAGAAATGAGGGCTTAGTTGGGGAAGGGCTCTTGGGGGAGATGTGATTTTAATAAGGCTTTGAAGGTGGGGAGAGTGATGGTCCGTTGGGTACGAAGGGGGAGGGAGTTCCAGGCCAGAGGGAGGATGTGAGTGAGGGGTCGGGAGTAAGATAGATGAGATTGAGATACAGCGAGTAGGTTGGCATTAGAGGAGTGAAGTGTATGGGCAGGTTCGTAGTAGAAAATCAGGGAAGTAAGGTAGGAGAGGGAAAGGTGATGACGTGCTCTAAAGCCGATGGTTATTAGGGTAACGAGTTTCTGTCTGATGCAGAGGAGGCTAGGCAACCAGTGGAGGTTCTTGAGAAGTGGGGAAGCTTGGACCTAACTTTTTTTGGGAAAATAATAATGTTGGTATTTGTTAAGCGCTTACTATGTGCAGAGCACTGTTCTAAGCGCTGGGGGAGATACAGGGTGATCAGGTTGTCCCACGTGAGGCTCGCAGTCTTCATCCCCATTTTACAGATGAGGTACAGAGAAGTTAAGTGACTTGCCCACAGTCACACAGCTGACAAGTGGCAGAGCTGGGATAACGTGTTTCAGGCAGCAGAGTGAAGTATGAACAGGAATGGGAAGAAGACAGGAGGCAGGAGGTCGGCAGAGGAGGCTGAAGCAGTGGTCAAGGCGGGATAGGATAAGTGCCTGGATCAGCATGGTAGCGGTTTGGATAGAGCGGAAAGGGCTTATTTTAGCGATCCTCTGAGTGTGGAACCGACTTAATTTGGTGACAGAATGAATATGTGGGTTCCATGAGAGAGATGAGTCGAGGATAAGGCCAAGGTTACGAGGAGGATGGTGGGGCTGTATTCCCCTCTGTGTATCTTTCTCCCAGTGCTTAATACAGTGCTTTCCACACCGTAAGCATTGGATACTTCGACAGAAGACTACGCATAGGTATTACAGTGATGTCCTGGGTTGTAGTGCCTGCTTGGAGTCGGCCTTCCCCGTCCTACAACTCCATCGTAAATACGCTAGCTTGGTTGGCAGGAGAGTCACACTCATTAACTGTGACAACAAAAAAAGACCCCGCGTCTTTCTCAGTTAATCTTAAAATATGTCCCGTTTTAAAGAAAAGCTCTGAGTCAATAATCTAGCAAGCTTGCAGTATGTCAAAAGGGCCACTAAACCAGATAATGTCTTTCCCTGACTCTGGATTTTTCTGTGTGTGTGTGTGTGTGTGTGTGTGTGAGAGAGAGAGAGAGAGAGAGAGAGAGAGAGAGAGAGTTTTGAATTTCCAGACTTCATAAAAGTACTGTTACTTCTTCATCAGTGGACAGATATCCCCCAGGAAAAGATGTCAGTGTCACCTTTTAAAAATTCTCATCATTAATCTGGTCCTTTTGGCCTCAGTAATAAACGCAGACAACATGTAGGCTCAATACCATTTCCAGTAACCTTTGATTCTTGGCTGGGAACGCTGTGAGAGACTGGAACACATTAAGAAGGGGGGTTATGAAACCGTCTTCTGTGGAGATCTTTAATGACGGCTACCATTTTAGGGTAAGAGGCAAGAAGAGGGACTAAACCTTTTTTTTTTTTTTTTAACGGTATTTGTAAAGCTCTTACTTTGTGCCAAGCCCTGTTCTCAGTGCTGGGGGAGATAAAAGTTGAGCTGGTTGGACCCACTCCCTGTCCCACATGAGGCTCAAAGTCTAAATAGGAGGGAGGAGGATTGAATCCCCATTTTACAGATGAGGTAGATGAGATACCACGATCATAATTGTGGTATTTGTTGAGGGCTTACTATGTGCCAAGCATCTTAATGAGATCTGGGCTAGATTTAAGATAATCAGATTTCTCTGTTCCACACGTGGATCATAATCTATACCAGTTTAACAGGTCAGAAAAGCAAGTTCTTGCAGTTCATGCAAGATCCAAAAGAGGGGTCAGATGACTTCAGAGGAGCCATTACCCATGACATAATGCTATTTTTCAATATGATGGAGTTTAAAACCCTAAGTTTAGGAGAAGCAGCGTGGCGCAGTGGAAAGAGCACGGGCTTTGGAGTCAGGGCTCATGAGTTCGAATCCCAGCTCTGCCACTTGTCAGCTGTGTGACTGTGGGCAAGTCACTTAACTTCTCTGTGCCTCAGTTCCCTCATCTGTAAAAATGGGGATTAAGACTGCGAGCCCCACGTGGGACAACCTGATTCCCCTGTGTTTACCCCAGTGCTTAGAACAGTGCTCTGCACATAGTAAGCGCTTAACAAATACCAACATTATTATTTGAAGCACAGAGCCCGTCAGAGACCTAATACCTCACTCGGAGAGTTTTAATCGCCGTTCTAGGCAAAGACACCTTACATTAGAAAATGAAGTCTTTTTCGTTCATTTCCTTGCCATTGGGAGGATTTTAATTAACCGACTGTGCCGATGGAATTGACAAGCAGGATATTTTAAAATCATAATTTCCCACAATAGAGACATCATTAATACCCACAGTAGAGCCTCCTGAAGATGAGGTTTTCTTATGATCCTAGTGGCTTGATAGATCTAGGAATGCAGTTGTATGGAACTTTAGGCCTGCTCTGTCCTCTGCCAGAGAGGAGGTACATCTTGGTTTGGGTCAAGACCCTTTGGGCATTTGGTATTCACCCCACCCTCAGCCGGACAGCACCCATCTACAGATCCGTGATGCATTTATTTATATTAACGTAAGCGCTCGGTCCAGTGCTCTGAAAACAGTACCAACTCAATAAATACCATCGATTGATTGAAGTGACCCAAGTTTTCTTGACACCCCAAACTTTGGGTGTCAAACAGATTACCTCTGGGAACTGCGTTGGAAAGGTCTGCCATTTTTTGTGTCTATCCTGATCACTCTTTCCCTTCTGTTGGGGAAGGAAAGGGAAAGGAGGAATTTCCCTGGGGAAGAGTCCCCTTCTCTCCCTCCAGGCTCTTTCCTGGAATTCCAAGAGAAGAACTCCCGGCCCTTTCCTATAACTGTACGTTACTCTTCCCATGAATCACCATGTCTCTCACCACCCCAAACCCCCTGTGATGGCTTGTGGCATGAGTCTCAGACTTAGCCCAAGAAGCTTAACGAGCCTAGGGATTATAGGCACTCTTTCAGCTATCAGAATAGGGCTAGCAGTTTTCAAAGCCGAAACATACAAAACCGTGTCTCCTTTTCTTTGTTACCTCCTGGTAATAATAATCATCATAATAATGGTATTTGTTAAGCGCTTACTTAGGTGCCAAGGACTGTTCAGAGCACTGGGGTAGTTACAAGGTAATCAGGTTGTCCCACCTGGGGCTCACAGTCGTAATCCTCATTTTACAGATGAGGGAACTGAGGCCCAGAGAAGTTAAGTGACTTGCCCAAGGTCACACAGCAGACAAGTGGCGGAGCAGGATTAGACCCCACGTCTTCTGACTCCCGAGCCTGTGCCGTTTCCACTAAGCCACGCTGCTTCTTACGTCAACGCCCGAGGATTGGGTAAATGTGCATTTAACCACGCGACTGGTATGACGCTTTGCAATATGTTTCCTTTTTCAGTTTTCCTTACAGTTTCCTTCAGTTTTTCAGTATCCTTACAGTATTCCTGTGAGCTTGACCAAAGTCATTATTCCCTTTTATCGTTGAGGAAACTTCAGGCGGATTAAGACAAGCTTGTACAGTTTCATTTTGGGAGGAAAAGTCACCTTGCTAAGCCTCATCAAGTAAGCCGATGCTTCAAAACCTTTCAGCATTAGCATATCATTATTCATTATCCAGGATTATCATTCACAGCCATTACAGTGGGGCTGGAATGCCTACGATAAACACACCGCTGCATCTTGGCACTGGGTAAATCAAGTTTTGGAGAACGCTGTGCCACGGTGGACCAAAGAGGCCTTTCATAACAAATAGAGCCTCCACTTAGCTCCTTGGGGCTGTTCCTGCAACTTTCTCCATCAGTCCTTACCGGCTCCTGTAAATCCCCTTTGAGCAGAATGTGCATGACTGCGTTGGAAAATCAATTTGCACTAAAGGATAGGGTTTTCAATATAATTTGCTTGTTTTCACTCCAAATCTTTCTGATGTTTCAGGAAATGAGACCCATCAGATGTTACTGCATTAATAATTTCTTGCGCTCCTCTAGTTTCCTGCATCTATAAAAATGATTAGTTTTGCTCCTGACATCAATTAAATCAGACCTGAATGTGTAAAATCCTCAAATGAATTCCATTCTCCACAGAAAAGCTATGCAAGCTGTTTCTGTGGCCCACTAACTGGTCTGAGGAGTCGGAGGACCAGGGCTCTAATCCCAGCTCCTCCACGTACCTGCTGCGTGTCCTTGGCAAGTCGCTTAACATCTCTGTGCCTCGGTTCCCTCATTGGCAAAATGGGAGGAGAGTGAGCAGAGAGTCAGCCCAACTGCCACTTCTAACACTTTCATAGTTATTTATACCCTTCTTCAGCTTGTCTATGTGTGTGTGTACAATCAGTTATTTATTTTGAATACTCAATCTGTAAGTACTTAATAATAATAATGTTGGTATTTGTTAAGCGCTTACTATGTGCAGAGCACTGTTCTAAGCGCTGGGGGAGATACAGGGTAATCAGGTCATCCCACGGGTGGCTCACAGTTAATCCCCATTTTACAGATGAGGTAACTGAGGCACAGAGAAGTGAAGTAACCTGCCCACAGTCACACAGCTGACAAGTGGCAGAGCCAGGAGTCGAACCCAGTACTTGATGTCTGTCTCCCTCATTAGAAAGTAAGCTCCTTGGGAGCATGGACCATATCTTGTGCTTCTGTTGTATTCGTTTCATTTATTCGATTGTGCTTATTCAATTTATTCATTTTATTTACAGTATTTGTTAAGCGCTTACTACGTGCTAGGCGCTGTTGTAAGCACTGGGGGGTAGATATAAGGTAAGACACAGGCTTAATCCCCGTTTCACAGATGAGGTAACTGAGGCAGGCCCAGAGAAGGGAAGTGACTTGCCCAAGGTGACACAGCAGACAAGTGGCGGGCCCGGGATTAGGACCCAGGTCCTTCTGACTCCCAGGCCTGGGCTCTATCCACTAGGCCGTGCTGCTTCCCCAAATATCTACAGTGGACTGAAAAATTACCAAATGCTGAGAAAATATATCTGGAAGAGAATTTGACTCGGTCCCTGGCTCCCAAGGGCTCACAATCTGTGAATAATGGGGTGGAAAAGAGGTTGGTAGCAGATATGTCACGCTTGGATCTGTACCCTTTAGGCACCCTTAGCCCCACAGCACTCATGTCCGTATCCGTCGTTTAGATTAGCGTCTGGCTCCCTTCTAGACTGTAAGCTCACTGGGGGCAGGGAACGTGTCTACCAACTCTGTTGCGTCGTACTCTCCCACGTGCTTCGTACAGTGCTCCGCACACAGTGGGTGCTCGATAAATACCGTTGACTGACTGAAAGTCGAAACCATGCCACCTAACTGAAAACAACAGAAAAGGCAAGGACAATATTTAGACTTTCCCAAGCATTCAGTCCAGCGCGTTGCAACCTACATGGGTCCGAGACTAGGCCCCGCTGCTCTGATTCCTCCACTCGTCCCTCCTTGGCAAAATTTTGCCAACCACTGCATCAGACTATAACTATTTCTGGAATGACCAGAAGTGTCACTTTTCCACACTGTAAATTTCTGCCTTTAAACCTATATGTAGGGGGCTTATGAAAAATATCATTTTTTGGACCCATTTTCCCACTAACAAATATAAGCGAACGAGGCTTGCTTTTTCTTTTGTTGAAAAAAAATCTGTTCTCTCATTCATTCTATCGCGTTTGTTGAGCGCTCACTGTGTGCAGAGCGCTGTACTAAGCACTTGGAAAGTACAATTCGGCAACAGATAGAGACAATCCCTACCCAACAACGGGCTCACAGTCTAGAAGGGGGAGACAGAGGACAGAACAGAGCAAGTAGGCAGGTAGGCATCTCCTATGATGTGGAAGGTACGTTCTTGATGAAACTTATGTCAAGGAATCCTCACGTTACAGTCCGTGCCCTTTAACTAACCCTGGGCACGTGAGCACTATCATTTGTTCTGACAGCACCTTTTATTCTGAGAATTCTCCCAAAGCCTGCTTTCCATAAAGCATAGTTGGAAACACACGTTATTGGCGAACTGAATGCATCTCCAAGTCCAAATCTGAAACACAAGGTTTTGGTGCAAAGCATCCTTTGTTTAGGATCCTAAGAATCGGTAGCTGGAAAAAAAGCTTTTATTTTCAGCACTGGTTTTTGGCCGTCCCATAGAAGCAGTCCCTTAGAACTCTCTTTTTAATGAAATTTGGGGTCCTATCCAAAGAGTCGAAAACCGAGCAGATCGGTGTGATTGCGATTTTTACAGGTAGGAAAAACCAAACATGGAAAGCAGAGCGATCGAAACCCTTTTATGACACCTCTGAACTGTGGGAAACTAGTCTCCCAGCATCTCCTCCAATCAAGAAGGGGGGCAGACGTGACTGTCTCATTTACCCAAGGAAAATTGAGTCATTAGGTGTTAGGCCTTCACTGGATTGTGACGGTAGGGTGGCATGAGATGCAGAAGGCTGGCTTGTCGCCGTCCCCGTTTGGCTGTCTGGATAGCTACGAAGAAAATGTCATGCGAAGTCATCCCTGTAGCAGAGAACAAGTATGTTGCCAGTACCACTCTCAAATTGCTCTAGACTGTAAACTCGTTGTGGTCGGGGAATGTGTCTGTTTATCGTTACATCGGACTCTCCCAAGCGCTTAGTACAGGGCTCTGCACGCGGTAAGCGCTCAATAAATACGATCGAATGAATGAATCACTGCTCTCCATGTGGAATTAGAATCGTATTCCTTAATGAATGTGGCACAGCCCCTGGAATGCTGGGAACAAAATTCTGAAAGAAGAGCCCATTTTACTTTGATGACGTGGCCGATCGGCGGACAGTCAGAGACGTGAACCATGTTGGCCAGTGAGGCTCTCGGTTCTCAATCCGACTCTCAGCCCACGTTGGCTCTTGATTGGTGCTATTAACCACGTTCTCCTGAGTTGCCTGGATAACCACGGCTAAAGAACATTTCTTACCTGAGTTCTTTGGATAATGGCTTCTATTTTTCCCCTTATTTCTCTATTTCACTTTTCCTGTCCGATATTTTGCCTTCACAGTTGAAGCCAGGAGGACGATTAGGGCAACTAGCTGGATCATCCAAGAGGTGCTATTTTTTCATTTGTTTATCTCTCTTTTGGAATGTAAGTTCTCTCAGGGCAAAAGACCTAAACCGAATTCATTCCTCGAGCCTCGTATGGGGCTGTGCCCAAGGCGATTACCCAATTAATAACGATCAGTCAAATCCCATAAGCTTGCTCATCGCCATATTAAAATTCTGCAGTGCCAAATGGCAGTCTCAGGATTTTGCCCCTTCGAGGTTCCACGCTGAGGCGTAAGCTCATCGTGGGCAGGGAATGTGTCTGTTAATGGTTGTACTGTGCTCTGCACACACAAAGCAGTCCATAAAACATGATTGACTGACTATGATTGCTTTCCAAATCAAGAGTTGAGTTGGAGGGAAAAGAAAACTTTTTCCCCCTTGCCCTCCCTTGCTTATCTCCACGTAGCACAGTAAATCAATCCGATAGGTAATGGTGTGTTTATTCTGCAGCCAGGTGCTGTGTCCTGTGCGTGGGTGAGAGAGTTTAAATTGCCAGCCAAGTAGCTGAAGCACGGTCACGGAAAATGAGTTTCCCACATGTTTTCCCCCCCGGGCTTTTCTACACATTTTCTGCCTGGGCCATCCAATTATTTCCCCTAGAACTAATAATGGGGGAACCTCCAAAGATTTAGAGTTCATTAATAGTTGAGTCATTGAGCTGATTCCTTCCGTGCCTCATAAAGTGGATACGGAGCTGAACTTGGTGTTGGGGCATCCTGATGCACAACGGATAGTGAAGGAGCCCTAATCGTGGGGCCCACCCCATGGGATGAGGGGAGGTAAAGGTCAGTCGGCTGCCATGATCAGATCCCATTTGTGCTCACATTTCCTCCCCACTGATCCTGCCACACCTATCCAGTCAGCGAACGCATTAGGGATTCTTCCCTCCAAGCCGACAACGTCCTAATGGACCCCTTGCTTGTCCCCAGAGGTGAATCCCAAATGTCGGAGAGAAAGGTGGGCTGGGAGTCCGGTATCAAGGGGTAGCTGATTAAATAAAGGATGCTACAAAAGTCTGGGCACTTTCCCCAGAGTATTGGAGACTCTTCTCTCCATTATTTCCCCAGGCCAGGTTTACACTGAGTATGGAACAAAGCGGGCGGTGAGCTTAAACATATCTCAAACATTTCGCCGTTTATAAATAGAAGGGGTCAGCTACCCCTGGACATCCTCACCAGCTTTTTGATCAGGTGAAAATGCTAGTCGCTCTTTTTTTTTTTAAAGCTTTTGGTCAATGCAATATATTTCTTTAAAAATTATTCATTTGCAGAGCTAAAACGTCAGTTGAAGGACCGCATGCACAGGAAATTTTGCCAATATCTAGGCAGTGATTGTTGCAAAAAACAGATCTGCTTTTAGGGCCTCTTGCTGGTGGAAAAATAAAGTTTGTGCAGTCGCAAGTAGATATATATTCCAAAAGCGATTATGAATGGATCATTTGGTGTTTCTCAGCATTTTTCAAAAACAAACATCAGAGAAAATTCCAGAAAGATGCCCTGGGGTCTTTTAGATTATTACTGTTACCACAGTATCTCTGAAAGATATTTTAATAGGCCCTGTTTTTGAGTCCCATAAAGCAATGTGTCAATTTCTCTCACTCTCCTACAAGTAAATGCTCTTACCTGATCTAAACCTAATGTTGGCGGTGAAAATAATGCTGCCTCTCAGAGGAATATAAAGATATTGATTCCTATGTTCCTGGAAATCTAACAAGAGAAGAAGTGGGAAATGAGAAACATAAACAAGGCAATGTCATGGCTAATTGCTGCCCAAAGAGTAGAGAATGAAATGAAAGGTAAAACAAGTTAGCTCCAAACTGGGAGTTGCAATTTTTCCTTATTAGAGAACTCTCAATCGGGCCAGTTTTGCCAATGGAAATGAGAGGTAAGTTGCTGGTAATGGTAATTAAAAATTCTGCCATCTTTGATTGCGTTTTTGGTGATCCCCCGTTCCTCGAAAGGAATGCAGATACATTGTGAACACGGCTTTCCTGTTTCCTCCAATTCCCAAGAAATAGAGCAGGCAAGACTCCCATGGCTTTGGGTGTCAATCCCTTAATTCCTTAGCATGTGTGGGGGGAGGGGTTGGGGGGAGGAGTGAGGGGAGAGTTCATGCCAATAGAGTATTGGCTTGTTTTAAGCAGACACAGTTTAATCAGTGGGACTGGACCTTCCCACGCTGGCATAATGGAAGCACTTTGGTCAAAGATTTTATAAGGAAGATATGCTTCTTCAGACACTACTGCCCATCCTCATAGCCTCTAACTTGCATAAACTCCTTGTGGGCAGGGATCATGCCTATCAACTCTATTGTACTGTTCTCTCCCAAGTGCTTATTACAGTGCTCTGCACATAGAAATACCTCAATACCTTAGGCTGAATGATCGCTGAAATGTGTAGGATAGGGCAGAGAATTACCTCCCTGGATAAAACAGAAGCCATGTAGAATTGAGGACTTTGTTTCAAAAGTTAGTAGTAGTAATCCTTCCCATGGGGAGAGAATAAAAAAACCAGCTTGCTGTAAGTCATGATGGAGGGGTGGGACTGGGGGTTAAGGATATCATAAAATGATTTTATAATTCAGAATAATTGCCTCACCTCCCCATAGTAGGTGCTCTCAGTCTAGTAGGGGCACGGATGATCTCATTACGTATCATTCTTTTTCGATATTTCTTTTTTTATGGCTGACCCAATACTTGGTCCTGGGAAGACCGAGGCACACTATTCAGTTTCCAAAGCCGCTTTTCCAGAAAACCTGACTTTGCTATCGAATAGCAGCAACGGTCCAGAAGAGCATCAAAATGGAAAGAAAACCTTAATCGCGCTAGCTGTCAGGTGGAAGTCTCGAAGAGATGGACGACAAAAGGGGAGAGAGGGAGAATCCTCCCGTAGGAGCGGGGCATGACTGGGGAAGAGTTGGTGGGCTGAAAGGTGGACGGCCACTAACGTGAGTAGTAGAGGAGGTTGGGGAATAAGAAGCAAGAGCAAAATCCCGTGATTTTGCTGTGTTTCTTCACAGTCCATGTTCCACGTGGGGCTCACAGTCTTAATCCCCATTTTACAGATGGGGGGAACTGAGGCAAAGGGAAGTTAAGTGACTTGCCCAAGGTCACACAGCAGACAAGTGGTAGAGCTGGGATTAGAGCCCGGGGCCTTCTGACTCCCAGACCCATGTTCCGGCCACTAGGCAACGCTGCTTCTCAATATAGGACCAAAATCAAACGTGAATAGCTGTTTATGCTGCAAATGGCATTCTTGTGAAATAACTGACCATTTTCTTGATCAGAGAAAAGGGAATAATCAGCGGAGACTCACTGCTCTCAATATATACATTCCCCTAAAGTAGGAAGTCTGTGAGCGCTAGGTATGCTGAAGAAAAAAGCGCACCGAAAGGACTGAACCCTCGGTGTCTCTAGATCCCAGAATTTTCCTAACCACCGGATCTTTCAAATTCACGCGCCACGATTTCTTGTCTCTTTATGGGGTGTACATTTATAGTAGAAAGACAAGATCTTGGGCATTTAGTCTGGCTACCCCTGCCCTCTGTGCAGAGAGGAGCAGGCTTTCCTCATGGGGGAGAATCTGGGAGGGAGAAAGAGAAAGTGTCTTCCGCCCTTAGTGATGGGAACACACAGCTGTGCTCTCCTTCCTGCTGGATAAAGGAGATTAAGATGGATTATGATACAGACTCTGAGTGTCAGCTATTTCTCTCTCACTCTGCTTTCTGTTTATCCCTAAAATGACTTCAATGCTCAGCACAACCCAGGTTTGCTGGTCAGGATCCGTGTGAAGAAGGAATGACAGCTGGATACCCACACACCTGCGGTATTGTGAACTACACAGTACAGTGAAGCATAGTCTCAAACAGTGTAATATAGCAGAGACATCGAGGGTGTATATATATCAACCTATCAAAGGTATTTACTGAGTGCTTATTGCATGCAGAATGCTGTACTGAGCGGTTGGGAGAATACAATAAATGGAATAGGTAGCAATAATCCCTGCCCACCAGGAGTTTACAGACTAGAGGGGGAGACAGAATAAATTACAGATGGGTGAAACAGATCTGTCATCGGGCTGCAGGAAGCCAATAGCAGTCAAGGGTACATAGCTTATTCTCCTGGTTTCCTGTATTTCTCTGGTTGCAGCAGGGTTACCTCTCCTCCCAACCTCCTCTTCCACCCATGGATTTATAACCAGGCTGATCATGCCAGCACTGAGTTACATGGGCCTGCTCCTTCCTACAGTCTGGGAATTATGCATAAAAAATAATTTTCTTATCACTGTTTGTTTCACTGCCTACAAGGATTTCAGATAGTTGCCTGCAGCTTTTAAAAGCAGAAAAGAAACACCAAAATTGTTTTGTGAGGTTCAAAGAAACACCTTCAGTGATGAAAAGCAAAGTAGAAGATCTAGAATGGAAAATATCTATTCGGCAAAATCTGTGCGGTGAAAAGCTACCAATTTTGCTAAAACCGAGGGAACTGGAACAGAAATTTCTAGGTAAAAAACAACCGCTCTAATGCCGCATAGGGGAAAGGGTAGCAATTTCTAAGTGATAAGAAACTATATTGATGCTTTATGATATTACATGGAGTTCACTTGGGCATTAGGCCAGGAGTTGTATCAGTGATGAAGTTTTGCAAAAAGGTTGTACCTTAAAAGATCAATTCAAAGCAAGTCAAGAAGAGAGGTTTTTTTAGGGTTTTTTGGGGTTTTTTTTGTCAAATGGACAAGGAAAGGGAAAAAAACAGTCCTCCTGGGACTCTTGGCAGAATTGATGGAGTAGAAAATTGGAGTAGATCTGAAAGAGCAATCTATTTTCCCGTGTGAAGTAGCCACTTGAGGTTTTTGCCCATTCAGTGCAGTGGTCAACTAAGGCAACCCTGTTGTTTTTTTTTATTAAATTGACAGAGTAGTAGGAAAATGGAGTTCTACTCCTAAAGTGATTGTGTTAAAGATCAGTAAAGTACACACACTAAAACATAACACTTACCTCATATTTTGAAACAAGATTTGGAAAAGCGATTGCATCAAAATGAATATTAAATGCTCACCTGCACCTGCTCATAATGCAGATTTTCTAAAAATACTGTAAATGTCAGGGGATTATTATACAGTGATGATAATAATAACTATTCAGATGATAGCTAAGTTATTACTATATGGCAGGCACTGTTCTAAGCACTGGGGTAGATACGATTTAATCATCGTCCCCCATGGGGCTCGGAGTCTAAATAGGAGGGAGAACAGGTATTGAATCCCCATTTTATAGATGGGGAAACTGAGGCCCAAGGACATTAAGTGACTTGCCCAAGGTCTCACACAGCAGACAAATGGTGGAGCCAGGACTAGAACCCAGGAACTCTGACTCTCAGCTCTGTGCTTTTACCTCTAAGCCATGCTGCTTCCCTGGGGCTAAGATGCAACCCCCAGACCCAACTCACAGTTTACCCAGCCTCTGCTCTTTGGACTCTGACCATTCTTTCTTCGGTACAGGAGCAAGACTGACGGAAGAGAAGAATAGTCACGAGAAGAAATACCTTGCCTACCGGCTTGGTACCTCTGGGTCAGGAGCGGCCGATCAGTGGCTCATAAGCTACATGTGCTGCTTCTTCACTTGCTGTGTGACTCGCGGTGAAAAGGTAGGCAACGTACATTTTAATATTTATTTTTTGTCACCCCAGTGGGAGCCCGTTACGCCGTACTGCGTCTTTTAGGCCTTAGGGCTGATTGACTGACACCTGGTTGACCTCAGGGAATCATAGAATGCCGAGAAGGAACCTAAAATCCCCAGGTGGGTGGTAGTGGATCTTATTTTTAAAGACCTACTGAGAAGAAGATACCGTAACCTATGTAGGTTGCCCCGTCCAAAGCTTCACCATCCTTCTTGACAGGAAATTCTCTTTTTCCCTAACCCAAATCCTTCCAGCAAAAGAACATGTGTGATGGAAACACGAGCGGTGAGCTGCAAGGCTATACTTTCAGAGGGCAGTTTTACAAAACACCGAATGATGCAGTTTAACGGGAGATGAGAGGGTGCACCTTTTTACTTGCCATTTTCAGTAATTTATGAACGACGTCCGCTAAGCCGGCACAAAATTTTAACACAGTAAAGAATTGACTGAATAAATAACGGTGACATATATGAAAAAGTACTCAAGCAATCTGCTCCAAATGCTATTATGACTCAATAAGAACTTAGCATGAGGAGAGGAAGGTTAAAAAAGAGTCAAGCAAACACACTGTGTTTGGAAAGAATAATCATTCTTCTTTGGACTTAACAGGGAATTATACTTTCCAGAAGAACAGACGTATTAACAGATCAGTAGCCTGAGAGAACATTTTTGGCACATTTGACCCAGTGTTGTTATGATGAATTCCTACGAATTCTGAAATTCAAAGTTAACAAAAATCACCCATCAGGGGATGGAGTAAAGTTGAATGTTGGCCCCAGGCAGATAAAGAAAATGGAAGCTTCTATTACTGCTGACCTCTTGTTCATACCCTCCCTTCTGAATGGAACTCTCTTCCCCTTCACATCTAACATAGACGGCTCTTCCCGTCTTTAAAACCCTTCTACTAACAACGACGATAATGATATTTAAGTGCTTACTGTGTTCCAAGACTGGGGTGGACACAAGATAATCAGGTCAGACACAGCTGTCTAATCCCCATTTTAAATAGGAGGTAACTGAGGCACAGAGGAGTTAAGGACTTGCCCAAGATCACACAGCAGGCAAGGGGCAGAGCAAGGATTAGAAAGCAGATCCTCCGACTTCCAGGCCCCTGATCCTTCCACTAGATCGTGCTCCTGCTGTGAAATAATATCTCCTCCAGGAGGCCTTCCCGAAATAATCTCTCATCTACCCACCTTACTTCCCACCCTCCTGCCACTTCAGCAGAAATCATATCTAGATTTGAGAAGCAGCGTGGCTCAGTGGAAAGAGCACGGGCTTTGGAGTCCGAGGTCATGGGTTCGAATCCCGGCTCTGCCACTTGTCAGCTGTGTGACTGTGGGCAAGTCACTTAACTTCTCTGTGCCTCAGTTACCTCATCTGTAAAATGGGGATTAAGACTGTGAGCCCCATGTGGGACAACCTGATTCCCCTGTGTCTACCCCAGCGCTTTGAACAGTGTTCTGCACATAGTAAGCGCTTAACAAATACCAACATTATTATCTATTAACTCTGTTGTACTCTCCCAAGTGCTTAATAAAGTGCTCTGCACAGAGCAAGCACTCAATAAATACTGTCGATTGACCGAAATGATTTATCAGCACTTGACACTTATTAGGATTGTTACTCAATTTAGAAAAAAAAACCCCTCAACCAGCAGCATCTTCATTAAGCTTTCTCGCACTGCAATTTATGAAAGTTGGGATTTTGAGCAGTTTCTAAATGCAAGTAAATATTCCTGGGACCGCTGCCTGGGTGTCTTTTCAAATGTTTCATGTGTCTTTTGGCTTCTTTGGGTAATTCTTCAATTTCTTCCGACTTGTGTTTTCAGTTATACTGCATTAAACCTGCTAATGTGGTTACTTTAATATCCAGATATCTGTAGAAAAGCATCATTCAGTATCCTTTCATCTTTCATCTTCACACAGATCACTAATATGCGTCTTTTCTTTTTTTAACCTTTCATTTTAAATCTGAGTTCTAGACTGACATTTTTATAGCTAGTTGTTTAATAATAGTAATAATAATAATAACAACAATGGTATTTGTTAAGCGCTTACTATGTGTCAATCACTCTTCTATGCTCTGGGGTAGATATAAGTTAATCGAGTAGGACACAGTCTCGTTCCACATGGGAGTTCACAGTCTAAGTAGGAGGGAGAACAGGTATTCAAGCCCCATTTAATGGACGAGGAAACCGAAGCGTAGAGAAGTGAAGTGACTTAACCAAGGTGACACAGCAAGCAAGTTCCAGAGCCGGGTTTTTTTTTCTTATGGTATTTGCTAAGGCCTTATTATGTGCTAGGCACTGTACTAAGCATTGGGGTACATACAAGTTAATCAGATTGGACGCAGTCCACGTCCCACAGGGGGCTCACAGTCTTAATCTCCATTTTACAGATGAGGTAACTGAGGCACAGACAAGTTAAGTGACTTGCCCAAGGTCGCACAGCAGGAAAGTGGCAATGCTAGGATTAGAACCCAGGATTCCAAGCCTTTACTCTATCCACTATCTTCAAACCTAGTTCTAAAGTGTGATAAAGATTCTGCTTCGTTGTGAAGAAATGTTGCAGTTTCCCTCAGATGGTATCTTTAGATCACAAGTTACACGTTCCAGAACATTGGCTTAAAGCCTACGAAGGAATACAAAAATCAAAAGTTTCGAGACTATATTTTAAGCTTGAGGCTTTCTTCCATTGAGAAGCACTTTCCCCGAGGAGAGTTAACATTCCATCTACCAATTTAGTGGAACCTTAAAGCGAGGAGTACCTCGAATCTTAATGCTCTCCTCATGGGGAAATGTTTCTTCAAAGTAATGTTGTTGACGAACTCTAAAACGGAAGCTAATCCAGACACCGTGGCTCATTGCTTGAGGCTATGCCTCACTAAATCGTGCATCCTTTCTCTTGGGTCATTGAAATGTTTTATATCATACATTTTCTGAACCCGACATTAGCTGTTGGGCTCAGCCAGTGGGCAGCAGCACGAACGCACGCTGCCCGAGGTTTCCGTAGAGATGTTCTCTGCGCTCCTAAATGAACCCGAGCAGCATCTCATATCCCTGGTTGCCACCCTTTGTCCTGTCCTTGAATCCCTTTTCCTCACTGAAGTTCGCAGGTTTATTTTCAAGACGAGAAGCAGTTGGTCGAGTTATTCTGTGAAGTCCCCCAACAGGCCTTTGGATTTTAGCACCGATTGCTCTCTTCATTTCAGCAGTGGACACTAGCGTATGCGGAATAGCCGCTGCATACACCGCTGAACGTAACTGCCGAAATTGGAACCGGGCTCTCTGCGGGCGTGGAACGTGTCTGTCAACTCTATACGGATGTACTCTCCCAAGCGCTTAGTATAGGCACTTTACGATCGATCGATCAGTGGGTCGAAATGGGAAGGAACAGTCCACCTACAGCTCGGAAGAGCGGCGGGGCGAGAGATCCCCTTCTCACAGAGGCTGCTGCAGGTGCTAGACTGAACAAGAACAACAGGGAGGCGGCATGGTCTACTGGAAAGAGCTTGGGCCTGGGAGCTGAGAGCAGTGATTGACCCAGAGTAAGCGCTTAACAAATATAATTATTATCATTATTGCTCCTGCTATTAAACAATTAGTTATAACAATAGTCTGGAACTCAAATTTATAATGAAAGGTTAAACAAAAGGGCTCTGATCCCGGCTCTGCCACTTGTCTGCTGCGTGACCCTGGGCAAGTCGCTTCGTTTCTCTGGGCCTCAGTTACCTCATCTGGAAAATGGGGATGAAGACTGTGAGCCCCGGGTGGGACCCAGGGACTGCTTCCAACCTGGTTAACTTGCGTCTATTTTAGTGTTTAGAACAGTGCTTGGCCCATCGTAAGTGCTTAACAAATACCATAATTATTATTATTATTTAATTCTTTTAAGGCAGCGTGATGTGCACTGAGCTACTTTAAAGAGAAGCCTTAGAGATAAACACCGTTGATTGAAGCGTGACTCCAAAGGGGGACTTCTGGCCACGAACATCTAGTCGTGCCCTGACTCCATGGTGATAATGAATTATTTGGCTCGGCTGATGTATTTTTGGCAATATTTTGGGTCCTACGTATTTATTTGTAACATTGAAAAAACAGAACCCTTCTGGTTTCACAATAATCTCTCTCACTGTGCATTTTTGACCATTCTCGAATGATTTTTAACTACCCTTCCGTGATTTAGAAACCGAACATCACCTTTTGACTTCACAACTAGGTCCTTCAAGACTGGATCAAATTTAGTCAGCTCTCTATTGATTGGCTGACATTTTATCTTGCTTAACTTTAATCTTTCCTCCAAGTAAAGTTAAAGACTCTTTATTCTCATCACTTCCATTACTTGTTCTGTATTTGCCTCCCAAATGTTCTTTGACATCAACCTTTTCACTGCATGACTTTTTTCTTTTTTATAGTATCTGTTGCATGCTTCCTATGTGCCAGGCACTGGAATAGGGGCTGGGGTAGACATAAATTAATCAGGTTGGACACAGTCCACTCCCCACATGGGGCTCACAGTCTTAATCTCCATCTCACAGATGAGGTAACTGAGGCACAGAGAGGTGAACTATCTTGCCCAAGGTCACACAGCAGACAAGTGGCAGAGCCGGGATTAGAATCCAGGGCCTTCTGACTTCCAGACCCAGGCTCTAGCTTTCCTTCTGGAAAATCACACAAGCGCTTAAAGGTGACTGTGAATCTTCATGGGCATTTACCCTTTCTGTTGATTTTTTTTTCTAGTCCCAAATACCGAGTGCTAAATTCTGTCCCTTCATTCAGCAACACCACTCTCCTGCTTTACTGCATTTAGGCCCTCTCCCTCTCTCCCCCTTCACGTCCTGCAGACCATAGCTTTCCCCATCTTCAAAGCCCTTAGGAGATCACATCTTCTCCAGGAGGCCTTTCCTCATTAATCGCTCATCCCCCTAAATAAAGTAAAGCTTCGCAAATGTTTTGTTCGTATGTAATATTCTAAATTAATATATGAATTTGAAATTTAAAAAATGTCCAAGTCTAGAGTAATTACTAATTTTAAAGCAATGCAGATGACATTATAGCCCTTCAGGCTATAGCCTTTGGCACTTCAGGGTGGCAGATTCTCCTTGGGAAAACACTTACATCTTCCTCATTTCTGCATCTCACACTATAACGGGGCCTAGTTATTCAGTCATATTTATTGAGTGCTTAGTCTGTGCAGTGCACTCTACTAAGTGCTTGGGAGAGGATGATATAACAATAAGAAGACACATTCCCTGCCCACAACGAGCTTACAGTCCAGAGGACGAGCTTACAGTGTCAACCAACTCTGTTATATTTTTACATTATACTCTCCCGATCGCTTAGTAGAGTGCGTTGCACACGGTAAGTTCTCAATAAATGTGACTGATTGATTGTAAAAGTACAAATGATAAGTAACAGCAAAAGAGTTGCACGAAGCAAATGCCTCACAACTTTTGTTTTTGTTTTGTTTTTTCCCCTTCATCTATTTAATCTACTGAGCCTAATCATAGGGAAAATAGGAAATCCAGCTTTAGAAATGGGGTGGCCTTAAAGAGCTCTATTTTTATCATTTATTTTTATTTATGGTATTTGCTAAGTGCTTAGTATGTGCCAGGAATTGCACTAAGCGCTGGGGTAGATACGAGTTAAGCAGGTTGTACACAGTCCTAATCTCCATTTTACAGATGAGGCAGCTGAGACGCAGAGAAGTTAAGCGACTTGCCCAAGGTCACACAGCAGACAAGCAGTTTGCTCTCACCTCCAGATTCAGACCTGGAAACCGACAGTTTCTGGAGCTGTTTGGCAGGGAAAAAAGGGCACCAAAGTAGAGGAATGGGAAATTGGTGTGTCGGTTGCCTCAAATATTCCTCCGGTTCCATAAAAATGAAATAGGCTCACTTTGCCCTTGCAATATGTCATGAAATAGAGTCGTTAGTAGAAATAATCCTAATGCCCTGTCTGGACTGACAGATTTAATTAATTCTTTGGGGGACTCTGTTAAAAGTCTTTCAGGCAGACAGCCCTTGATGAGGAGAGAGAGAATAATTAGCATACGAGAACTCATCCTTTCCTGTTTATTTCTGGGGGACAGGTTTTTTAATTACTCCCCCAAAGACTGCTGCCCAGAAGTTTGAGCATCTGAATGTAGCTCATGCCTCGTGGCGTTCCCTGTGATTATTGATACCCTAGGAAGAATACCCCAACAGCTGGTATTTCTTAACCTCTCTTGCCAGGAAGGTTTTGACAGCTGTTCTAGAACCTGTCCCATACATATTCAGATGTGAATTACAACCGGTGAAAGGGTTGTAACGAGAGGACCGATTCATTTGGTCCTATTCAACACGACTGGGAAACTCATCAGGCCCCTTTCCCGCTAAATGGCGGAAGAGCTCGAGTCAAGCCTCTTCTTGGGCATAGATGGAAGATGGGCCATCCTGTTATTGCCTTCCTGTTAGGACTTTGCCTGGGTGGAATGGAGGAAGGCTAGCAGCAGCCTACATCCTACCAGACCCGGGGAAAAGGTCTTCTGAGCAATCATGAGAATTGTTCATTTTCTTTCCTCTGAAGAGCTACCCGTCATCTCTGTCCACGGTGGAGGAATTTTTTCTTATGGTATTTGTTAAGCACCGTTCTAAGCAGTGGGGTAGATACAAGTGAATTAGGTTGGATACAGTCCCTGTCCCGCATGGGGCTCCCAGTCTGAGGAGGAGAGAGAACAGGAAAACTGAGGCACAGAGAAGTGGTTCATTCATTCATTCAATAGTAGTTATCGAGCGCTTACTTTGGGCAGAGCACTGTACTAAGCGCTGGGAATATACAATTCGGCAACAGATAGAGACAATCCCTGCCCAGTGACGGGCTTACAGTCTAATCAAGTGGTTGTGGGCAGGGAACGTGTCTGCTAATTCTGTTGTATTGTGCTCTCCTAAGCGCTTAGTACAGTGCTCAGCACAAAGTGAGCACTCAATAAATGCAATTGATTGATCGTTAAGCACCTATGTGCCAGGCACTATACTAAGCGCTGGGGTAGATATAAGCTAATCAGGTTGGACATAGTCCACGTCCCACATGGGGCTCACAGTCGCTTTACTTCTCTGTGTCTCAGTTACCTCATCTGTAAAATGGGGATTGAGACTCTTAGCCCCAAGTGGAACAGGGACCGTGTCCCACCTGACCAGCTTACGTCAACCCCAGCACTTAACAAATACCATAAAAAGATCGATCGATTGGACCAGGTTAGGCAAAGCTGGATGGTGTAAGGCCCGTAAGTGTAGGAAGCAGCCCTTGGAATGGAAATGGTGAGGGGAATTCTGTGTGAAGTCTGCTTCCTGTAGAATAGACTATTGTAGAAAATGGGAAATAATGAAACTGTGGGAGGTAGGGGAGTAAGCTGGCAGCTTCCCATTGGGGATTAAAACGGAAGTTTCTTTCCCTGCAACGAGTGTTTTTTTTCTGTTGGACTACTCCACCCCTAACCCGATGAATATGCCGCCACAGGAAGCAGGTCTCCTTTCTTTCTTCTGTGATTGTATATACATAATTGATGACAATTTTGTCCCCTAGATTGTACTACTGTTCATACATTTGCTTCGTCTCTGTTTTTGAACCCTCTCCTCTCTTTGTACTGCTTCTTTGTTTCTTGAGTAAAAGCCCCACACAATTTGGATGCTTCTTTAAAGAGACCAACCGCTTTAACTGAGATTTTAGTAGATGCCCACCCCCCCACCTTTTTTATATTTTGTAAGCAGGAAACAACTGCCAAGGGAAAATGCCTTTTACAAACCACTCTACCACATCGACATGGAGACATTGCATTGTTCCCTGTGATAAATGTCAAATGCAATTGCGGCGCATCAAATTCAATGCCGCAGGATTTATACTAATAACCTCCCCAAGTCCTTAACTCTCCTGTCTGTACTTTTGAGTGGAAAGTAGGGCTCCCAGGCTGTTTGTTCCCAGATGGAGTCTCCTTTTCCACACTCCCGTTCCCTCCAGGATACCGGACATAGACCCTCTTCCTCAGACTCATCTTTCTATTGGTGTTGGGGATGTGGGATGGAACGGGGGTGGGTCAGACCCTGTGAATGCCGGAACCAACCATTTCACCCTCCCACCCCCACCGCCCCTACAACATCAAGGACAGCCACTGAGGAAAGGAACTTCTGAGCCAACCCGTAATGGACAGAAGTTACAATCAATAGTCAATCCCACAAGGTAAATTACCCACTATTGCTATTTTAACACTTACAGTTTTTTTAATGCTGATATTATTTCCTAAATGACTGTAGGCGCCTTATAAAATAATTAATCAAGATTATCTGCAGGAAAAAAAACCCTTTAAAAATATCTGTGGGGTTCAGCAAAGGCATGTTCTGTACTCTGTATTGCCTGCCCTAGCCCCAGGCTTGGCCCAGCCGGACTGACCACGCTTGGCACTCATGAACATCGGGCATCGACCTCTTTGCCGACCCCTCTCCTTCCGCCGGATTGTTCAGGGGGAAAGTTCAGCAGAAAACATGACTTTCTGATATGAAACCGGATTAATGCTCACTCTGGGCCCAGACTCTAGAGTGAGAAAGTTTTCAAAATTGAGTCAGGCTCTCGGCCTGTACTCATCAAACCTGGGGAAGCTCTGAACTCTCGCCTTCTCTACCTCTTCATTACTGTGGGTCCTGTGGCAGTGTGGTTCAGTATCATCATCGTCAGTGGTATTTATTGAGTGCTTATCGTGTGCAGAGCAGTGTCCTAAGCACTTGGGAGAGTACAGTACCACAGAGTTGGCAGACAGGATCCCTTCCCACAACAAGCTTACAGTATCTGCTGCTATCGTCGCACTTATACTGCTTTTTAAAAAAATCACACGCACTTTAATGTAGTTTAAAAATTGGAGCAAAAAGCCCAAAGGAAGCCCCAAATATCACAATCACAAAAGAGCCATCTAAGCAGGTTCCCCGAAACTTTCACTGCAGCGATAAATGACAGGGGGTTGTCACCTCCTGAATGGGGAACTGTAATGCCATATGGGTTTCTTCCGGTATTGCCACTGTGCTAAGATTCTCTGGGGATAATGATCTTGCCTGCTTCAACCTAGATGCTTTCAGGAATTAGGACGCTCATTGATTTAATTACCCAGATCAATTCTTCCATCAACCTCTAGTGAGTGGATTGGTTTCATATCTGTCTGTCTCTGGAAGTATTTCCCCATTTACCAAGATAACTTTAACAGAAGCTTCCTGAATGAGATGGCTTTTACTCGCGTTCAGAGATAAACGGGGTTTTGCCCTTCTATCTCATTTCCAATAGACTGTCCTCTTTCTATTCACTGTCATTCCATATTTCTTTTGCTTTCAAGCTCTGAAGTTAGGTTTCATTCTCTGACTCTCCTCTTTCTCCTTTGTATCCAGGAAGATTCTTACCAATGTGCCCTTTAAGACTGAGTGAAGAGGAGCCCCCTCCTAACAGATGCCCCTGGACCTGTGACACAGTGGGACACACCCACCCTCTCCAGGCTCCTATAGTGTATCCTTTCCTAGTATCAATCAATCCACAAATTGCATTTAGTGAGCGCTTACCGTGCGCAGAGCACTGTACTACGTGCTTGGGAAATATAACACTGCAGAGTTGCAGGATACGTCCCCTGCCCACAGCGAGCCGACAGTCTAGAGGACGTATGTCTGGGTTAGTATGTCAAGTGCTTAGTACGGTGCTCTGCACACAGTTAGCATTCGATAAATTCTATTGATTGATAGCCTACTGAGAGTGGTAGCTCTAGACTGTAAGCTCATTGTGGGCAGGGCATGTGTCTGTTTTATTGTTATATCGTCCCTAGTGATAAATACCTCAAATACCTCAATAAATACGATCGACTGACTGACTGAAATACATACGTCACGATCCTGGCAAGGTCAGCAGTTTCGATGCCACATCTCTCCCCCTGGTCCCTATCACTTATGGTCTGGGCCGAGGCCCGCAGCAGTTCGTCTTCGCTCTGGGCAAACCGAAATACGTCCCATTTTGACGATTTTATCTTACCTTAGTGGGGCAGAGCTGCCCTTTGGAGAACAATAGCTTTAGGATAATAATAATAATGTTGGCATTTGTTAAGCGCTGACTATGTGCAAAACACTGTTCTAAGCACTGGGGGGATACAAGGTGATCAGGTTGTCCCACATGGGGCTCACTGTCTTAATCCCCATTTTGCAGATGAGGTAACTGAGGCACAGAGAAGTTAAGTGACTTGCCCAAAGTCACACAGCTGACAAGCGGCAGAGTCGGGATTTGAACCCATTATCTCTGACTCCCTAGCCCGGGCTCTTTCCACTGAGCCACGCTGCTTCTCTGTACTGCATTGTGGGAATGTGTTGGGAGATGTGGCAGAGAAACCAAACTGTGTAAGCAAACTGCCTGGAAATCATTCATCCAGGCCAAAATTTGAACCCTGGATGGAGAATAGTAACTGCTACTCTTATTTCTATTATTATTGCTGACATTTCTTAAGCGCTCACAATGGGTAGCAAAGCAGTGTCCTAAGGGCTGGACTACTTAAAAGAAAATCAATTAAGACACGGATTCTGGCCCACAAGGGACTTCTACCGAGGGACAATGAAGACTGTTGTTTTAGTGGTTTCTCCAAGCCATAGAGTGAATCAGTAATGAGTCTAGGAATAGTAGGAAAGCTGCTTGCTCCCTTCATAAATCTCACCATCAGAAAAAGATTTGATCTAGGGGTCACAGACATGACTTTAAAATGCCTGGGCTTTAAAAGCCCATTAAAGGCACCCAGCATTAAAACGATCAATCAATCAGTGGTGTTTATTGAGTGCATACTGTGTGCAGAGCACTATACTATGAGCTTGGGAGAGTATGGTACAGCACAACAGAGTTAGTAGACAGTGTTCCCTGCCCAAAAGGAGCTTACAATCTAGAGGGGAACATAGACATAAAGAAATAAATTATCGATATGTTCAGAAGTGTTGTGGGGTTCGAGGTGGGGTGAATATCAAATTCTTAAAGGGTACAGATCCAAATGCATAGGTGACACAGAAGGGAGAGGGATTTGGGGAAAAGATGACTTAATTGGGGAAGGCCTCTCGGAGGAGATGTGAAAGGAAGCTTCAAAGGAGGCTTTGAAGATGGTGAGACTGGTGGTCAGGCAGATTCTTCTAGAATAGGAGCCCGTCATACCAAGGATTAAAGTCCCGAGCACTTTTTTTCATATGAAACAGTTTGAATTTAAATGCTAACATTAGATTCCACCACTGTTAATATCTTTCATCCATAAATGATGACAGCTTCAAGGAGTCGGGAGGCAAGAGGATTGTAGTTTCATAACTCTTGCAATCCCTCCCTTATTTTCCTTTGAGAACACACAGTTCTTTTGGGCACAACAGATAGGCTAGAGGAGGAACGGAGATCCCTGAAAAATCCCTATCGATTCTTTTCAGGTAGTAATTGCCTTGTATTGAACTGAAAGACTATTATTTTGCTATAAGATATACGGGTGATCGATTTAGCGATTATACTTAAAAGGCAACACAGAATGTATATGGTTCCAGAAAGAAATATTAAATATAGGTAAATATTAA
This sequence comes from Ornithorhynchus anatinus, assembly GCF_004115215.2. Lineage (NCBI taxonomy): Eukaryota > Metazoa > Chordata > Mammalia > Monotremata > Ornithorhynchidae > Ornithorhynchus > Ornithorhynchus anatinus. The sequence goes on from NC_041751.1 coordinate 31,652,257, forward strand.
ATATAGGTAAATATTTGTTCAAGGTATTTGATTTTTGAGGTACTAGTCACTCTTTAACGCGTTTCAACTTTGGTTCACGATGAAAAATCAGTAATCAGAGTAGCACCTGAGTGAAAGAAGGCAGGGAGGTTAGTGAGGAGACTGACGTGGGGATAGGACAGGTGCCTGGACCAGCGCTGTAGTCAGTCGTTTGGATAGAGAGGAAATGTGCAAAATGGATAGGATTTGGTGACAGACTGAATATGGAGTTGAAAGAGAAGAGGCAGTTAAGGGTTAGAGTTAGATAGTGGTCTGCACCCTATTTTCAATCCCCCAATACACCCTCAAAAAATCCCCAATAGGCCACCACCAGAACAAGGACCATTAAATTCAGATAGCCTCGAATACACAATTGGGATACTTCTGAAGAGTCAAGAGGGCTCCAGCCTCATCAGAGACAAGTGGGGAATCCAGAAGAGACTGTGATAATATTTCAGTGTGCTCCTCAGCACACCGCCTGCTATTGAAGAAGAGGTCCTTCAAAGCAGAGGAAATCTACCAACATGCATAGCCCCAACTCCCAGAGCAGTCACCATGCCGGTCTGAGACCTGAAAATTGACAAAGCACTTAGACGGGCTGGCATCCCCAGTGAGATCTATGACCGCGCAGGGGACAGCTTGCTTGAACCTTAACCCAAGCTCTTCTTCGACATATGGAGCACTTAGGAGATACCACAGTACGCTACCTTCATCGCCATCTTCCGAAAGGCGATAGGTCAGACTCGAAGCACCTCGGTTCTCTCCATTCCCGGCTGGAGCCTAGCTGGAGTCATTCTGGTCGATTCCTGAAGCGTATCGTTGGTACGTACGCTGCAGTCCAACAAGGAAGCTCTCTTCTTTTGAGCTGAGACTCTGAGAGGAGCGTGAGACAAAGTGGCAAAAACAAAAAGAGAGTCAGGGGCTCCAAGCGACAAAAATGACAACACAACAAAGGACAGAATTGGTGTGCGCTCAGGGCTGTCGGGACTGTAGGTCCTGGATTGGCTTTTTGCAGTCACCCGTGAACCCACAGGTAAGCTTCGCCATCACTGATGTGTTCAAGTACCAGGGGCAGTTATCTGTGTACGTACACACGTGTGCATTTCAGTAGGGAGAGTGAGATCTAGATCAGATTCTCTTTATGTAGAGGGAATCGAGGATGCCACGAGCATGCTATTCCTTGCCTATAGAGAAATGCAGTCGGTTTAATGAATAAAATAAAAGTTTTAACATGCGACTTTAAAATCCATAGTGCTCCTGTTACAATCTGCTAACTTGATTGTACTCTTCCAAGTGTTTAGTAGAGTGCTCTGCCCACAGGAAATGCTCAGTGAGTACTACTGATTGATTGCTATTTGGACATTTTTGACACTGGCAAACTCTTTAGGTTATCCAGGGGATTCAGAATAAGTCCGTAGTTACGATCGGAAAAACTCTTTAGGTCCGCATCAAAAATTAGGCAGTAAATTCTCAGACAGAAAAGATGCAGATGAAGTCCATTTTACATGTTAAATGAGTGGCTGCAAATCTAGTGAAATGCTGTGATAGACATATTCCAGTGAAGTCAAGGGGGTAAAATATATCAGAAATAAAATTAAGTACTGTTTACACGTGCATTCTTCTCCACTGGAAAAAGCCTGTAATTAGTGTCAGATAAACTTTCACCATGACAGCTTTAGCAACTGTAAACCTGAAATGCAAAATTACATTAATGCATTTTATGTTAACATTAATGGAATTTTCAAGACTATTAACAACATGACCTAGGGCACTTTGTGATTTTCAGCAACTGCTTATGAAATGTTGGTAAATATAAGGAAGCAGTAAAGGTTTTCAGGATTCAAGGTTGTGTTTTACCAACTGCAGAATAGATAGATAATGAAAGGTGGACTCTAATTGTTCATGGGAGGTGCTTTTTGTGACTTTCACATAAAGAATCAAATAATCCCCCACTGGGCGGAAACTGGGGTTGATAGAAGTTAATTAAGGTTGGGCACAGTTCCTGTTCTACATAGGACTCATAGTCTAAGTAGGAGGGAGTAGGATTTAATCCCCATTGTACAGATGAGGTAACTGAGGCCCAGAGAAGTGAAGCACAGCAGACAAATGGCAGAGGCAGGATTAGAACCTGGGAGTCCGCCGACTCCCAGGCCTGTGCTCTTTTCATTCATTCATTTCATCGTATTTATTGAGCACCGACTGTGTGCAGAGCACCGTACTAGGCGCTTGGAAAGTACAATTCGGCAACAGGTAGAGACAATCCCTACCCAACGACGGGCTCACAGTCTAGAAGGGGGAGTCTTTCCATTAGACCATGCTGCTTCTCCTAATAATAAACCATTAGTATTTATTGAGTATGCAGAGCATTGTACTAAGCCCTTGGGAGAGTTCAGGGGACACGATCCCTACCCTCAATGAGTTTATAATCTAGTAGGGGAGACACAGTCAAATGAGTTATGTGTAGGGGAAGCAACATAATCAGATATTCACCTGGGTATTTTGGTCCCGATTCCGGCTACCCCTTTGTGTTTTCCTTTCTCTGCTTTTTTTGGGATAGAGGGAAATGGCCACGGTCCATCAATCAAAGCATTCATTGAGCACCACTCTGGACAGAACACTGTACTAAACACTCGGGAGAGTACGCTATAGGTAAATGACACAATCCCTGCTCTCAAGGAGTTGATCATTTAATGGAGCGGAACATGAGCACCAGGAGAGCGATACTCTGCATTAAGAATCTATGAGTGGAATCTCTGAGTTGAAGAGGGAGTATTCTAGTGGCTCACAAGAGAAAACGGATAGAAACAGGCTTGGGAGGCAGTGTAAGCTCAAACTGGGTAAAAACTCTTGTCATTTTGGTTAGACACGATACCATGTGCAGGTATTAACTTTAAATGATCATCTAAAAAGGACGACCAGGATTAATCATGGATTTTGTTTTATCCGTGCTATTTTAAATTGTATTTTTATGGCATTTGTTAAGTGTGTTCTATGTGTCAAGCACTGTTCTAAGCACTGGGGTAGAGACAAGTTAATCAGGTTGGTCAGAGTCCCTGTCCCACAGGGGGCTCACAGTCTAAGTAGGAGGAAGAACAGGTATTGAATCCTCATTTTACAGTTGAGGAAACTGAGGCATAGAGAAGTTGAATGATTTGCCCAAGGTCACACAGCAGACAAGTGGCAGAAAGCAGTTCCACCTGGGTCCTCTGACTCCCAGGCTCTGGCTCTTTCCACTAGGCCACCCAGCTCCTGCTATTCATCACCAATATCTATTTCCATGGAGAATGAACAGCTAATCAATCAGTGGAACTGACTGAGCTTTTGCTGTGTTCAGAGTGCTGTGCTAAGCATTTGGGAGAGTACAATACAACAGAGTTGGTAGACATGTTCCCTGCCCACAAGGAATTTATAGTCTAAAGGGGAGTTTACAGTCTAGAGTTTAACAGTCTAGTTAACTGTCGAGTTTTGTCAGCATTACAATTGACTTCACTTTAAAATATTAGCTTCTTGATGGCAGGTTTTTTAGAATCATTGTGCTGAAGCTTAGCGGCAAGCACAGGGTCATATGCATGGGGAGGCTCAGGATTATCCCAGTTTTGATGAAAATTTAAACCCAAGGCTATTTTTGCTACCCTGAGATAAAAAGGTCTCCATCTTCCATCTTTCCTTTATCCCCTAATTATCTATTGAAATTAGATTTGTGTTATTTATTTTTCTGGGCAATCAAGTTTTCTAACAGGAGGTGATGTGATGTAAAGAGTCAGTGTTTTTTCTAGGTAATTGTAAGTTTACTTGAGAAGTCAGAACCGATGGCTTTTTCCAGAGAGGTGTGAGGTTCACTATCAGATAATGATTTGATGCTCCAAAATAAAATTGTTGTCTATCTGCTCTCCCAGACCTCATTAGACACTGTGTATTTGACAACCACCTAAGGCATCCTAATGCTTTAATCCATAAATAGCCTGGAACCCTTTTTCCTTCTTTTTTGTGGGCTCTCTTGGCTGTTCAATGAAATGATTGATTAAAAGTTAATTATTCTAAAATACATTAGTTTAATCCTTTAAAAACAAAGTAATTTAATAATGAAACAGCGCCACGCTGCCAGGATTAATACCAAAAAAAGACAGATGTAACCAACGTCTTTATTAAATGACATGAACTTGGTTTCAACCTTGATGTAATTGAGTTATGTCAGTCTCCGTTAAGTATTTCTTTGAAAAATATCAGAAAGAACTAAAGGTCTGAAACTTTTTTGCCCGACCTCATCAGAATGATGTGATCACTTTTTTGTAGTCTAGCCGCTAATTACTCATGGGGAGAGGAAACAAAGTTTTAGCCCATTATTGGGGAATTTGGTGAATTCTGAGAGCTGTATCTCCTCCACACTGGGGTATAGCTCTTGCAGTGGCTTGCGGGAGCTGGAGTCTCCAGCTGTGGACCTCTTTCTGCCCCCCGTCCACCCTCCCCAGCCAATACTCACACACACATTCACACATCTCCCCCTCCCGCCATAGCTCTCATAGATCTAGTTTTGGGCGCTACTTTTATAATCATCATCATCGATCATTTCCTTGGGGTGTCACTTAGCACACTTCTCTCCACTCCTCAAAACCCTTCCCTGATTTCTGGTGTCCCTCTGCATCAAGCCAACATTCTTCCCGTTTGAGTACAGTGTTTTGCACATGGTAAGTGCTCAATAAATATGACTGAATGAATGAATTTCAGGACTCTGAACCAACTTGCCCAAACTTAATTTATCTGCTCTCTTCACCTGTTCCCAGCTGACTCCTAACAACTTCCCTCTCCCTCTTTTTTCTTCTTGCCCATGCTGGTCCCTTGACCTTGAACTCCCTCCCTTGCCAAATCTGACGGACCGCAATGCTCCCCATCAAAACCCACCTCCTCCCGCAAGCCTTCCCCAGTTAGTTCCTGCACCTCAAATTGTACAAACTCACCAGTAACCTCCAGCAGTAATGCACTCATTTATACCCAACCTGAACACTTTGGAATACATGCTATTCAATTGTACATTCAATTACTTCTTTACATTACTCTATTTGTAAATATTATTATGCCTGTCTCACTCATTAGAGTGTAAGCACCTTATGAGCAGTGAACATAAGACTCCTCAGGTACTTCCCAAGTGCTTAGGATTCACTAAATACTATTACTATTATTAAAAACAATTACCACTCTTACTACTTGGGAAGATATAATCAAAATAAAAGATGTGTCCCTGCCCTCAAGAGACTTACAACCTATGGTCAGCTCTAATCTATCTACCTGTATATTTATGTTTGTCTCCACAAACATTCTCTTGGCTTTCAGATGACAATCTCCACAGATTTTGGTGGGGATGATGGGGCAAGGTGTTTCTTTTGCCCCAGGTAGATGTGAGGTAACAGTGGATAGTCTTGCTAGAAATATCCTCTTTAAAACAAAATGAAGCTTCATTTTGCTCCATGCTGACTCCTGTAGATAGCAAGAGTAATGAACTTGAATGTCAGATTCCATTTCCCATGAAATCATTTCCAAATTTGGTGGTGGATAAGTCCTCATGTACTGATGCTCAGAAAAGACTACTAATAGCTGTTTGGTATCAGAAATGCCACAAAGGAAAAGAGAAATTCCTGACTCAACTCTAAAAAATCATCTGGATAATTCAGGAGTCAAGAATGTGCTATAATAATAATAATAGTATTTGTGAAGTGCTTACTATGTGCCAAGCATTGTTCTAAATGCTGGGGTAAATATAAGATAATCAAGTTCGAAACAGTCTCTTTCCCACATGGGGCTCACAGTCTTAATCTGCATTTTACAGATGAGGTAACTGAGGCACAGAGAGGTTTAGTGAGTGGCCCAAGGTCATACAGCAGACATGGAGCAGAACCAGGATTAGAACCCACATCCTCTGACTCCCATAGATGCTTTGGCCCATCTCTTTCAAATAAGGGCTTTTCTGGATGGCGATATCTGGATAATTAAAATCTGCAGTTCCAGCCTGGTCTGTCCTCATTAAGTCACTAAATGGGCTCTATAGGATCAGAGAGAGTGGGTCTTCTGCCCTCCCTATCCCCTAACCCATATCATCTTTTATTTCCAGGAAGAATAAGCCTCAGTGAACATCCACTTGCCCTGCCCACTCACTGCAGTATCCCTTTAGTCTGGGAGCAACACATGGGATCTGGAGGGACCATTGGTTTGGATCTGGTGCCCAGGATACTGAGGGGAAATGTTTAGTCTGTGATAAGGAAAATGATTCCTGAGAAGTTTCCAACCCTATGAAAGCTGGGAAAGGTAAGAAATTTGACCTGAAACCAAATTCTTGTGAGTTTCCAATCTAATTTTTCAGTGGCAGGGGTTCAACAGTTATTCAAGCAGAATCTTTGAGGCTTGCCTGACTCTAATACCAACTCCAAATCCTGATGATTTAAATCTAAAGTTAAATACCGGAGGTTCTGTTAGTGTGGCAAGCCATTCAGGTGGCAAATGAAAACCAGTTAGTGTGAAACATATAGCAAAATGCCATGCATTAATAAATAATTGAAACCTCAAAGTCAAGCATTCAGGGGCAGTAGAGGATAGCTAAAATCAAGCAACGGACTTTGTAGCGCAAAATAAAGGATACTCTGTCCAGAAATTACATCCCATTTAATTGTCTTAAATCCATTAAATTGCCAGAAGAATTATGTGTTTTTATATCTGGGAAATGTTAAACCAAAAGCACGTCAATTACTATTTCAATTTAACCTAATCCGACACTCCAGGGTACTCTCTCTCCCCTTCCCACTAATGATGACACAAATAGCCAAGATATACATAATTCAGTGGTAGTGAAATTAACCAGCCGCTGTAATCAACTGCTAGAGATTGCTGTCGGCTCAGATTATTCTTCTGTTAAAAAGTGGGGAAGATACTCATCATCTAGTGCCATTTTGTGGCTAGAGCCCTGGGAGTCAGAAGGTCATAAATTCTAATCCCAACTCCACCACTTGTCTGCTATGTGACCTTGGGCAAGTCACTTCACTTTTCTGGGCCTCAGTTCCCTCATCTGGAAAATGGGGATTGAGACCGTGAGCCCCGTGTGGGACAGGGACCGTGTCCAACCCGAGAGGAAAGAACAGGTATTTTATCCACAGTCAATCACATTTATTGAGCACTTACTGTGTGCAGACCCCTGTACTAAGCACTTTGGAGAGTACAATACAATGATAAGCAGACACATTCCCTGCCCACAACGAGCTGAGGAAACTGAGGCATGGAAAAATTAAGTGACTTGCCCAAGGTCCCGCAGCAGACAAGTGGTGGGAGCGAGGATAAGAGTTCAGGCCCTCTGACTCCCAGTCCCGTGCTCTTTCCACTAGGCCACACTCCAGTAGGATCGAGACTGTAAGCTCCTCGTGGCCAGGGAACGTGTCTGTTCATTGTTGTATTCTTTCAAACGCTTAGCACGGGGCTCTGTACACAGTAAGCGCTTAATAAATACCAATGATTGATCTGGGCAGTGGAGATTCAGGAAGCGGGGAGGGGGGCAGGGATTCTCAGACGTGGAGCGGGCAGAGTAGCCATAGTAGATTCCTGACTCTGGCACCTCCCTGTTGGTCTCTCTCTCCTGGTCCTTCTGATGTCCTGTTCTTTTAGTAATCAGGATGGCCTAAGTACTGGGCAATGAGGGAGAGGTAAGTTGGGTGGAATGTGCTGAGGGCTATGCTGTTTCACTAGGAGAGTTCTCTCAAAGAGACAAAGGTGCCAGAGAGGAGGTCCTTCATGGGAAACACCTTCCTGCCGCTTATTCCTGATATCAAAGTTCCCTCTCTGCCCTCTATCCACGCACCGATCAGGCCAGGGACTTAAGGCAACTCCTGGGTTACCTCAGAATGTAACGATCTTCTAGGATTTGGCAATTTATTCTCTGCACAAGGGGGAGTTAGGATTAAAACAGATCAGATGGTTCGAATGCCTTTTGAGAACTGAGAAAAATGTTCTCATTTCTCTGACTCTGCTCCCTGGGGGAAAAGTGGCAGTGACTGCTATTTGGTGCGTTCTTTAACTGGCCCTTTGCTATATGATGTGGAAATCATTCTGGCAGCTAAGGGAGCATAGCCAGATTGATTATCTATTAGCATACAGGCATAGGGCTGCAGACTGGGAAAACTCATTGCGTGACATTTCACTGGAATTAATAAAGTAGGAATGAACAATCTATAAACTGGAAATAGAGAATGCAGTGTAGTGAAATTTGAATTTGGCAGAATGGTCACCCCTGCACTAGGATTCACAGCCTTTATTCACCCCTCCCTCAGCCCCATAACACTTATACACATATCCCTAATTTATTTGTTGATCTTAATGGCTGTCTCCCCCTCCAGACTGTAATCTCATTGTGGGTAGGGAACCTGACTATTAACTCTGTTATACTGTACTCCCTCAAGTGCTTAGTACAGTGCTCTGAACACAGTAAGTGCTCAATGAATAGGATTGATTGAATATAAAAAACCCTATTGGATGTAGAAGGGAAGAAGTAAATTCCAAGGCCTCACTTAGAAAATATTTGGAGGCAGACTGAAGTGCCTTCCCAGAACCAGAAGGCTGGAGGGACGTGGTCTGGAGGATGGAGAGGGAGGGGCTTTCAAGTAATTTCCACTCCCCTGATCAGGTCATCCCAACAGCCACTCTTAACATTTATTCAAATGTTAATAAGAACAAACAAATGGAGTATGAGAGCTATGCTGTTTCACTAGGAGAGTTCGCTCAAAGAGACAAAGGTGCCAGAGAGGAGGTCCTTCATGGGAAACACCTTCCTGCCTCTTATTCCTGATATCAAAGTTCCCTCTCTGCCCTCTATCTAGCACACTCATCATGCCAGGGGTTTAAGGCAGCTCCTGTGTTACCTCAGAATTTGTTCACTTACCCATTTTTCAATACTTTTGGTGCTACTGGTTGTAACTTTATTCTCTTCCTCTTCCTGTAAGTAGGTGGTTTGTCTGCCTGCTTCACCCATTAGATTGAATGCTCCTTAAGCAATCATATTTCAGCGCTTTCTGTGTGCGGAACACTACTAAGCACTCGGTATGGGACCATATCATTTTTTTGTGTGTGTGTCTTGAACATTTCCAAGTAATTCAATGTGCTGCACATATTGGGGTTTCAATACTTTCGATTGATTTTTAACAGTGTCCGGAAGTCGTCATTTTTTCTCCAATCTGTGGCCGTTACAAAGCGTCTCTTGCTCTTCATGAATCACGCTAACCTGTCTAATTTCGGGGTATTAAGCACTCCTTTCCAGTTACTTTTGAAAAGCGCCACATCCATCACACTTAATTCATGAGAAAAACCCCAACAGGGTAACCGAATTTGCTTTGACGCACCCCCTCATGACTTTATCAATGTATCATAACTATTTAGCATTTATAGTATCAGGGAACATATCTAATTACTAATTTATATTGTCTGTCTCCCCTTCTAGACTGACAGCTCATTGTGGGCAGGGAACACGTCCACCAACTCTGTCTAATCTCCCGATTGCTTAGCACACAGTGGGCACTCAGCAAATACGATTGAGTGCCTAGGTACGAAGCACTGGTGTGATTACTCGATAGTGAACTAAGATGCTTTTCCGTGACCCACAAGGGTCTCAGTTTTAGTGGAGGAAGACAGGCATAAAGAATAATTAGAACAGAATCTACTCGGGAAGGAAAAACGAGTTGCACTTCAATAATTCAGAATATTTAGCAGGGGCAGTCTTCAGGCTCCTCACCACTTCAGGCAAACCCAGCCTCCGGGAGTAGGGCTACTTTCCCTTGATTGGGGGCCGGGGGGGGGATACGGGGGGTGACCTATGACTTTCAATACCCCCCAACCCCATGTACACCGGAATTGCCTGCTGCATAGCCTCTGCAAAAAGAATTCCATATTTTTTTCTGACAGATTTTTGTTTTTTCAATACATCTGCACATCACACCTGACTCAGGTGCCAGCTTTGCATATTCTTTGCATATGTGCACTAGTATGCCTGCAATAATTAATGATCTTCCTAGAGCATCAAACTATTCCATATCGAATGAATGTAGCTGGAAAAAATCTTTGTCATTGAAGTAGTGACCCGTTTTTCTTAAAATTTGTTACCTGCAGTTTATCAGTTTCTTTAAGAATGATCTTTACTAAAAGACCTGAACATTAAAAAAATAAAATGCCTAAAGATAAGTGCTAAAGTCTCTTTCACTTTTTCCTTCCAGGCTATCATGAGTTTCTTTGAGCATGCGTTACTTTTGTAATTTTGTAGTCGTTGTAGACCTTCCCTCCCTTTTTTCTGATACCTATTGATAGTTATCTTCAGCCCCTGGCAAGTTACGTGCTCTTCCCACAAGCACTATTCATGTTTAGAATCCCCCAATTGCCACGTTATTTTCCTTAACCAACTGCTCAATTTCTTTGATTCCAGAACCCAGAACTAGGGCGGCTACTAATGGTACTTGCAGATACTGGACACCCCTTTGCTGGCTTAGAACAAACAGATGTACGTTATATGTGCTATGCGATGGAACATATCATAGAGGACTTTATGCAGAAGTTTGCAGAAGCTATTTTTCTGGGGGCACCTTGTCCCTCCTCGCTCTGGAGCCATTGAGATTTCCCTGTCATGTCACTGTAAACACAGCTGCTCCTCATGGGGCAAAATATCTGCAGGAGGGAGTTGTGGCAGTAAGAGATTAGATATGTAAAATGATAGTGGACTAAGAAGCAGCTGATGCTGATCGGTACAGGACAGGGATCGGACCTGCTGAAAACTAGACCTTCTGGTATAAAACTGGAAAGAGGCTTGCAGTGTATGTGTGAAGTGCTATCTATTTACATTTATAAAATCATTTTTAATCTGTTGAACAATATTTGGACACCTTTTTCCTGCAAAAACGAATCCATTCCATTCAATATTACCTTTGTAATCATTATAGACTGCTTCCATTCACTTTTTTAAAATTTCCTATCACCTGATGGCTCTTCATGAAGCTGCCGTGGTCTGTTTCTTGGTCAGAGTAAGCTGCTCAAGTGTGATGCTGTCTTTTTTAAAAGTTAGTATTCATACTGAATATTTTTTGGCTCCTAGATTTCCTTTGCTATTGCTAATAAATTGATTTTTTTTTCTTTTTCAGCAATAACACACCTTGCCAAATGAAGGACAGGTATTGCTGTCTTCTCCCACAGGCCTCAGCCTTAGAATTGGACAAAGATGTTAGAGTAAGAGGTAAATAGAGTTCTGCCTGTTCTTCTAGTCTATTCTGGAGGTAGTCTCAAACACATGATCCCCTGTAGGAAACTGAGTCTCCCTAGTTCTTGGAGTGGAGGAAGTTGTCAGAAGCCCCAACTTGTCTCTCACAATCCCAGTTTGGATCAAAGTGGGAGGGAAGAAAAGAAAGGCCAGCAGTACACTGCCTCTCATAATAGCCCTTCTATCATCTCTGTATTTCCTTTTCTTAGATGCAAGTAAAAGTAACACCCTCCTTCCCAGGCAACATCACTTTGAGGACACCTGATGTGATCTCAAAGGGCTGCCTGGCTACAAGAAGAAATTTCTTTACATTGATCATAACCACCTAATGTTTCCCTTTGACATCCTCATTGATTCTCCTCTGACCTTCCTCCTCCCAGAATTCCTGCTGGGATTTACTTTTGGTTACAGCTGATATGGGATATGAGGCTCCGAATGCCGTCAGTTGGGTGCTCTTTTTTTTTTTAAAGCTCCCCATCTGAGATGTCTGTAAACACTTTGTAGTCTCATTGCCCATTCCTCTCTGCATCAATCTTCTAACCACTGTTGTTAAAGCACTCAAGCAGTTCTCTCTCTCACTTATCTACTCTCTTCTTCCATTATGCTCCATCTTGCAGTCTTCGTATTCCGCTCAAGCCAACCTACTCACCGTGATTCATTCTCATCTTTCTTCCTGCTGACCTTTTGCTCACCCCTTCCCCACTGCCTGAAACTCCCTTTCCTTTCATATCCAACTGAGGACAGCTCTCCCCATTTTCAATGTCCAGCTGAGATCACATCTTCTTCAGGAGGCCTTCCTTGATTTTAATCTCTAATCTCTCCACTCTATCCACCCTCAATTTCAACTTCATCCCTTGAGAGCCACCCAAGCACATATATTTGCACAGCCCCTTTAGCATTTATGTACATATCCTACATACTCCTCTCCCTCCAGACTGTGCTCTCTTGGAGGGTAGGGACTGTTTTCTCACTGTCTCCCAAATCCTAATATTAGGATTAGGATTAGACTGTAAACCCGTCAAAGGACAGGGACTGTCTCTATCTGTTGCCGACTTGTCCATTCCAAGCGCTTAGTACAGTGCTCTGCACATAGTAAGCGCTCAATAAATACTATTGAATGACTAATATAGTGCTCTGCATACAATAGGTGCTCAAATGTTATTGATTTTTAGTACTATTTAGTAGTGTGGTAGTTTAGAACTATTTAGTAGTTCTGGGAGGCAGCTTGGTGTAGCAGGGCACTGGACTAGGATAATGATAATCCTTATGGTACTTGTAAAGCACTTACTATGTGCCAAGCACTGTTCTAAACACCAATGTAGATACAAGTTAATCAGGTTGGACACAGTCCCTATCTCACATGGGGTTCACACTCTTATCCCCATTTTCCAGATGAGGTAACCGAGGCACATGCCCAAGGTCAGACATGTAACGGGGCCAGGATTAGAACCCAGGTCCTTCTGACTCCCTGGCCTGTGCTCTATCCACTAAGCCACTCTGCTTCTCCAGTCAGAAGACCCCAGTGTGAATCCCAGCTCGGCCACTAGCTTTCTGTGTATGACTAGGCAAGTTGCTTAGCCTTTCTGGGCTTTAGTTTCCTCATTTTTATAATGGGGATAAGATAGATGGTGAACCCCACGTGGAAAAGGGACTGTATCCATCTCTACCCCAACACTTACCACGCAGTGCTTAGTAAACACTTTCGTTCTTGCTACTATTTAGTCTGGGCAAGAGAAGTATTTTCAGCCCTGGCCAAAAAGAGGAGAGAGTCAGAGATTCTGTAGTAAATAGAAATCAGAACAAAGACCGTGACGGTAGAGAAGGACTGTATGCATTTCACCTCCTGAAGTGGATACCTTCCAGACGATAGCAATTGTGGGAACTCGGATTTCCAGGAGATCATAGGGGCTTCTGGTACCCCTGTCACTTTACAATTACTGCAGAGGAGGAGGGGGACTAGAAGGGTAGAGGCAAGAATTCTCATGAGAAAAAAGAACAGGTAGGAGGAAGGAGCAAGGGGAAGTCAGACTGAGGCATTCTTTTGGGGGATCGTGACCCATGAAGGTAAAGGATAGGAGTTCCCCTAGACTGAAGCACATTATGAGCAGGAAATGTGTCTGCTAATTCTGTTGTAGTGTGCTCTCCCAAGTGCTTAGTACCGTGCTCCGCACAAAGTTAAGTGCTCAATAAATGCCATGGATTGAGAGGGGTGGGGTGTGCAGAAAGTCCGAAAGTGAACTCTCGTTCTCTACTCTTGTTTCATTTCTGCTCACTTGTGTTTTTGTCTCAGCTCATTGTGGGCAGAGAATGTGTCTGTTATATAGTCGTGTTAGCGCTTAGTACAGTGCCCTGCACACAATAAGCGCTAATAAATTTGATTGACTTTCTCCCCCTTTGAGCCTCCGAGGCTGCCCTCCCTGCTCCATTTCCTGCTACTTCATCTCCCCTCCCTGTTACCACGTGCTTGGATTATTGGGCTCCACAATAATAATGACATATTAGTACATCATGGAATAGATTATGAAATTGGACACAGCTCCTGGCCTGCAATCTATTTTATCAACATTTAACAGATAAGGAGACTGAGGCTCAGAGAGGCTATGACTTGCCCAAATCCTGTAACAAATCCTGTTACCCTGTTGGGTTTTTTTTTTCCATGAATTAAGTGTGAATTAAGAGTGGCAGAGCTGAGACTAGAACCTGGATCTCATGATCCCCCTCCTCTGCTATTTCCACAGCTACCTGTCCTTCACCCGTCCCGATTTGGACATGAGACGGGGCACTTACGTCAGAGGAGGTAGGTGCAGAAAGTCACCGAGAGACCTAGTGACATCAACAAGCAGATATAGACAAATAGGGACCCAGAAACAGAAAGACACAGAGGTTAAGGCAAAAAGGGATAACGGTTACAGTCATTAAGACATAAACTGATACGAAGAGAGAGATGCAGAAAGAGATTGGGATGAAGGGAGACATGGGTAGGGGCAAAAAGAAAAGTAATCAAAGCTGTAGAAATAAGGAATCAGTCAGAAAGAAAAATCACCTCACAGAGATTCTCTAAATTGGCCCTACCTAGCCTCATGACCCACAACCCTGGCACCTTCTGGCGTCCTCTCCCTCCTTCCAACACAACTTCTCTTGAGAGAAACCTGTTGAGACAAGATATAGACCCATAAACCCCTGCACCGATTTACTCTCCCATTCTCCGGACCTAAATATCATCCTGGAAGGCTTAGGGCCCCCGTATATGGCCCCCCGGGACATCTCTAGACCGAGGGCATCCCCACTCTATTGGGGAGGAAGTATCGACGGGGTATAATTTCCTCCCACCCACCCCCGCCCCCCCATAGGACAGTGACACTCCTCACACGCTATCATCCTGAATCACCTGCAAAAGCCAGGACATCCTCCCCACCCCTCTTCCCAACACTCCCCAAGCCTCCTCGGTGATCGAAGCCCTTGAGGTCACCCTCACTTGCTCTCTGTGATGAGCATCTCAAATTCTGTAAAACGAGGACCTGCCCGTTCAAAGACCCGTAGCCCGGTTGCTCTCCGACCTCGTGGGAGAGCCTGGTGACTAGAGCTGGAATTGGGGGCAGAGCCGGGCAGCAGGGGGAGCAAACGGCCAATTTTTTCTTCCAACTTGGATTCCTCTTTCAGGAAGTCCCAGAGAGGTGGCAAAAGGGAATTTGTCATCTTGGCTCCAGGTGCTGCGTTAGGAAGAAATAATAATAATTACGGTATGTGTCAAGCAGCTCATTGCGGGCAGGGAATGTGTCTGTTCTACTGTTATATTGTACTCACCCGTGGGCTCAGTACAGTGCTGTGCACACTAAATGCTCAATAGAGACGACTGACTAAGTGCTGGGGAAGATACAAGTTAATCAGGTTGGACACAGTCCCTGTCCCACACGGGGCTCACAGTCTAACGTCAGCCTAGGAAATGCAAAGAGAATGAATGGCAACAGGATGCCATGCGGCTGAAAGTGGGCTCCACAGCAGAGAGGGCAGAATAAAGGTTTGAAAGACTCAGTTAAGCCCAGTCTCAAATGTGGTATAGCATCAATGGTCAGTAGGAGCAGACAGTCATTTTTTCTCACAATCTGTGACCATTTCAAAGAATCCCTTGCTCTTCATGAATCATGCTAACCTGTCTGATCTCAGGGTATCTCAGCACCCTCGATTCCCAATTTCCACCCCTACCCACTTAATTCGTGAATAAAACCCCAACAGGGTAACGGCACACCTCATTAATTTATCAGTGCTATTTAGCAATAATAGTAGTATCGGGGAACATGTCTAATTACTCATTTATGTTGTCTACTCCCCCGCCCAGACTGTCAGCTCACTGTGGGCAGGGAACACCTCTACCAACTCTACTGTGTTGGGCTCTCTCAGTTGCTTAGCACAGAGTAGACATTCTCTCTGATACCTTCTCACGGTATCTTTAATGCAACGGAAGAGGCCGGCCGCCTTAGTGAGCAGTTGAGCAAATGGCAGGGATTCTCCCCTGGAAACAGGTATAATCCTTCTAATAGGATAAAGGAGTTATGGAGGGAGGTCCCCTTTCTCCTTCCCTGCTCCCTTAGATGGCGTAAAAAGGTGCTGGAGAAGAGGGCTCATTCCTTTTAAACCAAACGGAAGATCTAGAAATGAGAGGGAGAGAATACGATCGATTGCACATCCTCCTAGCCCACTGGTTTTTTTAGGACCGCTACGACCGGATCTTCTTTCATCCTGCCCCGCTTCCTTTGTCACTGGAAAGGAAGGACCCACCCTGCTCAACCGCTGATCCTGTCTCCCCCAACCCCATTCAGTGTAGGTCACAGGGGGCATCTGCAACTCCATTCACCCGGGACTCATCTCCCTCCCAGCTATCTGGGCTGCAGTTCAGCCCAAATGAATCTGAGGCATGGTGCTGTCTTAGGTCCCCCGAGTATTGTCATCTGGGCAGAAGGTGGGGTAAGCCCGGGGAGAGGAGCAGTCATGGCACCACCCTCCACGACACTGCTTGAATTACAGCAGCCCCCTCCGTACCACCCGATCACGGAGAAACCCAGGCAGATGGAGATGAGGAGGCTGCTTCGAGGGATCCGAGGTTTGGGTTTGTAGGCAGGTTGATTTTGATTTCATGGTTGGTTTAAAGAGTGCCAGAATGAGGTTCTTATCATTTTGGGTCATCACATCCTTGTGAGCATCTCCTCTGCACTTCTGGGTATTGTATGGATTTGCTGAACCAATTTAGGTAAGCTGGGATGAATGCATCTGAAATTCCCTTTGAACTGCAGCTCTACAGTAACCCACATATTGTGTGAAGGTAAAAAAGGAGTCTATTGTTCCCCCAAGAGAAATATGACTTTATCGCTTTGTTTATTGTTCAGGGAATAATCCTTTCCCACACCATGTTTCTACTTTGTTAGCTGTACTAATAGAGCGTGGAAAAGAATGTCAGTTTCCAGGCTGTGATGATGAGTGAGAGCAGAACCCGTTTCTAAATTGGCTCCTTCTCCCTTTTGCCCAATCCGAGAAATACCAGGCTCCTGTTTTCTTTGTCATTTTCGTGCTTCTGTGGCAGCGTCATCTCTTAAGGGGCAGTGAATTGTTTTCTGAGCATCTGCAGAATAGAATTATGGAAAATATTTTCCATGTCTGGCTTGTAATTCCTTTATTAATCAGATCTGATCGTGGAAAGCTGATCCTATCATCTGCTTCTGGATCAAGCACTGGCAAATTTAAATACCATCCATTCGGCTATGGGGTTAAGTACCACCGCAGCAGAGCTTCCCAAACTGCATAACTCTATTAAGGCCCATTATAATCTATTAACTTAAAAGTACCCTACAGTGGAAACCGACCCGTTGCATTAGTCATTGGCTAAAATGACTGGCCGCTTCTTCTCCTCCAACCGAACCACGAACATTAGACGGAGGCTAGAAAAGAAAACACTGAACACTACAGCTCATCTCTCTTCCGTGCGTGGGTTAGGGCTAGCTATGCACCTCCTCCCTTTTTCCTCCTTGGGAGACCACCGAGACAACACTACATAGGCCGTTCCTGTCTGTGAATCAGCTCAGCCCAGCTGTTCCTCCCCTGGTCTTGCTGTAGACCAAATCCCCTTTCAGGGATTGAGTGCTCACGAGGACTGGGCCAATTCTTAGCGTGACCTTAGCTCTGTTTGGGGGGTGGGGTGGGGGTAAAACAACCCCGCCATAAGAGCACATGACAGATCACTCCGCTGTGACCACCCTTTCCGTTCAGTTTATCATCTATTGGGAAATTTGGAAATTTTTCTTCCACTTATCATTTCTTTCACCTGCTAAAAATGACCAAGATCTGAGCTAGAGAACAAGGATGTCAAGCAGCGTGGCCAGAACCTGGGCCATTGCAGAGCTAAGGAATCTGAGTTCCAGTGAAGCTGCAAATCAGACTCTTTCAATCTTCCTTTCTCTCACCTACTAACCAATAGATTCTCATCCCCTTCCCCACCCCTTTGCCCCAATCTCTGGCCTTGCATGTTTCCTGACTCTACGGTGATTAACTCTGCTTTGCCAAGAGGGTTTGCAAATGATTAGTCATTCATCCCATCCTCCGTGAAAGAGTCTGAATGTGTTGGAAGGGACCTCTTCCTCTATCTCATTCCTCATCTTATGGTTTAAAGCAATAAAAATACATGTTCCAGTCAAGCATGATAATGATGATGATGGCATTTGTTAAGCGCTTACTATGTGCCAAGCACTGTTCTAAGCGCTGGGGTAGAAGCTAATCACGTTGTGTCACATGGGGCTCACAGTCTTAATCCCCATTTTACAGATGAGGGAACTGAGGCACAGAGAAGTTAAGTGACTTGCCCAAGGTCACACAGCAGGCAAGTGGCGGAGCAGGAATTAGAATCCACATCCTCTGACTTCCAAGCCCGGGCTCTTTCTGCTAAGCCATGCTGCTTCTCTAATGTTCCAAACTGGTTCCTGTGGGATTCTAACTGGGGGGGAAAAGTATCAAATTAATTCACGAAATCTATTATTTGGTCTCTAAACCTGACCCATATGATCCACTGCTAGTTTTCATGGATGGGTGAACAACTCATGTCTTCAATATTAATGGATGCCCTGAGCGTGTGTGCCATTTTAGGTCGAGTAGTTCCCCAGGATTTCTTTCTTCACCCAGAAAGAACTGGGTTTCTATCTAAAAATCAGGCTCTCAGTGAAAACCCATTCACTGTAACCGTAGAATAGTTTTACCACGGGTCTAAGAGTAGAGTTTCGTTTTAGTCCCAGCACCCTCTGGGGGCTGTATTTCTGTACAGGGCACAGAACACATATATCGAGACTCCATTAGTTCTCAGGCTTCAATTCCCAACTAAACCCAGAACTCAGCAATTCAAGATGTGCTCTGCAGGCCCTATCCTGGGGTCACTGGGACCTCAGTCCCTCCAGTGAATGGACCCATGGCTTATTTTGTTACCCTGCTTGTCCCAGACTAACTCAAGGTTATTTAGTCCCTTTCCTTCCATCCCATGTAAAATCTCTATTGACTTTTAAAGGCCCCTTAGAGGATTTCACAACATTCCTCCATCTCCCACTTCAACATTCACTGCCAGGAAATTCTGCCTTCTCCTGATACTAACTAGTACTAGAAAAATCACAGGGAAAAATCCCATCCCTCCCCCCACCCCCAGAAATGTATGAAATCACTTTATTTATTTATTTATTTATTTTTTTATTGGCTGTGATTCCATTCAAAAAGAACATCAGAGCAGTTACCCTGGTCATGCAGGAACAGTAGCAGGCAAATTACAAACAAAACTTACATTCACAAATCTCTACTTTAAATCATCTTAAAGCTTGGGAATTGCCACATGCATCTCGAAACAGGAGGTAAGCATTTTTCTTAGAAAATGCATGATCTAGTCAGGATTCTCCTTTGTGTATGTGTGAAAACAAGCATTTTTAGAGACATTTACCCAACATTTCAATGACGGAGCACACAGTGAACATCATACCAGTAATAGAGTAAACCACATATAGGCACATAGCAGATACAAAGGGTGGAACATTCAGCTCACAATAGCCGATTACGCAAAACATTGTACTGGAGCCGTAAAGCTTGTTAAAAAGATGTGTTCGGCAGCACGAGGATAACTAAGCTAACACACAGAACTAGACACATGGACAGTGAAACCCCAAAGTGATTTAGCAAATGATCTATTCTCTTTAGCGTAGAGTAGCATTCATAATTAATATTGCAGTCTGATTTCATATGGCTTTCTCTAAAGATCAATGTAAGGTCATGAAGGTCAATGCCAAACGAAAGTATTTGCCCTCCACAAAATGGAGACCTTTGATTTATTTTTATTCGAACGGAAAGGCGTGGGGTGGGTAGCATAACTTGCCCACAATGACATAAACCTTTATGTCTAAATAAAAGCTCATCAAAAACAGAAGAACTCATTTACCTGAGATTTAACATATTGATGTGATGAAAATAAACTGGGAAGATGGAGGACAAAGAGATAGTCAGAATCCAAACAATGAACCGTGTTGGTCTTTGGTCTTGTTGAGATCTTTGACAACTGACTGCGAGATGGACTCTAGGGGTTTATCCAGCGGCCCTCACCTTAATCTCTAATGAAAGGTAGCGGAGGGATGCGGGATTGGGTAGGTTTGGTCCAGTGACAGAAGTGCCCACTTCAGCTTCATACAAAGCAGGGAAGGCATTCTGGAGATGGTAGAACTCCGACGGAGCCATGGTCTCTTATTTGTTTTTAAAAGCCAATTGAGGAAAATCCTTTCTGTGCAGTGCTTTCCAACATTTTCCCGCTTCCACTTGGGAACCAGAGTTAACTGAGAGGGAAAGGTGGTGGAGATTTTTCTCTTAATATGCCCCTCAGGGCTGGGGGACAGTCTTCAGGAGAGGGTTGGGCATGACCTGCTAAGTTGTCTTCTCATTTCACTCCAATTCTTTTACCCCTTGAGATGAATCGGAGGAGGTCTTCACTGGGAGAGACTAGATGTTCCAACTGACCTGATGCAAAGCATCCCCACTGGTTAAAAACTTGGCTTCACTTCAGTACATGCTGACTTTCTCCAGGGCGTACTGACAGAGCAGACGCCAGCTGATCTAAGGGATAGATAGCCTCCTTGTCGGATTTCTTAAGTGAAGGAGAAAAATAAATAGAAACTAACCATCTCAATGCAAGATGGCGAGGTGAAGATTAGCAGATTCTGGGAAAAAGATTTTAGAGAGCCACAGTCTAAGCATTCATTTAACGTTTTTTTTTTCCCCTGAACAACTCCCTCTCAAGCATCAGTAGTTTCAGAGGGCCCAAAATACCAAGAAGGCTGTTTTCTCAAACTGCTTCAGGATTGCAGCGTTCAGAGAGAAGGGGCCCAATAGGGAGTTGTTCCCAGTGTCCTAAGGGATGGCTCAGTGGGTTTTATTTTTGCATCTTTAGAAGCAGAGACATCAGCCAGCCACTGGAGCTCAGGGACAGTGCTGCCGAGCTGTGCTAATTCTCGGGGTTTGTGTGAGGAATTTAGGGGTTTGGGCCATGTAGACTAACTGAAGATTGTTACCTAGGATTGGCTGGGGCACCACCCCGGCCAGAGGTAACATATTACCAATGCCAGCTCATCAACTGAGAATGGACTATTTTTCTGGGGAAAATGAACACCCCTCCATCCTTCAAAAAATCAGTTATCATCTACTGAGCATCTCTGTAACAGGACAGGCATTTCAAAGTCTGTTTTGGCATTGCAAGTCAGGGTTTGGGGCGGATGGGACCAAATAATGGAAGTTTCTTCTCTCTCTCAGGAGTAGAAGTAGAATCCATAATAGGGTGAACAGAGCAGGAGGCTATAGGGGGCAGGCACAGACTTCTTAACAGAATTTATTTACAGGTCAGCGTGACCCACGGGTGAATTTGTCAGGGGAGAAGAGTCTCCCTCAGAATCTAAATCCTTTAGTCCTACTATCATTTTTCCCACAGGAAAGACTGCAGAAGTTTCAAGGATATAAGCAGAAAATACAGGTTTGTTTGAACTGAGCACAGGAGGTAGTAGAAAGGGGAAGATCATTTTTGAAAACTTCTGATTCGAAAGAAAACCAAAATCTATCATTAGTATTGGAAAATGGTGAATTGAGGGGCTTTTAATCTGAAGTGACAGATCACTAACTGGTCTTCTGCTCTCACGGTTTGGTTCGGTGATCGGCAAAGATGCTCCAGATTACTGCACCCCAAAGGTACAAGTGATGGTAAACCCCTTGATGGTACTTTGACGTCCTCATACTATGGCCTGGGGTTTATTCCTCTATCTTAGAAATTTCACGCGTGCGGCTTTAAATCCAACTGCTGCCGATCTCCCTGCCACCACTCCCCTCTTTTCCATTAAATCAACTACCCTATCTTGACCCCCTACTAAGTTTTAGGCACAATTTAATACCGACTGAGGCTAGTTCAGGAGTATCGGAAATTATTTGGTGTGGACGCCCAATTGCATTCCGATGCTGGCCTTGTATCATTTATAAACGATGGGTCCCGTAATTTGATAGCACCTCCAGAATCTAATGCCGTCACCGGCCTTTATAAACGTCTATACCGTAGGCCACACAGAGCCCACGGAGCACCTTGTCAGAACAGAAAGACCCACTGAGCTTCTCTGGGCGCTGAAGAATAGCAGCCTATCCCATTCAACTACAACATCAATTTGTGAAATCTGGTGCCTGATGAATTATGGATTTACAGAGCTCTCTAAAGTTGTGCAATTATGGAGCGTTTCTCCCAATAGCATTGTTCTCAACATTTGGTTTTTCATGTTATCAAAAAAAAAATGCCTCGCTAGAATTTGTAGGCAACAGTAGTTCAATGTTGATTTAGAGCTACTGCAAAATCTGCAGCCTCCTGCTTCTATGCACGTTTGGGGTCCTTTTTCAACGCATCACTCTTTATTGGTTTGCCCGACCTATTCCAAAAAGGGGGCATGCCTACTTCGCTTTGACTGGGGGGATGATTTTTCCTCTATTCTCCTCAAACCCAATAAGTGCCATCTATAGTCATGAGCAGAAATAGAGGGTCTAAAAGCTAGTAGTTCCTGTGAAGCTATGCATTCCTAGTCCGGGATTGGATGGGACTCACAATGACTCACCATAACAGGCAGAGGACTTCAAATTTCTAAATCAGCATTGCAAATGCTGCACCAGCTACTGGAATGTGACACATATGCTAGCAAAAAAAAAAAAAAAAAGAGGTGACATTTGATTCTCACTTTTCTCTTTAAATTTAAATTTTCATAAAATTGAGCATTATGATTAGGGTGGCCCTGGAACTAAATTTATCCCACCCTTTCTACTCCTTGGTGTTGAAGCGATCATGGGCTCCGCCTGCCTACTGTTAAAACTTCGTAAAAGAAGTTCTTTTAGGTTGCGCTGGGTGGGGGAGTGGTGATTTTAGAGTTGTTTGGGAGGGAGGGGGTTCGTTGGGTTTTTTGGAAGTGAAAAACATGGCTTCCAGAGAACACACACGTTGTGGGCTCTCCACACCATAGATAATGACTTGCAGACTGATTTCATCCCTATCCAGCACTACCTTTCTGGCCTGGTTTAATCTCTCTTCAGATCTTGGAAAATAACTTTCATCCACTGATGTGCAAATGATACAGTGGCATATTAGCAAAGAAAAGACTGAACTTTCTGGAAGAGAAGGTACTGCTCAAGAGAGGAGGGCGGGGGGGGGGGTAGAAGGAGTGGCTGCTATAGTTGATCACTTTCATCCCTGCCTTTGGCTGTCTGCGTTACGTGGCTCGCAAATCTCTGAAGATGTAGTTCCTGGGGTCGGCTAGTTTGACCTCCCTCGGTCTGGTACGTGGAAGGGAAAGATGCAGATGCAGACACTGGGGGTATCTGAATTTTGAACTTACATCACTCCTTCTGTGGTCTTGAGAGGTCACCTATCCTACGTCGGAGTGCAAAGTACAGCACTGATGACCACCGGAAAGGATTTTCCCCCAGCCGTTACTGGCACTGCAGCCTGTGGAAGAATAACTGGGATTCCACATGGTAAAGGTCATTGGTAGCCAGAGGCAGGTGGGCCTGTCAAACCCTCCAAACCAACCTCTGAAGCCTGACCTCTAAGCAATGGCTGAATCTGACCCCTATGGGACCCATTTGGCCTATTTCTTAGTGCTCTCTGGCCAGGTGGTTTTTTTCCTTCCCTCTCCATCTTTTAGAGAGTCCAAAGGTACAAGATCCTTGATTAGATTCTGAGGCATTGATTTAGACCGTTAAACACACCAGAATGTAGAAGACTCAGTCTTTGAACAACTGAGAAAATGGAGCCGGGAACATAAGTTGCACCCGACTAACATTCCAAATGATCTCTGAGGAGAATGGGATAAAAACAAAGTTCTGTTTTCAGAGGAGATAGAGATGTGACGGGCACAACAGATGGACCAGCAAAGAACAATGGAGACGGCCAATTACAGTTGGAAATTCGAACAATGGGACTCGACAAAAAGCCGTTGCTCACTTGCGGTGAACATGCCTGCCTGCTTTAGAATGGAAGCAAGCATGTTGTTCCTTTTCTCGGATTAATGGATAGTTACCTTATTGAACATACACAGTACTATGGCTTATAATTAAAGCTGAGTAGACTACAGCTCATTGCTCCTCACATCCATCCAGAGGTGTCTACCGTTATGTGACTATGTACAAAAAGGAATGGATGAATCTGGAGGGATTCTAGTGAGCAAAAGGGGTGGTGAGCGTGGTGGGTGGCAAGATTGTAAATTCCCATTTTACAATGAGAAATCCATTGCTTTACTGTTCATGGAGAAAGCAGTCTGACTGCCTATAGTCATTACTTCTTGAACATATCTTGAAGAGGCCCAGGGAGGTATTTGATGACTGTATCTAGAATGCTCTCCTCTTCCTCCTCCTCTTCATCCCCACAGCCAGGCGGTATGGCCTTCTTTGGACGCGTGAGACTGCCTTCGGCGTTTGCTTCCATGGCAGCCTGGGCCTCAGCCTCCCTCTCTTCCTTCTTTTTAATTCCATACTGCCGGGGGAAGGAGGGGGAAAGAAACAGAAGACACAAAACCGTTAGGTGCCAGTCAGATAAAAAAATGGCCGACAGCCATTGCTCCAAAGGACTCCTACCCCGTCCCAGTTTGGGTTTTAAGGGTTCTTAAAAATTTAAAACATTTTTCACTTCCTTTTCCCTGTTGAGGTTCTAGCCTTCTTTGCATCCTCTTATGACAGAAAAAGAGAACCTAGATAAAATGCCTGCTACTCTCCTCTGGGTCAGGCAGAGCGCTGCAATGCACTCCCTGGGAGTGAAGGGGAGAAAACCTTCCCCCCGCCAACCCATCTCATGGGAGAGAATGCTCAACAGTTGCTTGTGGTCTAAACAGCAGCCCACAGAGCAGTAGGGGTGCCACCGGTCCCAGTTTGGCCGGGATGGTTTCTTTTTGAGGTGGCTGTCCCAGAATATCCGCCACCTGTGTCCCGGTCTTTCTGTAAGAGGTCACGAACAGTCGCGTACCCTGGAGGCTGAGGCTTGGAGTTCCGCTGGTCAGGAGGGATGGGGGCTCCCCAAGGGAGTGGAAAGAAGATGGCGGCGTGTCTCTCTCCGCCCCCACTATCGCATTACCGATCCGGGGGCGGTGGCGAGTGGAGAGAGCGATTCGAGGGTGAAACTTCCGCTCTTTAAACCCTCCCCCCTTCCCCACCGCCCACCTCTTCTCACTGGACCAACTGTCCCAAACAGGTAAGTCGCCCCGGGTCTTGCAACCCCCTAGGGAGGACCCTGGAGCTAATGTCCAGGATTTTGGCAAGTTTGAGGTGGCGACCCTACAAGGCATCTCTGTTTGACCACTTCAGAGGCAGCGTCAGAACACTCTTGCCGGGGAACCGAGTGGCCACTGAATGGCCGAGTGGGAGAATCACCGCTCATATGCGGTCCCCGGCTCTGTCGCAGTCACGCTCCATTTGAGATGGCTCAAGTCTAGACCAGACGCGGGGCCACTGTGCAGTGGCATCGTACCCAGAAGCAGAAAGAGTGAACATTCGACTTTGGGACATAAAGTAATGGAGAGATGTGAAAGATCCCTTTACCAACACAGGGCTCTCTGCTATAAGGAAGAGCAGTGGGATATCCATCACTCTTCAGCAGCCCAAAGTTGCCAAGGGACCATTTTCCATTTTGTAAAAACAGAAATCTGCTTTTCGGTACTGCAAATGGAGAGAGCAGCATAGGTTGTATATTGGCTTCTTCAGAAGAATGACCAGAACCAGTTTTAGGAGCAGGCCAAACAGGCAGTTGCCTAGAGCTGCCAGTCGGGGCTCATCAGACGTCAGAGATCGCAGATGCACGGTTTAAGGAACAGAACTACTGAATCGGCACTTGAACCTCCCCCACCCCCCACCCCAACTTGCCCTCTCTCACCATCCTCCCCATCAGATGGAGTCTTGGTTCGAACCTCCAAGCACAGCTGGGCGCTTGAAGGAGCTGTCCGGGATGGTCACATTTCTAGGCCTGGCCCCGACTTTGAGAACCAGTTCCGAAGGTCGGGGGCTGGTGACTCTGAAGGCCGTCAATGGGCAAGTGACAGGGAAGGAAGGTCTTGCCCCAGAAGGCACTCTTTCAACGTTCAGAACCAAAAGTGTCCTCTCCAGACATGTTGGCTCTCAAGGTCCCAGGGCATCCTGGGAAGGAAAACATCTCTTCTGCCTCCCTCTTCCTCTCCCCCCCCCCCCCCCACCCCGGTGTATTACTCCTTGGACCCTTACTGCTTGTATTTTAAGCCACAGTCCTGACCCCCAGAGCTCTTTACCGGAACCTCCAGAAACTGCAGCTTGACGGCCCAATCGCCAGCAGCGATGCGGAGGTGGGAGTTTTTTAGCCCGATCCCATTTTCACGCTGCAAACGGAGGATTTGCAGTGACTCTGCTGTGGTCACACAGCAAGATAAAGCCAGAGTTTGACTAGAAACGATAATCATTTCAAATGATTCTTCATTTCCGGTTTGGTGGGATAAGAGGAGAAAATCCTCCCTCTAGCTCTCTCCTAGACTCTCTCCCTCACCCTCGGCTGAAGGGGAGAAAGAGCCTTCAGGGCAACTGCGAACCAAGAGGACTTATTCCTGCCCCGGATCAAAAGTGGCCCAGGAAAGTCCCCGGTTGGGATGAGAGGTAGGGTTGCACTGTCTGGCTCTTCCCTCTCCACTCTCCAGGCCGTGACCCAGTCCTTAATTTATGGCCTGGCTTGCTGGGCCTGTGGGACTTGGCATCTGTGGGGAAGAGCTGCGCTGGCAGGAGGTCTACTGAGTCCGTGGTGGGCATCGAGGGATGCCAGCAAGCTGTAGGAGACCAGAGTCAGGAGACGCTGTGGGTGGAAGTAGTGGAGTTCCTGTTCTTCAGACCCTCACCGCCAAGGCCTGAAGCGTTCTGATCGAAGGTCAGTTTAGTCGGTAATGGGAGAGATGCCAATTGGCCGGTTTTCGGAACCCGGCGCCTCTTCCGGTACAAATTAAGGGCTGCCATAGCCCCCCCTAAGGTTGCGCCGGGTGGGCCCTATGGGAATTCCTGTGCACTGGGGAGGGACCAAGCCTCAACCCCCTTCACACTGATGTCCATCGTTTGCTCCCCTGTCCTTGACGAGGCGCTTTACGCTGCGAGTCACGGCAAAGCGGAAAATTCTGCATCGACAGAATGGACAAATGGAAAAGAAATTCTGGCCCGGAGCTAAGCTCAGTGGTTTTTCTGATCCAGCCAGTAGTATTTTTCCCCCTGAGCAAATTGTTTATTCCTATAGTATATGTTTTTCCATGGGCTATTCTGACTCGGACAAATACAAAGAGTGTGAGCTCTGACTGAAAAATCTCTTCAATTCAAACTCCAACTCTGTAACTTCTAAAACGCCCCGCAGCCACTTTGCATTCAGCGGAATAGACTGTAGGATGAGGATACAGAGAGGCTCTCTCCAGTCAGGGGCCAAGGTTAGGTCTTCCACAAAAGATCTATCTCTGTACAAAGAATCGCTGTCAAAACGTTCCCGGCTCCAAATGCGGTGTTTCTTACACTTTAATTAAATCATCGAATAGGATTAAGATGAAATTCAATGCATCGATTTGTCGGACAGCGAATCCAAACTCCCTTCTCAGGCCGGGAAACTGGTTGGGGAATGAGTGTTTTGTAAAAGAAAATTACATGGGATTTCAAAGAGATCAAAAGATTACATTGGTATAAAGCGCTCAGTGTTTTAATGGTGTCATTAGAACAGATGAGTGTTTAGGAAAAACATTTTGTGTGTTCTTTTTGTGATTTGTTCTTTTTAGTTCTTTCATTACCCCAAACCAGAGTGATTTGCCTGTTATTTCAACAATTCATCTTCACTCTGTCACATAATCCACGACGCTAGGGAGCTGCAGATCTCAACAAGAAACACCACTTAAGACAAAATATTAAAGCCGTCTCCATCGGTGGCAGGATGAAAAGATGAATAAATTAAGATATAACAGCTTTTAAAACTTGAATTAATCTTTGAGTCATTCCATTTGGACACGAAGGGTCGTACGTGAGACCTTTTCCTCGATACTATCTGGTTCAAGGGATTCTACTAACCGCCTTCACATTGCTCGCCAGTGACCCGCGTGGTTTAGTGGAAAGAGCACGGGATTGGGAGTCAGAGGGCGTGGGTTCTAATCCCGGCTCCGCCACTTCTCTGCTGTGTGACCTTGGGCAAGCCGCTTAACTTCTCTGTACCTCAGTTCCCTCATCTGTAAAATGGGGATTAAGATGGTGAGCCCACTTGGGAGAACCTTGGATCTACCCCACCACTTAGTACAGTGCTTGGCACACAGTAAGTGCTTAACAAATACCGTTATTATTATTAGTATACTCTAGGTGGTTATGGGGAAATGAATGGGGACGGTGATCATAAGGAATATAGTTTAAAAGATATCGTGTAACTATCAGAATGTGGCAGATGTATACGGTTATGAGGAATTTCACGGTCCATAATACCCTTGGCTGGTCATCCTGCAGGTGTGCGGTGAAATCTACCTGAAACATTGGGCCGGTGTCCAGGAAGTAGCTCTTCCCACTTCAACTGCTGGCTTGAAGTCTGGGAGGTTTGGAGATGTCCAGGAGAATAATCACTTGATTCTTCCGAGTACCCCGTTGCCACTTTCGCCACTAGAATATTAGGCTTGCTGGAACAACGGTCGGAACCAGTGATGACACTGCTTTCCTTCTTAGGAAAGCACGAAGCCTCTCTCTCTCTTTCTCTATACAGATATGTGAATGCCAATTAATAATCGTATCACACGTCCATTGGTTAGTTTTTACAGGAACCTTTAACTAGAGAAGAGTAACTCATTCGGAGGGAAAAATACAAAGTTCAACAGTGTGGCTTAGTGGAAAGAGCGTGGGCCTGGGAGAGGAGAAACTGGGTTCTAATGCTGGCTCTGCATCTTGATTGCTATGTGAGGTTGGGAAGGTCACTTCACTTCTCTGCTTCACTTTTCTCATCTGTAAAATAGGGATTCAATTCCCCGTCTCCTTCTTACTTAGACTGTGAGCCCTATGGGGGATAGGCACTGTGTCTGATGATCTTCTCTCTACTTTGGCACTTAACACAGGGTGTGGCACATAGTAAGCACTTATCAAATACCAGTTATTCTTCATTAAGCCCAGTGTGGTTTTTTCTTTCTTGGTGTTAAGTACTTACTAAGTGCCTGGCACTCTTTTAAGTGCCTGAGTAGATGATACAAGCTAATCAGGTTGAACACAGCCTGTGTCCCACGTGGGGCTCACAGTGTTACTCCCCATTTTACAGGTGAGGTGACTGAGGCACAGAGAAGTTAAGTCCAAGCACAGAGAAGCCCAAGGTCACCCAGCAGACAAGAGGCGGAGTCAGGATTGGAACCCTGGTCCTTCTCACTCCCGGTTCTACGCTCTATCCACTAGGCCACGTTGCTTCTCTGAATGTTCCCATTCAGGCAGAAGAGGGTGCTGCTCTGTTCCTTCCTGAGGGTGAAGGGCATTTTAATTTCTTTGCCCACTGCCCAGAGTCTCCAAACAGCCAAGTTTTGGCTTCATCTGGAGCAGAGAATTATCTTGGCAAACGCAACATCTTTGCTCAGATTGGCTTTAGGGAAGTGTAGCGTTTCTCTCTGAGCAATCATGATACAGCGATGCCAGGTAGCTGAATGGATCAGGAGGCTCTACCCCAACATAGCCTGAGCTATGACCATTTTCAGAGCCCCACGGTCTGGGGGGAAACTACTAAGATTAAATGCTTTTTACAATCCAATACAGAACTCCCCACAATTCGCAGTCCTAGCCTCAAAACCTACGCCTTAAAATCATGTTCTGTTGGGAGGTGTCCAACCCAAGAGGAGTGATAATAATAAGAATGATAAATTTATTAAGCACTTATTATGTGCCAAGCACTGTTCTAAGCACTGGGTGATCTGTGGGCATGGCACCCCTACTCCCCAGGCCTCTTCCCTTTTTCCAGAAACCTGTGGAAGTGTGTGTGTGTGTGTGTATGTGTGTGTGTGTGTATGTGTGTGTGAGCGAGAGCGGAGAGGAACGCGTGCCACACGCCACTGCCTATTTGCTACCTTTGATTTAGCTGAGCACGTGCAGTACATGTCCAAGAATGGAAGTGTACCCACTAAATGAACACTGAAATCAAAGCGAGCAAAAGTGACCCCAAAATGTCACGGTACGCCACGGAGCTTCCAAGTCATGCCAGTGTGCCATGATCTAATATTTGGGAACCCTGCTTTCCACAAGATGCTGATTCTGGCTAGGACCTGCTGTCACTGAAAAGAAATCAGTGAACTTCGGGCCTAGGGACACGTAGCAAGTCAGCGACACAGCCAGAAATTGAACGGACAACGCCGGTTCTCATCCGGTGGTTTCGGTCTCCTGAGTGATGCCATCTGTCCTTTCACATATCTCTGGGAAGTTGAGAACTTAGAGTGTCACGGTTGGTATCCCTCTTTTAGCACTTACATCCAGTTTTACCACTCTGTCTCTCTTTGACTACCCTTCACATATGCTCCTATTGGCTAGAGGTTTCAGGCTTTGAAGCTATACAGATGAGAGACACGGGTACATCAAAATATCCAAAATTTAGATTGAGTTTGAAATGGAAGAAGGAGGAGAAATCCTCTGAGGCAGAAGTGGTCATTTTCAGGCTACCCTCTCCGATTGCCAGGATCAGGGCTTAATTTGTCCGGGGAGAGGTCCCGGATACTGAATACCTTCATCTCTCCCAGTCTCTCCCCCAGTCGACTGCAAGTCTTGAGCAGGATGGTGTGGGATGGAGATGTAGATATTCCTCTACTCCTGAGAGTGAGTGTTGGGATCCCAGACCTCGCTGGAGTGAAGGAGCCGTGTAAAATGAAATATATGTAAAAAAAAATCCTCTTAGTGATGGGCTGAGAGTCAGTAAATACTATTGACTGATTAATTGATTGAACACTGTATGTATTAAGCCCTTGGGAGAGTGCAGTAGAGTTAACTGATACTATTCCTACTGTCAAGGAGCTATTGTCTAAGATAATAACCCTTCTGGACCATTTTACTGGATTTTGGAAGTGATGGGTGTATTGGGCCTGTTGGCATAATACTAGGAGTTGGCAGTGACCCACTGTATGCTGGGAAAGATACACAGGAGATAACTAGGTCAGTAAAGAGTGATACTTTCTATCTGTTCAGGGACCTGCCAGTGAGGTTAAACAGGATAAGATCTTGAACTAAATTTAGTATTGAACGGACTAGGCAGAAAAGAAAACTAAAGGCCGTTGTGATTTACTTCTGCTGGCACCCACCCCGGAAGGTAGAGAATAGGTAACAGAACAATGATCTAGAAAAAAAGGAAGAAAGGACGTTACTTTTGGGCAGTGAGAAAGACTAGCAGCACGAAGCGGAGAGCATAAATTATAGTCTGGACCAGTGCCCAAGTATGTTTGTGAAGATCAAGTCCCGTTTAAGGGCAGTGATAGAAATAGGGGCCGTAGAGTAAAGGGAACTCTTGAGGATTCAGTACTTTTCAGCCCCACAACTCGAATCGGTATAGATCAGAATATGGGAAACTGAAGATCTGTTCTGGGAAGAACACCTGTATGGAGACAGTCCGTCCCCGACTTCTACCTCCCTCCCAAACCCACACCTTCACCTTTCCTCCCGAACCAAAATCCTGGAAAAGGAATGGAGAAAAGAGGATACAGTTAAGGAGGGAAGAGGGAAAATGAAAATGAGAGTAAGCCAGAAGAAGGAAGTAGAGTAAAGGAAGCAAGAGGGAGAGCGACCCTAAGCCAAATGGACAAAAAATAGAAAAGAGAAAATATTCTAGAGGAAAAAAAATCCCGGGGACACACAATGGGGTGTCAGTTTTAACTGAAGTTTTAAGAAACCATCACGGCTTCAGCTCGGAAGGAAAGTGACTAAGGCATTCAAGTCTTAAATGCCTCCGGCTTTGAACTTCCCTTCCAACAATGGCGGACAAACAGCTGCAATTCAAGTGCTGACCAACAAAGCCGTAGCAGAAAGAGAAAGTCAGAAATGTAAAAGATTGAATGCAAAAACACTAACGTTACCGACTGTCAGATCGTGTCGTGTACAATGGGGCAAACTGCATGACAGTTTGAAAAAAGCGAAAAGAAGGCTTAGCACCTACCACCTGCTGTTTAACCACTGAAGCATCCCCAGGATCCTTTTCAAACCGACCATAAGCTTGTCCTGGTGTGCAGTAGTGGCTAAGCCCAATGTTTTATTGAAAAAAATCATGAGGAAAATCACCCACTCCTGGTGTGGCCATGTTAGGGTTAGGTTGAGGGGTAGAGACAGGCATAGGTAGGGCGAAGGTTAAAAGCTGACCCCTGTCCTAGAGAAGCAATATATTTAGACTGTCTCTCCCTTAGATAATGGGGCTCTGATGGGGATCACTTAGAGCCCACAGATCCTCCTCCGGAGGGAACGCGAAGGGAGAAGAAATGGCTCCTTCTCTAATAGAGCTGCTAGATTTGAGTTGGAATTACGGGTAAGAAATGAAGAAGGGAAAATCACTCCTTTGAACAATATCTGGCTTGCGAGGCAACGTCTCCGGTTTCTCACGTCTAAGGACCAACATTTCCAATCCCTCGAATGGTCCATCCACGGATACGCGGCTTTCCCTAATGATGATAACAATGGTAATTGTGGTGTGCAAGTGCCTATTATGTGCCGAGCACCGTACTAAGCGCTGGGGTGGAATCGAGATAGTCGGGTGGGATGCAGTCCCTGTCCTACGTGGGGCTCGCAGTCTAAGTAGGAGGGGGAGCAGATAGTTAATCCCCCCATTTTTCAGAGGAGGAAACTGAGGTACAGAGAAGTTAAGTGGCTCGCCCTAAGGTCATATAGCAGGCAAGCGGCGGAACGGGACTCCAACTCAGGTCCTCTGACTCCCAGGCCCATTCTCTGCACAGTGTAAAATGCATGTAACTTTAATTTGAGTCAAAAATGAAACTTTAATGAACGTAAGAGCTCAAAGGAAAATCCAAGCTAACAGATTTCAATTTAGTTTCACATGATTTTGACCCCAGCCCAGAAGGCCAGAGAACTAGTCAACACATGTTCCCTGTTAGAACATTTTCTTATTAAAGTATTGGAATTATTAATACAGCCAATCCCATATTTCTCAAAGACAAACCAACAATTTTCTCTCATTGTTTTCATTTCACACTTCACTTAACTGTACGAAAGCATGTGAAGGAAATGGATACTCCAATAGCTGTTCTAGAGTGAGCTGAAATGAGGTAACTAAAGAAGGCGGGCCAAAGAAATGCTTTGAAGACGCAATGAAACAAAACCTGAAATGATGCGGGCATCAATGGACGGTTGCAAAACGGCAGCAGAGGACAGATTAGCCTACTGTATAGGAGTCGGACCTGGAATGACTGTCTTGGAACAGCAGTTTCAGGAAGATCGAGAGAAACGAAGAGGGAGAAATGGAAATGGCTCTTAATAGCAAACGCAACATTCCTGCGAGGGTAATCTATATATGCACTCAATGTGGAAAGGATCATTTGTTACACATTATTCCTAACAGTCACATTCTCGTGTCTTGATTTAAAAATGAAAAAAAAAATCCATCCCATCGATTCCCATTATCTACAAACCTATGTACTTCCCAGATAATCAAGACAGGCCTGGTGTAATTTATTTAACACACTATGAGTTTGGAATTTCCTGGAATGATTAAAATATTTGGGGAAAGTGGCCTTTCTGTAGGTCTAGCGGTTCCATCATTTAAACATTTATGTGTGCATAATTCGGTCGTCCTGTTCTCTCCCAAGGGCTTAGAACAGTGCTCTGCACATGAAGCTCAATAAGTGCCATTGATAGATTGATTGCAGAGGCTAGAAAAGATTGTAGTCGAAGTCCTTTTAGACTGAATAACCTGGATTTTTTTTTTTTTGATTGGGTGGTGGTATAGTGGAGGAGTTCATTGGAGAAATAAATATCAGTGTTTATCCCTTTCTTTCCAGTGTTTTTGGATGCTGTCTTTGAAAGGAAATAAATGGGTAATTGATTTTCCAGCTGAACATCATCCACCTGAAATCCATCAAATATAAGCAAATTCTTTGGGAGTCACGGCTACGTCCGATTCGGTCAGTGCTTGAATGAAATCAACACGCCTCTTCGCTTTGAAATAAAAAAGTCTCGCGAAGAAATGGAACAGGAAGTTCCTTATACAATGATAGAAGAAAAAAGGCTAAATTTGGCATTCTTGCTATCATCTTATACAAGAAGGTAAAATAGAGCTCATACTGGGCTTTTAGGGGCAGCTGCAGTGATTTTGTAATAAGTTTTCAGTGAATTGTGACAAGCTTCTGGGAATGCAAGAAAAGCACGTGGAGAATATTATTTACCCAAAGATCTCATGGGGCTTATCCATATGGAGTAGAGATACCAACCCAGGGGTCCTGGCTACAGAACAGTCCAGTAATTGCATAACCGTGACAATGTCAAAACGAGACAAGCCTTTCCAACACTACTGTTTTACTTGGATCAAAATGTTCTATAACTGACTTGTGTTTAAAGGGGATTAAAAATATGGTCCCGTATGGAGGTGTGGGGAAGTGGGACTCAAACCAGCTCTGAAGGTTAACCTCACTCTTATCTTTAAGGGTAAAACCCACATCTTTTACATCCTGTCTTAAAACTCTTATCTTTAAAGTAATAAAAATAATAATGTTGGTATTTGTTAAGCGCTTACTAGGTGCAGAGCACTGTTCTAAGCGCTGGGGTAGATACAGGGTAATCAGGTTGTCCCACATGAGGCTCCCAGTCTTAATCCCCATTTTACAGATGAGGTAACTGAGGCACAGAGAAGTGAAGTGACTTGCCCACAGCCACACAGCTGACAAGTGGCAGAGCCGGGATTCGAATCCATGACCTCTGACTCCCAAGCCCTGGCTCTTCCCACTGAGCCACGCTGCTTCTCTACAATTTTAAGTACAATTTTAAAACTCAGCTGGTTCATCCCGTAGGATAGCAGCATGACACAGGGGAAGGAAGGGAGAGCTGGGTCTCGGTCCCAGCTCTGCCTCAGGCCTCCCGTGTGACCTTGGGCGAGTCACTTAACCCCACCGTGCCTCGGTCTCCTCATGAAGATTGAGGCTAAGATGCCAGCTCTCCCTACCTCTTTGACCGGAAGCTTCCGGGGGGCAGGGACTGTGTCCGATCTGATTATGTGCCGGTGCTAGGCACATAAAAAGTGCTTAGCAAATAGTATTATTATTATTATTATGATTCTAGGCTGGCACCGGAGTCCCTGACACTCGTCTGGTGCGTGACGGAGGAGGAAGGAGGAGGTGGAGGAGGAAGCGGTGCATCTGGGAAAGGTAAGTCACCTCTTCCTTATTAAAAACAAATAACCTTATTAAAAAGCACCCCTCCTCCAAGAGGCCTTCCTTGCCTAAGCCCTCCTTTCCTCTTCTTCCACTCCCTTCTGCATCACCCTTGCACTCATATTTGCACCCCCTCCCTATCTCCACAGCACTTATGTCCGCATCTGCAATTGATTGATTCATATCAATGTCTGTCTCCCCTCTTCTAGACTGTAAAAGCTCCCGGAGGGCAGAGAACGCGTCTCCCGACTCTGTTGCATTGTCCTCTCCCAAGAACTTAGTACAGTGCTCTGCACACAGTAAACACTCCATAAATACCATCGATCGACTATTACCTTCAAGATCGATCTTCAAGCATGTATTCACTTGTCGAAGTTCTGGCAGTCGTCTCTAGGTCTTGGAAACATTTAATGTGGACACAACTTTCGGAAAAGTCTTTTCTCTCAGCCGTGCCCATCTTCCCTCAGTGATTTCTTTGGCTTTGCTAGGAAAGCCCTCATCCAACTCCTCGATTCTAAAATTCCCTGCCTAAACTATTTTTCTCCAATTCTGAATCATTCGACTAGCGTCGACATTCCGAAAGGGTTCGTATTTTCCCGTCGCCAGCACCGGGGAGGGAGAGCCGGCCGGTGCCTCCGTGCCGGTTTTGCAGCTAAATTCAGCAAGAGGTGACAGAAGGAGTCCAGCTGTATGTCTGGAGGGGCAGTTGTCCATCTGTCCAGCTCCATGTGCGGCACCAGTTGCCAACGGGTTTTGATTACACGCCCAGGCTTGGCGGTGAATTTGTGCAGTGATGTCATTTGGAGTGGGCTTTCGCTGGGCAGAAAATAGATAGGGTGGTGGGGCAGGCGTAAGGAGGAGTGCAACCAGGATGTCCTCTCGTGCCTTAACGTCACAGGGGTCGGGAGGTGGTAAGGAATCGGTCTCCAGAACAGGGCCCCTTCTTGCTGGAGGTCTCCCTTCTCCCCATCTCCCTCTCCTTCCCGGAGCGGGGAGGGGGAGAGGAAGTTGGGGGAGGGGGGTGTGACACCCCACTTTCGGGGCAGGATTTTCTACCACTCGTGTAAACCGTTGAAAGCACGTGAGCTCCCTCAGACCCGGCTCGGAATCAACCTAGGAACTGTGGGGTCTTTGAATCCCCCAATTCACGGAAGTCAGTCAGTCGGCAGTATTTATTGAGCACTTATTATGCCCTGAACACCGTTCTCAGTGCTTGGGAGAGTACAGTAGGAAAATAGACTGTAGGGGGGAATTGAGAGTTATCCCAGAACAGAAGCCTGGCTTTGCTGATCTACCCCTTGTGAGGTGACCACGAATATCTCTTTCTTAGCCAGAAGAGTGGGGTGTAATTCCAGGGAGCATCTGGGGCTAAAAAAAACTAGACGTACAGGTCTTTCCATTGTTCAAAATCCCAACATCTCTCTTTGCACAATCTTTCTAAGGAATATCGACCCACACCATATTTCTATTTACAATCATCTGTTGTTATAGAGAAGGGCCTGAGAAGAAACATCAGCTGGCATTGTCAAAAGTTAACATGTTTTTATTAAAGGAAGTGTCATTCTTCACGACAGTCGGCATAAACCAACAGAGCGTGTGAATTCTAGACAAGAAGATTGCCTCCCCTGGTGTTTTTTTCTGTACTTTTTTTTAACCAATATATATTCCCAGTGGCCTCTACTGTCAAATACTTAGCACCAGATGCTCTGACTATTCTATTCCTGTAGACCAGCTCACAGGTACTCTTTCAGGGCTTGCTCACCTCAACCCGGATCCAACAATTCCCTAGGAGAAATCAGAGTCAGGGGACGGTAGCAAGGATGGCTTCAAGTGGAAGGAACGCAAGGGGTGGTAACAGTCTCACCGCACGACAGATCGAAGCTGGCTGGAGCTAGGTGAGCCCCGGAGAGCAGGGTTGGGGGGCGGGGGGGGGAGGGAGGGATTTGAGGGTCAGAATTCTTCTATCCAGAGCTGGACTCACTGGATCTGTAGTCATTTGCCTGCTCCAAGCAAGTACCAAGCTGCTTGGAGCCAGACACGTCTCAGAGCGGTTCAGGCAGGCAGCGGCTACCTGCGTTTTGGCCCCCTTGTAAAGGCCCTCGAGCTAGTCACCGATGACCGTGCGCCTCTCCTTTACTCTAAATCACACCCACAGATAGAAGAGGAAGCCGTCGGGATTCGGGATTCGCTATATCCGAGGGCCCAGCAGAGAACTATCAGAAGGTTGCTAGAGAAAATAAACCAGTCGGACCCCAAAACTAACACAATAGGAAATTAGCAGCTGAAACAGCAAACCACTGACTTCTGGACAGTGCCCCGAAGGGGGTCTTTCAAATCAATGGAGCTAACGGGAGCCTCAGACACCAAAGAAAAGGATTTAAAGATGAAGTTATTCAATCAAAAGAGATGGAATTGAGAAAAGAAAAACTCAAACGATATGTCACGTATGAACCGTTGAATGCATCCCTCTTGACACAAGCTAGACTGAATAAAATGAGAATTGCATCAAAAGCATAGCAAAATAGAGAAGGCTTTGAGTCATAAAAGTCCTTTGGATCTCATTAAGCCTTTGTGAATGATGATTACCAATTATATTCTTAATTGCCTGTGTTTTGCCTTAGGTTAGAAAGAAATAGACATGGGGAGACAGGGACACGCACCATTCATTCAACACTCCACAGACGCACACACGTAACCATCTTTGTTGGGGGGTGGCACGGCACATCACAGCACTCCTTTCTACAGGATCCGTGCACCCCAGTTTGGAAAACAGATTTAGTATGCAAACAAGTGGATACCAACAGGGCTGAATTAATGCAGGTACTTAAGCACGGCCTAGCGGGAAGCAGCATGGCCTAGTGACGAGAGCAGGGGCTCGGGAGTCAGAGGACGTGGGTTCTAATCCCGGCTCTGCCACTTGTCTACTGTGTGACCTTGGGCAAGTCACTTCTCTTCTCTGGGCCTCAGTAGCCTCATCTATAAAATGGGGATTCAGACTGGGAGCCCCATGTGGGACAGAGACTGTGTCCAACCTGATTACGTTGTATCTACCCCAGCGCTTAGAACGGTGCTTGGTACAAAGTAAGCTCTTAACAAATACCATAATTATTATCAATTATTATAATTATTAAGGAACTGAAGTCCTGGACCCTGGGCTAACGGGGGCTGGGGAGGCCTAGGTAATAACGATAACAATCGTGGTAATTGTTAAGTGCTTACTATGTGCCATGCACTGTACTAAGCGCTGGGGTGGACACAAGCAAATAGGGTTGGACGCAGTCCCTGTCCCACGGGGGGCTCACTGTCTCAATCTCCATTTTACAGATGTAACTGAGGCAGGGAGAAGTGAAGTGACTTATCCAAGGTCACAGAGCAGCCAAGTGGCAGAGCTGGGATTAGAACCCAGGCCCTTCTGACTCCCAGGCCCGCGCTCTATCCACTAGGCCGTGCTGCTTCTCTGGCCAACCCCCCCAATCTCCAACCTGCCCCCTTCTTGCTCCCCTCTGATAAAAAGAGGACAAAGCACATCTAAGGCTGCTTAGGAAAAAAGTTGACTTCGGGGATCAGGGATCCACAGGATCCCGTAGACGAGTGTCTGCTAGAAGACGGGCATGGTAGAGAGGGGAGGCAAGGCAAGAAGCTAATTGGTAAAGGATGATATACACAGTTCTTCCAGAACAGAAAGTGCAGCCAGGATCCCTGAGGAGTTCATTTAACCTCAGGGAGCTGAAGATTTTGCTCCCAGAAAGAACAACAACAAAAAAATCACTCTTTACTCTTTTTAAGGCCTGACCAGATGACAGAAGGTAACGTCCACTGATTCCAGGCAGAAGCAACATCCTAAGCAGCCTTATCTAGTGAAAGAGCTCAGCCCTGGGAGTCAGAGAATCTGGATTTTAATCCCAGTCCTCCAATTTGCCTGCCGTGTGACCTCAGGCGAGTCACTTAACTTCTCTGTGCCACAGTTCCCTCATCTGTAAAATGGGGATTCAATCCCTGTTCTCCCTCTTCCTTAGACTGGGAGCCCCACGCGGGACCTGATGATCTTGTCGTCCGCTCAACTGTATATATTTTCATTACCCTATTTATTTTGTTAATGAAATGTACATCGCCTTGATTCTATTTATTTGCTACTGTTTTAATGAGATGTTCTTCCCCTTGATTCTACTTATTGCTATTGTTCTCGTCTGTCCGTCTCCCCCGATTAGACTGTAAACCTGTCAAAGGGCAGGGACTGTCTCTATCTGTTACCGATTTGTACATTCCAAGCGCTTAGTACAGTGCTCTGCACATAGTAAGCGCTCAATAAATACTATTGAATGAATGAATCCTGTCTCTACCATGGCGTTTAGAACAGTTATCGGTACATGGTAAGCGCTTAACAAATCCCACACCTAACATCATCATCACCACCATCATGCAGCGTCCCGCAGGCATTTCATTTGATGTGTTTTCCAGAGAAAGAAGAAAGAGTACTTGTGATTTTACAGGGATGAGTATAATATATTCTGAGCACGGCACATGAGGAATTATACAGCTGTTAACAAGGGCCACATGCATAGCTCCCCGTGAGCTGCCCAGAAAACTTCCCCCAGTGAGTTTTTTGGGTTTTTTTTTACATTTCACACAGGGCCCTAATTGTCAGTGCTCAGTGCAGACTTTGTTTCCAGGTTGATAAAGAGTTTACTGATGACAGAAAACACCAGGTGGACTTGAGAAGTACAGTCAAATGCTACCTAACCTAATTGGGAATGGGAAGTGATGGTTTAGTCAAGCTGCTGAGGCGGTAAAGAGAGAGTGCAGAGAAGACGGGCCACCCATGTGGTAGGCGGGGAGGCTTCTGCCTGATTACCTATTGAAGGCATGTTTTACCTGCAGCTGCTTCTGCTGTCGTTTGAGCAATCAATCGTATTTATTGAGCTCTTACTGCGTGCAGAGTACTGTACTAAGCGCTTGGGAGAGAACAATATAGCAGTATAACAGAGTTGGTAGATACATTCCCTGCCCCCAACGAGCTTATGCTCTAGAGGGGGAAAATTATACTGGCTGATAAATTATATTGGTGGCTTGATAGACTACATATAAGGAGGAAAAGGGGGGGAGAGAGAAAGACAGAGAGGAGTCAAGGATAAAATGAAGGTTACAGGCTTGAGAGATAGGGAGGTTGAAGGTGTTGTCAACTATGATGAGAAAATTAGGTGGAGGAGAGGATTCGGGAGTCTTGGCAGAAAGTATCAGAAATGGAAGCGCATTCTGCTGACTGGAAGTGGTTTTTCAACTTTTCAACAGGACACCATGCTGTTTTGTCAGCAGCTATAATTGTGCAATTTATTATGTGCCAAACACTGTACTGAGCGGTGGTGTACACAAGACTGTGGACGGGGACCGTGTCCAACCTAATTTGCCTGTATCCCCCCCAGCACTTAGGTCAGTGCCTGGCACAGAGTAAGCGCTTCACAAATACTATCATTATTATCATTATTATAAGAGTTTCCCAAAGGACCTGCTGGTCTTCTGGGTTTCCTTCAATCGACATGTCTACTGTTTCATTGGTGGTCAATGTGCTCCCTAGGTAATAGAATTGTGACAGCATCTAGCTCTGGGTTGCCAATATAGATCTTTCAGATGGACGTATAACCACCCCGGTGCAGGCCGATACATCACCTAGGTATGGCAGGCCATCAGTCCACAGATCCTGGCTAAGCTGGTGAAGCTGTTTATCGTTTAATAGTATTTGTTGAGTGCTTCCTCGGTGGGAGCACTTGGACAAATACAGTCAAATTAGTAGACACCGTTCCTGCTCCCAAGGAGGTGTCGATCGGGTAACATGCTCTCTTGGGTGTCATGGTTATCTGTATTCAGCAATTTTTGAAAGACTGCAGGAATGTGAATAAAGCCTTAAGTTTGTTCAGTTGGAAGAATGTCCCGGGGGAGCAGACATCCCCGCTTTACTCCATTGGTGGGGGAGCAAGGATTGGATAGGGTGTCCCACCTTTCACCCCCCCAGCCAGCCATGCCATCGTGCAGTATTCTCATAATCGTAATTCGTTTTTTCAGGGCATCTTGATCCTGGTCTGGTAACTGTCCCCAATCCACTCCCCAGTCAGCTCACCCCCGGGGTCCTCGCCCCACCCTCACAGCCAACACGCCTCCCTGGCGGAGGAAACTGCCTGCGTGTCCCTGGCAGGAGAAATCATGTGCTAATCCTCGGCCCAGGAAACCATATGTGTATCCCTGGCAGAGGAAACTGTATGTGCATCCCTGGTGGAGGAAACTAACAATAATAATAATAATAGTACTGGGTAAGCGCTTACTATATGCCAAGCACGTTCTAAGCACTGGGGTAGATACAAGTTAATCAGGTTGGACACAGTCCCTGTTCCTCATGGGCTCCCAGTCTTAATCTCCATTTAACAGGTGAGAAAACTGAGGCCCCGAGGAGTTGAGTGACTTGCCCAAGGTCACACAGCAGACGTGGTGGAGTCGGGATTAGAACCCAGGTCCTTCTGACTCCCAGGCCCGGGCTCTATCTACTGAGCCACGAGATTTGATCTCCCCTGCCCCTGCTGCAGGGGTCAGGTCCAGAAGAAAGTCCTGCCTCTCTCTTCCCCAGCACCACCCCCTGGTTGTAGGATCGGGCGACTTCAAAACTTCAACTGTGAAGACAATCGATCGGAAGTCGTTATAAGCTGCTCGTTTATTGGATCGTCTCGAAGGATTTTTCCCGATTAACATACCACGGTACAAAATGTGCCAATCAGTCACGGAACCATTCTTGTTTTTACGGTGGTCTGGACAACCTTGGATCTTCTGCATTTTGGCATCCCACCTTAGCTGGATTTGCAGGTCTTCATTCATTCAATCGTGTTTATTGAGCGCTTACTGTGTGCAGAGCACTGTACTAAGCGCTTGGAAAGTACAGTTGGGCAACAGATAGAGACAATCCCTACCCAACAACGGGCTCACAGTCTAGGAGGGGGAGACAGACAACAAAACAAAACAAGTAGACAGGCAGGTCTAAATGCAGGTTTCCAAAGGCCTCACTTTTGTCTGAGTTATGAGTGACTGCGAGGTTTCAGTGCAGGGATTGTTTTGCTGCAAACTGGATGAGTAAGAAGAGAATGAGGTATTTTTTGCTTTGGCCAGGTTCCGCATAGTGAAACGTTTGAAAGGGAAGGCACCTTTGAAAGGAATGTGGCTTGCTGAAATGTCTAATAAAGAATGAAGCGTACTGTTCCCAGAGATCAGGAAGAAAAGAACTCAGCCACGGGATAATGGTGGCAGAAGTAATTGTGGCTAATTTTCTTTGCAAACTTTGACAGTAATTTGAGAGTAAAATATATAAACAGCACAATTTTTCATGGTGGCAAGTGAAAAAATTGAGAGCAAGAGAGTCTTCCATTGGTTTGTGAAATGTGACCTAGAAAGACCTTTCTCTTCTGGTGATATGACTAAGTCATCTTGGGGTTCAGAGCCGGGAGGGGGTTGATGACAACCGAGTCAGCACCCTCTTCACTCCCCGGTAGAGGGTTCTTCCCCATTTGGACGGGCTCGGTAGTCTGAACATTAATAATAATAATAATGATAATGTTGGTATTTGTTAAGTGCTTACTATGTGCAGAGCACTGTTCTAAGCACTGGGGTAGATACAGGGTAATCAGGTTGTCCCACGTGAGGTGCACAGTTAATCCCCATTTTACAGATGAGGTAACTGAGGCCCAGAGAAGTGAAGTGACTTGCCCACAGTCACAGAGCTGACACGTGCCAGAGCTGGGATTCGAACTCATGACCTCTGACTCCCCAGCCCAGGCTCTTTCCACTGAGCCACGCTGCTTATCACTAATTATGTAGTCCTGTGTAACCGCAGCGACCGGCAAAGGTGCTCAAAGATCGATACGACAGATTCTAAACCTCTCTGGAAATAGTATCGCTAGACCAAATCCAGGTTTAAAATGCAACTTTGCCGTAGTCCAAGGCATTCCATTAACCAGCTTAAGTGCAGGCGTCGGCTTTATGATGAGATGTCCAGTATGTGGAAAACAGTGATTATTTTCCTCCTTTTCTTATAAATGGATCCATTATCTTACTAATTATTCTAGAAGCTATAATTAACAGGTCCCAGCAGAGAGAGCCTGTGTGTGTGTGTCTTTGTGTCCGTGTGTGTTGTATGCGCGCATAGGATTTGAGGAAGGGTCTGAACGTACGCTAGATGCCACTCTGACATGCTGGTTGTTTCAATCAATCAGTCCATCAGTGGTATCGATTGAGTTCTTACTGTGTGTAGGGCACTGTACTGAGCACTCGGGAGAGTATAAACTCGTCGTGGGCAGGGAATGTGTCCGTTTATTGTTATATTGTACTCCCCCAACCGCTCAGTACAGTGCTCTGCACGCAGTAAGGGCTCAAGAAATACGACTGAACGAAAGTAGAACACAACCGAGTCGGCAGATCCGATACCTGCCCACGGGGATCTTGCAGTCTAATGGGGAGACTTAAAAATAATTACACAGAGGGGAAATATCAGCGTATAAGCGTAGGTGCCTAAGTGCTACAGGGCTGGGGATGGGATAACAGGGGGTACCCTTCTAAGTGCGTAGATGACATAGAAGGGTGAGCGAATAGAGTGGAGAAGTGAGGGAAGGCCTCTTGGTGGAGATATGATTTGTGTGGGTTTTTGAAGATGGGTAGAGTTGGTCTGTCATTTATGAAGGGGGAAGGAATTCCAAGCCAGAAGGAGGACATGAGCAAGGAGTCGGTGGCGAGACAGGCAAGATTGAGGTACAGTGAGTGAGATGGCGTTGGCGGAGTGATGCGTGAGGTCTGGGTTGGAGTAGGAGATCAGCGTGGTGAGGTAGGAGGCAGCCCGGGCTTGGGAGTCAGAGGTCATGGGTTCGAATCCCGGCTCGGCCACTTTTCAGCTGTGTGACTGTGGGCAAGTCACTTCACTTCTCTGTGCTTCAGTTCCCTCATCTGTAAAATGGGGATTAAGACTGTGAGCCTCACGTGGGACAGCCTGATTACCCTGTATCTCCCCCAGCGCTTAGAACAGTGCTCTGCACATAGTAAGCGCTTAACAAATACCAACATTATTATTACGAGGAGGGGGAGAGCTGATCTACTGTCTTAAAGCCATCGGTAAGGAGTTTCTGTTTAACGTGGAGATGGATGGGCAGCCACTGGAGACTTCGAAGGAGCGGAGAGATAGGGACTGAACTTTTTTTAAGAACAATGATCTGGCCAGGAGAGCGAAAAATGGACTACACTGAGGAGAGAGGAGGCAAGGGGATCGGCCAGGAGGCTGATGCAGGAGTCGAGGGGGGATACGACAAGTGCTTTAACGCTAACCCTCTCACCATCC
The DNA here is from genome assembly GCF_004115215.2 of Ornithorhynchus anatinus. Classification (NCBI taxonomy): domain Eukaryota; kingdom Metazoa; phylum Chordata; class Mammalia; order Monotremata; family Ornithorhynchidae; genus Ornithorhynchus; species Ornithorhynchus anatinus. Next base: position 31,696,799 of record NC_041751.1, read on the forward strand.
CTCCATCTCGCCTATCTCGCCGCCGACCCCTCTCCCACGTCCTGCCTCTGGCCTGGAATGCCCTCCCTCCTCAAATCCTACAGACAATTATTCTCCCTCGCTTCAAAACCTTATTAAAAGCACATCTCCTCCAAGAGGCCTTTCCTAAGCCCTCCCTTCCTCTTCTCCCGCTCCCTTCTGCGTCACCCTGACTTGCTCCGTTCACTCACCGCCCCCCATCGCTCCCAACACTTATGTATATATCCTTAATTCATTTATTTATATTAAGGCGTCTCCCCCTCTAAACTGTAAGGTCACCGTGGGCAGGGAATGTGTCCGCTTATTGCTGTACTCTCCCAAGTGCTTAGTACAGTGCTCTGCACACAGTAAGTGCTCAGTAAATACGACTGAAATACGAAAGCATGGTAGCAGTTTGGATGGAGAGGAAGGGGTGGATTCTAGACATGCCGAGAAGAAGGGGCTGATAGATGAGGTCCCGTTCACTGTGATGCATGATAACGATTCAGCGAAGCATAAAATGAAAGCGTTTGCCTGCTTTCTCAGAGGAGGCCAGCGACTCATCATTCTTCAATTTTTCCTTTACAGTTTGCCTTTATTTAGCAAACAGCCTGCTCCCAGAGGGTACAATTCGGAATCTTGCCCGGGATTTCCAATTCACGAGATTTCGCTGATGTCAAAGATGGAACAACTTCACTGCATTTTTGCAGGGGCTTCAGTGCCATTGTAGGTGAGGACTGATATCATTTTCCCCCTTTCCTTTTAAGGGAAATGTAGTCGTGAAGAATACGAGGACTCTCAGGTTGGGTTTCTCAAACTGGGTGCAAAGGAGCCGTCTCCTACAGACTCCCGTGCCTCTTCTTGTCAGCCTGTCTAAAACCGAACTTTTCAACTTCCCTCCTAAACCCGCCCCACCTCATAACATCCCCGTGTCCACTGACAACACCGCCGTCCTCCCTGTGACTGCAACTTCGGTCTCATCCTTGACTCCTCACTGTCATTCCGCTCTTATTCTACTGTCAAAACAATTTTACCTCCAAATATTTTGCCTGTCCATCCCTTCCCATCCACTACCCTGGTTCAAATGCTTAGCATACCATCACTGGTTGAGCGTACAGGCCTCCTCTCTGATTTCCTTGCCACCAGTCCCTTCTCGTTTCCGTCCATACTCCATTAGGCTGTCAGGATCATGTCTCTGAAATGTCACTAGGCATGTTTCTCCCCTCTCTTCATAATCCTCCAGTGTTGTCTATTCGTCTCAGTGTCAAGCAAAGAGTCCTTGCGTTTTAAGGCTTTCCACCGGCTCTCTCCATCTTACCTATGGGTTCTAAGAATAATAATCGATGTGGCGTTTGTGTTTTTTTTAAGGGGATTTGTCAAGCACTCACTGGGTACCAGGCACTGTGAGTCCATTATTGGGCAGGGATTGTCTCTATCTGTTGCCAAATTGTACAATCCAAGCGCTTAGTACAGTGCTCTGCACATAGTAAGCCCTCAATAAATACGATTGAATGAAGTGCTGGGGTAGACACAAGCAAATCAGATATGACACAGTCCACGTCCCACATGGGACTCGTAGGATTAACCCCCCTTTAACAGATGAGGGAACTGAGGCCCGGAGAAGTGAAGGGACTTACCCAACGTCACGCAGCAGACAAGTGGCGGAGCTGGGATTAGAATCTAGGTCCTTGGACTCCCACACCTGTGCTCCCCCCACTAGATCATGTGACTTCTCTGTTAAGTGCTTACTATGTGCCAAGCACTACACTAAGCACGGGGGTTAGACACGGTATACGTGGACTGGTTCTCCTCACCGTCTACTCTCCTGCTTGCACTCTTTCTTCCTAGGAAACCCACCTACTTGCTGTACTCCACTCTTGTCATGCCCCCTTCCAATCCCTTTCACGTGCTGTCACCGATGCCTGGAACCTCCTTCCAATCAAATAGCGATATCCAGATTCTTATCAGTCCTTCGGACCCCTCTCGTACTTCCAAATTTATTTATTTACGTCCATCCTCAGCACCTGCATGAGGACGCGTACGCGATATTTCTATGTCTCCCTCCCCAGTTACAGGGCAAGGGACGTATATAGCGACTCTGATGATCTGTACTTTCCCCACCACTGGATACAGTGCTTTGCACACAGTAAGCACTCAGTCAATACCACTGATTGATTACAGCGTAAGCACCTTGTGGGCAAGGAACTGTGTCTTGCGTGGCTCAGTGGAAAGGGCACGGGCTTGGGAGTCGGAGGTCATGGGTTCGAATCCCGGCTCTGCCACTTGTCAGCTGTGGGACTGTGGGCAAGTCACTTAACTTCTCTGGGCCTCAGTTACCTCATCTGTCAAATGGGGATGAAGACTGTGAGCCCCACGTGGGACAACCTGATTACCTTGTATTTACCCCAGCGCTTAGAACAGTGCTCTGCACATAGTAAGCACTTAACCAATACCAAGATTATTATTATTATTATTATTGTAGTTCTATCTCCTAAGCAGTTAGAACAGTACATTGCCCTCATTATAGACTCAATGACTACCAGCGTGGCTTAGTGGATAGCACACGGGCCGGGGAGTCAGAAGGACATGGGTTCTGATCCTGGCTCCGCCACGTGTCTGCTGAGTGACCCTGGGCAGGTCACTTAACTTGTCTGGGCCTCGGTTACCTCATCTGTAAAATGGGGATTTTATTCTTTTCCTTCTTTATTCATTTTGCACTGGAATGGGATCCAATCGCATGATCCTGTTTTCCAATATCCAGAAGCACAGGTTCATTTACAAAACCAATTGACCAAAATAAGATGCAGAAGTTAGGGCCTCTGTAGCAGTGGAATGGGGAGAAGCATATTTATCCCTTGAAGAGAGGTTCAGGAACCACCCCCGCCCCCCCAAACAACAACAACAAAAAAACAAAACAGGAAGGGCCAGAAAGAAACTCTCCTGTAATATCTACTTAAAGCTAGATTGATGTGGTTGGGAGGTAAATCCTGGGCAGTCATAGCTTAATGGTGGGATAGAACCTTACTGGGGAGTAAGGGTGGAACTTCAGAGATTCACTGAAGAGGATAAGGGCAAGATTTTTAAAGCATTACCACCACCAAGAATGTATTGAGGGTTAATAAGACTTCCAAAATGGAATGGAAATGCCTCGGATTCTTTGTGGGTGGAAAAAACTCCCCGTTTTCCTAAGCTCCGATTTTTTTTTTTAACGTGCCTACTATGGAGGGGTGTTCTGTCTATGAACAAATAACAAACATACAACACTATTGACTAGAGAAAGCACTGTGGAGTTCACTGCCCTCTGTTCTATTCCCCTCCGTGGAGCTAAATAGATGTTGTCTATTAAGATCTCTTAGTCGTGCCACGCTTTACTTTTTTCGAGTGTGAAATGGAAATAATACTTCATCCTATGGGTACTATTCATCAATTCACGATCCTCAAATGGAGGCTTTTTTTCTGGCCACACCTAGTAAATGTGGTACATCATTGTCCATTATGCACTATTAGCAGGATCACCCATGTTCTCGGGGCAGGATCGAAAAGAACTGGGAAATGAATGCACCTGTTTTTCACGGCACAATACGTCTATTTTAGAGCTCCTGCTGAATACATAATGCATGCTGTGGGTGATAGAAACAACTCTTAGAATTAGCCCAACGCCAACGATTTTCATTCAATTTGAACCATTCTCTGGATGAATATTATTCAATTAATATTATTCATGAAAAATCATTTGATGAAAAAGGCATGTAAAACAAGTCCCAGGGGCTGAATCAAGCCGTTTTACATGATCAATTAACATTCATTTTATATGAAACTCTTTCACAGTAGGTCAGGACTGATGCTGCTGATAAGGACTGGCAGGAAGTTACAACTGGCTCCTGTTCAGGAGCAGAGAGAAACCTGTAGGCCCCAGGTTTCAGTGTCTGTTAGCACAAAGGAGTCCTTTGTAACCCCGTGAACTCCTCTTTAACACCAATTAAAATTGTAATAATGGAATAGCTTCTCAGCTGCATACAGATGTAGATAGAAGAAAAGTAGACTAAGGACTAGAGGAAAGAGGACGACTGGCTCATGGGAAATATGAACCTTTACGGTTTGATCGTCGGGTGAAAACAAAACCCTGAGTCTGTGACTCAGAACTCTAAACTGCTCCTTTGGGTAATTTTGGAACTTTCCCCTCAATAGAAGAACGTTATATAACACAAACAACATGTCATGTTTGTGAAATCCCTGCACTCTCAAAGAAATGATCAGGGCACATTGTGCCAGTGGAAATACATATCTTTAACGTCGGCAGCCGAGTGTGAAACGCCAACAAACATTTAGGGAGGAGGAAGTTTGGTCTTGGTAAATACCAAGAGAGGACAGAATGACCTTGGTGAAGAATTAGCCTTAACCTTGGAGCATTCAAGGGAATGTTTTATTGAGGGACTGTCATTTTCACACATCCATCCATCCTGAAGGTCAGTATTTTTTCACACTTCATGTTTGTAAACTGCTTTAAAAACTACTCTTTCTTTATCAGTTCCTCTAGGCAATAATTGTGGGAGGCCGTTCCAATAGTGCCTTATTATATCTGTTTTCTCTTCATTTCAAATTCTCAGTGGATGCCGTCAGAGAATACAATAGGGCTAACTGGGACGACCACATTTTCCCTGTACCTTTATCTCTAGAAGCAACTTGCTGAGAGAATTGAAGAGGGGAAGGAGGCTGCGAGGTAATTAATGTTGGTATTTGTTAAGCGCTTACTATGTGCAGAGCACTGTTCTAAGCGCTGGGGTAGACACAGGGGAATCAGGTTGTCCCACCTGGGGCTCCCAGGCTTCATCCCCATTTCACAGATGAGGGAACTGAGGCCCAGAGAAGTGAAGTGACTTGCCCACAGTCACACAGCTGACAAGTGGCAGAGCTGGGATCCGAACCCATGACCTCTGACTCCAAAGCCCGGACTCTTTCCACTGAGCCAAGAGTATAGTCATGACCCTAAAGTACAATGAGAACTTTTCACTCCTCGCATTCTTGCTCTGGCATTATCTCTCAGTTAGGGGGTCTCGGATTTACAGTTTAGAGAATTGGGATAGTGCTAAGTTGTGTCTGCCAAGGAAGACAGGCATCTTTGGAATTCCCTCCCTACATCTCAATCAACAGAAATGCAGTGTGTCCTTCCTAGTGGAAAGAGTATGGGCCCGGGAGTCAGAGGACCTGGGTTCTAATCCCGGCTCTGCCACGTACCTGCTGTGTGACCTTGGGTGAGTCACTTAACTTCTCTGTGCCTCTGTTCCCTCATCTGTGAAATGGGGATTCAATACCTGGTCTCCCTCCTATTTAGAATGTGAGCCCCCGAGGGACCTGATGATCTCACATCTACCCCAGTGCTTGAGCCAGTGCTTGACGTATTGTAAGCGCTTAACGAATACCACAATTATCATTATTATAAACAGGGCTTCAGGACATGCTGCAAGACCTGTTTTATAAGCTGTCTTGCCCTGGAGAGAGAACAACACGAGGAGACTATTTTTTATGCTCATTTATTTCACTGGTGGATTCATCTTGCTGCTGGTCTTCTCAAGTATTCCAATTTAATGAATGCGGTAGTGCTTGTGAACGGAGAATTTTCATTTCAAAACCAAGCGGCCATAGACGTAAAAGTACGCACATGGCCTTTAATAACTTTGGAGGTGGGGAGAGGGATCATCCGTTGCATATGAAGAGGGAGGTCAGCAAGGAGGCTGATGCAGTAAGCAAAGGCAGGATAGGATAAGTGCTTGGATCAGCATGGTAGCTGCTTGTTGAAGGTATTTTGGTTTCTGGCTTCGAATCTGGTTGAATATGCAAATAGAACAGTCTTCCAAGACTGCCCATCCTTGTTCTCTCCTGTTCCTCCCTGACCAGATCCGGGATACGATATGCCAGGATTTAATAAAGCTTCAGGGAAATCGTATTTGCCCGGCGATTCTGGCTGTGCTTAGAAAATGGATTTCGTGGAAATCAAATCACTGCATAAGCATTTTCAGAGCTGACATGAGCCTCCTAGGAACGCCGATAAGCCCCCTTAGAATGCAGGTCGAGGTTGTACTAGCACTCATGTGATGTAATTAGTACTTTTAGCAGATACTGAAGTCTCCAAAGGAAAAGTCCATTATCGGCCTATTCATTTTATTTTGGAAATCCTGTCTCCCTCAACCCCTCCACCCTCCAAAATCCAAGTTATTTGAATTACCTGTTCACTAAATGGCTCCCTCTTTGCCCAGTACTCTTCATGGGTTTCAGTGAAGTTTTTTAAAATATAAAAATTAAACTATTTTAATGTAAATTCATTCAATAGTATTGATTGAGCGCTTACTATGTGCGGAGCACTGTACTAAGCGCTTGGAATGTACAATGTACATTGGAAATGTAAATGTACAATGTAAATGATCATGCCTAGGGCAGTGTTCAGTGCCAGAGAGCACCACGGATGAATTACAAGCAGCAAAAATATTCTTCGCAAGAGTAAACATAGAGCTCTGTCAGAGACAGCGGACAATCATAATCCCCAGGACAGGATTCAGCCACAATAGGTCTGCATATGTGGTTTAAGAGCTAGGTCTCCACAAAACCCCTCAGTTACAGAAAAGGTTTTCTCTTAAATCAAGCAGAGGTCTTAATTGCCACCAACTTGTCCCTGCCTGCCTACTTTACTTTCTTCATGTCCCACTACGTCTTGCTTGGATTGCGTGCTCCAGACGGACGCATCTGCTTACCGATCCTGAGATATCCCTGTCCTGCTTCTGCACCACTGGCATGCCATTCCCCAGTGCTGGAAAACCCTTTTCTCACCTCTTCATCAGCCACATTCGTCCTGTCCTCAACACTCTACTAATAGCCAAGCTCTACTCTGAAGCCTTCCCGTGAGATTCTAAGGCCAATCAGCACAGCCTGGTGGATAGAGCACGGGCCTAGAAGTCAGAAGGACCTGGGTTCTAATCCCAGCTCTGCCACGTGTCTGCTGTGTGACCTTGGACAAATCACTTCACTTCTCTGGGCCTCAGTGACCTCGTCTGTAAAAGGGGGATTAAGAGTGTGAGCCCCAAGTGGGCCAGAGACTGTGTCCAACCTGACTAATAATAATAATGTTGGTATTTGTTAAGCGCTTACTATGTGCAGAGCACTGTTCTAAGCGCTGGGGTAGACACAGGGGAATCACGTTGTCCCACGTGGGGCTCACAGTCTTAATCCCCATTTTGCAGATGAGGTAATTGAGGCACAGAGAAGTTAAGTGACTTGCCCACAGTCACACAGCTGACAAGGGATCCTGTAACTAACCCTGTGCTTCGTATCGGGCCTGGCACATAGTAACTGCTTAACAAATATCATTAAAAAAAAAATCACTCCCGCGATCCCCTCAACATTTGTGTCAGTGGCGGTCGGGAAGAGAGGCTCTTTGACAGCAGAGATTTCTGTAATTCATCCATTCATTCACTCAGTCGTATTTACTGTTGAAGATATTTTGGTTTCTGGCATCGAATCTGGTTGCGTATGCAAACAGAACAGTTTTCCAAGACTTCCCAACCATGCTGCGTGGCTCAGTGGAAAGAGCATGGGCTTGGGAGTCAGAGGTCATGGGTTCTAATCCCACCTCTGCCCCTTGTCAGCTGTGTGACCTCGGGGAAGTCGCTTCACTTTCCTCTGCCTCAGTGATCTCATCTGTAAAATGGGGATGAAGCCTGTGAGCCCCACGTGAGACAACCTGATGACCCCCCACCGCTTAGAACAGTGCTTGGCACATAGTAAGCGCTTAACAAATACCAACATTATTATTATTATGTTCTTTTATGTTCCTCCTGGGCATTTGGGAAGTCCAATACAACAAACAGACACATTCCCTGCCCACAGTGAGCTCTAGCTCTAGTCTATAATAGAGTGATAGCAAGGCTCTGAACCAGGCACACGACCAGGCGTGACAAATAACAAATACAAGAGTCTTGCACAGGACCATCATTTTTTGGAAGCAGCCTAAAGGGCTTGTCGATTAATCAGTGGTATTTACTGAGTGCATACTGTGTGCAGAGCACTGTACTAATCCCTTGAGCCCTATGTACTAAGGGCCTGTCAATCACTCTTTGGGCTTCTGGCTCCCTCTTGCCCTTACAGCTATAACCTCAGTATGATTAGTATCCTCTCTGCTCACAAAAAAAATTCCGTTATTTGTTCTCGTAGTTACTCTTTTATGTTTTATGCCCCGACACGTGGACTTTATGTTGAAGTGACGGCTTGTGCTTTCCCCATTAGACTTTCAGGTCCTTAAGGCTAGGGGTGATGTCTTATTCTTTCTTTGTAACTCCCACTCTTTTCTTTGTTTGTGCAGTGCTCAGTGTGCAATAGGGCCTCAATAAATTCTGTCCTTGGCAGTTTCTACTATCCTGTATTCCTTCCCACTGTCTTTCTGGACTGCATTCCTTAGTTTTTTCATTCATTCAGTTGCTTCACATGGGGGAAAAATTACCTTTGCTAATAGTATTTTGGGGTCCTAAGTTTAGTTTTCAACCAGTTGCCTAGTGGAAAGAGAGCAGGACTGAGTGTCAGGGGACCAGGTTCGAGATCCAGGTCTGTTCCTGGTCTGCTGTGTGACCTCGGGCAAGTTACTTAGCCCCTCTGGGTCTCGGTTCCCTCATCTGGAAAATGGAGATGCGATAGACTGTGAGCCCTATGGGGGAAAGAGACTCTGCCCACTTTAATAACTTAGAACAGTGCTTGGCACATGGTAAGTGCTTAACAACCATAATTATTATAGCTTTGTGTCTATTCCAGTGCAGAGCACATAGTAGGTGCTTAAGAGTGTCACAGGGCCTTGGGAGCCTCAGTTGTTCTTGGTGTTCTCTTAGAGTTGGTCTTAGGTGGTCTTGGGAATGTGGGCTTCACATTCTGCAGCAGAAGGGACTGAACCCACACAGAACGCTATTTCGCCACTAGAAATGGCCAAAACCATCCCACTTCTGCATCGAGTGGAATATTGAAACTGGAAGGAAGATGGCTTTCCGATTCTACTGACAGTGTTTTTTCCCAAACAGCTCCTTCCCCACCTAGCAATCATCTCTGTAATTTATTTATTACATCCGTAATTTATTTATTTATTTATATCAATGGCTGTCTCCCCCTCTAGACTGTAAGCTCGTTGTGGGCAGGAACGTTTGTACTAACTCTGTTACGGTGTACTCTCCCAAGCTCTTGGTACAGTGCTCTGCACCCAGCGAGCGCTCAATTAATGTGATTGATCGATTCATTCCTTCCTTCCCTAGGATACAAACCAAAGCCTTATTTTGTGATTATGATGGATGTCAACTCAAAGCTGGAAATAAGATTAGTTGGTGCATTTAAACTCACTCCATTAGCTGGATGGCTCTGGCAGCTAGATCAAAAAAATATTTCAGGGTCATACTTCAATATGAAGATTTTCTTTTCCCTTATTTCTCAGAAACAGAGAGACAGATTTTAAAGCAGAAAATGTATTTAAAAATTCTATCTGAGCCGGTTAAATTACAATTTCTTCTCTCAGGCTCTTCTCAAGCATTTGTGTGATCAAGTTACAAGTACGAAGGTGAATGAAAAAAAACCCTTCATTCCCCTGGAAGCTCCCACTCGTCTATAACTTGATGGAAAACCCACTTTGGTGGCAGAAGATCTCTCTCTCTCTTTATTAGGAGTAGTGTAGCAAAGTAAGGAGGTAAAACCAAGCTCCTTACACATAGCACGTAGGCTCAGAGACGCCAAGGGCATTGGGCTCCTGCCTAGTGCAAGAACTTAAAGTTAGCCTTCGGGCGGTGTGTTCTGACACCACAAGCAGAAGCGTGTTCTAAGAATAACTTCCCCATTCAACTAGCCGAGCAAATGACTAGTCATATTGGGCTTTTTTTGGTCGCGAACTAGGGCATACCAATAACGGAGAGAGCAAGAAAGTTGGAGAAGTGAGGGGAGAAGTATGGAGTTTAGATCCCACAGCATTGTGAGATATCCAGGGATGCCGTAGGACTTAAACTGAGCATCCAACCACGGGCAAGATCTCGGTGATGTGAGACCCAAAGAAATTGGCAGCGATCCAACTAACCTCACCCTCATTGAGCAATTAGGGAACAGGGTTCGAAGTGTAAACTGTTCTTAAAATATTTCTGTTCTTAAAATATTTCGATATCTTTGACTATCGAAATATAGAAGCACAGGTTGGACTTCTACTGAGCAAGTTCACAGAATAGGGTGTCAGATTCTAGAGATCGAGCCAGGGCCAGAGAAGGGCGGGTCACGACCTCACTCCTAATAATAATAACAATGGTATTTGTTAAGCGCTTACTATGTTCCAAGCACTGTATCAAGCACTGGGGTAGATACAAGGTGATTGAGTTGGACGCAGTCCCTGTCCCACATACAGAAGAGGGAACTGAGGCACCAAGAAGTTAAACGACTTGCCCAAGTTCACATGGCAGACAGGTGGCGGAGCCAGGATTAGAACCCAGGTCCTTTTGACTCCCAGGTCCCTGCTCGATCCACCAGGCCACGTCCTCTTCTAATTGGATGAGCCAGGCACTGTTCTAAGCGCTTAGTACAGTTCTCTGCACATAGTAAGCGCTCAATAAATACTATTGAATGAATGAATGGGGTAGATACAAGGTAATACAAGGTATTACACAGTCCATGTCCCACATGGGGCTCACAGCCTTAATCCCCATTTTACAGATGAGGGAACTGAGGCCCAGAGAAGCTAAGTGACTTGCCCAAGGTCACATGGCAGCCCTTTTATGCCTAGGCGAGTGGAAATATATGCCCAACGAGAAGCAGCGTGGCTCACTGGAAAGAGCACGGGCTTTGGAGTCAGAGGTCATGGGTTCGAACCCCGGCTCTACCACTTGTCAGCTGTGTGACTTTGGGCAAGTCACTTAACTTCTCGGTGCCTCAGTTACCTCATCTGTAAAATGGGGATTAAGACTGTGAGCCTCACGTGGGACAACCTGATTCCCGTGTGTCTACCCCAGCGCTTAGAACAGTGCTCGGCACATAGTAAGCGCTTAACAAATACCAACATTATTATTATTATTATTAAGCATTTCTTACGAGTGCACCGATAAGAACAATGGACAGCTCGCTTCTAAAAAATGGAGGGCCCCAATCAAATCTATCTTCAGAAAAGGAAACAAACTGAACATGTGTGGGTTCTGCTGATGAAGCGAAAGCTGGTGGCAGCTGTGATGTTCAGTGCAGCATGTTTCAACCAGCTCTGACTTATGCTATGCCAGCCACTATAATTTAAGAGCTAAAATTCCGTAAAAGCAACAAAAAACTACCAGTTCCTTGCAACTGCCTTGGAATTTTCTTGATTCTTCTGAGATAGCTTACGAAACGTTTTCCTGGCTTCAGCTTAAAAATCATCTGCGTATATATCCTGTTTTGGCAGGAGGGAAGCATGCTGAGAATTTTAACACATTTTTTTGCTCAGATTTAGATGACTCAGGGATGGCTGTTTGCACCTGAAATCCCTCTCCAGTTTGTCAGATTTGTAAAAGGTACTTATGCAATTCCTTTTAAGATAACTCTTTTTCATTTACTTGCCTTAAAAGTAATATATATATATTTCCCTAATGGCTGAATCAATGGAAAAATACATATATTTTTTCTATATATGTAAGTGGTGGTGTCAGAATTAGAACCCGGGTCCTTCTGACTCCCAGGCCCGTACTCCACTAGGCCACGTCCTGGTCTAACTGGGTCTGCCTTTCCATTCAGAGGGGTCTTCTCTCTCAACGGTTCATACATACGTGTATATACATCGTTACCAGATGCCTCGTGAGGCTTTCAATCGTCAGTGCTATTTATTGAGCACTTACTGAGTGCAGAGCACTAAACTATGCACCTGGGAGAGTACAATGCGACAGATTTGGTAGGCACATTCCCCGCCCACAAGAAGTTTATAATGCAGGTGTTATGTACAATTAATATAAAGTACAATGGCCACGGCTGCTCTAGAGTAATAACGGTATTTCTTAAGTGCTTACTGTGTGCAAAGCACTGTACCAAGCGTTGGGTATTAGACGCAGGTCCTGTAATGATGATGACGATGGTATTTGGTAAACGCTGACTAGGTGCCAAGCACTGATCTAAGCGCTGCAGTAGACACAAGGCTATCATGTTGGACGCAGTCTCTGTCCCACGTGGGGCTCACAGTCTTGATCCCTATTTTACAGATGAGGTGATCGAGGCCCGGAGAAGCGAAGTGACTTCCCCAAGGTCACACAGCTGACAAGCGGCAGAGTCGGGGTTAGAGCCCTCAACAGGCTCATGAACTATATCTATAACTCTAAAATGTGGTATTATAGTAGTTCAGGTGGGCATTATTAAGTATTTTCTAGACCAAGAATAAGGTCACTTCTGTTGGGGCAAAGGGTGAGGGGAGGGAAAGCACAAGCAGAAAGGAAGGGAGAAAAAAAACCCCATCCCCATGTTAAAAGAAGGGTCTTTGTCTTGAAGTTTCTCTACTGGACAATTTTTGAGGAGATACTTTGGCTACCCATGAAGTTCAGTGGCAGAGAATATTTTTATTTCAGTTTTTATTCTGCTGTGGCAAGGCACTGCCTGCCTTTAAGAGATATGGCCATATTAGAAACAGTAAAGGAAATATCGGGGAATGATTTCCAACTCAAATTCAACTCGATTCTCCAAATCAAAATGGTAAGCAATGGCAAAAATCTACAAAGGCTGCTGAAATTTACCTAATATAAAAACTCTCCAGTTACTGGCTTAAAAAAACCCCAATTGCAGTAAATGGCACTGCCTGACTCAATCTAGCAGTTTAGTAATTGTTTCTGGCCTGATGTTTGTCTCGGATTCTCTCCCTACTGCCTGCCTCTGCATTTAAAAGCCCGGTCCCTTTCCATTTCTCACCACTTCTCTCCCTTCCCTCCTAGTTTCTCCACGGACCATTGGCTCTGCCCTCGAGAAGCCACACCCATTCCATCTTTCCCTACCTGTCTTGACCTCCCCCTCCACGCTTACTGATTCCCAAGTTGGCATCCCTGTTGGGAAGCTTATGCCTCTTTTCCAAATCAAGGTGGAATTCATGCCTGTGTCTAGATGGTGCATCATGAAAACTACTGTATTGCTTTGACACCAAGGCATTATTTTGGGGCCATTTTTAGTTCTCATAAAAAAAAAAAAAGGCTCATCTTCAAATAGCACTTTGAGCAGTTCAAACTCTTTTTGCTCTCTTATGCCTTATCCTCTCTCGACCAACAATAATAGAATTATGGGCAAAAGTCAGGACAGAAAGTGTTGGAGAAAAAAAACCATACAAGGTCTGTGTTTTCTCTTTACATTTCTCCTAGGCTTCTCGGCCTCTCCCCTCCTCTGCATCTCTGCCTCTTTTCCTCTCTCTTCTTTAACAATTTGTGTGGGTGTGCTTCTGAGGGTCTCATCGCCTAACAACCTTCTCAAACTGAGACTCCACCTGCCATTTGCTTCGACTAGCGACAAGTGAAAAATCTCGAAAAAGAGATGTAGTTTTAAAAAGGGGGTGAGGGGCACGAAAGAAAAGAAGGGTGACTAATGGGGGAGACAAGTAACAGATACACAGCGGTGAGGCCTAGAAATGGAAGGATGAATTTGTTTTCCTTTTTGACACATCAGATCTTAAAGGAGTCATCCTAACTCTAGCCCTGATTTGCCATTGAGCCCTGTGATATCGCTGTTTCTGGTGGGTGATGTTTTTATTTCCTGCACAGTGATTTCGTATTTTTGGATTAATACGACAACTTTTCAGTGTCCAGGTCCAGAATTTGGCCTCGGCAATTTTCCATCACATTTATAGACCGCCCTACCACTACCTGTAGTGAAATAATTGTGCGGCAGCAATCATACGATTTCCTGCTGGGAACCTATTTCATGCATCATGTTTTCCAATGTCAGTGGAATACGGAGGAATAGCAGAAATGGTAGGAATAATCATATGCAGAAATATCGCACTGTAGCAGTTTATCAGAATGCGATGCTTCCAGGTGCTTCTTTTCTTTTCAGCACCACTTAATCACTTAGAAGGTCTCTACGCTCTCAAAGAGGGGACACTATTATGAAATGCTGGCAACTAAAGCTGCCACTTTGGCTTCCTACACTAGCAGCAGCAGGAGCAGAGAACTGTTTTTTTATGGTATTTGTCAAGCACTTACTTTGTGTCAAACACTGCTCTATGCCGTGGGGTAAGAACAAGGTCAGACACAGCCCCTGCCCTGCAAGGGGTCCACAGTCTTAGTAGGAGGGAGAACAGGGATTGAATTCCCACTTTTCAGTGGAGGAAACTGAGGCACAGAGAAATTAAGTCACTTGCCCGAGGTCACACAGCAAAAAATTGGCAGAACCGGGATTAAAACCCAGGTCCTCCGACTCCCAGGCCTGTGCTCTTTCCACTAGGTCACACTACTTCTCAATATTGAATCCCTCCCTAATTCTCAGTTGCCATTTCTTCTGTTTGGCAAAAATATAGTGCAACAACCATGCAGGCATTCCAAATGAATGGGTTTGGACCGACGATAATTTCATTTTTCAGGAACCTGAGAGACATGTCACCCCTCTCCTCAAAAAACTCCAGTGGTTGCCCATCCCACCTCTGTCTCCAACAAAAACTCCTCACCATTGGCTTTAAAGCAGTCCAGAACCTTGCCCCATTCTACCTCACCTCACTTCTCTCCTTCTACAACCCAGCCCGCACACACTTCGCTCCTCTAGTGCTAACTTTCTCACTGTGCCTCGATCTCACCTGTCTCACCACAAAACCCACGCCCACGTCCTGCCTCTGGCCTGGAATGCCCCCACCCCCCTCATCCCAGCCCTCCCCAAATCGCACAGACAACTACTCTTCTCCACTTCACAACTCCTCCAAGAGGCCCTCCCAGACTAAGCCCCACTTTTCCTCATCTCCCACTCCTTTCTGCATCGCCCCGACTTGCTCCCTTTGCTCTAGACTGTAAGCTCGTTGTGGGCAGGGAATGTAACTCTTTATTGCTGCATTGTACTCTCTCAAGTGCTTAGTACAGTGCTCTGCACACACTAAGTGCTCAGTTAATGAGACTGAATGAATGAATGACTGGAGATACCTGGGTTACCATTCCCGATAGCGCGGTTTGGTCCTCACTCCAATGTCATCGGTATCTCCGGTCTCTCAGATTCCTGAAAAATTATCACCGGTCCAACCCCCATCATTTCCTCTGTAGCCCCCCTGCTACTGGAGTCCTGGGCTGCAAGGGCAAGATGATATTTAATACATTTTCAACGATAGTAATAATAATAATAAGAAGAATGAGCATGGCATTTGTTAAGCACTTACTATGTGTTAAGAGCTGGGGGTGGACACAAAGATATCAAATTGGATACAGAGCATCTTTCCGAAGCCCCGCTCTGCCCACATCTCTCCTCAAAACCCGCCACTGGCTTCCTGCGTTTCCGACTGAATTGCAGCAAAGATAAACTCATCACAATTGGCTTCAAGGCTGTCCACCATCCTGTCTCAATTTACCTACCTATCGGATCTCTTCACCTGCCATTCCCCAACTCGCTCCTGCTCCCCACAATCACATCTCTGCTCCAACAAGCTTTTCCCAATCAATTTCCCAGCATCCCTTCAGACAACTCTAGCACTTGAGAATTTATCTACATCCTCCTTAACATTCACGTCTATATGTGTACTTAATGATTTTAACCACTTTAGACTCTAAGTTCTATTGGGGGCAGGAAATATGTCTACTAACTCTGTTGTATTATACTCGCCCAAGTGCTTAGTTCAGTCCTCCGCACACGGTAAGCGTTCAATAAATACCATTGATTGATTGACTTGTAAATATGTTTATATTTGCTTCTCTGTTAGAGTGTAAGCTCCCTGTGGGAAGGGACCATATCACTCCTTTATTCTGTGCTTACCAAGAGTTTAGTACAGTGCACGCACTAGGTGGATGCTCAATAAATATTACTACTACTCCCTGTCCCACACAAGGGCTTAGAATCTCTCTTGTCTCCATTTCACCAGAGGAGAAAACTGAGGCTCAGAGAGGTGAAAGGACTTGCCCCCTAGCAGTCCAGTGGCAGAGATGGGTCTCCTGACTCCCAGTATTGGGCCCTTTCCATTCTGCCTCTTAGAGATCTCTGATTTTTGGAGCAATCGATTAATCAATCAGTGGTATTTGCTGAGCACTTACTGGGTGCAGAGCCCTGTACAAAGAGCTTGGGAAAGTACAATAGAAATTGGATATGCAAGAATTTACGCACAGTACGGAAGATCTTAATAAGTGGTGAAGAATGCATTTTAAACTCTTTCTATTTGCCATACGCTCTCTCAGTTTTGTCCAGGAGAAAAAATATAATGGGAGACCTTTAAACTGCCCAAATGGGCAGTAGTTTTGTTGTCATCATTAATGGACCACTGCAGATCTCCAAGGAGTGAAAAAAAAAAATCACCTTATTTGGAAGCATAAGTCCAAGGCCTTTAGGCATGGAGTAACCTTCCGGCTTGCCATATTGAGGGAAATCAAGGCCAGTCTCCTCCAGGAAACTTTTCCAATTAACCACACTTATTCTCCTACCCATTCCCCATTCCTCTCTGTCAACTTATTCTTCTAATTACCGTGTCTCCCTGCATACATCTCTGAGCGTCTCTGTAATATTGTTACATTGGACTCTCCTAAGCGCTTAGTCCAGGGCCCTGCACAGAGTAAGTGCTCAACAAATACGATTTACTGACTGAATATGTTGTCTGCCTTTCAGTCAATCGATATCATTTATTGAATGCCTATTATGTGATGAGCACCACTCTAAGCACGAGGAAGAGTGTAATAGGGCCTACAACCTAGCAGAAAAAGAATGAGAGATAAACGGCAACAGAGAGACTATAATTTTATATGAAATGATTATTCTAATATGTAGTGTAAGATTTTAGAGATATTTGAATTCAGCTAGTTATTTTTGAAGCAATGCAGTTTGAATGATCTGAATATGGCAATCCATTTATCATCTACCTCAATGTGAGGGTTGATGTACAAATTCTGAAAAATAGAAACTATATTTACAGTAAATATATTTGCTGCATAAAAATGCTTTCATGTACATATATATATATATTTTATGATGATAATATTTTCATCTTATAGGACCAACTGTGATATAAAGCTTAAATTACAAAGCATCGCTGAAACCACACGTTATTAGTCTGCCTCAGGAAGCAAAAGAAAATAACGGGTTTTGTTGGAATGGAAAATGATTTTGCTTTCCTGGAAAAAAAATCAATTTTATGCGATCCTTATGACTACAAAATTATTTTTTGATCAGAACCTGAGTCAACAATGAAAGTAACTGAATTTAAAAGATCAATGCATCTTCTGAAATAGAGCGTAGATGGTAAACCCTATTTTCAGGCTTTTAAAACAGGGAAATGCGTAACAAATGCTACAGATTTTTATTTTGGCTTTAACTTCACCAACATTATTATCACCTCCAAATATGGCCTTAGCATTCACAGCGTGCTTGGCAAGGGCAAGGACTTGATTGTTCTCAGAAGGGCAAATCCCACATTCTCAAAAGGGTAAAATGTTCTCTCCCTTCCCACCTCCCCCAGGATCCGGAGCAAGATCGATCAATCGATCATATTTATAGCGAGTTTAACGCATACAGAACACTGTACTCAGCTCTTAGGAAAGTGTTCATTCGTTCACTCATTAGTGTTTATTGAGCGCTTTCTGTGTGCGGAATACTGTACTAAGTTCTTGGGAGAGTACAAAATAACAATGAACAGATAGGTTCCCCGCCCCGCTCACAGTGTAGAGGGGGTGATGGACATTAATAATATAAATAAAGGGAACAAAGGGAGCAAGTCGGGGCGAAGCAGAAGGGAGTGGGAGAAGAAAGGCGGGCCTAGTCAGGGAAGGTCCCTTGGATGAGATGTGCCCTCCATAAGACTTTGAAGGGGGTGGGGGCCGGAGAGTCATTGACTGTCAGCTTTGAGTTGAAACACATTCTCTGCCCACAATGAGCTCGCAGTCTAGAGGGGGAGACAGACATTGATATAAATAGACTGAAAAGATTAGGACTCTCTGGTCTGGAGAGATGAAGGCCGAGCAAGGGGCTTGATTGAAGTACACAGAAATATGAAAGGTATGGATGGGTTGAACCCAGAATTTTTCTTCACTCTCTCCCACAAGGCCGGGAGCCAAGGTGGTCCTAGGTAGGAGTTAGGTTCCCAAGCCTTTCACTTTAAACATTCATTCAGTTGCATTTTTTGAGTGTTTACTGTGAGCAGAGCACTGTACTAACAGGTTGGGAGAGTACAATGCAACAATAAACAGACATATTCCCTGCTCACAATGAGTTTCGGTCTAGAGCATCAGATCTACAGATTCACATTCTTTGGTTTAGGAAAACAAAGTTTTTTTTGTACTTTTATTTTGTGTCTCACATACCTGAATTTAAAGCAACTGTTTTATGCATTCATAAATTAATCCTGGCCCAAATCACTCTCTCTGCCTTGACTGCGAACATTGCTTAGAAAAAGAAATGACATCCAAAATGAACCTCAAAAGAGATGGTCTTGGCACCTGACTGCAGCAGAACATTGCTAATATCATGGTTTTCCACACCTAAATTCCATAGGGATCTCAGCAGGCTCCTGATTCCTTTGGAATATACTCTGGGATAGCACAGAAAGCAAACTGCCAGAGAAAGAGGATTTGGGGAAAAAAAAAAGTGGAGATCAACCTTTCCACAGTGATCTGCTGTGTGACTTTGGGTGAGTCATTTAACTTATCTGTGCCTCGGTTTCTTCTGTAAAATAGGGATACCTGCTCTCCCTACCCCTTGTACAAGAGGGATTAGGTCTACTCTACTTATCTTCTCTCTACCTCAGCGGATAGCATGGTGCTTGGCACATGGTGCTTAAGAAACACCATTATTATTACTTTTATCATTATTATTATTATATCTCTGCAATATAGCTGATTTACTCAGTAGTGGAGAATGACTTTGGAGGGAAGAGAATATATAAAGGAAAGCATTCTCTGATTCATCAATAAGGATGGTCTCTATTGCTGAATTGTACTTTCCAAGAGCTTAGTACAGGCTCTTTACCCAGTAAGTGCTCAATAAATATGATTGCTTGCTTGCTTGATGCAGCGAAGCAGTTTCAAATAATGTAATAGAGCAGTAACATGTTGGGAGGCACATCAGCAGCAGATCTTCTTGGGGCAGGACAATCTGGAGGAGAGTTATTCTTTGAGCAGAGACTTGGAGAAGGACAGGATCCCAGGAGATATTTTTGAGACAGCCACAAACACAAAAGCATTTATTTCCCAGCAAAGCGGGGAAGGGATTGTTGATAGCTCCGAATGCTTATTAGTTGAACTTTAATGGTGTTTGTTAAACAGTTACAAGGTATCGAGTGCTGTTCTGAGAGCTGGGGTAGATAATAATAATGTTGGTATTTGTTAAGTGCTTACTATGTGCAGAGCACTGTTCTAAGAGCTGGGGTAGACACAGGGGAATCAGGTTGTCCCCTGTGGGGCTCACAGTCTTAATCCCCATTTTACAGATGAGGTAACTGAGGCACAGAGAAGTTAAGCGACTTGCCCATAATCACACAGCTGACAAGTGGCAGAACTGGGATTCAAACTCATGACCCCTGACTCCAAAGCCCGTGCTCTTTCCACTGAGCCACGCTGCTTCTCTAATAGTAGTTCATCACATCTGACACAGTCCCTGCCCCACACGGGGCTCACAGTCCAAGTAGGAAGAAGGACAAGCATGGAACCCCCATTTTACGGACGAGGAAACCGGAGCACAGAGAAGTGAAGTGACTGCCGAAGGTCACACAGCAGACGAGTGGTGGAGCTGGGATGGGAAGCCGAGTCTTCTGGCTCCCAAGTTTGTGGTCTCTTTCCACTAGGCTCTGCTGCTCCTATTTATTTATTAGGTGCTTACTGGGTGCAGAGCACAGTGCTAAGCAGCGCAGGGAGAGAATACACAGGTGGGAATTCAACATGATTCTGATCCCTCAGGGAGCTCTCATCAGTTGTGTGATCTTCAAAGACAAAAGGCAACGATCTATCTTGCTAACATGAATTGAATGTATTTTTGAAAAAGGACACAGCAGGCCAAAAACTAACTGGAAACCATTTTATAGATCCCTGAAGGAAAAGCATGTTAAATAAATAATTTTTTTCCTGTTACTATTCTCCATAACATAGGCTAGAAAATCAGGAAGCAGAAGGGAATTTAGAAAAGGATCTACAGGGGCTAAAACCAAATAGAAGTAATTGATATTTGTATTTTTTATGAAATGGATGCTTTTACTTCAATGGGTAATCTTTAGGAGCTATGACAATTTTAGATTCATTGGGAATTCTGGAAGCTGACGGACACTTGGGGGGTTTAAGCACAATCAAAAATGCAATGTAATCTCATTAATTCAGGCTCCACTCATCTGGAATCTTTCTAAAATGTCATCCTGTACCCATCTCTCCCCTCTTGGAAAAATTCTGTAATGTTGACTTATTCCTCTTTGCATCAAGCAGACTAATACAGATGCCAAAAACCTACACATTAGTCAAGCATATACTAAGTCAATCACCAGGATACACACAGTCACCCAGGTGAGACTCATACCCTTCCAGGGATGTAGCAGAGTGGTATTTTTAAAAATACATCTGCAATTCAGATTATTTTCCAATTCACACTTGACTTGGTTCTTTCTTAAGTTAAACTGGAGAAAGGCTTTGCTCTAAGCTGATACAGCTAATTGCTCTATGGGATCCGTCTTCCCCATTGTGTCTGCCAACAGACATAGTATCAAAACCCCCCTCAGATTATCATATTAATACTCAATTATTCTCTTATCTATTCCACTAGATAGACAAGCTCTTCGGGAGCAGGGATTACGTCTACCTACTCCATTGTACTTTTCCAAGCGCTTAGTAGAGTACTCTGCACACAGTAAGCACTCGAGAAATACTATTGATGGATTTTTTTAAAAATCAAAAACGAAAGTTGATAAATACACTTCTTAAACATTTAAGTTCACTTGTGGACAAAAATCATCCTCTGATATTTTCATATTCCAATCTCTCATCTTAACCGCCACCTCTAACCCTAGTACTAATGAGTTTTCCCTGCATTGCAGATAGATGAAAACTGATTTTGCTTTTTGGATGTGTTGCTGATTGGAATTCAGGTGTTTGGGTCTAAGCAATTTTTCATTCCCCTGCTACAAACACTGCAACCATTCAGAAGTGTGAAGTCAAATTTTCTTTTCAAATGATCATTTGGGTTTCCTTGAAAAGGGAATATTCTGTGCAGGCCCTAAACAAACAGAAAATGAATTCTTCTCAGCTTTGACTCTAGATAAATACAACGAAACTGTTGGATAAGTAAACTTGGGCATTTGCCTAAAACTTTAAAATCCAAGTTTAATTTTACATTTTAGACTGCACAATGATCTCAGATTTTATAAATAAAATTCTTTGCAAATTTTATTAATAGAATTGTTTTCAGTATACTTTTTTGATTGACTCTCTACTCAGTGTTAAAATTCACAGATCTTTACCGACTTCTACTTAGGTATTTTTGTGGTTGTTGCTATGAAGATAAACCAGTTTCTAAACAATCCAAAGTTTTTCTTTCTGACATGCCATATGGTTTGTGGTAATAAATTCCTCTTAAATGTTCCCAAGGGCACCCACAAGAGAAAAGTATTCTTAGAGAGAAAAAAAAAACCTAGATGATTTCTTCGTATGATATTCATGAACAATTGCACTGTAAAAGTTGGAGGATCACCTCTCAGAAGAGTTATTGCAATATAGAAGCTCAAGAAATAATACACATTAAATGCCAAGTTTAATAGGTCAAATCCTGAAGAGGTTTATCTCTGATGGGGTAAAGTGCAGCCGGGTCAGTAGAAGGTGGAAGAGAAAGGAATAATTCATGCGTAAGCAAAGAAAGAGAAATAGAAAATCAGTGTTTAGTTGAAGACATGCAAGTTGGTATGGGATTAGCATAACGATATCATTATTCCTATATGAATGTGTATACTTACATTTAAATAGGTTAAAAACTGTAGGACATGTTCCCCCATAATTTAAGGGAGCCTAAGTGAGTTAATCATCTTAATTTGCATGCAGTACGATTCAACTGAGAGTTTAACTTTAAGACTTTTCCATCTCAAGGGCTTCTATTTATTTTCAATGGAAGGCAAAGGGGTGCATTTCTCATTCTAGAGAAATTACAAAATTCCGTGGCATTGTTTCTCTTCAGCTGAAAACTCAATGGCCCGGAACACAATCTGAACACTTCCCCCCACTATCTTATCAATCGATTGATCAGTGGCATTTATTGGGCGCTTACCGTACAGTGCGCTGTACTAAACGCTTGGGAAAGGGCAATATAGTAGAATTGGTTAACGTGAGCCCTTCCCATAGAGAGCTTACAGCCTAGAGGGGGAAACAGACATTAAATTAAATTACAGAGAGGGAAAATAGCAGAGTATAAGGACATTTACATAAGTGCCGTGGGGTTGGGGTGAGGAGCGAAGTGCTTAAGGGTTAGGCAGCCAAATGCTTTGTCACTGGTGAGGGGATGCAATCTATACTGTGGGAAGTAATTTTAACTTCTGGAGGAAAAAAACCCCACTAAGACTGTAATTGTTAATATGTCCTACATAATTTTTGAAATAAGTGGGGCTGTAAGCAATTAATTGACATAAGTGGAGACCCTGCAGGTCATAATGGACATTCCGGTTTATCATAATATCATATTATCCTTCTCAGTCATCCTGCCTTGAAACACAAACGTGTTCACTTAGACCGACTGTTATGGTGTCTTAAATCAACCGACTGAGTGCTAAAAATGACTTTGTCATTCCCTAATTCAGAATTGTGAACCACCATTTTGAAGATAAGAGAAGCAGCACAGCCTAATGGAAAGCACCACAGGCCTGGGAGACAGAAGACTTGGGTTCTAATTCTGGCTATGCCACATGACCAGTGACCTTGGGTCAGTCACTTAAATTCTCTGTGCCCCAGTTAGCTCGTCTGTAAAATGGGGATAAGAGTGTGAGCCCCACGTGGGACAGGGACTACGTCCAACCCGATTTGCTTGTATCCACCCTAGTGCTTCGTACAATGCCTGGCACATAGTAAGTGCTTGCTTACTATGGCGATTAGGACAGTGCTTGCCACATAGTAAGTGCTTAACAAGTACCATAAAAAAAGGACAAGCCTCTTTCCAGCTTTCTTTTGTACTTCTAAGTCAAAAATACACCATTCATGCCCACGTGTTTCAGCCTGCTGCTACATTTTACTGCTTTCACTGACTGCAAGGAATAACTAAAATTCCAGCACCCCCAAAGACATTCCTAGCCGTGAGGAATCCTTACTCCATCCTTATACTCTTTAGGATATTGTCTAAATTCTGCAGTACCCAGCAAGAAGAGGGTTCCTGGGTGCATAAGATGCCAGCCCTTGAACTAATGACATGCTGTGGGAATTACATGCAGCCATGTGGCGAAGTCCACCCACGTACCAATCTGCTCAAATCAATCAATGGTATTTATCTGCTCATGCTAGTTCAGTTAAATCACAAGCAGGGAATACTTTGCTACGGACTTTACTCAGCTTCGGAACCAGAGGATATATAGCAAGATGCTGCTGGAAACTGGACAGAGATGGAACTCGGCAGCGATTCCATAGTATAGATAATATAGATTACACAACACTGAGAAGCAGCGTGGTCCAGTAGAAAGAGCACAGGCCTGGGAGTCAGAAGACCTGGGTTCTAATCCTGGGTCCGCCACTTATCTGCTGTGTGAACTCTGGGCAAGTCTCTTAACTTCTCTGGGCCTCAGTTAACACTTCTTTAAAAGGGGGTCTAAGACGTGATCCCCATGGGGGACAAGGACTTTGTCCAACCTGATTAGCTTGCCTCTACCCAGCGCTTAGTACAGTGCCTAGCACCTAGTGAGTGCTTAACAAATGCCATTAAATAATACCACGCTGTCCATCCTAGAAACTGAGACTTTGTTTTAGGTGGTGTGCTCAAGTTGATCGTTAAGTTGACCAGTAAGCTACCAATCCATCGATCAATAAAAATAATACCACCTTTCAACCTTGCCTGTCCATACTTAGTAATCCTCACTGACCTTCCTGACTCCAACCTCTCCGCTCTCTGCATCATTTTACTAAAAAATCATTCTGCACATGGCTTCCTACTCCTCAGAAATCTCCAATGGTTGCCCATCTATGTTTTCATCCAGCAAAAACTCCTCCCCATTGGATTCAAGTCACTCAATCAACTCTCCCCCTCCTAGCTAACCTTATTACTCTTCTACGACAACCCAGCCCATCTGTACACATCCTTCCTCAAAAGCAACTTACTTTACCTTTAGTTCATCTCTCTGGTCCCCTTGTTCCCACCCTCCCTCCCACTTCAAATGTGATAGCCCACCAATCTCCCCAACTTCAAAGCCCTACTAAAATCATATCTCCTCCAGGAAGCCTTCCCTGATGAACCTCTTGTCTTCCCACCCTATTGTCCTTCCCTTCTGCAGCAACTATGAACTTAAGACCATGCCTCCAATCACGCTGATACTCAACCCACCTCCACATTACTTATGTATGCGTCCTTATGCTTCCTCTACCTGTACCATATTTTAATATCTATTTCCCCAACGAGACTGTAAATTACTTGAGTGCAAGGATTGTGTATTCCAACTCTATGGCACCCTACCATGTGCTTAGTATAGTGATCTGCATGCAATAAGTGCTCAATAAATATAACTGATCGATGGATGGATTGATAGCCTACTGGTCAAGTTAAACATCAACTTGAACACACCACCTAAAACACACTCTCAGTTTCTAAGGTGAACAGGAAAGGTGGGAGAGTGGGGAGGAACTGAGATTGACATTCATTCATTCCCACTTTTTGAGTGATTTCTATATCATTAGAATAATCATGATCTAATGGATTTCTTAGGAGAGCATCAATGGAATGAGTACACCTATACCTGGAAAGCCCAGCCTGAAAAACACGTGAGTTGATTCTCTTTCTGACAAGATCTTCACTAGATTCTTAACTAGATGCAATAGGCACATCACTGCTTTTTTAAAAAAAATCCTCTGTCCTGCAATGTCTTTGTTTGCTTGATGTGCTTTCTCTGGCCTGTTGACAAGATTATGAACAAAATGAGTAGATTGTTATTAAGGTTCCAGCTCAGCCTTGATCCTCATTAGACTGGTGAAAAATACAGTGTTATCTGGATGCCTGAAATTCACAGTGCTCACCAAATAAGAATCTGCGAAGATAGTCTGTCAAAATATTGTGATGTATTTTCAAATAGGTATGTGTTGGAGAAGACATAATTCATTACCTGAGTTTCTTCAGCAGAACAGAGAGACTTCCAACCAGATCAAAAACTACAAAAATTAGTGCAATAAAACACAAGCTCCTCGAATGGGATGCTCAAATACTGACCAGCATCACCTAGTCTGGAAACTACAAAAACTTCTCAGAGACTAATTTATTTATTGGAGCACAATATATAGAATTGATCATACCCATCACTGCACTTGTTTTATAACCAAAGTGTGGTGGTATATCTTGGTTTAGGTATCTTGTAGAGGATATTTCCCAAGTTATTTAACTACTTAGAAAAAATATCTGCCAATCTTCAGCAATTTCAATCACTGAAGCATGCATGACTCAGATTCAATTCCCACTAAGCTCCTGCTAACCTGCATATTGTAAACTAATGACCATATAATAGGCAAAAGCCCTTCATGGAAGCTATTAGGCAAATTTCTTTGAATTATACTAATTTACTCTACCTTTAAAGTGGTTGCACTGTATATGAAGCATCTACAGTGTAAAAGAACCCAAGAGCAGATGAGTATTATTTAACATTAATAAGATGCTTCTAATGTGCTGACTGGTTGAGTGTCAAAATAACTGTGCTCCTTTACCCTAATCTGCAGCATTTCAAGGAATGTGGGTGTGGGGGGTAAAGGAGGGAGGGAAGAGTAATTATAGAAAGATGGGTAAAACCAACCAGATGTTCATGCTCAGCAAATTCATTCAATCGTATTTATTGAGCGCTTACTGTGTGCAGCACTATACAACCATCATAGAGTGGATTGTTCTACTGGACCTAAACCAGGAGCCAATTAACACTTCCATGCAATCCATGAAACAAGACTGGGTTGGACAAAGGGCAAAAATTCCACTGTATCCCTCATTCCTTCTACATGGTTTCTAAACGCTTGCCATTCCAAGAGATAAAATAATCTAACCCAAATCCAAGGGATAACGTTCCTCTCGATCAGAGGTTTTGTAATTCAGAAAATACTTTCATTTTATGATTCAGATGCCCAAATGACATTTCTGGAAGGCCCAAAGGGCAGAGTAAGGGTGAAGGATTCAACACCCCAGCCAAACGTCCAGAAAAGAGGGCAAAACCATTCATTCATTCATTCATTCATTCATTCAATCAATCGTATTTACTGTGTGCAAAGCACTGTGCTAGATCCATCCTATGGGCCTAAACTGCAATCCAGCAATCGATGGATTACTTGGAAGAGTACACTAGGGTTAGTAGACACAATCCTTGTCCTTCAGGATCTTACAATCTAGCGGGAGATCATCGATTGGGATGATCTGGTAGTCTAAGGACATAACACAAAGTCAAAAATAAGGTATCTAAAGGCCAGTGCTGTTGAATAGACTTGCTCTTCTTGAACAAAGGCTCTGTTCGTGGCCTGAATCAAAAAGACAGAGCAGCTTACATTTTTAAAGAAAGAGGTAGCAGGGCACAGAAAAACCAGGTCCCCTTTGACTGCAGCATGAAATTGCAGAGCTGGGATGCTTAAGAGCAGAAGGTGTTGGGGGTGAAACGTGATGGAGGAGTGGAATCTCTTCATTTCTGGTGTAGTGTCTTCACCAACAGCTGACTGAAGAGCTCCTTGGATTTGTCATAACTCTGCAAAAGAGTTCCAGGGCTCACCCCATAGGTTATAGGGCAGAGCGCTGAGGCGGGATCGAAAACAGCACAGGCACCAAGGGAACTGACTGCAATCTGCCCAACCCCTGAACATTGGAGCAGTGTTGAGAGTCTTCTTCAGCCCCCCTGTTTGGAAGGGCATCATGTGGAAATACTACTATTAATCATGATAATAATAATAGTCATTAAGCAGGCACTATGTGCAAAGAACTCTACTAAGCACTGATATACATGCAAGATGATCAGGTTGGACACAGTCCCCGTCCCACATGGGATTCACTGTCTAAATAGGAGGGAGGACAGGTAGTGAACCCTCATTTTACAGATGAGGAAACCGAAGCCCAGGGAAGTTAAGCTAATTGCCCAAAGTCACACAGCAGGAAAGTGGCAGAACTGGAACTGGAACCCAGATCTTCCGCCTCCCAGGCCTAGGGCCATGCTGCTTCATTTTGGTAGGCCATCTTTAAGGGCTTTGTCCCATCGTGGAACTGATGCCTGATCTCACCTTCCAAGGGATTATACACACAGATTTATTTCTCTCTATGACGGGAAACGACTCAGCAAAACCAGCTTCTTCAAGACGGAAGGAAAGAACTGGAACTTGGCTGAAGCACAGTGAAGTGTAAGGGTGAATTCTTGAATGCTGATCAGGGTGAATCTCCTCATGCTTCCCAGGGTTTTGAATCTGCAGTGTTGAGATGCTTTAACTGCCCTTATGGGCCCTCAGCTTTCTCCCTCAGGCAGGGCATTGGTCTATATTTTAGTTTTTCCCAATTTACTCCTTTTGCACTGTTTTTAGTAACTGTGACATTGCATCGCCTGAGCTTCCGTTGCCTGTATTTCGGGAACTGAACTTATTTCCTTATTGACTTGGGATCAGTGACCAAGTGCTATTCCCTCCTCTTGTGGAAACTCTTTTGTGCTGTAGAGTTAACTTTTCTCACTTACCAAGAGTGTTTTTTCCCATGTTTCACATTTTTGTTCTTTCACCGTGTCTTCTTCCCTAATCTCTAATTCTGTGAGTGGATCAAACTGTTTCATCTTCAGATGTAACAGTCCCTTGATGCCGGATTAAGACAGATAAAAATCATATCAATTGTATTCATTGAGCACTGATTGTGTGTAGAGCACTGTACTAAGCACTTGGGAGAGTATTATATAACAGAGTTGATGGACACAGTCCCTGCCTTGTTTTGTTCTATATCAATTGTACCCGAAAACCTGTATCTATGATGGCAAATCACAGTGAGGCAGAAGCAACGAGATCTGAGTTTAAATGACATCATCCATGCCAAGGAAGAACTTCCAACATTTCTTCAAGAAGATGGTGTGATGGTGAATTGAAAAAAAAAAGATTGATTGCATTCATTAAGCACTTCCTATGTGGGCTAAGTGCTGGGGGAGATACAGGATAATCGGATAGAACGCAGTCCCCGTCCCCCGTGGGGCTCACAGTCTAAGAGCAAGAGAGAGGAGGTATTTTACTTCCATTTTACACAGAAGGAAGAGATGCTAAATGACTTCCCCTAGGTCACACAGCAGGCAGGTAGCAGAATCAATCGATCGTATTCATTGAGCACTTGCCGCATACAGACCACTGTACTAACTGCTTGGGAGAGTACAAAAATAGCAGAGTCGATGATCAGAGTTGATAACAGAGCCGAGCCAAGACTAGATAGGTTCTGGGTCTCCCCGCTTCCAAGCCGGTGCTCTTTCCACTAGGTCGCACCGCAGAATAGACCCCTTTCTCAGACAGTTTGCAAAATGTCATCAACTCGTCCCTCTTAGGCAACTTTCAAGCTTTGGTAGGGTCAACAGCAGAATTGCCGTTGCCAATTCACTGGCACCATGTTCTGTGGCACAGTTCCCCCATCAATTCCCAGTTCCTGGTCAGGGCAGAAGGTGGCTGATTTTAAAATGAGGTTGAATTCTCCACCTCTTCTTTCAAGGGTGGAAAGACACAGCGTCAGCTTTTGCCACTGGCATTACTCTGGCAACACCGTCACTGAATTTATGTGTGCATGTGCACGTGCGCTACATTCAGCGATACTAGAATCGACCAACGGAAAACCAGGAACATACCTCGCTGAGATGTTGTGGTTTCCTTGGATGAGGAGCCGGAACAAATCCAAGGATGGATTATTCCTCACAGAACAACAGTATTCCAGCCCAGAGAAGCAGCTAGAATGGCCTCTTCATCAAATTAAAAACAAAAAAATGCCCTCCAACCGGCCAGCTAATTAAGATAGGTAAGAGGAACCATCCAACCAGCTCCGCGGGTGCCAGTAAAGTCAAGCCTGCCTGCTTTTTATTGAAAATGAATTAGGAGAAGGAGCTACATACGGCGTGGATGGCAGAAGGGGGCCTGGAGCATTTTACTACTCAATCTGATGTGTGCTTACACTGTAGTGGCCATAAATGCGGTATTTTGTTTCTACGTTTTGTTTCACCTTAAACTAAATTAAGCCTGTTGGGTCCCGTATATTTTCAAAACATATCTATCTATCTGTTGAAAGAACTGAGATATCGTGGCTGCGAAAGCTTTTCTCTTCAAACAAATAATCTTCTTTTGCCTTTTTTTCTTTTCCACTTTCCAAGCAAATCACCTGGTAAACAAGGCTCCTCTTCCATCACTACATATAAAAGAGAGCCTAGCTAACCACCTACCTATTTAGAGAGAAACTAACTTGGAGGTATCTAAGCCCTTGAACAGCTTTTCTAGTTTCACCCAGAATAACAGAACAACCTTCTTTGCTTTAAAAGCCAGGCCACTTTAGGAGGAAAAAAAAAATCAGATAGCGAATTTGCATAAGTCGGTCTTCTTCTGCCAGCCTCTAAAGATATTAATCATACCAAATCCTATGCTTTCGCTCTAATTATATGGGGAAAGAAATTTAGGTGATAAAATAGATGAAAAAGGCTTTTGTGGCGTTTGGAAAGTAAATTACTGCAGCTAGGGGAAAGGAGCCGGGAGGCACGTCTTACTCATATTTATGAGCACTAAATAAATTAAGAAAGGTCTAGAAAAGAAGTCTGTTTCTGAGAGGTTAATGGAAGACACTCTCCTGCAAACATACATCCAGACTGTGGTTATCTAATCCTTTCCAGGGCTTTCATTGTAACAAATACCTCATACTTGCTTGCAACTGTCAGCAGAAACCCAGCGGCCCACAATGCAAAAATCTCAAGGAATCGTTTTGATCCCAACCCCTCCGTTTGGTTTTAGCTTTAGTTAAAGGCATTACTCTGCCATCAGCTGTTTCTTCCTCCTGATGTGTGCGACAGCAAAATGATAATGAGAACAAAAATACAGGCCTCTGTGCCCTGTTTGTTTTACAATAGACAGTGAGCTCCCTTCTAGTCTGTGAGCTCGCTGTGGTCGGGGAAGGTGTCTGTTGGTTGGCATGATCCCTGAAGAAGAATAGGCCATTGCCATTTAATTTACCAATCTTGCCTTTGGTAGAAGAGGTGCATGAAGAGATTCTTCTTTAAACTCCCAAGCTTGGAGATTTGGATAGCCAAAAGGAGGGGGGGAATCTTCCCCAAAACTTGCCTCCCTGGGCACCTAGAAGCTCCAAATCTAGTCACAATCAGGGTTTAGGGAATTCTGGAGGCTGGGATAAGACACGGGAGGCAGAACACTGGCAGCGCTAACTAACGTATGGATAAGTAATTTCTTTCAATGCTCGTCTCTCCCTGTAGACTGTAAGCCCATGCAAGAAGGGAATGTGTTTACCAACTCTGTGGTACTGTGCTCTCCCAGGTGCTTAGTACAGGGCTCCGCACACAGTAGAGGAGCAGCGTATGACCTCATGGAAAGACCACGGGCCTCGGAGTCTGATGATTTGGGTTCTTTCCCAGCTCTACCACATACTTGCTGTGTGACCTTGGGCAAGTCGCTTCATTCTCCACCACAGTCTCTTCATCTGTAAGTGGGAATTCAATAGCTTTTCTCCCTTCTGTTTAGACGGTGAGCCCCATGTGGAACAGGAACTCCTGCTGACCTGAGTAGCTTCTATCTACCCCAGCGCTTAGAACAATCCTTGACATGTAGTAAGCGCTTAGCAAATACCAAAAAAAAAAAAGCAAGCAACACTCGATAAATGCCACTGATGGATTGATTGCTTGATTGACTGGCAGAGAGGTTAACTGTTTTAGAGAGGCCAACTAGTCACACTTTATTTTAAGAATGTCCCTTTCTTGCATTTTGAAGAGTGCTTTATTCTTTTACCTTAATTTTAATTTGATGACGTGACTTTGCATTGAACTATTTTGGAGTCACCTATATCTTCTTTGTTAGTTTTTGAGTTCACATTGAACTCCATATTGTTTATACACAGGAAAGCATTTAACAGCTGGTCTTAAGTTCCAAAACAGGTGGTATCCATTTTTGATAGCTTTCATATGTAAAGTTTGTTTTAAATACCATTTAACAGGGCATATTGGTGTGATGATTTTACCTTTCTTCATTTCGATCATTTTCCTGAAGAATGCCAGCACCTATCGCCTTCCCCGGTATATGATTTAAAATCCTAGCTCGGATTCTTGTCTCTATCTTCCTTTAAGGGGAGTCGGATGACGTGGGTTGTAGTGGAGTCAAGTCCTGTGAGGTTACTATGTGTCCATTTTGATTTTATCATGAAAACTGATGTCGGACTGTGACTGTTGGACTCTGAACAGTGAGGAGTATTCGACGGCGCTCCTCTAGCCTCAGCCCCCTATTGTTCTTTTTGTACTTATAGTTGTCCTAATTTTTCACGTTGGCTTTGTGTTTTAAAGTGTTTCATCTTTCCTTGTGTATCTGTGATGAGTCCTCTCTCTCTAGCTTATTCTTAGATTGTGATTCCCTTGTGAGCCAGGGATCATTTCTGATTTTCAAACCTGTATCTTTTCCTAGCACTTAATACAGTGATTTGCTCCCAGTAGATGCTTAATAAATACTGTTGTTACTAATTTTCTATGTACTTCTTCACTAAGGGAAGCATTCCAAATGTGGGAGAGGAGAGAGGGAAAAATATCTGGAATTTAGGGTGGGAGTTTGTAAAATATTCCTCTTCGTTTTAGCCACCCTCATTTCACTTCCCAACTAGGCTATTGAAAGAAAAAAAACCCTCCTAATCTTGTTATGGTCACAACAACCAAAGGGAAAGAAGGACTGGAAAGAGAGAGAGACCTGAATGACTTATTTCCTTCCCCTTACCCCCCTTCCCATTTCTTGTGACTTACTATGGAGTGCGAGAGTTGTCTGCGTCAAGACCTCTACCCTTTGACAGGACTGGGCTGGGGAGGTTGTGGAAAATACAGGAATTTTCCCCAAAGTAAATTTCTCTGGCAAGGCACTGATACCCAATAGCCCCTATATCCACATTAAAATCTATCAACTAAGGAAAAATAAAGTCAAGAATTGATTAACTGGTCCCGAGAATTTGGACATATTTCCACCCCTCCTTTGAAACTATTAAGCACATATCTGTTAGCCGACAATGTCAGATTCAAGAAATAGCAGATGAATGATTACCGATCATCAAAAGAACCTTCAATTTTTTTTTTTTTTTGTATACAAAGTATAGGTTACGAGGTATCATCAAGGTCCATTCTTGCCAGAGCTGAAAGGGAGAAGCTGTTTCTGGAGTTTGCAAGAAAGTCTCTAAAAGGTTTAACTAATCTGTTAGTTCACTTACCACTCCATTTGCCTTCCCAAAGTTAAAATCTCAGCCATTTGGGAAAGAATAGGGAAACAAGTATAGGATTTTAGCCAGTGTGTAACATTTCTCTTCGAGACTCGTTAGCCAAAATGAATTTAAAGAATCTTCCCTAGAGGCAGTAAGTAGCATCTTTATTTTATTTATGTTTGTATTAGCATTGTGACAGACGAGGGGCACCTACCTTGTCCCGAATCCCTTGTCTCATAACTTCTCTCTCAGCCTCCATCTTTGCATATTTTGCTTTCCTCTCCTCTTCCTCCTGCCTGAGGGCTTCCTGGCGTTCTTCTTCCTTCTTAGCGGCATCGGGATCTTTTTCTTCATCTCCTCCAAGCATTTTGCCCATATCTTTAGTAGCCCCTGAAGGATCAGAGTATAGCACATGGTATTAGGAGAATAAAATGTCCCTGCATGCACGAAAGTTTCTTTTTATCCAGCAGTTATTTTATTAGAAAATCAAACGCCATTTCAAGTAGGAAGCAGTGTGGCCTAGTGGAAAGAACACGAGTTGGGGAGTCAGAGGACTTGGGTTCTAATCCCAGCTCTGCCACTTGCCTATGTGTGACCCTGGGCAAGTCACTCGACTTCTCTGTGCCTCAGTTCCCTCATCTGTAAAATGGGGATTCAATACCTGTTCTCCCTTCTACATAGACTGTGAGCCCCATGTGGAACCTGACTATCTAGTATCTATCCCAGTGCTTAGTACTGTTCTTGGCATACAGTAAGCACGTACCGAATGCCACAATTATTGTTATTATTATTATTATGTACCCTGTGGGTGCTCAATAAATGTCAATCGGATTGGCAAACAAGAACTGTAAAAACAGAGTATTCATCTGTAAAAGAAGCAGCGTGGCTCAGTGGAAAGAGCACGGGTTTGGGAGTCAGAAGTCGTGAGTTTGAATCCCAGCTCTGCCACTTGTCAGCTGTGTGACTGTGGGCGAGTCACTTAACTTCTCTGTGCCTCAGTTACCTCATCTGTCAAATGGGGATTAACTGCGAGCCTCACGTGGGACGACCTGATTACCCTGTATCTACCCCAGCGCTTAGAACAGTGCTCTGCACATAGTAAGCGCTTAACAAATACCAACATTATTATTAAAAGACTGAAGGTGTACGGAATTGTAGAGCAGCGAAAGTGAAAAGGTCCTCTGCCAGCCTTTCCCCGGACAGACATTTTTCAGCCTCCGTAGCTTGACTCAGGCAACCAGGCTCAGGATGTCTTTGCTGTTAAAAGCTGACTCCCCCTCTACCTCTGCTAGCCTGCCACAGTGGGAAATGTCAGCCATGGCCACCAAGTCCCAAGAGAGGCAAGAAGGAGGAAAATGGTGTTCTGATGTGCCGTTTACCTACAGTGAACCAAAGCAGATGTACGCCTTCAGAGATGTGATATATGTTAGATGAGGTTTCTCAATGGCCATAACCCTCTAGATTGTAAGCTCCTTGTGGACAGGGAACATGTCTACCAACTCTGTTGGACTGTGCTCTCCCAAGCTCTTAGTAAAGCACCCCGCACTACAGCAAATCGATGCTGTTGAGGAAGTCTCTCAAGTAAGCCAGCTTTTCTCTGGCACGGTCCACTTTAGCAAGATTAGGTAGGAATCACTGGAGATTTCCTGAAAAATTGGAAGCTCTGCTTCAGTGTAAAAATACCCATCAAATTATTCAACTAGAGTCATCCAAGTAGAGGCTGCCTCTGCAAGAAGCTTTTCATTGGCTTCCCACTGAAGATGGGTGAGGAATAATAATAATAATAACTGTGGTATTTGTTAAGCACTTACTACGTGCCAGGCACGGAACTAAGAGCTTCGATAATATCAAATGGGTATCCGTGAAAATGAAATGACTGCTAGGTAACAGTGGAGTCCTCCACAATACATCCCGGATCTCTCAGACTCTATGATGTTAATTAAATAGAGCCACTGTTGGAAATGGAGAGTATATTCTCAGAAAAAGGCAACGGTACACCATCTCAGAGTATTTGGCCAAATTGAGGAGCTCCTAAATGCCTATTTAAAATTGGAAATGATTCCTTTGGCTTTCAAACACTTCTCTTTGGCTTTTGCTCGGGTAGTCATTTTTAATGGAAAGCCAAGGGTGTGGGACTTCCAGGATAGCTAGGGAAAACACTTTGAGTTGTGAATTACTCATTCTTGCAATATGGCCACAACCTCCAAGTCCTAGAAAATTTCATCCTCGGGGGCTGTAATGATTCCCAGGGGATAGATTCCTATAGCAAATCCCCACGTATGTCTTATGTCTTTGAGATGAAAGATTCTTTGGTGTGAAACTGACAAGCAACGAAAGGATTAGTTAATACAGTCCTGCACTGAAGAATATCTGCCTGACTTGAATATGGCAATTTTTTTTTTTTTACGATGATGACTGCAACATTCGGCAAATCAAATCTTCAGCCAGTTCATCAAGTGAAGGAAATTGGATTGGCAATGGGGAGAATCTAGACTGGGAAGCCGTTTATAAAGTAGAGCAGGTTCAGCAACACTTCAAGCCATTTATTTATTTCATTTTATCTTGAAAATGAAAAATGGATCCCCCCGACTCAGGCTTCCTCCTGAGGATACACCAGAGCTGACGCTAGAGCAGTATTTTCAGTTGCAGAACTGGGCCCCGTTATTAGGTTGTGGAGGGTTTTTCTCTGGCTCACCTCTAGAGTTAAAGCACAAGTTTTGCATGAGTTTACTCCACACCGAAACAGAAAACATGTCAGCTCGACTGGGTCACAGAATCAATCAATCAGTGGCATTTACTGAGTACCGTACTACGCCCTTGGGGGAGGACAACGTAATAGAGTTTTGATATATGTGAACCCGGCCCACGAGCAGCTTACGGTCTACATGGGGGAGACAGAAATGAAAGCAAATTACAGATGACTGTCTGGCAGGGTGGGATTCCACTGTTTTGGTTTACACATGCTTCCTCTGTGAAACTTGGGCTTGATTGCTGAGGTCAAGTGGACCATTTGGAAAGCTTAAATTGGACCCTGAATGAGCAAATCAATCAGCCTCTGAAGATGACGATACAAGTTTAGGTGCTGCTATGATTTCTGCAATTGCGAGCTCCAGTCATTATGCAGACACTGCTACTGGCGGCAGAAACAAAGGAAAGGGACAGACATACTAGGCCACTGATACACATATAGCACTATCAATGTGCGTTCCAAGCTGGAACGGAATAGGTACAGCGCACCCATTGCATTAAGTAAATACATAAATGGTAAGCCAATTTGCTTTCATTTAATTTGTTTGTTGAACCAAAGTCTTCTGCAATTATTTTTTTCCCAGTAACACCCATGTACATTGATTTTTTCAAATTAAACTGTTTTACACTAATATATGTGTTCCCTTGTCATATTTTTAGGAAAGATTAAGTCATAATTTTTTTTTCTAGGTTGTGGTCAAATTGTGTCTCCCATACTGGGTCATGAGCAAAAAAGAAGTTCGAAACCTACTGTGCTAGACGGTTTAGCTACTTGCCGACGCCTTCGAGAAGCAGCGTGGCGTAGCGGATAGGGCACGGATCTGGGAGTCAGAAGGAACTGGTTTCTAGTCCCGGCTCCGCCACTTCTCTGCCGTGTAACCTTGGACAAGTCACTTCACTTCTCTGTGCATCAGTTACCTCATCTGTAAAATGGGGACTGAGACTGTGAGTCCCATGTTGGACAGGAACTGTGTCTAACCTGATTATCTTGGATCTACCCCAGTGCTTAGAACACTGCCTAGCACCTAATAAGCACTTAGCAAATACCATAAATAAAAACAAATGATAAATATAGAGCTGTTGTTTGGTGGTGACCCTGGAGGATGGCTCCACCATTACCACTCTACAAACTTTGGCTGATCTGAAGGAAAAAAAAAATATCAACTTGGTTTTCTTCAGGAGGAATGTGGCATTTGTGCAGAATCCCTTGATGCTTGCATTTGTGATGAAAGGCCCTCTGGGCTTCTTGGTTTGGGATTTCCTGAATGAAAAGGAAGGATTTTTTGGTGTTCTGGGTATTTTTGTTTTTTGTTTTTACTTTGATGCAAAGAATGGTGTAATTAACTCATCTGTTTTCTTGGTGTTCCAAGTTTACCAACAAGGCCCTTATTCAGAATTGCCAGGAAACAGGAGGTGTTCCCCTAGGCACTGTGAATCAGTCCCCTCATTAGAAAAGTGGCTGCTGGTACTTCTGTGAAATTAAGAGTCTGAAAGCTATCGTGTTTGGATCACCATCGGCTAAAAGTCCCCTGACATCATAGGCCACGAGCACTCTGTCCAGGAGTCATCTACTGTCTAGCCAGCCTAATGTTTCTTTATAGGGGTTGAAGGATGTCTTTTCAAAAGCTCGTTTTCTCATCGGAACTCTGCTTTTAAGCTGATCTTCATTTGACGTTTTCCTCGGGAAAGAAATACGAGTAGACTGGCAAACTCAATGGCAGATTGGAAAATGTGGGACTCCTTGATGAGGACTGGGCAGAAGGGGGTACACACTGTGGGTGCGAACTGCCTAAAATACTTCAGATTGGATTTCGGGGAGTGTCTGGGCAACCGTATCTGATCACCCCCCACACATTTGAAGGGGTTGATATACAACCCGCTAATGAGCCGCATCCCGTGATTGGTGCCTACAGACAAGGTCTTATTGATTGGACCATCTGCCACTCACACGGAATTTTTTTCTCCCATCGCTGCTTGTTAATAATAAGCTGGTGAGAAGAAATTTAAGACCAGCTATTTCTATTTCCTATAGAACCCCTGCATCCCGGCTCAGCATGGGATGGGGGTGTCATCCCCGCGAACCTCACACCCCGCCACGAGCCTCACACTGCTGCATCCCAGTTGGTCGAGGGGTTAGTCCCCGCAAGCTTCACATACCCTTCCGGGCCTCACGACGTTGTGTCCTCGCTTCTGGGGGGCGGGGGGAGGGCAGCAGAGGTTTTCAACTGTGAGCCTCGTAGTGCTGCATCCTGGCTCTTTGGGGGAATGTCCTTTCTGACACCATACCCTTGGCCAGCCATGGCCCCAGCCCCTCCAGAAAACAGAGAGCGGGCAGAGGGCGGAAAGAACTCCGAGCCACTGCAGGAGGGGAAGGAGCGGAGATTATGGAATGCCCCATGCTCCCTTTTTCCGGGTTCCGCCCCCTCATTGTTAGGCCAGAGATCACGGAGGGTAAACCACTTGGACACTCGAAGAGGCAGCAAGATTAAGAGGTAGTTTCACCTGATGCTTTGAAGGACTTTGCCTGATAAATGGGCCATCGTTCAAGATGACGCTGATCCTTTGTGGAACCGGCAGAAGCTCAGGAACTGGGGCTACGCTAGTCCCGTGAGCTGTCCGAGATGCCCCACGAGGACTTTAGTTCTCTTAATCATATCTGCTTGCTGACCAGCTTGGGCCATAGACTGTAGCCCGAGGTTAAATGAGCTTGTCTTCTAATCTCACCTGGGCTGGTTCAGCCGAACCTAGGATTGGTTCCGCCCGTGGAGGAAGTGGACCAAGAAGTGCTCTGTGCCAGAATGCAAGCCCTGATACCTCTGACACACTTCTTCCTAGTGCAAGAAGAATCTAAGACTCGCCCTGCTGCTTTAGATCTCATTAACCTCCTGTGGGACCCCTAGAGTAAGGGGTAAATACTCTTCTTGAAAGAAAACTAAACCATGCCTGGGGAAGATAGGTGAAAACTGCTCTGAATTTCCAGAAAAAGATTTATTTAATGTCAAAAAGCAACCCTGCTCCATCTCCCTTGAAATCCTTAGACTAAGAGAATGACTAACTATTCCGTCAGTGATAGCAGGGATTTGATCTGACACCCCGGAAAGGCATGCCAGAGCTAAAATGCTGCATAAATAATGTAGCACGTCAAGCATGTTACCACACAGCCCAGATTTGCCAGCCTATTCCTGGAACCATCATAATATGCCTTTTACTTTCTTCTCGGCCTCTTCTGTCTTTATTCTGGGTTTCCATTAACCTTACATCACTAGGCAAATAACCGAAACCAATGGGACGCTCCCTCGGTGCCCTAGCTACTGGTAAGTGGGTCGGCTTCCAATTAGGTCAAATAGGCCGTGCAAGGTGTGGGCTAGCGTACAGACCACTGGGCTGGGAGCCAAGAGACCTTTCCTTCCAGATTGGCCACCTAATGCAGCAAGGTATTTCCTCACTTGCTTTCACAGGAATGAAGAATCAATATCATGAGGAACCTTTATGTGAACACTAAATATAATTGCTGATGTTCACAGAATGTCTGATACTAATCTTGGCAAGATCATAAATGTTCCACTGCATTACTTTTGGCAAATAAGGCTTTCTGAAGAATCTTTGGCAAGGTTCAGCTGGCTATAAATTCTGATGCAGCAGTTTTTGCAGTGTATAGTTAAAGGTAACAGATCCCCTATATCCACTGCGATAACCTTTAAATTTCTTCAAGAATCCGTGATCTATTTCATCCTCCAAACCACAGATTCCAGTCTCATTTTACCAGCTCAAATTTTTCACCAAGCCACATCTGTTGCTAGCCCGTTTCTCCTTCTTTTCTCCCTCCTGCCCACCCACCCTCCCCCAACCACATCTCCACCCTACCACATGTCCACTCTCTACAAGTTTTACTTTAGTTTACAAGCCGCTCAGGGCAACGGTCTCTGTGACTCCCGTGGAAGACCCCTGAAACTCCACAGTGATGCCTACCCATATCGTTTTCCCCGAGCTCAATATGGAAAAGTGGCATCCTTGGGCACCACCCTCAGTCGACCAATCACTCGTATTTATTGACCACTTACTGTATGCGTACCACAGTGCTAAGCACATGGAAAAGCTCACTAGAGTTAGACACGTACCCTGCCTTCGAGTTGCTAATGTTCTAATGGGAAATGTCAGAAGGTGATGATGATGATATTTGTTCAAGCACTTACTAGGTGCCAAGCACCGTTCTAAACGCTGGGGTAGATCCAAGGTAATCAGGTTGTCCTACGTGGGGTCCCAGTCTTAATCCTCATTTTACAGATGAGGTAACTGAGGCCCAGAGAAGTGAAGTGACTTGCCTAAAGTCACACAGCTGACGTGGCGGAGCCGGGATCAGAACCCACGACCTCTGACTCCCAAGCCCGGGCTCCTTCCACTAAGCCACACATACGTGTGAGATGAAGCATCGCACAATACTGATTGTATTCTGAGTGGTTGCTTCGGGTGGGGCTATTATCGGGTACGCCTCTATATACGTATATATTTAAGCTAGTTACCCACGTACCCACGCACAACAAGAACAGGGAAGATGGAGCTCTTCCTTTGACGCACAGCTTTATTGGCTTTAAGTCAGAAAGCAGTCTCTGCCTGTCCTGTAATAAAAGGAATAAGATCGAGCCTGCCTTTTGGATACACGACTGAATTTCTGAATAATTTCGGTACTTAATTTCACAATCATCCATCACTGAGGGCACCTTGAAAGACACATTCAGTTCACAGAGTTCTTCTGTGTTCTCTTCCCAATTCAGTCAAGTCTCTAATCAGAGCGAACACTGTTCTGTGATACCATTCTAAATTAATGAAAACGTAATGTACTACATGGAGCATTAATGTAATGTTACATTTGTAGTAGCTTCTACTTAACAGATTATGCATAGTATTAAAAATGGTTTCTGAATCTGCTAAATTTTTCTCCCTCCTACTTTTTAATTTAATTTAAGAAAAAAACCACAGTGTCATTTGTGTATTCATGACCACTTTTATTCATATTTAACAGTTTGGTGACACGGTCCCTCAGAATAAATTCACATTGTACTTAGATTTCACATTTCCAGTCACTGGAAATAGAAAACGGACAGCGTTTTAGTGCTACTACTGTTTTCTGCTTCTTTCCAAAGGAAAGGAAAAAAGAATCACAGCCCTTTGATTGGCTAAACCCATTTCCAGCTGCCATTTTCCTTTAGAATCAAATCTTGAGAGTGATCGTAGCCTGATCCACTGGGATGAAAAGCCTTTTTAAAAGAGATTTTACTGATTTTTTTTTCCAGGTTCTGCTGGGGCCAAGTCTAAAATTGCTCTAGGCAGATGAGACTAATAGACTAAGGTTTCTAGCCACAAACCGCTAGTCCCACTGGGGCAGACCGAGCCTCCTCAGCCCTTCTCCTAGCCAAAATAACTACCAGGGCCACTGTAGAAGGGCTCCGTCTCCCGATAGTGCCTGGGAAGTCCTAGGACCCTTCCAAGAATGGGTGGGAATTGAGGTCCTCCACCAAGAAACCCCCAATCCTCAACCCTTCGGGCCACTATCACCACCCCTTCACCCTCCGATAAGCACCCCATAATAACAGAGAGATCGGCTGGGTTTCCGGCCAGTCGTCCTCCCGCTCGAGGTTGGCCGCAGGAAGCTAGGAGAAGTCGAAACTCCCTCCCCAGCCCGTGGCTTCCCAGGCCTTGAGTCCCCCCAGTGCCCGATGCCACTTGAGCCTCCCTTCCAAATGGAGATTTTACAGAGGTTAGAACTCTAACTGAGTTTCTAATAGAAAAATTGAAATGATTTTAACAAATCAGGTAACAATTATTAAAAAACCTCTGATTCCCAAAGCGTCTTTCACTTTCCTCTCTCTAACATATTCCTCTCCCCCAGGACTCTTTCCCCTTTCCTGCGAGTTCCAATGCAAACCATTCCTCTGGTACATTCCTTCTCTCGGGGAACTCACAGTTTTCCGGTTCCCCAGCCCAGGATCCTTCCCTCAGGATCTTTGGTTGCTAGGGTGCAACTGCTGCTGGTCTATTTGATTACTTTCCCCCACTCTGGAATGGGAGCCTCTGAACCTCTGGACTTCTTAGACCCTGACCTGGACAACTTTTCCTCCCACATCCTGACCCAAGGATTGCTCAGGCCCAACTAACTTAAAGTGGTGAGGGGCTCCTTCTCCCCAGTTAACTAGCAGCATGGCCTAGTGGATAGAGCCCGGGCCTGGGAGTCAGAAGGAACTGGGTTCTAATACCAGCTCTGCCACTTGCCTGCTGTGTGACCCTGGTCAAGTCATTTCATGTCCCTGTGCCTCAGTTCCCTCATGTGTAAAATGGGGATTAAGACCGTTTGCTCCATGTGGGACAGAGACTGTGTCCAACCTGACTGTATCTACCCCAGCCCTTAATACAGTGCCTGACACGTGAAGTGCTTAACCAATACCACTGAAGACCCCCCACCCCCTTCCGATCCTCTTCCCAACCTTCCTTGTGACTGGCTATGATCCAGAGGAATACAGCATTTACGTATGTAGAACTTATTCGCTTTCCTTCAGAGGGGTCCTCAGAAGTGAGTTTCAAATGGATCTAGAAACTTCTAAGGTTTTTCCTATCTCTAGAGGCGGGACCAGCTCCCACCTCCAAGCCCATCGAGAGAATCTTGACGTGACCCGATCCCCCGACTGGCAGCCTTGGCTCCAACCTGGCTACTACTTTGTAGTAAACTTAAGGCGGTCCCCAAGGCTGTTGGCAGGGTGAGGGGGTCAGTGGAGAATAGCTGGGACCTCATGGGAAGTAGCTGTTAATTAGGTGAATTTGGGGGGTGAATCTAGAGACGTGGATGAGGTGAATAATAATTATCATTATGGTATTCCTTAAGCACTTACTATGTGCCCAGCACTGAATTAAGTGCCAGGGTAGATACCAGATTGGATACAGAGAGAAAATGGACATTTCATCCCCATTTTACAGATGAGGAAACTGAGAGGCCGAGAAGTGAAGTGACCCGCCCAAGGTCACACAGCAGGCGCGTGGCGGAGCTGGGATTAGACCCCGGGCACTCTGACCTCCAGGCCAGTGCCCTTTCTAGTAGGCCACACTGCTTCCCAATGTCACTGGGAGAAATCCCTGCCTCCACTGAACTCACCCCAATGCACGATGAGACTTTCCATGCTGAATTGTGACAAACAGTTCTAGGGGTAAATCCTATCATTAGGTGGCTAATGAGGCAAATACCATAAAGCACTGGGAGAGATGTGTTGCCAGTGAGGTAGCTGGCAAATAAGTTAGATAACATTAGGGCCATTAAGGCAAATAGGGATGCTGTATAATGTTTCTACCTGCTGCGAGGTTTGCTCGATACAGCCACAGCCTAAAATAAATCTGGGGCCCAACATACTGCAGAGGGTGAAAGAATGTCTGTGCATTTTTATCATTTCTCAGATTTCCTTATGAAAGCATAACACCGATTTCAAGAAATCGATGCTTGTTGGGAACGATGAGTAATCTAAATCAAAATGCTACCGAACTCATGGCCGAATTACTGCTAAATTGCAGTACTGCTGTCTTCCTTCAGTCGGCCCAGGGTCCTCGCTGTCGTGTACAAGGCCAGCGCTAGTAAGCCATGGCACATCCCCGTGTTGGGGGTAAGAAGGAAATGCATGGCCCTTTCCCCGTCTCCCCTTGTTAAGCGGGTGGAAGAGACCCTCCGAAGACTTAGTCACTTCTTCTTGTACAGAGCTCCCAGCATCAGGTGAGGTTGGGGGAAAGTCCAAGTGGTGCCTCTGCCGGCAGCGTAGCAGCTTCAGCTGTGCTCCATTTCCCAACCACACAGCTAAAACTGCTGTACTGGAGGGGGTGGAGCAAAGAGATCAAATCTTACTAGCCTGAGCGGTGATTTTCTTGAACTGCCCTTTTCCTAACAGAGACTGAGAGGAGGCAAAAGGTGTTGGTTTGCACCTTTTCTTGCAGATCCCAATGACGTGCTACTTTTGGGAGCCTCGGGGGACTGGTCTCGCTAAGGCTAAATGTCATTCTCTGAAATTTTAACAGTTGAGAAAAGGCCAATGTTTTGACTGACTTTCTGTCAGAACAGGGACAAGTTCCTTTATTGTGCTTATTTTTTTGGAGTCTTAATACATGGTGGGAGGCAAAGAGGTCTCATGGGCAATTCCCAGGCATGTGAGTCAAGAGATGTGTGTTTGAATCCTAGCTTTTATTGAGCACTGATTTTTTTTAACTGTTTTTTGTTGAGTAGTTACTATGTGTCAAGCACCGTACTGAAAACCGGGGTAGATACCAACTTGTCAGATTGGACACGGTCCTTGTCCTATGTGAGGCTCAAAGTTTTTTAATCCCCATTTTCCAGATGAGGTAACTGAAGCACAGAGACATGAAGTGACTTGCTCAAGGTCACACAGCAGACAAATGGGAGAGCTGGGATTAGAATCTAGGTCCTCTGGCTCCCAGGGCCCTGTTCTTTCCACTAGGCCATGCTCCTTACACTGTGTACAGGACTATACCAAGAACTCGGGAGGATACAGTGTAACAGAATAGGTAGGCATGTTCCCTTCCCACAAGTAGTTTATAGTCTAGAGAATCACT
Organism: Ornithorhynchus anatinus; assembly: GCF_004115215.2. Lineage (NCBI taxonomy): Eukaryota > Metazoa > Chordata > Mammalia > Monotremata > Ornithorhynchidae > Ornithorhynchus > Ornithorhynchus anatinus. The sequence continues at coordinate 31,740,851 of NC_041751.1, forward strand.
TAACTTCTCTGGACTTAGTTTCCCCCTTATTATTACCTTCTTCCTATCCTGGGGATATTGGAGAACAAATTGAATAATTAATATGAAAGCCTTTAGGGAAATGAAATTACCAAATTCAAGATCAGATTACAAACAATAGAGAGGTCTTGATGCCACTGATTTTTTTTTTTTTTTAACTCAGCATGGAGCTTGCTCACCATCTGAATATCCAAAGCTATTCATACCATGTTGTTTGGGAAACAGACTTGGAGAAGGCAAATGAACTCAAAATGCAGTTTCAGAACTGCTCCAATCCCTCACTGAATCAACTTGATTTCACATCTGAGTGAGCTTTTACAAACCACTGAAAGGCCTTTTTCTTCAAGGCTACATTTTCAAGCTTTAATCTCTAACACAAAGCACCGTTTTCCTTTTCATTACTGCTTTCCCATTAAGTCACCCAGGCCTTCTTTAAAAGTACCCATTCAAGGGGAATTAGAATATACCAAACAAGATTGCGGCAATAATTGTGGCGAATGTTTTCTTGGCACAAAAATCTTAATTTTCCTTTACGCACTTGGCGGAAAACCTAAGGCAATATTTATTTTGAGCTTTTTAATGCACAAAGGACTTTCATATGCAAATATAATACAGAGGAATACAAAGGAATCAGCTGTTTTCCGCTCAGAATAGATCTATTCCTGACTTTTTCAGCTTGCCAAATTACCCATATGTTCTATGAAGCTCTCTAAGCGATTTGTTTCAACTGTGCTGATACTCTGCACAGAGAGACTTTAATGCAGTTTCTTTACTCCGAGGTTAAAAGGACCTTAATGGTGTCTCTTTATGAGGCATATGACACAGCTGAGGAAAGAACAAAACAGCAGAACAGATTTTGACCACGGCTTGATGGGCTGGGCATTCCGGCTTCATCTTCACTCCAACAAATCAGGCCCTGGTAACTGATTACTCATCCATTGACCCTCGTTCACCTTGAGGCCAGGCAGCTGGTGAAAAATACACTTCCTGCGGAGGTTCTCTGTGACTGGAGGCTCTGTTCTTCTCCCTTAACCTCACTGCCGATTGCCTGGACTTTTTGCACCATTCTGAGATCTCTCTTCATCCATCAACGGGGTAGAGGACAGGACTGGGTCAATCAAGTCTATTAGCTGATCCCAGCGTGCCTGTGGGGAGCTTAGAGGCAAGAGTCATTGTTTCCACAAACAATGGGGACATCTAGACGACTCCACCCCTCCTGTGAAAGTGCTCTAGAGTGTTGAATGGGAGACGTGTCCCAAGGAAACGGTGGCAAAAATGGGGCCTACTGAGACGTTCACTAAAAAAAAGATGGCCACCAGGTGCAGATCCTTCAGTGTAAAGAAAATGCCTCTTACCACGTGAAAAAGTATTTCTTTCTCCTTGAAGATGGGCCCACTTTTGGAAGAGAATTTTCCAGAAGAAAATGTACCACGGGGCATGGATTCAAAGCCCCTCCTCTGCAGTAGTGGGACTTGCAGCCCGGGAGCCTGTGGTTGCCGCCCTGGTCTTGGGTGACGGGGAATGTTCCAGAGAAGAGTCAGTGACAAAGGGGACTCGAGCACGGTGTTCTGCGAGCTTGGAGTGGCCTGCCTCCCTAGGGTGAGTCTGGGGCTGGGGGCTGCAGCGTGGAGTAGGTGAGGGAAGGTGGGTGAGGTGCGGTCCAACCTGCAGTGCCAATTTGTGACTCCCTGTGCTGAGATCATGGTTCAATAAATTGTATCATTTTTTATCGTTAAACTACCGGAATATTACAAAAATGCATTATTGCCAGTGAACGAGTGATTATTATCACTAAATATTCATTCAGTTCTGCTTTAATTTTGTCCCGATGGTAAATCTTAGGTGGTAAAATGTTTACTTGCACACCTGTGGCTAGAAAACCTCTACTCTGTTCCCTTTAATATCAGCTTTATACTCCAGTCTTGCCTCTCCTTTATAATCCTACCACTCTATTCATCTTTATATGTCCACAGTTGTTGGCTTTCATTTCTACTGTGGGTTGCTCGTATTTGCTACTGTTATTTTTAATGGATTCTATCTTATGGTGCCTGAATTCTTTGGCTATTACAACTGAATGCAAGCTGCTGCTGATGTCCTTTACAATGGTAACATTTTTTTTTTCCAAATGAAGGACAGCTTTGTGCTTGATGACTTCTATAACATTTTTTTGGGCAATTCCCTGTCATTGCCTTTATGGTATTATATTTTCTTTTCACTCACCAACAGAATTTAGAAACAGACTGAATGTGAGAGTTGAAAGAGAGAGAGGAATCAAGGATAAGGCCAAGGTGGCGAATTTAGGGAAACAGGAAAGGTGGTGGTGGTGTCAAATGCAATGGGCAAGTTGGAGAGAGGATTTGGGAAGGAAGATCGAGGGGCTTAGTTTTAGACCTACTGAGCATGAGGTGCCAGTGTGCCATTCACGTGGAGATGTGTTGCCGCCAAGAAGGACTGAAAGACCGAATTGGGGGAAGAGCTCAGGGATAGTAAAATAGATTTGGGTTTCATCTGCTTAAGGATGGTAGTTGAAGCTGTGAGACTGTGACTGTGAGCTCTTTGCCTAGACTGTGAGCTCGCTGTGGGCAGGAATTTGTTGTAATAGTGTACTCCCCCAAGCGCTTAGCACGGTGCTTTGTACGCAGTAAGCGCTCAATAAATATGACTGAATGAAGCTGTGGAAGCAGATGAACCACAATCATCACTTCTGTTTCATTCGTATCTGTGGCCGAATTTTTCCGAGTGCTTAGTACTTGTTTTGCCGTCTCTCCCTTTTAATGAGCCTGTTGTTGGGCAGGGATTGTCTCTATCTGTTGCTGAATTGTACATTCCCAGCACCTAGTACAGTGCTCCGCACACAGTAAGCGCTCCATAAATACGGTGGAATGAATGGATGAAATTGCTAGCCGGCTGTGGAGTTCATTCAGTTGTATTTATTGAGCGTTTACTGTGTGCAAACCACTGTACTAAGCGCTTAGTTACGGTGACCTGATGAAATTTTCCTTGGAGAGGTCTTTCATCGGAATGGTAGTCGGTGGGTGGAGGGCGGGGGGGTTTGTGTGTGTGGTTGGTTGCAGTCAGATAATTGCTGGGCCTAGTCCTTGCTAATCTACCCGAAGGCAGAAGTGGCGGCCCGGTGATGTTCCCTTCACCTGCCCATACCTGAAATGCCCTACTTTACTGAACTCCCTTTATCCTCTCCTCTGTCTCATTGGGTGGGTGGCAAATGCATTTATTTTATTGTTTTTGTCGTTACTTGTGGGGCACTTTTTTTTTTTTGAGGGCTGGGAGGGGAGAGGGATTGTTTGCTTCTCCCCTGGTTTTCACAAGAAGTGAAAAAGACCTCTCCACCAACTTTTACTAAATCACTCATAGTATCAGGCTCAGAGCTTTACGAAATGGATGGTGGAAGAGTTCGTTTTGGGCAGGGAATGTGTCTCTTTTGTACTGGCCTAAGTGCTCAGTACAGTGCTTTGCACACGGTAAGTGGTTCTGTTGTTGTTGAAGTCTTGGAGATATTCCATTCTGTGATCGCAGGAAGCACCTATTCTCCCTACCGGCCAGGGAGATGAGGCCAGAAAGTGTGGATGGTTTCATGTACATGATCACTACTCCTGCAAAAGCAATGCCAACCCATGTCCTTCTGCCCTCAGAACTGTCGGTCCTGAGCATTGAACACGCCTATGGCACAGTGTTGTCTTCAAATCCAAGTTCAACTCTATATAATAGCTCATTTATCGCTAAATGAGTGGCTTGTGCTTTTTTCTCCTGCAGCTCGTTCTGGTTCCTATATCCCTCTGACTCCCGTTAAACTCCCAGCAGAGTTCATACCTTTCAATTGATCCTACTCCACACTTCTTTTTTCACAAGCCCAATCTTATCTCTTCCCCCATAGGCTGATAGGACACAAAAGGACCAAGTGACAAGAACGCTGACCTCACCCAAGAAACTGCTTATTTGAGGAGGGATCCTGGAAATTTCAGTGTATATTTCTATAAACACTAAATTGTGGGCCTTGAACTCATCCAAAAAATTCCTACATATAAGAATTCCATTCAGCACAGGATACAGTGGCAAAAAGCCAAGTTACAAACGAAGCATCACATTCAGTGACATGGCTTTCAATTTGTCAGGACTGTCAGCTGTAGCCTTCGGTTTCCTACTGTCAGTTCCTTGTTCATTGGTGAAACTACTTAGGTTGTTTTGGTTTTTTTTTCAAATGGCGTTTTGCAATGACTTTCTCTTTCAACTAATGTTACTTGATTAGTATTCTTTCCTGATTGTTCAAAAAGCATCATGAGAAGGAAAAAAATACATCAGGCTACTTGAATGTAATTTCGGATTAGGGAAAATCTTTATCAAATATCAAAGTTGGGGCAATTGAGGAAAATTTGGGGGCTTCTAGACTGTGATGTGAAAATATTGAGATACTGGGAAATAAAAATAAGGGCCAATCTAATGGTAAACGTTTTGTTGTAACAACTGTCGTTATGTTGGAGCTAAGAAACGTTAGGGCAACTCCATCAGAGACAAGACCAGAAGGCTAAATTTGGCCGTCGGGTGCAGGCTTTGATTTTCAACAGATTCTAATTGCAAGCTCCTCTACTAGATTGTAAGTTCCTTGTCGGCTGGGACTGTGTCTACCAAATGTACCGCACCGTGCTCCCTGGAGTGCTCAGCATAGTGTTGAGCACATAGGAAGTGTTCCATAAATCCCACTGATGGGTTGATTAGTATGCTTTCAAGAAGGTATCAGCATTCTGCCCACTGAGAGCTTCCTTCTTAAGGGCAGGGAAGGTGTCATTGTCCACTATGGTTCTCTCCCAAGTACCTAGTACTTGAAACAGCGTGGCCTAATGGACAGAGCACAGGCCTAGGAGTCAGAAGATCCTGGGTTCTAATCCTGCCTCGGCCACTTTGCTGTGTGACCTTGGGCAAGTCACTTCACTTCTCTGGGCCCCTGATCTGTCAAATGGAGCATGAGCCTCATGCGGGACAGGGACGGTGTCCAAACTGATTAGCTGGTATCTACCCCAATGCTTAGTGTAGTGGCTGGCCCATGGTAAATGCTTGGCAAATGCCAAAAAGCCCCAAAACCTAGTATCCTGCTCTGTACTGAGCAGGTGCTCAGGAAATGCTAGGAATTGCTTTCCCTTTTGTTTGCTTTTTTTCCCCACAAGAGCAAGCGATTACAGCTCTGCAGGGTTGCAGGAGGCAAAGGAACTGCAAACACACCCTAAAGCCACTGGTTTATTATATGCAACCCCTTGTTCCCGATTTGTACCTCCTTCAAATTAGGAGATAATTCAGGGTTTGCCAGTGATGCCCCTTATTTGACTTCCTATCTAAATTGGGTAGATTTAAATCCTTTCATGAAATACACACTGACATGATGCAAATGTGTTTTAGGGGGGATTTCCTTTGGACTAAAAATACTCTATATTTCTGTCTACATTCCAGCTGGCTGTCACTTAGATGGGAAAATGTCCATTTTTTTAGCATAATTTCTGTGCAATCCCATTTCTTTTAAAAACCACACTTTTGTATGCAGACTTTAAAAATATGTCCAACACGGTGCACTGTGGTACCGACCAGCCTGTTTTTCCAAGTAATCGACACTTTTCAAGTTTGAAAAGAAAGTCTGAGTCACATAGGAGCTAAATTTGAAAGGTCCTCCTTTTTTGGTCTCCAACTTGAATTAATACTTCCTATCTACTCTTCAGAATTTAATTCCAGATATTCTAATTCTTATTTAAATTGGATATTTGTCATGTCACTCCTATTCAAGTTATATTTTGGCCCTGACTTGAAAATAGTCCCATTGACTTACTACTGATGAGGGTCATTTGGAGATTCTAACATAATGAAAGAAATCAAATTTAAAGCTAATCTGCATTCCTAAATTAGTTATACTGGATTTGGGCCATGTGGCTCTGTAAATGATTGCTGGGCAACTAAGAAGTAGCATACAGAGCTGCATGAGAGACCAAATGAAGAGAATTTTAGGCCATTGAATCATTCTCTGTGTATCTTCTCAGCATTTTGTATTCTTTTGCCTGTCTGTATTCATTGGCCTTAGCATAGGTCACTGCTTTTATAAATCAAAATCACGCCTCTAGCTTAATAGGCAAAGAAAGCAACAAACTCCCTTTCAGACTGGCCGGGAGCAGAAATGGAGGCTTATAAGAAAGTAGCACACAATAATAATGATGCTGATGATAATACTTATGGTATTTGAGCACTTACTATGTGCCAGGCACTGTACTATGTGCAAGACAATCAAGTTGGACACAGTCCCTATCCCACATGGGGCTCACAGTCTTAATCCCCTTTTTTTTTTTTACAGATGAGGTAACTGAGGCACAGAGAGGTGAAGTGTCTTGCCCAAGGTCACAGAGCAGGCAAGTGGCAGGGCCAGGATTAAAACCCAGGTCCTTCTGACTACCAGGCCTGTGCTCTATCCACTCGACCATGTTGCTTCCCCTTTTCCTGTACATTTAAGTTAGGAGGCATAGACATTTTAGAGAAGCAGCGTGGCTCAGTGGAAAGAAGCTGGGCTTGGGAGTCAGAGGTCATGAGTTCTAATCCTGCCTCCGCCAATTGCCAGCTGTGTGACTTTGGGCAAGTCACTTAACTTCTCTGTGCCGCAGTTACCTCATCTGTAAAATGGGCATTAAAACCGTGAGCCCCACATGGGACAACCTGATGACCTTGTATCCCCCCCAGTACTTAGAACAGTGCTTTGCACATAGTAAGCACTTAACAAATACCACCATTTATTGTATTTATTTTTACAGAATAGTTATTAGGGGACTGTTTTAAAAAGATTTACTTAAAGAATGGCTCGGAGTGAGGGATTCCATAGAAAAAAGCAAAGTTATCCATAAACCTTTGTGTTTTGAGAGTGTAGGCACCAGTATATAATAGTTCCGGGTGACTGACTCGAAGACTTTGGGTGATGTGAAGCTTGTTGAGCTGAAAGAGTTTCCCGAAGAATTAGAAGCAGTAACGTCGAGTGTGAGTTCTCAAAACAGATGGAATAAAACCTAATACACAAATCTGCGTTCACTCGTTTGATAGCGAGGAAGAGGTTGGATAGGATGCTATTCAACTCCGACTCAATTGGCTATGCCATAATGTAGAAATCTTAGCACATTATTGAACTTGTCTGGAAGTCAAACTTGCTGGGTTAGATTTTGAATGACCTCTTCATCATTTCAAGTGCTTCTGTAAAGTTGGTTGGAGTCCTAATGTTGTTCTTGAACTCATGGTAAGCCTGAAGGAGATGAAGGTCATGAGCTAAGTTAACAAACCTGTCTGCAACGGGGAAGTCAGAGGACCTGAGTTCTAATCCTGGCTCGATCAATCAATCGTGTTTATCGAGTGCTTACTGTGTGCAAAGCACTGTTCTAAGTACTTGAAAGAGTTCATTAATGCCCACAACGAGTTTATAGTGTAGTTGGGGATGCAGACATGAATAGAAATCAATACATTATAGATATGTACCTAAGCGTTGGAGAGCTGGAGGAAGGGTGAATAAGGGTGAAAATACAAGTGCAAGGGTGAGACAGAAGAGGGTGGGAGAAGAGGAAATGAGGACTTAGTTGGGAAGTCCTCTTGGAGGAGGCGTTCCTTCAGTGAGGCTATGACAGTGGGGAGAGTGATCCTCTGTCGGATATGAAGAGGGAGGGCATTTCAGGCCGGAGGCAAGAGATCAGCATCGAGGTAGATGAGTTTGAGGTACAGAGAGTGGGTTGGCATTAGAGGAATGAAGTGTGGCGACTGACTGGGTTGTAGTAGGAAATCAGGGAGGTGAGGTAGGAGGGGGCCAGCTGATTGAATGCTCTAGAGCCTGTGATATGGAGGTTCTGCTGGATGCGGAGGGGGATGGGCAAGTTGGAGACGAGGGTGGGGAGCATGGACCGAATGGTGTTGTAGAAAAAAGGATCTGGACAAGCAGTAAGAAGTATGGACTGGAGTGGGGAGAGACAAGAGGCAGCGTGGTCAGCAAGGAGGCTGATGAAGTAATCAAGGCAGGATAGGATAAATGCCTGGATTAACACGGTGGTAGTTTGGATGGAGAGGAAAGGGTGAATTTCAGCTATTGTTGTGAAGGTTGAACTGACACAATTTGATGACAGATGGAATGGGTGGGTTGAATGAGAGAAATTATTCAAGAATAATGCCAAGGTGATAGTCTTGTGAGACAAGGAGGATGGTGGTGCTGTCTTCTGTGATGGGAAAGGTAGGGGGAGGACGGGGTTTGGGCAGAAAGATGAGGAGTTCCATTTTGGACATGTTAAACTTGAGGTGTCAGTGGGACATCCAAGTAGAGTCATCCAGCATTTGTCTGGGTGCCTCGGGTAAGTCATTTCACTTCTCTGTGCCTCAGTTATTTCATCCATACAACCGGGATTAAGACCGTAAGCCCTTTGTGGAACAGGTTCTGTGTCCAACCCGATGGTCTTGTATCTATCCCAGCACTTAGTACGGTGCCTAGCACATAGTGTTTAAATGCCATAAAAAAAGCCCTCCAGGTAGTCAAAGATTTCATCATCAAAAAAGGGTTGAAATGTGTCAGTGGAATCTTTACCTAGGCAGATCCTGTCCAAAGATGTAGTGACTGACAAGTAGAAAAACAAATGAAAAAAGCCCCCCAAATGTACGTTGAGAGATTTAGCAGTGTTTTGTCTTGGCAAAGTGTCAGTTATCTGGGAAAAATCCCCACCAGTCCGGTTGTGATGGAAATATTCAACCCTTGAGAGGTGGATTTTGCTTGAGATGTTCTTGAGAGGTTTTTTCTGTATTATCTGTTAATCCTAGGAATATTAGACAAGATAGCATCAAGCAGGTTCCACAATGTGTCAGTCTACCACCACACACATCGGCACACTGCTGGCAGGGTAGCAGTCAGAGAAAGCTCTTTGTCAAACAGCTTATGGGGCCAAGAGCCCCAAAGACTCTCTAAGTAGGAAACACTTGCACTCCAAAGGAGAATCTTTATATGAAGCAGTGTCGTCGTACAGCTGGTGGTGAATTTTGTCTTTAACCACACCCACCCACGTGAATAGTATCGCAATCTGCGGTGGTATCTTTTAATTATGAAAGATCGTGCTATCTACAGATGCCAGTGAAGTATACTATAATAAACCACCTGTGTGACATGATGGAGAACTTCTGATTGGGACTGAACCGCCTAGTGAATCTGTGCTTTGGCTAGAAATAGATTTACTAATTTCTAAAGCAAATGGGGGGGGGAATCTGAGCAACTGCAAGACTTGGAGTGGATGTCCATGAATTTTATTCTCCAGAGAGAAAACTGATTTAAGAAACAAACAGAATGAAACAGAATATGTGATACACCCACATTTATATGGCTAATTAAGGAGTCTAGCAATTAGCGGTTTCCAACTGCAGGGCGGTAGTTCTCCTTGTATTAGTTTCCGAGCATCTTGGGTCCATCTCCCTCCTTCATCTCCAAACCAGTCCATGAGTTCAATTTTCCCAACTCCCACAGAGAGTTGGACAGATGGGACATGGAATTGTGCGCACAAATGCTCGGCTTTCCAGTCCCATTTCCACTGGGGAAAATGTCTCCCTCTACCAAGAGCACAGAGTCTCCATTACTTATCGAAAGGTGGAAGACATTCCTCACCTTTCCTCAGTGATTGAGAATTCAAAATTGAATAGGAATTTAATGGGACCTTAGTTTTAATCCTAGCTCGGTTGCTAATTTATTCAGGCATCTGGTCACGTAATAATTATGGTATTTGTTAAGCACTTACTATGTGCCAAGCACTGTTCTAAGCGCTGGCAAGTCTTATGGCTCCACTGAACTTCAGTTTTCTCTTGTTTTAAAGAGTTGAAAACAGTTGTAAGAAATAGCTCAAGGGTGAGCATAAAACTGTACATATAAAAGTGTGGAATATGCAATGTAAATGGAGTGAGGATGATTTTCAAGAAGATGAGGGCCAGCAAAGGACTTCTGTTCCACTGATACTTCTTTTACATGTTTTTTCTACTTTGGAACGCATTTTAAGCAGGGGCATCCTGGTAGTACTGTGTTTCAGGCTTTAATTATTTTACTGCTGCATAATTGAAGAACTTGTCAGTGTTTTCCACTGGTAAATGTTTATTCCAGACCTTATGCTTCACTGTCGAAGGGGAAAGCAAAAACCCGGCAGGGAGAAGATATGAGGAAGGTGAATTATACATGCATGTCCAATGACAGATTCAACAGATCACTTTTTGAAGGGACGAACTGAGGGCGATTTTGACACGAAGCTGATGGCTAGTGAGTCCCGGCCCCATTCTACTGCCGAAGAGCCTGTTGGGGAGTTCATCTGAAGCTATGGCTAGACATTTTGATCATTTCTGCTCCCAAATTAGAGAATTCTGGAAGGAAGGCCGTCTCTTCATACGGCCAACCTGAAAAATGGGAAGCCTTTTGCAAGCCTTTCCATTTCATTTCTTTAATGGTAATTAGAACACAGCAGATACTGAGACAAATGATAACACCGCTAGTATTTGTTAAGCTCTTTGTGCCCAGTCCTTTTCTAAGCGCTGGGGTAGGTGCAGATCGGACAAAGTCCCTGTACCACGTGGGGCTCTCAGTCTGAGGTTGGTAAATGGTTGCAAATAATCATTTAGCAGGCTTTGCTGTTTCCGGGTGACTCCTCCATGCTCACCAGATCCTCAAGGTCTGGGCCAATGTTGAATACAAGAATCGATATGAAAAGCAGTGTGGTTTACTGGAAGGAACACGGGCTTGTGAGTCAGAGGTCGTGGGTTCTAATCCCAGCTCTGCCACTTGTCAGCTGTGTGACTTTGGATAAGTCACTTAACTTCTCTGTGCCTCAGTTACCTCATCTGTAAAATGGGGATTAAGACTGAGAGCCCCAAGTGGGACAATCTGATTACCTTCTTTCTATCCCAGTGCTTAGAACAGTGCTTGGCACATAGTAAATGCTTAACAAATACCACAATTATTATTATTATTATTATTGTTATTATTATGACCTTCAGGTTCAAAGATGTGGCTGAGGAAGCAGCATTGCCTAGTGGAAAGAGCACAAGCCTGGGAGTCAGAAGGACCTGGCTCTGCCACATGTCTGCTGTGTGACCCTGGGCAAGTCACTTCTTCTCTGGGCCTCAGTTACCTCATCTGTAAAATGGGGATGAAGACCGTGAGTCCCATGCGGGATAGGCTTTGTGTACAACCTGATGAGCTTTTGTCTACCACAGTGCTTGACGCTTAGTAAGCGCTTAACAAATACCATTATTATTTTTATTATGTGGTGGTTGAGGCTAAAGCATGACTGCCAATCCCTTCCTGTGCAGAAGGAATTCAAATAGCGGGGCACGTTGAACATGAAAATCTGTCCTATGATTTGAGCTCCCTCTCTAATTTTAGATGTTGTTTGTTGAAAATGCCACTAATCTTTCCCTAGCATCTGGGTTCCAATTAAATCTTTTCTTGTTCTCTTTTTAGGCTCAAGTTAGTGTAGCGCTTTGATTGGAAGTGTTCCAGTTAGGCATCGGGCAGTGTGCAGACTATAACATGGGGTTCATCAAAAATTGGGACCCAGTGTTTATAGGAAAACTCTCTGAATCTTCCGTTTGGTTCGCAAATCAATCCTGTATTTGTGTTCTTATCTTCTGCTGTAGCATAATAAAAACAACCTTAAAATGTCAATGTCGACTCAGCTGCACTGCAGAGCTTTTTTTTTTCTTCTTCTAAATTTGTGCATTATGCAGCCCTTACAAGCAAAGCCTAATGAAGTCATTATTTCACAACCAGAGGGACAAATGATCTTATATGGATCTGTGCGTATCTATTTATCAAAGGGAAAATGGTTTAATTTTTTGTGGCTTGGCCAGATTTATAGCTAGAACTTGAAAGGCCTTGTGGATGAAATAATTTGCAATAGTTCAATTCTTTGTTGCCTTTCCCCCTTCATTATTTTCAGAAGGATCACAGCCAATAATCAGTCATATTTATTGAGTGCTGACTGTGTGCAGATCACTGTACTAAGTGCTTGGAAAGGTACAGTATAAACAGATTAAGTAGACCTGTTTGCTGCATATAAGGAGAGGGGGAGACAGACATGAAAATAAATGACAGATGTGTACATAAGTTCTCTGGGGCTGCACGTGGGCTGACTGAAGTGTACAAATCCAAGGGTGACCCACACGGGAGAGGGAGTAGGGGAAATGAGGGCTCAGTTGGGGAAGACCTCTTGGAGAAGTTGCCATTTTAATAAGGTTTTGCAGGTGGGGAGAGTGGCGGTCTGTCAGATATGACAGGGGAGGGAGTTCCAGGCCAGAGGCAGGATGTGGGCAAGGAGGCAGCAGTGAAATGGACAAAATCTAGGTGCAGTGAAGAGGTTGATGTTAGAGAAGTGAGCCAGCTGGGTTGTAGTAGGAAATTAGTGAGGTAAGATTGGAGGGGGTAAAGTGATTGAGTGCTTCAAAACTAACAGTAAGGAATTTCTATTTGATGTGGAGGAGGATGAGAAACCAGTGGTAGTTCTTGAGCAGTGGGGAAACACGGATTCCACAGTTTTGGGGAAAATGGATCCAGACAGAAGAGTGAGGCATGGACTTGGAGTGGGGAGAGACAGGAGGCAGGGTGACCAGAAAGGCTGATGCAGTAGTCAAGGCAGGATAGGATAAGTGTTTGGATCAGTGTGACAGCAAGTTGGATAGAGAGAAAAGGGCAGATTTTAGTGATGTTGGGAAGCTAGAACTGACAGTATTTGGTGACAGACTGAATGAGAAAGATGAATCTAGGATAATGTCAAAGTTACGGACTTGCGAGATAGAATGGTGCTGCTGTCTACAGTGATGGGGAGGACTGGGTTTGGGAGGAAAGATGAGGAGTTCTATTTTGGACACGTCTAAGGTGTCGGTGGGACAGCCAAGTGCAGCCGTCCTGAAGGCAGGAGGAAATATGAGACAGACCTCAGTGATCTTCATAAATAATATGAATAAATATGAAAAATGGATCAGATTTCCAGAAAAGATGTCCTTTTTCTTCACCTTCATCTCTAGAGATGGGTCTGTTCTACTTTTAGAATTAATTTTAATATTGCTGTATTTTCCGCAGTAGAAATTTGCATTACCAAGCCACTTGGGAGAGCTTTCCAACTATTACTTGGATGTAATTTCTGCAGTCACAAGTTGTCCATGCCCATCTTACCGAATGGAGCCCAGGGGCATGAACTCTATTGCTATCTCGGCCACTGCCTCTCTTCCAAATTTTTTAAATTTTTTTTTTGAATAAACCAGATGCACTGATGCTTCTCTCATGGTAGCATTTTGAGGTTTTGAGTCCAAAAGTGTTAACCGTTCCAGAATTTGACATTTTTCTCTCTAGTATCAATTTCAAAAGTCCAGTTAAAGCAGGGTTTATCCACAAGGTTTACGACTCATTAAAAGGCGGCATCTGAATAGTGATCAAATCTGCATTGATCCTGCGAAGGAAGGCAAACCTTTGACCCAGATATGTGCCAGAGCCATGTTTTCCCCACACTATGTCTCAACTCACACATACCTATCCTGTGAAAAGCATAATCTCTTGAAAAACATCACTGTAAGGCTACTACCATGGTGTTCTGCCAGATGCGGTTCTTTTGTAATATACACATCTGACAGACCTTAAGCATTCATGTAAATCTTCATTTGGGGATTTTTATTATCCCCCTCAGTGGAATATTTATGCTTTACTAGGAATTTCTCCTAGAAATGGTTTTATTATTCCAGAACAGAGGAGCTGGACTGGAAGGGCCTTTCTTTCCATCTGTTACTCTGTTACCTGGCTTCGAGCAACTCCCATCTTACTCTGGCTCCAAACGTGCTTGGATCTCAGAAGTAGGGCAGATAAAAAGAAAGAAACTTCCATTCATAGCCAGAAAAGGCCCAGAGCAGCCCATAAGGGCACTGGCCCATCAAGGTTTTCCCAGTATCCCAGTTAACCACCAGTCGAGCTCTATTCTAGGACAAACTATGGATGGGGGAAGTTTTACTTATGGTGCATGAAAAAGTGGAAGTGGATATGATGGAAGAAAAGCCCACAAATTAGGCCCTAATTGCTAAATCATATTATTTCAACTTCATCTAGCATCTGTGAGACCAAAGATATCTCTGGAGTCTTAGCTGCAGGGTCTCTATAAACAGAGTTGCTCTCAGAAAAGAAAAGGATATCGTTCATTAAGGGTGAGCCGGATCCACGTTTTCTGGTTAAACTATTTTGCTTGAAGGAGGTGTCATTTGAGGTACCTTTCTTTTTAAAAGATGGATTGGACAAATTTTTCAGCTAAACATTTTTTCATACCTGGTCTCAAATGGATCGTTGCAATCTCATTTGTGCTGTCAATTTCTCCCGGTCTACAGTAACGAAACCTGCTAAAGATGGATTCTCCAATTTCCTTCCAAATAAAATGTGAAGTCTGATTTGTAAGATGTTTCTGATCTTGCTAATTTAAGTGACAGCATTTGGCATTTGTTTATTTCCTCTGTGGTTAAGTCAGCAGGGGCCGATGGTTTCAGCGCATCTTCTTGCAGAGTTTCGAAACTGCTCAGATACATCTCACCATCTTGCCCGACAATAGTCTTACATAATTGAACTTTTCTCAGAGACCTGTAAACGCAGACTGGCGGCACAACACTGGACACAATTATCGGGAGCCTGATTTTTCCCTTTCCAGTTTCAGTGTCTGTCTGACAAACCATTTCACCTCTGAGCCTCCGTGTACGAAGTGGGGACAATGCTTGCCATTTACCTTTCAGGGATGCTGTGAACACTAAAGAAGCTTTGAGATCTGGGGATTAGACTGGGACTGGAGAGTGATGATATCTGAGTTTTGACCTTGCTCCTGAAGTGATCACAGATCCAAAAGGAATCCCAACTGAATGGCACTTACACAACTACCTTTCAGAATGGGCTGTTGGTTACTGGGAGACTGTGTGTGTGTGGCTGCAAATGGCTTCAGCAAAACCCATCACCACTACTGGAAAAATCACTCAAATATGGTGAAGGTGAACTCCGCTAAAGCAGAAGCCCTACGTAAGTACGCAGTCAGAATATTAGTTGCTGGAGAGCCTCTTTCTTAGAACTAATTAACCGAAGATAGCCGGAGGAATTGTGACGACTTGGTGAAGTTTGGGTTACCTCAATCCAAACTCTGGTCATAGCTCACGTAGACTACTGAATCAGGATCCTTGCAGGTCTCCCTGTCCTAACCTAACCCAAAGACCCATAGCAAGAGAGTGGCCAGACCCAGAAGGAGAGCCCAAGTCAACTGACACCCACTTCTCTGTGTTTTCAACTAGATTGCACTGCCTAGGGATTGCCTCTTGTAGGAAATGGGATTTCGGAAGGGCCTTGAAGCTGGGGAGAGCTGTGGTCTGGTGGATTTGAAGGATGTTTCTGAAAGAAGGATGTGCGTGAGCAAACGGTCAGAGGTGGCAGAATTGAGAGTGTTGCAAGTGAGAAGGTTGGGTTGGGAAGAATGAAGAGTGTCATCGCTGGTGGAGTGGGATCACACAGCTGACAAGAGGAAGAGAGACAGTGGAGTGCCTTAAAGTCTGTGGTCTGGGGTTTCTGCTTGATGCAAAGAGGAATGGGAAATCACTGAAGATTGTGAAGGAGTGGAGAGGTGTGCAACACGATCATTGGGAAAAATGACCCAGGCAGGAGAGGGAAGCATGGACAGGAGAGGGGAGAGACTGGAGAAAGAAAAACAACTGAGGAGGTGGATACAATAGTCTAACTGGGATATGATAAGCAACTGGACCAGGGTGGTGGCTGTTTGGAGAGAAAGGGAAATATGGGAAATACGATGGAGGAACAACCAGCAGATGCAACCTGAGAGTTGAGAGCAAGGAATCAAAGAAAATACCAAGACTTTTTCCTTCTGGGATGGGAGGGTGGTGGTGGTGGTGTTGTAGACTGCGATGAGAAAATTAGATGGAGGAGTGGACTTTGGGGAGAGCGTGGGTTCAGTTTGGGATATATTGAGTGGGATGTCCATGAGGGGCAAGAGAAAATACAAGCTTGTAGAAAAGGTAAGAGGTCGGGGCTAAAGACGTGGATTTGGGAGTCTCCTATATATAGGTGGTAGCTGAAACTGCGGGAGTGAACAAATATAAAGTTAGAAAAGTAAAGGACCCAGAACAATGCCTTGCTTTTCCACCCCTACCTGTAGCTTGATTTTAGCAGTCTCCCCCGCTAGACTGTAAGCTCTTTGAGGGCAAAGATTATGGCTCCTAGCTCTCTTCTACTCTTCCAAGGGCCCGTTGGTTCAGTGCTTGACCCAGCGTAAGCACTCAATAAATCTTATTGATCGAAGAGGATCCTATGAGTCACTCCAGACTCTCTGGCTCTTCTGCGAACTACTTCAGTCTACTTAATCTCATGGAAGTGCAGTGTGACCTGATGCATATAAATATTTGTGCCTGGGCCACACGAAGCAAAAGCTCCCAACTGCCTGATAGGGTTTTCTGTTCCCAAACCCTTTTACCTATTAATCGTGGATATGTGTGTAGACCGTCGTTTGGATTAGAAGCTGACATGATTGTCAGCAAGAATTTTACCAGTGTGTGACTGACGAGACCAATGAGTGACTGACAATCCCTTCCGCCTTGCTCCCTGCTGTATTTGCTACCCACGGGGCCTGGCACTGTTTCCTTTTCTCCCTCACAGTTCAAAATAGCGAAGATTACCATAGCAGACCATAGAAGTGTCGAAGAGAAACCTCACTTCTTTCCCTGAACTCTGCCTGGGTGGGGGAAACGAGGGAGTGGGGTGACGAGACCCTACAGTTTGCATCCCTTTTAGGTAAAGGGGAATCACGGAGCTGCCTTTCGTCTGCTCCTGGATTGCGTCTTCTGGGGGCTCAGACCCCACCCAACCGCTAATGGGACACAGGGAGCTTGCTTTTACTCCATGGGGTATCAGATGAGGGGTGAGAAGCCGTGTGGCCTAGTGGATAGAGCACAGGCCTGGGAGTCGGAAGGACCTGGGTTCTAATCCCAGCTCTGGTACTTGTCTGCTGTGTGACCTTGGGTAAGTCACTTCACTTCTCTGGGCCTCAGTTCCCTCATCTGGAAAATGGGGAAGAAGACTGTGAGTCCCATGTGGGACAGGGACTGTGTCCAACCCGATGATCTTGTATTTACCCCCGCGCTTAGAACAGTGCCTGGCACATAGTAAATGCTTCACGAATACCACAATTATTAGTATCATTATTATTTAGCATTTAGAAGCAGTAACCCCATATTGCTGCTAGGAGAAGTGATTTTGAGTTTGGGGCTTTGACATTTTCTTTTGCCTAGTATTAGTGCATCTCTGTTGCTAGATTGATTTAGCCTTTTTATCAGGTAATCAGTATTGAGGACTTTTGGAATAATGAAAGGATTTGGCTAGTCCTAAGGGGTGCATTATAATGAGTGTTTCCTTCCTAAGGCTTTGGCCCGACAAACACCCTGGTTTGAAAATAACATTTTGCTGAAACACGCTAAGCGGTGGAACTAGTTCCCCTGTTAAGAAACCGATACCCACGGCACCAGTACATTCTTTCTCAAAACATAGTTCATTAGACCGTGAGCCCCATGCGGGACAGGGGCTTTGTCCAACCTGATTAACTTGCATCTATCCCAGCGCTTAGAATAGTGTTTGACAAGTACTAAACACTTAATAAATACCATGATGAGAAGTAAACTCTTCCAATGTGTCAAATTATACTTGATCTTCGTGGAAAAAGAAAAGGGCCTTCTTAAAATGAGTCCAGTCCTGCACGGGCTGTCCACAAGCAGGGTGGCCTAGTGAGTAGAACAGGGGCCTGGGAGTCAGAAGGACCTAGGTTCTAATCCTGCCTCTGCCACTTTGCTGTGTGACCTTGGGCAAGTCATTTAGCTTCCTTTTGTCTCAGTTCCTGCATCTGTAAAGTGGGGATTAAGACTGTAAGCCCTATGAGGGACGGAGACTGTGTCCAACAGTACAGTGCCTGGTACATAGTAAGAGCTTAACAAATACTATTATAATTATTATTACATTGTTGATATCGTCCAATAATATTGTTTAATCAAGCAGATCTTTTAACAAAGGAAGAATGCCTCTGTAGATTGTCCCGTATGTTCAAGCATTGAACTCTTCTTTAAATTGTAATATCTAATGTACTATATTTATATAATATTTGCTATAAACAGTAAGATACCTTTGGATAAGGTTAAATCAAAATTCATGTTGCTGTTCTTTTTTGCTAGGAAAATGTCAACAGATAGGCTCTAAAGACTGGGGGGAACAAAAAGGTTTTAGAAAGGTTCTGTTTTTTAGTTATATTTACAATAACTTAGGACATCTGCTTATATTAGAGAAAATGGATGAGAATTGCTGTTTCCTCTTAATGAATAAAGTAATGAAGAGCGAAACTATATGAAACAAAGAGAATTTCTTAATGAGAATCTTCAAACACCCCGATTCTGGAGTTGACTCTTGAGATCAGTATAATTTACATGGATATTGTACAGTCATTATGCAGCATAGTTTTGCAACTAATCTGCAAGGTTGAGTAGTGTAAAGCAAATTCACTCAATTTCCATGGCTTCCACGTAGGAATGTGATGAATTGACAGTTTTATAAATGTGAAGAGCTGACAGATGTTCATGAGAATCATGGTCATCAAATTTTCCAGAGTAAATCTGTCAACCTGGTTGTCCATTCTTTTTCAGTTTTATTATCCCAATGCCAGTACTGAAAATAGTTTTGAAAACAATTTGCAGGTCCTCTGAATTCACTTACATGTTTTGGAGGAGAAATATGGATTGTATACTTTTGCACTGGGAGCATCATGGGGGGAGCAGCATGGCCTAGTGGATAGAGCATGGGCTGGGAGTCAGGACCTGGATTCTAATCCTGGCTCCGCCACGTGTCTCTTGTGTGATCTTGGGCAAGTCACTTCTCTGTGCTTCGGTTACCCCTCGTCTGTAAAATGGGGATCAAGACCGTGGGCCCCATGTGGGACAAGGACTGTGTCCAACCTGACTATCTTGTATCTACCCCAGTGCTTAGGATGGTGCTTGACACATAATAAGTGCTTAACAGATACCATCATCATCCATTTTCTCTCCCCTCTGGCTTTAAGGATGGCTGACTAGTGAGTTAAGTTACTTTGCTCTGCTGTGCTGGGTGAGGGTAAAGGGGAGTGGCGGGGAGAAGGGGGAATCCTGGTTAGTACTGGATGCATGGAAGAGTAAGCTTCTGCCCCCTAGGAAATTTTTGCTTAGACAGGTTGATAGCTTTCCCCCACACACTGGAGTAGGTTAATCAAAACCATTCTATGCTGAGGACAGTGCCGAAGAAGCAGATACACAAGAGGACTTGCAGCAGATCACAGGTAACTGTCAAGAGTCAACACGGTGCTTTGGGCTAAATATCAGGCTGAAAAGGGCGGGCAGGGTCTGTGTTTATTTTCTGTCCCTCAGGTAGTGTTCTTGAGGACAGAAAATAAACAATCCAAACAAAGACTGGGAAAAGAAATGCTTGCTAGGCACAAGTCCAATAGAACCAATAGTTGGTATTTGAGCACTTACTGTGTGCAGAGCGCTGAACTAATCATTTGGGAGCATACAATAGTGTTGGTAGACATAATTCCTGCCCACCAGGAGCTTACAGTCTGGGGGTGGGGAGGCAGACATTAAAATAAATTACAGATAAGGGAAATGGCAGAGTATAAGGACAGGTACATAAGTTTTGTGGGGATGGGGTGGGGAGAGAATCAAAGTCCTTAAGGGTACAGGCCCAGGAGGATAGGTAGTGCAAAAGAAGCAGCATGGCCCAGTGGAAAGAGCACGGGCCTAAGAGGCAGAGGACCTGGGTTCTAATCCCGGCTCTGCCACTGGTCTACTGTGTGAGCTTGGGCAAGTTATTTCACTTCTGTGCCTCGGTTTGCGTATCTGCAAAATGAGAATTCAATACCCGTTCTCCCTCCTATTCAGACTGTGAGCCTCATATGGGACCTGATTATCCTGTACATACCCCGGCGCTTAGTATAGTGCTTGGCACAGAGTAAACACTTAAATATCATCATCATTATTATTATTATTATTATCATCATTATCAGTATCATTGTTAGTAGAGAGTGAATAGTTGAAAAAGTCCTGGAGGTCATTGGCAACCACAACAAGAATGAGTCAACAATATAATTTCATTATGTAAAGAAACATTCTCTGTGGTGCTGGTATAGGTATATAAAAATGTTTCCTTTCGTCCTTTCCTCCCTTCAGTTTAGGGGAAAGCTGTGGCCAACTTTGCGTCTACACCAGTGCTTAGAACAGTGTCTGACACATAGTAAGCACGTAACAAATATCATAAAAAAGGAAGGGCCTGTGGGGGAGCAGATGAGAAGGCCCCTCTGAATGGAAAAGGCAGACAAGTCAACCTTCAATGATAAGAGCTCTTTTTGTCCTCTTTGCCTTTATTCCCCCCCCATGTTAATTCCACATTGTGCAATTTTTCAGAAAATTTGGGGATAGAGAAAAGTTGTTTGTTTCATAGCCATTGTATATGAGGAGTATTAGCTCAGCAGCCAGCTGAGTTACATACTTAAAAACAGAGTAGAGCTGGTTTCTTTGGTATACCCTAGGAGCTGAATAATGAAGTCTATTTGGAAAATTAGTTCAACTAACTTTTCTATTTTAACTAATTGTACTGCTTCACATCTCCATTCTGTTTATGGAATCCTGGATGACTTTGGTAGGAACTCCCTGTGTACAAGTGGAGGAATTTGATCCTTTGGAAATAGCCTTAGGAAAATATGATAACTCTTCAAGTAAAAATGCAAGCTTTGAGAGAGTCCCGTATCACCACTGTCTTAAAGTCATAAAGATCTTTGTGGAACATTCTCTCTCTCGTTCCACAGGATGTCAATCAGTATTTCATAGTCGGCGAGCATCAATGGGAGTTCAGCATATGGAACGAGTGCAGAATATACAATAGGGATCTGCAGTGCAGACTGCAGAGGAGAGGTTTGCCCTTAGTTTGGTGCAGTCAAAGTAAAGCTCAGACAGCTTCTTCTTCTTCTGTCATGTCATCTTTCGGTTTTCTCGTCTCCACGCCTCCGGGCCCATCCTCCACCACGCCCGCCTTCCGAGACACTCCTTTAGCAAGTGGAAAGGAAAGTTACAGGCAGGGTAACCTTGAATCCAGAAGTCTGCTTGTGGTTGTAAAGGTAAGTATGCACCAAGGTGAGGCATATTTGCATGAAACTAGAATAACTGCTTGGGAGACATAGGAAAGCAACAGGGTGGATGAGCTCTGTCTGCTTGGAATGATTTTTGCTTCTTCTGACCAAGAGTCCACAAATCTAGTAGTGAGCGTTCTGATAGTAGCTTTTATTCAGAGCCCACTAGGTGCAGTGGACTCTCGTAGGCGATTGGGAAGTACAGAGTGACACATTCCCTCCCCAGAGGAACTTACCCCCTGACAGGAGAGACAAACCTAAAACGATTTACGACATCCTGTCTAAATAAATTGAGTGGACGTAGATACGTAAGTCCTAAGGAACGTATCAATAACTTCAGTGGTAGAGGGCCAAAGGGATGGTGTAACTCAGGGTGCTGGGAAATTATCCAGGGCCAGCTTGTTGGAAGAGATGGGATTTCAGGAGGGAGAGAGCCGAGGTCTGTCTGTCTCTCTCTCTGTGGGGAGGGAGGGAGTTCCAAGCCAGAGGGAATGGCACGAATGAGCGGTTGGAGGCAGGAAAGTCAAGAGTGAAGTACAGCTAGTAGGTTGGCTTATGAGGACCAAAGAGAGAGAATTGGTGACTAGCAGGCGAAGAGCGGATAGTTGAGGTGGAGCCAGATGGTGGAGAGCCTTGAAGTGAATGTGAGGAGTTTTGTTTGTCGGGAAAAGAACCAGGGAGCCAGTGGAGAATTTAGAATGAAGGAGCGATGTGGACCATGCAGCGGCATGTAGTATCGACTGGAGAGGGAGGGAGAGGCTGGAGGTTAGGAGACCAGCGAGGAGGCAAGATGACTGCTTGTACCAGGGTGTCACAGTTTGGGTGGAGAGGAAGGGGTGGACTCGGGAGGTGTTGTGCAGGAAAAAGCTGGCCGGCTTTGGCAATAGACTGAATGTGAGAGTTGAACGACGGTAAAGAGTTGAAGATGACCTTGAGACAGTGAGCTTCTGGGATGGAGAGGTTGGCGGGGTTGTCGACTGAGAGGGGAAAGATAGGGGGAGGAGTGGGTGTAGGGGGAAGGATGAGGCGTCCTCTTTAACGAGTTCATAAACTCCTTACCGTTGGCTTTAAAGCATTCAGTTCACCTTGCCCCTTCCTATCTGACCTTGGTGATTTCCCACTAAAACCCAGCACCCTCACTTCGCTTCTCTAATGCCAACCTACTCGCTGGACCTCAATCTCGTCAATCTCCACGCTGACCCCTCGGCCGGGCCCTGCCCCCGGCCCGGAACTCTCTCCCCCTTCGTATCTGACAGGCGATCACTCTCCATACCTTCAAAGCCTTATTAAAATTACATCTCCTCCTAGTGACCTTCCCCAACTAAGCCCTCATTTCCCTTATTCCCTCTCCCTTCTGCATCACCCTTGCACTTTGATTTGTTCCGTTTATTCACCTCCCTCTCAGCCCCACAGCACTCGTGTATAGACCCATAATTTATAAGCTCCTTGTGGGCAGAGAACATGCCTACCTAATCTGTTATATCGTACTCCCCCAAATGCTTAGTATAATGCCCCGCCCCCAGTAAGCACTCAGATGTGATTGATGTGTAATACGGCACAGGACAGGAGAGTCGCTTGCTCGATTGGAGGAGAGAGAGAAAGAGGGGGGTAAATGTGAAGATTTAGAGGCTACTCTAGAAGAGGGAACCAGGAGCTGGAAACAGATGCTAGATCCTGAAAGAAGCTTGAAATTGAACCTAAAGAAAGTAGCTTTGGCCATCTGGAGGAAGAAGGAGAAGGAGGGAAAGAAGAAATAGCATGAGGAAAAGGAGTGAAATGCTGGAGGAGACCGAATGAGAAGACAGAGAACAATTTGGAGGAGGAAGAGAAGAAGTTGTGGCAATGATGATGAAACTTTTCTGCTATTAATAGAAAACTTCTGACAGTGTGAAGGGGATGTTCCAGAGGACCCCGGCTATACAGACATGATTTTGTTCTCCATCGTTTAAAAGTAATTTTGAAAATAACTATATTGCAGTCACTGTTGGTTAGAGAGCTGGAGAATTGACCGGGGATACCTGCACTGCACCAAATTCCTGAGAGATCTTCAAGACAGCGAGGGATGTTGAACACCGGGGTGGGTTTCTGGACAATAGTTCTGGCCAATAGTTTCTGAGGAGCCCTCAATTGCTTCTGTTCTCTAGGCCTCCATTTCCTCATCAAACAATCAATCAATGGTATTTATTCAGTGCTTACTGGGTGCAGAGCGCCGTACTAAGCACTTGGGAAAGCACAATAAAGTAGAGTTGGTAGACCTGCTCCCTGTCCGCAAGCAGCATGGCCAAGTGGATAGAGCAGGGACCTGGGTTCTAATCCCAGTTCCGCCACCTGTCTGCTGTGTGACCTTGGGTGAGTCCCTTCACTTTTCTGTGCCTCAGTTCCCTCGTCAGCAAAATGGGGATTTGATACCCGTTCTCCCTCCTACTTGAACTGAGAGTCCCATGTGGAGTCTGGTCATCTCGTCTCTACCTCAGTGCGTAGTACATTGCTTGGCACATAGTAAGCGCTTAACAAATACCACAGTTATTATTACAAGGAGCTTGAGAGTCTACAGGAGTAGACAGAGATTAAGATAAATTACGGATAGGGGAAATAGTAACGTCTAAGAATATGTACGTAAATGCTGTGGGGCTGAGGTCCCTTCTCCATCCCTGGCAGCAACGAATCATCAACTTTACTGCCGGCACCAGTGTCGGCGAGCCAGAGAGAGAACAGCAATTGCCATCAAGCACAACCAAACTAGCTACACTGGTTTGAGTTCCAAGGCAACCATCCCTACATAGCCTTATATTTATACCCTCAGGATGTTTTTCTATGGGTCCTGTAGACAAAATGTCAAAGGAAATGATCTCTGGTCCAAACGGTATATGTGCCAACATCACCACAGTGTTGTTTAATTTGAATCTGATTTAGCCATTTGAGAGTTCAGTTTTTAGTGATATAGTCCACCTGGCCCTATCAATCAGTGGTATTTATTGAGCACTTTCTACATGGAGAGCATTGTCCAGAGCTTAGAACAGTGCTTGGCACATAGTAAGTGCTTAACACATACCATTATTATTATTATTATAATATTATTATTATTATTGTACTAAGCATTTGGGAGAGTCCCCTGGAGTAAGTAGACATGATCCCTGCCCTCGACGAGCTTGCGGTCTAGCGGGGGAGAGTCACATCATCTCCCTTGGGGTGGGGGGAGAAGGAGGCAATATCACTAATTTACTCTTTTAAGAGTTTCAACTGCGTTTCACAGTTGTCTTAAGGAAGAGACCGACTGGTGATGCAGGGCCTCAAAGAGTTCCTTTACCTCACAGAACTTATTCGCAGGTGGGATGGGGCTGATAATGTCACTGGTTCTTAGAATCTCCAGAACGGAAGAGTCCTAGAAGTTATCCTCGGAATTGCACTTAAACCACCTCCGACAGATGATGATAGTATCTATTTTGAAAATCCTCCAGAGATGGAGATTCCATAACTTGATGGTGGTCCAGAAACCCACCCCGGTGTTCAACATCCCTCGCTGTCTCGAAGTTCCCTCAGGAATTTGGTGCAATGCAGGTATCCCCGGTCAGTTCCCAAGCTCTCTAACCAACAGTGACCGCCTTATAGTTATTTTCAAAATTACTTTTGAACGATGGAGAACAAAATCATGTTTATATAGCTGGGGTCCTCTGGAACATCCCCTTCACACTGTCTGAAGTTTGCTATTAATAGCAGAAAAGTTTCAGTTTGTGTGGGGTATGTCTCTGAAGTGCAGAGCGATATCTATAAAATATGTAATGCACCAGTTCCTCATCTTCCCATCTGCTTTAATGATGGAATTAAGACATCCCATTGCCTATGTTTTATTAAAAATCCATGCTAACATGCTTCATTTGAAATGGAAATCTCACGTACCCTCACGTTGAACTGAAGTACTTGTCGAAACAGCTTGAATTTATTTCCCGGACTTTTAAATTTTGGCAGTTTTGCACTCCCTCTGAGCTTATTATGCATTCAGCAAACACACAAGTCCGTGTACGCATGGGCACACACACAAGAAATTGACTTAAATTAAGCAATGAGTGAGTACAGGTTTAGATGACTTTTTTATAGCAACGTAGAATGAAAGGGTACTTTTCGACTTTGCATTGAGATACCAACAAAGCCATTAAAATGTGTGAAGCGTGTTTTTCCTGTTGCATTATGATGGGCTAGTCTAAGTTAGTATTTAAACCGAAGTAAATTCGGCGCTACCAAATGTACTGCGTCACATGACGGCTGAATTATCCTGCCCGAAGATTTGTGGAGACACCAGGCAAATTACAAACACCTCTGCATTTCTAGATCTCTCCATAATCTGCAACGCTTGCTCCATTCCTTTTTGCTTGTGATTTAAATGTCCTCCCAAATGGCACAGATCGCCGAGTCCCTTCTCCACAGACACGCCGACCCATGGCCACAGATTGTGCCTCTAACTCTGACCAGATGTCTTGCAATGGCTGCTGCTGTTCACAAGGGGACTGGCCGAGAGAGCTTGGCCGGCTCCCTGCACGCCATTCCCACAAGCCAAACAGTCTGCTGAAGTGCACGCCCTACGGACGGCAGGATGCCCCTTCCTCTAAAGAGAAGTTCTGTGAAAGAAGGCGGCTGAGGATCGCGGTGGTTCTGTCACTGACGAGGCGGCGTGGCCTAGCGGAGAGAGCCCGGACCTGGGAGTCGGAAGTACCGGGATTCCAGTCCCGGCTCCGCCACTCGTCTACTCTGACACCTTGGGCAAGTCGCTTCGCTTGTCTGTGAGGACGTGACCTAGTGGATAGCGCCTGGGTCGGGAGTCAGAAGGACCTGGTATTGTTAAGTGCTTACTATGTGCCAGGTACTATACTAAGCTCTGGGGTTGATACAAGACAGTCTGGTTGGGCACAGTCCCTGTCTCACATGGGGTTCACAGTCTTGATCTCAGAGAGAACCGAGATACAGAGAATTAAGTAATTTGCCCAAGGTCACACAGCACATACATGCCTCCCAGGCCTGAGCTCTTTCCAGTAGGCGTCCTTACGACCAGCTGCCTCTGAATTTGAAAAAAAAAAATCACTTTCTAAGTCATCTTGGCCCTGTGGCTCCATCTCTTCCCAAGAGAAAGATGGGTGGGTGCATAGGTCCAAGGAGTGGTTCTTGGACATCCCAGCAGTTTGGCTGAAATCTTGATGAAAACAAATTCAGTCAATTCTCCTTGTTTTGGAGTCAGAGAAGGCAAAGTAATGACCTACTTAAAGATCAGGAGGATCCCCCGTGTAACACTGCAGCATTTTATCATATTTTTTTGTAATATGGATGCTTGGAAGTATTGGCTACTTTGCCATTTGAAATAAATGTCTGATCTCATGAGCCATTTTACTTCAAGGCAAATCCAGAGTGTGAAGAACCCTGATTAGCAACAGACTGAAAAGGAGTGATAAGGAAGTGATTGCCAGATACAAAGAGGCATTGGTCTTTTGGTTATTCGCATCCTCCCCCCCCCCCCATCCTAATACTAGGCCATAAGGGTAATTAATAAATTGGGGTTGAAGAAGCAATTTGGAAAGTCTCCTGTTGTTCTGCACTTTAAAGGATGATTGTTTTGGTTCCCGGATGTCAAATTAACAATACTTTACTGTTCTTGGGAGAATTTAATAACAAGATGAGAGATCAAAACACACATTGCCATTCTTCTTCCCACCAGCTGGATGTTACACTTTGCCCACTCACTATAGAACAAGATTTACCCATAAATGGCCACATTTCCTTTTCTAAGCAAATTGTCTTTCCTAGATAATTACATTTGGTCTGACAGGCTTCACCATTCTCTTTTTGTGTCAGCAGTCCCTTGACTGATACAAGAGCTGAAAATTTGCCTCTGCATATTAGAAAACACAGAAAACATCTCATCAAGGGAGATAAGACAATCACACATTGGTAACACAAGGATGTGTTAATAGGAGGATGCACATGGGAAGATAACAGTCACACTGAGGGCTAACAAAGGACCTCTAGATTTAAGTTTATGCAAAGAGAAACATCCTTCCTGATTCTCTCTTTGGCTCCAGAGAATTCTAGTCATACGCCCCTCAGGGTGGAGAAGGGAGAATGGTTTCCGCCTGCCCCTCTTCACGGGCCCTATTTTACAGATGAGGTAACTGAGGCCCAGTGAAGTGACTTGCCCAAGGCCACAGAGCAGACAAGTGGCAGAACCCGGATTAGTACCCAGCTCCTTCTGACTCCCAGGCCCGTGAGGTTTGAGCACGAGCCCTGCCCTCCATTCCTGTGTTTGCTACTCTGTCACCTCTGTTTTTAGTCACCCAGCAGCTGTGGAGGAGGTAAGAGAGGAGGAGAGATGCGGGGGAGAAAGTAATAGGTTTTGTAGGAAAGGCCGTAATCAACCAATGGTATTCATTGAGCTCTTACTGGGCAAAGAGCACTGTACTAAACTCTCAGGTGAGTTCAGTATAACAGAGTTGGTAGACACGTTCCCTGCCACCCCCCGAGGAGCTTACGTGGGCCCCTTGAGGGTGGTGGGTTCAGGAGAGCTGCCCCATCTGCCCAACTGTCAGAGGGAGAAGGGCAGAAGAGAACTAAAAATAACCGGTCAATCCTGAAGCCATTTTCTGGATCTCTGCTAATCCTCAAGGAGAAGAGATGGCATGGGGGACCTATAGTGTGTTAAAGCAAGAGGGCATTCCCTCCTGACTCAGGAGACTCACACCGGGCATACGAGCACTTCTGCCTCAGGAGGGCTGCGTAGAGTGAGAAGTATGTTTTGGTTTTAACAAAGTAAAGATACAAAAAACTGAGAGTTACTCCGTCCAAGCAAATCCCCAACAGAACTGGCCCTTTTACAAAGGAGGAAGGCGTAAAAATAACCCAGTAGCCAAAAAACTCTAAGTTAAATATCAGCAACAGCCAATGTGCCTCTGGGTTACGGGACCATGGAGAGTCACACCGTCAGAACTGATTAACAAATGCATGTATGCAGAAGAATATGCCATTTGTCAGTTCCTTTACTGTGTTCTATACAGAAAGATATGACAGGCTTTATTTGTTCAAACTCTGAAATCCTCATTTACATGTGGGGCTCTGCAAAACGATGATTACTGTACCTTTCAAAATGGCTTAAATATAATGGGCCAAAGACGTGTGTATTTTCCCTTGCATCTTTTCGAGGGGGGGGAGGGGGCGTGGCGCGGAGGTGTCTGCTTCTTGGACTTAACACCTGAACCCGCTCGGAATTGGTTTAGACATACGGTAGAGAGCCTGAAGCCAATGAAGTTCACTCTGCTTCTTTTTCCACTGGGGAGCACTTGTCATGTCTGCTCCATCCGTGACTAATGGGATAGTTCTTCCTGGTAGAGGGCGAAGTAGGACTCCGCTGGAAGCTTGCTAGGCAGGAGCGCTCCCAGTAAGTAGGCAACGGTGGAAGAAAAAAGCGCTCTCAGATCAGGAGAGGTGGAATCCAGTAAAGATGGAAGGGAGCAGAGGGGAGAGCAAGAATGGAGAAGGAGTGGAGGATTAGGGACAGGTTTGGGAGTAATAACTACTTATTTTTTTTAATGGTATTCATTAAGCACTTACTATGCGGCAAGTACTGTTCTAAGTGCTGCGGGAGATACCCGTTTATCAGGTTGGACACAGTCTAAATGACCCACATGGGGCTCAAAATCTAAGTAGGAGGGAGTAGGACTCGATCCTCATTTTACAGTTGAGGAAACTGTGGGACAGAGAAGTTAAGTGACTTGCCCAAGGTCACTCAGCGAGCAGTCGGTAGAACCGGGATTAGAGCCCAGTCCTCTGATGCCCTCTTTCCGTTAGGCCACGTTGCTTCTATTGAACCCCCCTCCCCCTCTGGACAGAAATCCTGGGTGACCAAGACTCAGTCCCTTTGGTCCCCTCCTGAGACTCCTCCGCAAATGTGACCTGGCTTATGCAGGAGAGAAATTTCTCCTCGGCTGTGAAGTCAACAGCAAGCCCTCTTATTCCTATCAACCAGGCTTGCATGTAACAAAATGCATCAGCTGGTACCTGGCAGTTGACTCAGAATCAATCACGACTTCTTTCCACGAAAGCTTTGGGAAGATAATAATAATGGTAATAGTGATATTTGTTAAGCACTTACTATACACCAAGCACTGCACTAAATTCTGGGGTAGATACAAGATCATCAGGTCAGACACAGCCACTGTCCCACGTGGGGCTCACAGTCTGAAGGAGAGATATGGAATCCCCATTTAAGATGAGGAAATGGACATGCAGAGAAGTTAAGCAACTTCCCCAAGGTCACACAGCAGGCAAGTGGCAGAGCTGGAATTGGAACCCAGGTCCTCTGCCTCTCAGGCTGTGCTCTTTCTGGGTCATCGACCTTTAAAGCACTCATTCATCCTGCCCCTTCGTACTTCACCTCGCTAGTCTCCTGCTACAGTCCAGCCCGTGCACTTCGCTCCTCTAACAGTAACCTACTCACTCGGCTTCGATCTCGCCGCCGACCTCTTGCCCACATCCTGCCTCCGGCCTGGACCTCTTGCCCACATCCTGCCTCTGGCCTGGCCTGCCCTCCCTCTTTATCCCTACAGACAATTACTCTCCCCACCTTCAAAGCCTTACTGACGCTCGGCACGTCTCCAAGAGGCCTTCCCTGACTCGGCCCTCATTTCCCTTTCTCCCACTCCCTTCTGCGTCGCCCTGCCTTGCTCCCTTCATTCACTGTCAGTTGTATTTACCGAGCGCTTACTGTGTGCAGAGCACTGGACTGAGCACTTGGGAGAGTACAATGTAAAAATAAAATAGACACATTCCCTGTCCACAGTTAGCTTACAGTCTAGAAGGGGAGACAGACATTAATATAGATAAATAAAATGACAGATATGTACGTAAGTGCTGTTTGGCTGGGAGAGGGTAGGAATAAAGGGAGCAAGCTTGGGGACTGTAAGCTTGTTGTGAGTAGGGAGTGTATTTGTTTTTACTGTTGTGTTGTACTCTCTGAAGCGCTTACTACTGTGCTCTGTACACAGTAAGTGTTCAATAAATGTGATTGATCAACCCAAGTGATTCGTATAAAGCAGTGTGGAGGAGTAGAAGCAAATGCCTATCAGGAAAGCAACAGATCAGGATTCAGTGCTTTCCTCGATTACTGCCTTGCGTTGTGACCTTGAAGTACGAGTTTGACTTCTCTGTACTACGTTTCCTCGTCGCTCCATCTGTCACCTCTCTTTCTCATGGAGATGTTCTCAGAGAACAAGGGCACAAGAATATATTCGTGCCCAGTTAGTGTTTTGTTTTTAAGTGTTGGATATTGACTTATCTTCCTTCAGAAAGAAGTTTGTGGTGAGTCAGCATCAAATAACCATTCTGGTTGTAAAACTGTAGAGTGTGCTCAATTTGGCAACATCTGAATTATTGATGCCCATTACTAATCCCCATGGAAAATGTATATTGAAAACGGGTTTCATTTTCTCCTAATTAGCCAGAGGTAAGAGCTCTAGAACCACATCAGAACGACCCACTCGGGATTAATAATAATAATAATGATGGCATCTGTGAAGCGCTTACTATGTGCCCAGCACTGTTCTAAGTGCTGGGAGGGATACAAGGCAATGAGGTTGTCCCACGTGGGGCGCTCAGTCTTAATCCCCATTTTACAGAGGAGGTAACTGAGGCACAGAGAAGTTAAGTGACTTGCCCGAAGTCACACAGCTGACAAGTGGCAGCGCCGGGATTAGAACCCATGACCTCTGACTCCCAAGCCCGGGCGCTTTCCACTGGCCCACGCTGCTTCTCGTGGTCTCGCTGATTACCGTGGTCTCTCCTCTGAAAGAGGGCATCTTTTTAACAAACTCCAAGCACTACTGAGATCATGTGGGACTCAATTCTGGGGAATCTTGGAAGGCAAATTTTTTTCCTGGGGGGACTTGAGAGTGCTGATCCAGTGCTAGGGTGGGGGAAGGGAAGCATCCTGCTGAGATTTGAGCCCTTGCTTATGTAAACATCATTATCTCCGGGCAAGACAAATGATAGGTAGTTAAGGTTTTACTTTTTTTCAAAATGCCACTGACACTGAACTTCACTGCACACATAAAGATTGTTCTTGGCTAAGCTGTTTTCTTTTGCTATTTGCAGTTCCTGATATTGAGTCTTCCTCTTAGTATCACAGTCTTCTGGAAGTTTCTCCTCAAGGAAGACTGCCTCACCTTATTACTCAATACTTGGCTGGTGCTAGTTTTGTTTCCCCCAGTCCAATATTACATTGCTTGCAATCCAGCTTCCCTGTGTCTTCAAAATATGTGTTCTGCCCTCCCATTTTGGCTCATCTTATTGAAGCAGCATAGCCTAGTGGAGAGAGCATGGCCCTGGGAGTCCGAAGGACCTGAGTTTGAATCCCTACTCTGCCACTTATTTGCTGTGTTACCTAGGGCAAGTCACTTAACTTCTCTGTGCCTCAGTTCCCTCATCTGTAAAATGGGGATTAAGACTGTGAGCCCCATGTGGGACAGGGATTGTGCCATCTTCAGTGCTCAGTACAGTTCCTGGCATATAGCAAGTGCTTAACAAATACTAAAAAAAAGAGTGAGAGCTCCCTGGGCTTCACTGCCTTGTGCCCAGGTGAAACCTCATTCTGGCCCTGCCCAGTGCTTACCAAGACCCTCCCTTCTGCATCACCCTCACTTGCTCCCTTTATCCATCTCCCCCCCACCCCCAGCCCCACAGCACTTATGTCCATATCTGGCTTTTATTGATTTCTATTCATGTCTGCCTCCCCCTCTAGACTATAAGCTCATCGTGGGTAAGGAATGTGTCTGTTACACTGTTCTGTTGTCCTCTCCCAAGTGCTTAATACAGTGCTCTGCATTCATTAAGCACTCAATAAATTCGACTGACCGACTGACTCCTGCTCAGGATCTCCAGCATCCAATGAAGCAGATAGCTGGGCAGGACCTTTTTTTGTTTTTTGTTTTGTTTTCAAAAAGCATGTGTGTCTTTTCCCTTATAAGGAAGGGAATTAGCCTCTAGTGTCCTAACTTTAGCTTCCATTTAATGCTATTTTTTAAGCAGAGCTAGCATAACTCAGGGCAGATAAGCTATTTGAGCCCTTTTTCCCAGCCCTCCTGCCCTGTTTCGCCAGCTAATTCAACAATTAATGAATAGGAATTAGGTAAACAGTTTTGCCAGGGCCTCTTATGAATTCCACCAGTGGAATATTCCCTGGGAACTCTTTGATAATAATACCTTGATAACACCTTTGGTAATAATATCATTAAACTGTCAGCTCCCACTAGATTGTAAACCCCTCGAGGCCACGGATTGTGTCTGCCAACTCTGTTGTCCTCTTCCAAGTATTGAGTTCAGTGTTCTGCTCACCGGAAGCACTCAGTAAATACCACTCCTTGGTTGTATAGTGCTTTGATTTTTTTCAAAGCATTTTCTTGTAGATTATCTCATTTTATCCTCACAGCATCCTTGGGAATTAGGGACAGGCAGGCATTAATAACACCATTTTACAGATGAGGCACCTGAGGCCCAGAGAGGTGAAGTGATCTGGCCAAGGTAACATAGCAGGCCAGGGGCAGAACCGGGACTAGAATCAAGGTCACCTGATTTCCAGGTCCCTGCTTTTTCCACTAGATCCCTTTGATCTCCATCTTCTCCACCCCTCGGCATTTATTCTTCCCCATCTTTACCTCCTGTCAGACCCTGGACAGTTACTTCACTCACCACTCACTCCCCTCTCCCTCTCTACTCCTTTTCAGAACGTTCTCGGAACTCCCCTAGGAATTCAGTAAAACAAATGTTACCTGTAGCACCTTTCTGTAGGCACTTTAAAAAGAGCCACAGAAATGAATTCATGATCCCGAACCCTATCCGGTTTGGTACAAGAATTACCGATTTCAGGAGAGGGAAAAGGCCTAAAAGACCAAGATGACATAACCAAGGTCATTTAGCCGGCTTGTGTTATTC
Organism: Ornithorhynchus anatinus; assembly: GCF_004115215.2. NCBI lineage: Eukaryota > Metazoa > Chordata > Mammalia > Monotremata > Ornithorhynchidae > Ornithorhynchus > Ornithorhynchus anatinus. The sequence continues at coordinate 31,774,069 of NC_041751.1, forward strand.
ACTTCTTTCACATTCCATATTCCTAATGTGAACCCTCTTTTTATTATTATTGTAATGAAGCTCTGAAGTTTAATGGAATTTAGCTGCAATCCCATGTTTTCCATTTTCTTTGTTCCACTACTTGAGGAAGAAAAGTTTTAGTTCCAGGATTATTTGAAAATCTTAATAAGAGAATAAAACACATCTGCATGTCTAAGTGTTGGAAGAGCTTTGATAAGGGCTCCATTCTGCCAAAATATAGCTCACTCCTGCTGAGAAGCTAATATTTCAATCAGTGTTCCTTAATAAAGACATTCACAGAACAGCAGGTTATTCATCTAAAAGCTTTTTGCAGGCATTTTCCATTGATGACTTGCTATAAATGTATAGCATTTGGGGGGATCCTGGTGAGAAGTGGAAAAAAAAACCCAACACGGCACCAAAGATCGCAATCGAGCCCCCAGATAGGTAAGGGTTTATCTGATTTTTCCCTTCCAAACTTGGGTTCTCAAGTTTGAAATTTTGGACGCAAAGACATACGAGAGTTTCTTTCTAAAAATATTCATTTGTGTACGAAATGTAACAGGAATAAACCGTTTTACACTACTGAGACGATTACTGAATGTGAATGAATCCTAGTCACAGTTCCTGGATACCAAGTATTTCCAAGTAATATTCATCCCAAAAAGCAAGTACATTCAGTTCCCTTGCAGTAAGGAAAACTCATACTGTGGCATTCCCCTTGCCCAATTCCACACGCACAATTGGTTCTTTTGACACCATGTCATGTTGTGTCCAGACAGGCTGGTGTTGCCAAAAGATCATAACGCTCCTAAAATCCTCCCTTTCTTCTCCACTCAAACTGCTACTATGCTGATCCGAGCACTTATCCTAGCCCGCTGCGGCCGTCTCCTCCTTGACCTCCCTGCCTCTTGCCTCTTCCCACTCTGCTACCGGGATTCACGTTTCTAAAAAAAAGTTCAGTCCACATCTCCCCTCTCCTCAAGAACCCCTAGTGGTTGCCCATCCACCTCCACATCAAACTTAAATTCCTTACCGTAGAATTTAGAGCACTCAGTCAGCTCACCCCACTCCTATCTTACCTTGTCGATTTCCTACCACGACCCAGACCTCTCTGCTCCCTCTTCACCTCCCCTTAGCCAAGGCCTCTTTCCCCGCTTTCCCTCTACTCCTTCCCCTCTCCCTTCCCCTCCCCTCAGCACTGTGCTCATTTGGATAGATTTTTTATGACCCTATTTATTTTATTAATGAGGTGTCCCTCCCCTTGATTCTATTTATCGTGATTGTTGTCTTGTTTTTGTCCGTCTGTCTCCCCTGATTAGACTGTAAGCCCGTCAACAGGCAGGGATGGTCTCTATCTGTTGCCGAATTGTACATTCCAAGTGCTTAGTACAGTGCTCTGCACATAGTAAGCGCTCAATAAATACTATTGAATGAACAAGTTGCTCCTCTAATACCAACCTATTCACTGTATCTTGATCTCGTCTATTTCACTGCCAACGCTCCCGCCTCGTGTCTTCCCTCTAGGCCAGTGGTCCCTCCCCCTTTATATCCAACAAACCATCACTCTCCCCACCTTCAGAGTCTTATTAAAATCCCATCTCCTCCAAGAACCCTTCCCTGACTAAGCCCTCATTTCCCCTACTCCCTCTCTATTCTGCGTTGCCTGTCCACTTGGATGTGTAGCCCTTAAGCTCAGGATATCCCCCCCATCCTCAGCCCCACGGCACTTAGGTGCATATCATCTATAATTCATTTTAATCTGTCTCCCCCTCTAGACTGTAAGCTCCTTGTGGGCAGGCAGTGTTACCGCTCTGCTGTGCCATACTGGCCCAGGGGCTGAGTACAGTGCTCTGTACTCGGCAAGTGCTCAATAAATACCACCGATTGATCGATCGATCCCGCTGTCACATTCTTGTCAAACTATTGAGTGAAAATACGCGTTCTGCCCGAACTGAGTATAACTGAGGGGAAAAAAAAATATAAGCATATAGGTGCAAGATTTCGTAGCGGAAGTGTCAACATTTCAAAGGATGTTGTTTTTCTAAGCACCTGATATATTAGCATTGTTGAGTATAAGCTGAATGCTAAACGCTTTTCAAAAACATTCAGCCTGGCCATTATGGTCTACTTATCCACATCCCTAAATTGACTAAAGAGAGCTTCCAAACAAACAGTGGATGGATGTGGGATCTGCCAATGATTGTGGGGGTCTAGGAAAATAAACTTGCCAAGGAGATGGGGTAATTGTGTAGCAGTTACAGCAAGGTATGGTGTATCTATAATTTGCTAGTCCCAAAATATACCGAGCCTGCCTTGTTAAAATTGCCACCAAAATATTTCACTGACATTGTGACCCGTCTTGAGGAATGGGAATGTAGTCAAACCTAAATGTTCTTCTGGCAGAAGCCAAGGATCAGAATATATTAAGGGTCAGACTATAACTTGAATCAAATCGGGGGGGAAAAAAACTTGCAAACCCAAGAGGACTGTCTATTTTATCATTAATTTGAGGGCACATTTAAAAATCTCCAGCATCATGACTCATTCATCCATTAGGCTAATGCAGTCTCTTTATTCATCTTTTTCTACTTATTTTGATGCTTTCTGAACCCTTCTTTGTGATATGGAAATTCTTTAATCCTGTTTTGAATTATGCATCACGTATTTTCTTGGCACTTCCAAATGCCGTAAAGTGTATTTTGCTTGTTTTTTATGGTATTTGTTCAGGACTTACTATATGTCAAACACCATTCTAAGCACTGGGGGAGATGCAAGACAGGTTGGACAGTCTCTGTCCCGCACGGAGCTCACAGTTTAAGTAGGAGGGAGAACTGAAGCACAGAGAAGTTAAGTGACTTACCCAAGGTCACACAGCAAGCATTTGGCAGAGCTGGGATTAGAACCGGGCCCTCCGACTCCTCTGACTGAAGAGGAATCATCAGCATATAGCAGCTCTCAAACGACTATCTTAAAGAGGTTCGATATTACTAATACCCGAATGAGTTGGGAGTTTCCCAACGGATATGACACCAGCTACTTCAAGCAAAGAATAGGCGGAACACGCACTGCATAGCCCTCTTCTACGCCAGTGGAGATGGGGAAAAGGTCGGACGCAATCAGCCATACCGTTACGGAGAACCCTTAGGGTACTGGTGAATTTCTCAGACAACTAACGGTGTAGTCATTACCAGAGCCCAGGTCGATGGATGGTGTTAAGTGATTTTTGCGAGGCTGCAGATACAGTATAGAGATCTATGGAGTTGCTCCCTGCATTTTTGAATTTCTGCAAAAAAATTGTGTCTTCAGTGCTGCATTTTGGTCTGAGGTCACACTGCCATTTAGGGACTTCACAGTTAATGACATTCTACAGTAATCTGTTCAGTGGGAATGACTCAGGCTAGGATCTTGCTGGCAGTGGAGAACAATGTCTGATTAATCATTCTTCTACTCAGCACTCTACGGCACCAGCAGTCAGACACGCTGACTTCCCCATGATGCTATTGGAACCTCCAGATGTGTGTATTCTTAAGCCTCTCAATTACTTGCTACATTTATTTTTCTTATTAATTGATATAGGGCCTCAGGCTGGAGTGCACATTAAGAAGATGAGGGGTTTGGGGTTTTTTTAAGGGTATTTAAGTGTGCTGGGGACTGTACTTATGCGCTGCGGTAGATCCAAGCTTATCAGGTTGGACCCAGTTCATGCCCCAAATGGGGCTCACGGTCAAAATCCCCATGTTACAGCTGAGGTAGCTGAGGCATAGAAAAACGAAGTGATTTGTCTCAGGTCACGCAGCAGACGAGCGGCAGAGTCAGGATTAGAACTCGGGACCGCTGACTTCCAGGCCCAACCTCTTTCCTCTAGGCCACGCTGCTTCTCGAGTTCAGAATTGCTCCAAACCTCAACAGAAGACGCGGTAGGAAATTTTGACTTCCATCACCAAAATTCCAACAGGGATAAACAGATCGGATTTTAAATGGGTTTACGAAGGCGAAAACCCGAACCCGAATGCTAGCCTGGCAAACCTTTTTTAAGGATGGGTACGTTTTTGCTTACAGTGGTGAATGTTTTTTTAATCAAGAGGCGGAAGAAGAGCAGTCAGAAAAAGAAAGTGAGCAACTCGGCCGGGCCGTGCCAGCGACCCCTGTCAGAAAGGCTATCCTGGGACCTGCCATTTAGCATTTAGCCATCTTGAGAAGCGGCATGGCTTAGTGGATAGAGCTCAGGCCTGGGTTTGGAATGGGTGAAAACTTGTCAATCGGCACCTCCTTCGGGTCTGTCCACCCCGACGGCTGGGACGTTGTCAGCTTCGTGCGCACGTACGAAGGGGTCTGAGCGTGTGTGCTGGAATGAGCGGTCGGGCGATACAGTGGGGAGCGAATGTGTCTTATTAACAGTGGCCATCTGCGCAGCCATGAATCAGTTTCTGTTGTCTCGATACACATCTCAGTGATGTAGATGAGCCAGCTGTGTGGTGTAAACAGCTGTAATAAACAGCTCACGGTATGCGTTCCACCCAGTTATGAATTCTGGGAAAGGGGATGGCAAAAAGGAGAAGCAAGTTGATTGAGCTAAAGTCCTGTGAAAGGTGGAGGGGCTGGGGAAAAGGGCAGGCGTGGAGGCCCACCCTATATCGGGTGAAGAAGGTACTTATTAAATACAGAAGGTCATGACCCTCCCAGGCCAGGGTGAGGAAGACCAGGAAATGGCAGTTTAGGATGGGCCGTGACCTAGAACGGAATGTCTCGGCAGTGTAAGAGGGGATGGGGAGTGTACTGTGCGAACCAGCGAACATCTGGAATCCCAGACTATGCCTTCAAATTGCTGTCCATCGGTGCTGAGTGTAAGCTCGTTGTGGGCGGGAAATGTGTCTGCTTATTGTTATATGGTTCTCTCCCAAGCGCTTAGTACAGTGCTCTGCACACAGTAAGCGCTCTATAAATACAATTGAATGAATGAATGAATTTCCCTGAGTTCAGACTGTGACATTGTGCCGGAAGAGTTCAAATTTGGCTGATGATTGAGATTTACCATGAAGAGACTTCTAGACTAAAAATTAGCATTGCGCATTCAGGGTTGGTCTGGAGTGGGAGAGACGACTTAAGCGTACAGAGAGAGCACAGAGACCGCTTAAGCCCCCTTCACCGTGTCGGGGGACTTTGGAATCCGCAAATAATTCGGTATGTGAATATTTCAATATTGCATAGTCTACAGAGCCAGATTTCCACTGTATCGGGAAAACATTTTGGGAACTGTTGCATGAGGGCCTTATAGAGTTGGAGAATCTGGCTGTTTCTGGAAAACAGATAAAATACAATTTAACTATGTCATCTGACTCTGTGAGTAAAATAAACTCAACCATATGCAGACGCATAAGCACGCATACACACACCCACCATACACACAGACATTTATTTGTTTCAAGTGACTAGTTTATATACATCTTTTTGCTCTTATTTTATTTTTAGCTTTAGGCCAAAATAACCATTTAGGATATGTGTGATGGACTTTTAAAGGAACGAATTCACTCAAACGAGCATGTTACGTGGCTCAGTGGAAGGAGCCCGGGCTTGGGAGTCAGAGGTCATGGGTTCTAATCCCGGCTCTGTCACTTGTCAGCTGGGTGACTTTGGGCAAGTCACTTCACTTCTCTGTGCCTCAATTCCCTCATCTATAAAATGGGAATAAAGACTGTGAGCCCCACGTAGGACAACCTGATCACCTTGTATCCCCCCCCCAAGTGCTTAGAAGAGTGCTTTGCACATAGTAAGCGCTTAAATACCATCATTATTATTATTATATTGTGAGGATAGAAGGAGATCATGGCTAGGCAAACTCTAAAGAAAAAATGAAATCACGAAACAAACTCAAGGTGTCATTATTATCAGTTAAGCACGACACTGAGAAGAAAGACTTGCATATACCAATTTTGCCCGATTTCTTAGCTTTTTAAGCCACGGAGCGTTCTCTAGCGGAAAAAGACATCAGCCAGTGCAACCGAACACAAAGACTCATCACTCCATGTGAAGTTCACCATGTCCAACTGTCAGAGTCCAAAACTGGCACAATTTATTTTGAAAACCCAGTAGCCATTGCACATTTTAAAGGCAACTGACAAGAGGTCTGAAATCAAATGCAGAAGGAGCATGGCCTAGGCGTCAGAAGGACCTGGGTTCTAATCCCGGCTCTGTCACTTGTCTGCTGTATGATCTTGGGCGAGTCACTTGTTTGGTCTGTGCCTCAGTTACCTCATCTGTAAAATGGGGCTTCGGACTGTGAGACCCACGTGAGACAGGGACTGTGTCCAATCTGATTAGCTTGTATTTACCCCAGCACTTAGTATGGTGCCTGACACATAGTAAGCCCTTTACAAATACCATTTAAAAAAAAAATTCCCAAAATCAAAATTCCCTACAGAGAATGGCACGTGAATTTGATATCGGCAACAAAATTGGCCACTGGCCCTACGGTGCTCATTCGTAGCTCCGGGAGCCACAGAGGAATACTATAAGGGCACCTTTTCGGGAGTTTTTTCCTTCCATTTCCATCTGGAGACACTAAACGAAATGGAGTAACAGTGAATATGCATCATCTCTCTTCCTTAATTTGATATTTTCTGCTTGTCACCAATGTGGAGATTGCATAAGAGCTTGCATCTATATTTCTGTTAGAACGGAGTAGTTGAAAATACATGTTAAAAGGATTCCCATAGGCTTCAGCCACAGAAATGATAGCAATCACAGTGCTCGAGCAATTATACGCAATAAGAGCTTTCCACATTGCCCCTTTTCCAGGAATATTTTGATTAGCTAATTCATCCTGGGTGTTCCCGTACCCATCGCTTGCTGGCTCTAGGTATACTTTTGGGACAGGATAACATCACTCACCCTTAGGGCACTTACGGTGAGCTCTGGCTTTACTTAGCTCCCTGACACAGAATTTCTGTCATCAGGATAATCTCATCAACTGTCTGGTGATCTTTGAGCAACCCTCTCGAGGGAGTCAGAGCTCTCCCTTCTGTGAATCTGTGTGAATGTGAGTGAAGTATCCCTGGGATATCATCCACCATTCCAAAAGACTCTGGGGAAGGTTCTGGGCACCGGTAAGGTGACAGAACCCAAGATGACAGCATTTCACTGCATTCCCTCCTGAACAAGTCGATCTTTTCCTTTTGTCCGTGTTGCCCTTGGGTAGAACTCTGAGATCTGCTAAGTGTGCATAGCCAATTCTCCCTCTGAGCCTACAGCCCGAGTCATAAAATGAGAAACTTAACTCTCCCATCATAATTTATTCGAATGGACAAGGGTAGCTATAAAATTTATTCTGATTTCCAGAAACGGAGTCATTGTCCTGGGCTTTTAGCCAACACCTTTTTAATTTTTTTTTTCAGAACTAAAACTCCATCCAAAAATTAAATCATAAAATGAAACTTTCAGTAGAATGTAGACAATCTCGAAAAGAGAAATTGGTAGATTTCTCCTTCAGACAGATGACATTCATTCTATCAGGTACATAAGTGGCCCGAGGGAGCTACTGTCTCTTCCAGTATTGCCTAACATATTTCCAGGAAGCGATGTGCTGGGGCAGAATTGGGCTGATTTCATTTGGATATCTCTGAGCTCTTGGCCTATTACTCTCCCGTTTCTGATTTTTATCAAAAAAACCCCCAACAAACCCCTATATAAATTGTCCAAGTATAAAAAATGGGTGTCAGAATAGGTTGAGCAGGGGAGGTCTGCTTCAGGGAAGAAGGGGCAAGGCTGATTTGTTCTCTGAAGACAGAGAACTGGAATAAGTACTGACTTCTAACCCAAAGAACTGGTCGCGGGGAAACACAGGCTAGGTTAATTATCTCCATCCCTGTTGGCTGATGATCTGATGGAAGTGGAATTCTCTAGAAATTCCACCCACCAGAAAAAGAGCAAAATGCTAAGGCGGGAAGCAAAGCCCAAACTGGACATCTACAGGCTCAAAGTACATTATTCTCACTGAGCTCTTTTTAGAGGTTTTCTATTGCCCAGCTCTGCTCAACCTCCCCCCACCACTGGCCAAGGGCTCCCTCGTGCCCTCCATTACTTCATCTACTTTAGATACCAAAAGTTAGGAGTAAATTGGCAAAATGGTGAATCCTTGAGGATATGCGATCCAGGGAAATGTAACCTATCTCCCTTAATTTGGTCCACTGGGGGAGATGGGATCTTAATGCTGTCTCCTGTGCCTTGCTACACAAGGAGCTGCTTGCTTGCTTGATTCCACTGTTTCACTGCACTCTACTTTCAGCCCACCATCCCTTCTTGTAGGATTAAACAATGTTCTTCACCATGATTTCCCCACCCCCACTTCCTACCCTTCTAATTCTTCCTAGTGGCAAAAAGGTCAATTTTAGGCATTCTTCAATTTGTAGAACAGACATATTCCTGAAGAAAGGTCCATGAAGCACATTCCTGTGAATGAATCTTATTTTCCCATTGGCTTCTATTATATAATCAGAGATAATAATAATGATAATGTTGGTATTTGTTAAGCACTTACTATGTGCAGAGCACTGTTCTAAGCCCTGGGGTAGATACAGGGTCATCAGGTTGTCCCACATGGGGCTCACAGTTAATCCCCATTTTACAGATGAGGTCACTGAGGCCCAGAGAAGTGAAGTGACTTGCCCACAGTCACACAGCTGACAAGTGGCAGAGCTGGGAGTCGAACCCATGACCTCTGACTCCCAAGCCCGGGCTCTTTCCACTGAGCCACGCTGCTTCCCTTTCTACAGGAAATATTTCCGTTTCAAAGCCAGAGACCTCTCTAAAAGAGCATTTTGACTGGTTCTACAATTCTCTGACACCCCAAATTCAGCCTTCTGTAGGGAAACAGGCAAAATAAATTATTCCCATGAGGCACCCTCCCTTCCCTATGCTAGGTTTTCCTTCTCTTTTCTTCATTCCCATCATTATAAGTTGCATTATAGCTAAATTCCATAGAGGGAATCACTATATATAAGAAGTGCTCAACACGTATCACTTTTATGACTTTTACATGACTTTTATAGAAGAAGAGATCCCTGGGTCTCGTTGGAGGGGGGGGAGACTAAGTAATAAGCTTTGATTCACTCATTAAATTTCCAACCCTGAAGAAGCATTACGATGACTACAGTACAAATTATTTTAAGTAGCCTTTCCCTACATGGCTCTCCAGGTTATTGGCTGGTGTTTCAGCCAAGGTCCCAGGCTACTGGATGGGAGAACCCAGGTTGAGGAAGTAGAAACTCTGAAGTTAGGTGGGATGTAGAAGGGAAGAGAGGTGGAGGATAATGCAGTGATGGAGAGAAAGAAGTCATTCATTCATTCGTTCAATCATATTTATTGAGTGCTTATTGTGTGCAGAACACTGTACTAAATGCTTGGGAAGTACCATTCAGCAACAAATAGAGACAATCCCTGCCCACAACGGGCTCACAGTCTGGGGGTGGAGGGGAAGGGGGGAACCGTGAGAATAGAGAAGAAGAAAGGGGGCAAACATTTCTCAAAGCTATTGGGATTTTCATGAATTTAGATGATGTCTGATTCTGAAACGTGCTAGATGGAGTCTCACGGAAACAGAAAGGGAGCATAAAAAGGCAAGGAAATGTAAAATTAAACAGTAGAAGAGGCACGTATTGGTCAGTACCTCGTAAAGTTCTACGGGAGTGAAAAGACAATGAAAAGAAAGTGTTTCATAATCTTAACTATCAGGTTTAATACTCAAATGCTTTATTAAAAAAGATCAGTGTTTGATTGTGCAGGCAAATGCTCAGTTCAACATCATAAATGCAAAATCAACCTAATATTTCATCCTGCATTAGAAATGCCAGCATTTTCTTTATGTTCGAACTTACCCAGAATTACACAGGAAATAATAAAGATTTGGTTGCACATCGGTCTCAATAGAAATGAAAAGTAAATCAAAAATAATGAGGAAAATTATCTTTTTTAGCCAAGAATTTCCTCTTTATTCCCAGATCAAATTAAAACCGCATCTGTGCATCTTATGTATATGATTTCTATTTAAAAAGTTCAATCCGTGCACAAAATTTCCATGAAGGCTGCTAAAACAATTATCAAACAGCTTCAGCAGAATATTTTCTTTTTAGCCTCCTGATTTTTTCCGTGAGTCATGTTCCTGAGCTATGAGAACCCTGTAGTTTTCACTGGCTTTTAATGGTCTATGAGTAACGAGGTCCTTTTATGAGTCCTCGTGATAAGCTCATCCATAGAAAGTAAAATTACCTTGTTGATAGCCAAGTGCTCCCTATTCGGATTGACCATGTCCAAGTCCATTTTCCTACAGCTTTGTTTTTGATCAACAGCTGGAAATAACCATCCTGACCTTGGGTCACCGGTGAGGAACATTCCCCCGAGTCAGGCCTGTAACCAGTCAGTCGGATTTATTGAGCGCTTACCGTGTGCAGAGCACTGTACTGAGCACTTGGGAGAGTATGATAACAAGAAACAGACCCATTCCCTTCCCGCAACAAGCTTACCGCCGCAGCTGTCCCGAGGTCAGTATATCTGTCTGACTGACAGATCAGATTCTGGAATCTTCCAGCCTATAGTCTCTCTGTGCCCAGCTAGGTGGGTGATTGTGTAGGGAAGTAGCCCAGAGCCATCAGCCGCCCCGGGGAGCAGCTGTCAATCAGGTTGACTTCCAGGCCAATCAGGAAGCGCATATGAAGGCACAAACTTCACACTTAGACCCCCTGTCCTCATGAACCCAATCAATCAATCGACCAATCAGTGAGTGCTTACCGTGTGCACAGCACTCTCCCAAGAGCTTGGGAGAGTGCACTATAACAGAGTTGGTAGACACGTTCCCTTCCCGCAACGAGCTCACGGTCTAGAGGGGTTGCTACGAAACGGTCTAAATCAGAATCAGACATCATCTAAATTCAGTTTATGTCAGTTTACATAAACTCCACCAGAATCTACCAGGGTTAAACTCCCATTTGTTGCACTGCAAATGAGACTGAAAACATTTTCACCGTTGGTTTTCACGTGCCTTAGGTACGCTTGGCTAAAGGACATTTGTTTTGTCCTGGACGGCCTTAGTCCCTTCTTTTGGAGTCCTTGGCATGCAACTGGTAAAGAACCAGGTGCTCACTCTCAAATAGAATCTGCTCGATCCCTTCTCAGAAAGCAGGGATACAGACCTATTCTGTCTTTGCCTCTCTTTTTTCGTTCTCTCTTAGGTAGCTAAACTGCACAGTAGAAGAAAAATCTTGTTTCCACAAAGAAATACAAAGAGGATATCTGTAACTCCTGTTAAAACATATACTGCATTGACTTTTCTCAAGCTAGAAACAGGCAACTAAGTACAAATATCTCCATTAAACCAATTTTGGCAAGTTTTTCCAGGAATCATAACCACAGTATATATAGACTGTGACAGTCAATTAGTTACAATGGCCCCAAAGGGTCAACCTGGTTTACTTTGTTATTAACAAACCCTTCAAGTCTCCACCTTCCAGAAAATGAGATTCGGATTACAGTGGGGAGTTCAGTTGACCCTCTTACCTAGTACAAGATGATTTATTGCTTTTTTATGCAGATGACCTTCACCCGTCATTATCAGAAGCAGGGACCAGGAAGGAATAGCAGATTAAATGGTTCTGGTTCTGTGTCCGCTGAACCAGAGGTCAGTCTCCCAGGTAAATCCTCCAGGTTAACAGTTTGATTCATTTCTTCAGCCAGTTGCACGGAAGCCAGAGGGGCAATTCATCCACAAGGCAAATTTAAAGGCCTTTTGTTCTTTACCATTAGGTAGCATTTACTTTTTCCAAAGTCTCAAACTGTTGTAGGGGTTCTAGTCATGTCCAGACACCATAGAGTAGGGGTCTACACCAGGGGTCGGCGACCTCTAAGCCATGTGACATTCAAGGTCACATTCAAGCTCATCCAAACTGGCAAGCAAAGTCACCCACTGGGTTTCTGTTTTTCCTACCTGACCTGGAGCCTCCGATCACATTTCTTGCCACTTTACCCTCTCTTTCTTGTTTCTGCTCTGGGACCAAGGTCACGGTGTGTGTTTGGGGGGTGGAGGGGTACCGTGAGCACCTATTAATCACCTCACATATCCTGATAGTGCTTCCCGATTCGCCCAGGGATACGGGTGATTGACGGCTGATGTCCCGGGGAGGTGCTGTCAATTCTCACCTCCCAATTCACCAAACCCGTTGCCAGCGCGAAGACCACCCAGTCAGTCAACCGCACCTAAAAAGAGTAACAGCGTGGCAAGGCCTCGTTGCACAGATGCCAGAGTGTCCGGGGCTGGCCGGTCAGGCTTCCGCAAAACTGGGTTGTATCTGTCTCTCCTACCCGCCGCTGTCATTAAATGATGAAGGTTGGACTTAGAACGGTGAATACGGAATTGCGGTTTGCCAAAAACCCACTCGTCTGGGAGGCAGCCACAATAAGAATGCGCCCCGGGAAGATCCTAAAATGAAGGTATACCAAGAGAACTGTTCATTTTGGCTCTCCTTTTCTCACCCGTCTAGAGGTGCCTACGTTCAGGTCCAGGAAATGTTTGAAATGAAGAGGCTGTAAGCGAGTCGGGATTTGCTTGCGTTTGCCCAGTGCGCTCCTGCTAAACTGAACTAACCCACGCTTCAAAGTGAAAGGTCCCTCGAGTGAGCACTGAGCCATCTCCAGGGAAATCCTCTCCCTATGGGCAAAAACTCTACTGAAGAGCATTACTCCCTCTTGGCTTTGTTGGGCACCACCCTGCCAGATAACCGTAGAAGAGCTTAAACTGCGAGACACCGGAAATTCAATAGCCATTCAACTCCATTCATCAGCAGCTCTGGCGTCGTACTTTAATCAGAGCATCCCTCTTTCTCAGAACAAACCCGATCTCCTCCTCTCGAGATAAGTCCACAATGGCCATGATTTAACTCATTTAGACTCTGCTTCTTTAGTAAAATAGTCCAGATGTTGATGATCTCTTCTGTAATGCAATCCTGCCCGAGCTCCTTATTTAACCCACTTCCCCAAATTTCTGATGAATTCCCCTGCTTTTATAATTTCTGAAAAGAGTAGGAAATACTTCTTCACTGATTTTTATCCACCTCTTTCATGATTTTGAAAACCTCATTAGGCCCCTGGAAGTCTTTTTCAACGTGAATAAACCCAGCTCCTGTAACCCTTAGTCATAATTACATTTTTCGGCTCCTCTGCTGTCTCCTCTCCAAGACAGTGATATTCTTTCTGTAGTAGAATCACAAAATACTTTACCAGATAGGGTCAGAGAATGACGGGACCATTAGAAAACCAATGTTTAGGTTCATGATGCACCGAAGAAATCGCTACTTTGATTACTGGTATGTTCTAAAGATGAATAAAAAGGGGGACAAGGGGGAACTCACGCAAATGAGGCAAAAATGCCAATCAGTGAACCACAACCATGCCAAAATATTGATTGAGCAACTGGGAGTCAGATGCCTAGTTGGTTTTAATTATCCTGTAGATAACCCCAGTTATATTGACCTTTTAGCATGGCTCGGATGAACTACTGTAAAATCTCTACTGACTTCATGAATTTATGACTCATTTTTACACCTGTTCTATCTCCTCAGAGGACAGTTTTTCCCAACCTCCTCTGGGCAGTTGAAGCAAGAGAAATTCCAACTTCTGATGAAATTTCAAAGGATGTATGAACCCAGTTGGATACTGCTGTACCTTTCTCCCTCCCTTAGATTAGCCTATCTGTTTTTCCCAGGGAAATTGGATTGAGTGAAAACAGGTATATTAATAAAGATTCTGTAGAGAAGAAAGCGATTCTTAATCGGCTTCTAGAGCTCCTTTGGGGAAATAGAGAGGAGCTCTGTTAAAGGTTAATATGGAGCACCAGAGGACAATAGCTCTGGATTCTATTCCCTGTCCTATTGTTAATTTGCTTTATAGCTTTGGTCAAGGTACTTTTTCCTTAGTGGCTTTCAGCATCCACTTTAATAAAATGGGGAAAAGAGTATGTAGGCCATTTCTGCACAGGCAGAAATCACTAGCAGACTGCCTACCTGCTAATGATCCACTTTTTTCCTTATGGACCTCAGGGGCTTTTCCCTGTCCTTCTCCTATCCTTTTAGCTCTTTTCCCCTTTCTCCCCCACCTTACGATTCCATAATGCCCCAAATCCTGAGGAGAGTGAAGTGGTTTAGTGCCCCATGATGGGATTGGGGCCCATGTGAAGGCTTCACTGGAGGGATGATCTAACATTCAATGCTAATTATCATACAATTTCATGCACAAATTGCTGTATTTTAATGGCATTTATTATGCGCTTACTATGTGCCAGGCACTGTGCTGAGCGCTGGGGTAAACACAGGACGATCAGGTTGGACTTAGTTCATGTCCCACATGGGGCTTGCAGTCTTTAATCACAATTTTAGGGTAACTGAGGCACAGAGAAGCTAAGTGACATGCTCAAGGTCACTCAGAAGACAAGTGGCGGAGCTGGAATTAGAACCCAAGGTCCTCTGACTCCCAGGTCTGTGCTCTTCCCACTGGGCCATGCTGCTTCTCTTGTTTGCAAAGCCTCGTCCCTACTATGGAGAAGGATGATTTGCTGATAAAGATGCTTCTGTGGGGAAATCTCTTTTACTGGTGAACGACTGTACCAAAAATGATTTCTCCCCAGTGGTCTGGTCCAGCACCAAACTAGCAGGTGAAAGTGTCAGAGCCTAGTGGATCGAGCATGGGCCTAGGGGTCAGAAGGTCACGAGTTCTAATCCCGGCTCTGCCACTTGTCTGCTCTGTGACCTTGGGTATGTCACTTCACTTTTCTGTGCCTCAGGTCCCTCATCAGTAAAGTGGGGATTGAGACTGTGAGCCCTTATGCCGGACAGGGATGGTGTCTAAACTGATTTGCTTGTATCCACCCCAGCGCTTAGTACGGTGCCTGGTGCATGGTAAGCACTTTATAAATACCACTATTATTATTATTATTAAAAGGGAATAGAGAAGAACGGGTAGGAACAAAAAAAATCAGCACATTGAATGCAGACTAGAACCCAGTTCTCCCAATTCCTGCTCTTTATTGTCTGTCTCCCCAACTGGAGGAGACAGGGCAGGGATTGTGCCTACCAACTCTACTGCATTATACTCTCCCAAACCCTTAGTCCATGGCTCTTAGTCCATAGTAAGCGCTCAGTAAATACCATCGATTGATTCTCTAGCCCTCTTTCCACTATTCAGACTACTTCACTTTTCCCATCTTTGATTCCATGCTGTCACTGTTCCCATTAGCAGGATTTATTAAGTAGCGGTCGTATACATTTGCCAATCTATTTCTATGCAACCACTCAGACTGTGTTGGGTTTTTTATGATTTCACCTATTCAATGAAATAGATATTTTCCCACCAAAAAGCAGTGCATAATTTACTTCCAGCATTCGAGATCTTTTAGAAAATGTCTTCTCATTTAGAGTTATGAATCGAATCATCATGATTTCTAGTACAAGATCGGCTGAAAATATCTCTCAAATAATCTTGCCTGAATATCTAAGCACAACTTCTGACCTTCCTGTCAAGTTTTCCTTCATCTAATTTGATATCAGGAAAACACCAATTAATTCCAAAATGCAAAGGATCTGCTGAAAGTGGAAACGTAACTAAAGCTAACTTCAAGAGGGCCAGGTCTTTTTATTTTTTCCCACCCACTATTCAAAGAGCCATACCTTTGGCTTAATGCTTACTGAGATGAAAGAGCATCTGTTTGGTTATTCTGCCGCTGAAAAGGTTTGCTCTGTCTTCCTGGAAATTGCACTATATTCCTCTGTGGAAATGTCACCTACTCTTCAGAAACCCTAGCATTCACAGCCCAAAGGAACTGTGAGTTCAGGATTAGGAAAGACAACAATTCTGATTCGATAACATAACCTATAGGAATAGGTTCGGTTACTTCAGTTTCTATTGAAATATGTAGAATCTTGACCGTGCATGTCCCAGCTCAGAGAATGGGTTTCTCTACCTAGGATGATGCATTATGACAGCTAACAAATGTGGGTAAAATTTACACATTTTCTTAAGCAGAAATTGTCATCAACAAAACTAATCATGGCTATAACCAAAATGTACAAATGTCATGTCCCTGTTTCTTTCTTGCTCAACCCATTTCATTCCTACTTCCGAGCCTTGTCTCGAAGTGAACCTTATTTCTGGAATGTCCTCCTTTTTCTTTCTTTACAAGCACCTTCCTTTCCAAATTCTACAGAGGTTTCTAAATTTACACCTCAGAGCAGTTCCTGCCTATCTGGATGAAACTTTATGGAATAATAATTGTGGTATTTAATAAATACTGTGTGCCAAAACATTGTCCCAAGTGCTGAGATAGATACAAGTTAATCAGATTAGATGCAATCCCTTTCCCACATGGAGCTCACGGTCTAAGAGACAAGAAGAGCAGGTATGTTCTCCCTATTTTATATATGAGGAAACTGAGGCCCAGAGATGTTAAGTGACTTTCCCAAAGTCACATAGCTGGCCAGCAGCAGAACTGCAATTAGACCCTTAGTGTCCTGATTCCCAGGCCAGTCCTGTTCCCACTGGGCCACATTTCTCTTCAGGCACATATGTAATTCATATATTTTTGTTTGTTTTTCTCTTAAACTAGTCATTCCTATTCTGATGTCGATGGTATGTGAAAGGTTTGTTGGTCATGCCTCATTCTTTTCAACCACGATAGACTACTTAAAAAACAACAACAACAATTTACCATCAGTCACGGGATTTTCAAACCTGAAGTATGGTGCTCTCTCTTCCTGTACCCTCCCCATATACTGTTACAACCATATTTATTCAGTGTATGAACATAAGTGTTCAGTGTATGAACAGCTGTGAATTTACTAAGATGGCGACCGTGCTGGGGACAAACATGGAGGACAAACTGATTCAGATCTTTCTGTCTCTCTCTCTCTCTCGCTCCTTTTCCCTCTCCCTCTCCTTTTCCCCCTCCTTTATTTTTGCTTATAATGCTTCAGAAATAAGAATCCAGATGGGCCAAGATACTGCACCACAACCAGCAGTCTCAACCTCCTTGTTAAGATTAAAAACCCTCCTTTAGTTACTTAAAAATATAAAGATGACTGTCTTTTTTAGGCACTGCACACAATATGATTTCTGGATTTTAACAAGACCTGTAATTTCAAGAAAGCTCAGCTACCCGGGAAGACGATGATGATATCGCATGAAAAA
This sequence comes from Ornithorhynchus anatinus, assembly GCF_004115215.2. Taxonomy (NCBI): domain Eukaryota; kingdom Metazoa; phylum Chordata; class Mammalia; order Monotremata; family Ornithorhynchidae; genus Ornithorhynchus; species Ornithorhynchus anatinus. Next base: position 31,791,289 of record NC_041751.1, read on the forward strand.
GGAAGTTAAATTCATAATGACTTCCCTCCAGGAGGGTGACCCTCTGAAACCAGAAAGGTTAGGAAATTGGACTGCTTGTAATCCATCAAAACATGAAGTATGGTTGGGTTTTTTTATGTGCTTAGACTAATGAGTAGGAAGCTAATGCCTGTTAAACTTCTTGCTTAGAATGTTTTGAAACAAAGCATTCACATTTCTCTGGTAAGCTACAGCTAGTTTTGTAGCACTCCCTTACCTTCAGTAATTTAAAAAGTCTATTGGTTACCAAGCATATGCCTCCCTTACACCTGGAACTGGCTGATCTTTAACCTGCCACTGAGGGTGGGACCATCGGTTATCTGCATAATTTTTTAATGCAGACCTGATCACGATGCGTAATTTGACTGAAATGATGGAGTCTCCCATCAGGAATAACAGATGAGCTTTGGTTCTGATGACTAATGTTGTAGAGAAATGTTCTCATAAACTGATGTGTCAGTTTTACCTTTCTAGTTAAGCACGCGGTCGTGCTCGGTGCTTTAATATACATTTTGATCTCGTTTCCTGCAAGAGCTTCAGGTCCCCTCCAAGCTATTTCCATTTTTTAAATATCCTGCAGTGAATTATGTCTTTAAAAACTATTTGAGAGTTAAACCTCCAATAATAATGCATTCATTCATTTCGCCAACTTTCCCATATGATATTTAGTAAATTGCTTTTCCTCTAACCTTTATTAGTGAAATTAAAGCTAATCATTCATCTCCAGTGTATTAATAGCCTTAATTTGCCATTACTGTAATCAAGCGGTCTTTGGTTTTACACTTCAAAACCCTTTCACTGATGTTGAAAAGTAAAAATGAGTACCCATCGCTCCGTGAGCCGAAGGTTCTGTATTCCGAGGATGTTGTGTGCAGTGCCCAGAGAGAAAGAGATTGGACACGGTCCCTGTCCCACATGGGGCTCAAAGTCCTAATCCCCATTTTACAGATGAGGGAACTGAGGCACAGAGAAGTGAAGTGATTTACCCAAGGTCACGTAGCAGACAAGCGGCAGAGCCGGGATTAGAACCCAGGTCTTTCTGATTTCCAGGCCTGGGGTCTATCCCCTAGACCACGCAGGCCATGGAAATAATGCCCAGGCCAACACGAGCAAAGCAAAGGATTGAGGAAATTACCCCGGCAGCTCAAGTTCATAAAACATAGTTCTACAAAGAAAACACATGAGGCCTTCCCTGCCTAAATTCTCATTTCCTCTTTTCCCTCTCCCTTCTGCATCTTCCTGATTTGCCTCCCTTTATTCACCCCTCTCTCAACCCCACAGCACTTATGTACATGTCTGTAATTGGGTTATATTAACATCTGTCTCTCCTTCTAGGCTGTGAGCTTGTTGTGGGCAGGGATTGCGTCTACCAACTCTGTAGTACTGTACTCTCCGAGGTGCTTAGTATGGTGCTCTGCACATAGTAAGCGCTCAATAAAGAGGAAAGCAGGAAGTGGGCAGGCTGCTTGTGAAGAGAAAAAAAATTCATTCTGCTAGCAGAGCACAACTTGTGAAACTGTCCTCTATAAGGTTAGAGAAATCATGTCCAACTCTCTTAGGGCAATGAAGGTAAAAACAGAATAAGAAGGGACAGGAAATGGACACCATCAACATAATAATAATTTTGGTATCAGGTAGGAAGGAATAGGATTTAATCCCCATTTCACAGATGATCAAATTGAAGCACAGAGAAGTGAGGTGATTGGCCCAAGGTCACTCAGTAGACGAGTGGCAGAGCTGAGATTAGAAGCCAGGTCATCTAATTCCGGGGCCCATGCTCTTTTCATTAGGCAACGCTGCCTTCTCACGCCTCTATCCATATATGTGTTCTGCAGTCTGGCTGGAGGTGGAAAAAAAATCTCAAAGCTTCAGCAGTGCATCTGAAGTTGACGCTATTCTGGTTGTTTGTCAGGAGTGAGGTTTCAGTGTGCGGCAGTCTGCAGTCAAACAGTCTCACTGCAGCACAGTCCTGCATTGTTAGGGAAAGAAACGTTCTGAGGACTGCTGGCATGCCCCACATAAAAGGCAGTAAACACGTGAATTTGGTTTGGAACACACACCCACACCTGAGTGAATGTGTGTGTAGATCTACTGTTACCTAGTTTGCACACACACACACACACACACAAAAAAAAATAGACCAGGCCAATGTGTGATAGGATGGAAAAGGACATGAAAGTGTTATTGTGCTTATTTGATGGAACATTCTGTGGGAATAATGTATATCATAATGTTACGCCAATTCGATAAGGGATTCTTTTGTTATATCTACGTTTGTTTTTCAGGTTCTTACTTTCACCATCACTTTGTTCTTTTTCTAACTTTACCATGCGCATTATACCGAGGTTAATTATTTGGATGTTTAACACTTGTTTATGAATGCTGATGGTTCACTGCACAAAAGATCACTTCCAAGCCATTGAGAAATAAGCAGCATACACTTTCCCTGTGGATTCCATGGATCCATGAACGGGTCCAGGGAGTGGGGTGTCCATCCCGTTCTATTTTGCTCTGTTTCTACTTCAAAACGAAAAATGACTTCTCAACTATCTCTGCATACAGGAAATGAGTAAGTTGAATCACAAAATCGGGAAATAAACATCTGAAGATGGGTGCAGTTTGAATGTAAAAAGCACAGCATATTGTGGTGTTAAAATGGTGGGAAAAGCACTGCATGTTGAAAAATTCAAACATTTGTGAACTTCGACTCTATGGGTGCCGACTGGCACCAGATACTATTTTAGAATGAGCTTTCCTACTTTATAAATCTGGCTGGCTGGCAGTGGCTCAGACGGTATGATGCAACCCTACATAAGGATAAGGAAATGGACATGAGTGCTGTGGAGCTGAGGTGGGCTGAATATCAAATGCATAAAGGGTACAGATCCAAGTGCATAGATGATGCAGAAGGGAGAGCAGGGAGGGAAAATGTGAGCTTAGTCAGGGAAAGCCTCTTGGAGGAGATGTGATTTCAGAATAGCTTTGAAGATGGAGAGAGCGGTGGTCTGTCTCTCCAGATGTTTGACGCTGCGGAAATTTATTTTAAAGATGAAGCAGGAACATGCGATTCAAATTTTAACACAACGAACCGTATGGACCAAAGAATTGCAGACGCATAACTACAACAGATTGGTAGCCAAGGAAAGTTCTGTGTGGCTTGAAGCGGCGATTAATTCTCCGAACCTGGGAAGGTAATCGGATATGGCTCAGGATGTACATTTACAGCTGGTATTATTTAATCATGTCATGCCGCTGGCTTGGCTGCAGAAACGTACTCTCAGAGCTGTCCCCTAATGCCGCTTTTTGGCAAATGAGAACCCTTCGGGACTGTTTATGCTATTATCTAATTACCCTATAAAATAGTCAGCCAGTCAGTCAGTTGCATTTATTGAGCGCTTCCTGTGAGCGGAGCAGTGTACTAAGCGCTTGGGACCATACAACACAATATAACAGAGACACGCGCCACCCACAACGAGCTTATAGTCTAGCAAGTAAAGAGCAAAGAGCGGGTATGGAATTTGGGGTTCTTGTTGGACTGGTGTCATCGCCCAGGGGAGAGTGGAAAAAACCGGCTCCCAACTCCACAGATAATCCCTGCCAGCTGTAAAGTGAAGATCGCCCTGTGTGAATTCAGGTCAACAAAGGAACTTTTCCTTGGAAACTCATTTACAAATTGTGCAGCCACGACTAGAATTTGCTTGGGCATCAATCACCCAGGTATGTTTCAGAGAGCTCTGATTCAAAGAAAGATTAACTTCAAGATAATGAGAGTCCTCCAGAAAAGCCTGCTTGAAAGAGTTCTCTCTAATAAGCAAGGTTTCAGGCAGAAGTGCCATTTTGTTGAAGAAATATCCAATTTTATCCATGAAGGAGATGAGAGAAGAGGCATCTCTCTGATATGTTATTTAATTTTTGCCTTGATCTGGCCTCTTCGGCAGATGTTGCTGGAATATTTCTTTTTTTGTCAAACAAGTTGAAAAAATGAAATCTTGTATTCCATGTGGAAGGAGAGTGCTTCCTTTCACTCTTTTTCACCCCCTCCCTTCCTCTTCCTATAAGGCCTTGTGCTCCTGTATACATGACATTGATTTGCTATCGTTTTTTCCCGTGAAAGTCAATTAACTTTTAACTGTCGGCAGATTGGGAGGCAGAACGTTTGTTTCCTCACCAAACCTATGCTTCTGCTAGGTATGGCGCTTTTTTTTTTCTAATCTGTTAAAATCATAACCTATTGCTTGCATAAGCAGTTTCCCGTGGAATTCAGTTTTGCACTAAATTCAACTGTTTGGTGGAAACTGTTGTCTTAGAAAGGAAGCAAATATAGACTTACTGTCATGAAAAACAGCACACAACAGGGTAAGGCTCTTGGTGTTTAAAGAAAGCTAGAGAGAAAGACCAAAAGGTCAAACTGGAATAATCTCTTGTCATTGGCAGAACAGGCCAAAAGGGCATACGCCCCGCCAGCACTGCCAGGCAGGCAGTTGGAAACTGAAAGACGGCAATGTGGTCTAATGGAAAGGACATTGATCTGGGAATCAAAAGAACTGGGTTCTAGTCTTGCCATTGCCCTGTTGTGTGACACTGGGTAAGTTGAATGGGATGATAGTTAATACCTGTCATTCCGGATCTCACAAAGATGTTGGGAGGATCAAATGAGATCACTGATGTGAAAGGACTTGGGACAGATAAAAAAGCTATACAAACGCAAGGTGGTAATATCCTCGCAGCTGCCTCCAACTTTCTGAAGCATGGAGTTGGTGTCCCCAGACGTACACCTGGATGGTATCAGAGGCTCTAAATTTCCTGGGCTGGTTTGTGGGGTTGGGAGGGTGGTGTTTGGAGGTGTGTTTGCCTCATGTTGAATGGCCAGGCATAAAATGATGGAGGGTCGGGGGGAGCTCTATGCCACACTAGTTTCCTAGGGGAATGGAGGGTGAGGATGTCATGGAGCCCCCATTCCAAAGTTCCTTTGGTTGGAATTAGGTGTATTCAAAGGTCTGAAATATTTACTGTTGCCCAGGAGTTGACTTAGGTTTCCCCCACCCCACACAGGCAAAGTGTAGGCATCCCCTGGATGCTTAGAACTGTGGTCTGGGAATCCCCTCTCCTCCCACACTTCCACCAAAGGGCTAGCACTTGGCCAAAGGGGAAGGTCATTCTCTCCCCCTCCAGACCCAAAAAGGGAGATTTCCAGCCAGTGTCTTTAGTTCAGTTCTCCCTTCTGGGCCTCAGACGGCACTACAACCATATTGCACTAAATTTTCTGGATATTTTAAGTTGGGGGTAGGCAACCTTTTTTATTCCTATTATGGGATTTGTTACCATGTGTCAAGCACCATTCTAAGCGCTGGGGTAGATACAAGTTAATCCCATTGGACACAGTCCCTATCCCGCTTGGGGCTCAGAGTCTAAGTAGGACTGCAGAAAATCCAAGCAAAACGAAACCTTGGAGCAGTTGGGTGAGCAAAGGGACGTACGATGTATGTTCTCCCCACCCCACCCCCGCCTTGAGTGCCCCTCTAAACAACAGGGGGGATGCCCAGGGGCCTCCTCTGGGTGAGGAGTGCTGGTGCTGATTCCCAGAGAGTCAGAGAGGGAGCTTCTTTCTGCCCCTCACATCAGCAGAAGGGAAGGGAATCATCAGCTGACCCCCCCCGTGTGCCCCAATCACTCCCAACCTGCTCCAAAAAGCCACCTAGCCAGGGGGAAGGAGGGGAGCGTGGCGGCTATCGCTCCAGCCCCTGCCACTGCTCCAGCTTCTGATAGTGATAATAATGATACTTGTCAAACGCTCACTAGGTGCCAAGCACTGCTCTAAGCGCTAAGGTAGATTCAAGTTCTTCGGGTTGGACACGGTCCCTGCCCCTCAGACTCTGAATCCCCAATTTCCAGATGAGGTAACTGAGGCTCAAAGAAGTGAAGTGACTCGGGCAGTCTCTCTCCCTACCCGGCTTGGCTGGCCCCCCTCGGGGCCAAGGCTGCTTGCTACTGGTGGGTGGTGAAGAACAGTAATTGTGGCATTTGTTAAGCGCTTTCTATGTGCCAGGCACTATATTAAGCGCTGCGGTAGATCCAAGGTAATAGGATTAGACACAGTCCCTGTCCCTCAGAGAGCTCACAGTCTTAATTCCCATTTTAGAGATGAGGCCCAGAGAAGTGAAGTGACTTGCCCGAGATCTCTCAGCAGACAAAGGGCATAGTCGGGATCAGAACCCAGGTCTTCCTGACTCCCAGGCCGCTGCTCTATTAGGCTGCGCTACTTCTCTGCTGAACAGGGTAGATGGGGGAGGAAGGGAGGTATATCAACATCTTTAGCTCACCCTGTTTGTCTGGTGAGGGCAGGGAACATATCTGTTATATTGTTGTTTGTACTTTCCCAAGCGCTTAGTACAGTGACCTAGTGGAAGGAGAAGGGGCCTGGGAGTCACAAGGACCACTTGTCTGCTGTATGACCTTGGGCAAGTCGCTTTGTTTTTCTGGGCCTCAGTTACCTCATCTGTAAAAATGGGAATTAAGACTGTGGGTCCCAGGTGGGGCCTGGACTGTGTCCAAACTGATTGCATTGTATCTACCCCAGTATTTAATACAGTGCCTGACACAGAGTAAGCCCTTAACAAATGCCATAAAAAAGAGCAAGCTGTAGATGCTGAGCCAAAGGTTCTCAGCTCCTGTTTTAGAGGAATGAATGTTTTTAATCTCAATTATTTAGATAATTGCCTTGATTCCCTTCCACAAGTTGTTAGCAACCGTATCTGCAAGGAGTAAAATCAGTTCAGAACCTACCCTTTTTTTTGTGGCAGAAACAGCTGCAGCTCATTTTCATTCCAACCAACCACTAGTTGTTTTGGCATATTTTCTACAAATGGCTTTAAAGCTGTTGTTGAGATTCACCAGCAAAATTTCTTTCCTTTTTTTTTCCCCCTGCATCCTTCTGTCCTCAGGCCTGGCTCCTAATTGGCCCAGATGTCTTGCCTGATCGACAACTCCTGCTCAGGGATCCTGCCCCCTTTCCCTCTTTAGGAAATTCAGAACCTGTTTGGTCTGCTGTTTGGGCTTTCTGAATAGAACTAGTTACACCAAGAGTCTGCATCCAAAGAAAAGGGTAGAGGATGGGTCCCTAAGATTTTAAGTTAAGCACTGAGAGCAGACAGTAGCATTCTGGATCAATCACTCAGTCAGTGGGTTCCATTGAGCACTTCCTGTGTGCTGAGCACCGCATTAAGCACTTGGGAGAATACAGAAGACATGATCCCTGCCCACAGTGAGGGAGGAGCCAAGAATTAAAATGAAATACCGATAAGGGACAAGTCAGAATATAAGGATACCTACCTAAGTGCTGTGGGGTTGGGGATACAGTGAATATCAAGTGCTTTGAGGGGTTCAGATCCAAGGGCACAGAGTGGAAGACAAATAGAGGAAATGTAGGCTTAGTCAGGGTAGGCTCTTGGAGATGTGATCTTAGGGGGGCTTTGAAGGAGGGGAGTGTGGTGGTCTGTCGTATATGAGGGGGCAAGCGGTCAGCCGTGAGATAGAGGAGATCAAGTCACAGAGATTAGGTTGGCATTAGAGGAGCAAAATGTGCAGGCTGGGTTGTAGTAGGAGGCCAGTGATGTAAGGGGAGTGGGGAGAGCTGTTGAGTATCTTAAAGCCCATAGAAGAGTGAATTGATCTCTAATTTACATTCTGAATTATCTTCCTTTTGGTTGTTGTCTTTTTCCCCACTCCCTCGGGGGACAGTTTTCTTCCCTGGGTTATTTGATGTTTGCTCCACCTTGCTTAGTCCTTGGATGAAGCAGTAAAGGCCCTTTTACCATTCCGCTCCCTTGCTCTCTGCGGCAGACACCAGAGCCAAGGGGGGCGGGGAAGAAAGGAAGAAAAGATCTCAAGAAAAAGAAACTCAATAAAGCGGCCACTGCAGGTTGAGTTCTGAGTTTAAGAAGCCCAAAAGCAGGACAAGGAAACTGGCCCTCAGGAAGTAAAGATGTCATAAATCCTGGGTCAGGGACAGGCTCTTGGTCTCTTCAGGACAATCCCCGCAGAGATCTGTTCTGCCTCCTGCAGATTCAGGTCAAAAACAAATGTTTCCCCTGAAAAATCTTTACAAAAATATACTTGCCTCAGGCAGCCTCAGCCCGTGGAGATCTAGCTGAGCAGTGGAATTGGGTGCGCTCAGAAACCAAGATAAGATTTTGCACTTTGCGGAGGTTTAACAAAACTCATTTAAACTCCAATTAAACCTGCCCAGGAATGCTACTAGGGCACCTGGTGAGCCAGAATGATCAAAACTCTTTCTCAGAGTTAACATGTTAACATACCTATTTGAAACATTGATTGGGGAAGAGTTGTGACCCATAAATGAGGTTAACTCTGTTGCCCAAGGGATAGAGGGCAACTTTGATCTGAGTTAAACCTATTTCTGTTATTCTAAACCAGCCCTGGGAGACATTTAAAATCCAATCCTGCAATGATCTGATATGTCACAAGAAATGGCTTGGTTAGTTCACGATGCTATTAGATATTGGAAGACCTGAAAATCATCCCCTGGTCAGTGAGCTTTTGCTCCCTAAAAACGGTTTCATCAGCCTCCCCCTGCCCCCTCCCCTTCTGATATCACTCTGTAGTTTAGATAAATCGTAAAGATTCCATTTAAAGACTTTCTTATCACTTTTTGTGTAACAAAAAGAAAAGACACTTCAGTCACAGAAATAAGGTGTAAATGTTCCCTAGAGCTACTAAAATAGCTCCTTGATAGAAACGTATTTGTACATGCCATAGAATGGAACGCTCTTTAACCAAAATGATTCATTCTACTTTGCAAAGTTAAAATCGAGTTAGTTTGGGTTTTAGTCTGATGTACCAACAAATAAATAGAAAAATCAAATTGATGGATCTATTATAGGACAATTGAATGTAACATTTTCAACTGTTATGGCTTCATGCCTAGTGAAATATTTCTCCTTGATTTTGATCGAGAAGGTAGCCGATCGGAGAAAAATACTTGTGGAGATGGCTCTCCGTAGTAGATGGCACTTGTCGACCAAGACTTAGATTGTGAGCCCCCTCGGGGGACAAGGCGCATGTCTAATTCCCAACTGCATCTTTTTTTCCAATCACTTAGTATAGTGCTCTGCCCACACTAAGCGCTTAATAAATACTATTATTATTACTGTTTCTAGTATTGAAAGACCACCTTGCACTACTAAAAGGCAGAGAAGCCACTCATCGAATCATGTGGTGACCAGAAAATCCTCTCATCCCCTCCCTTTCTCCCTCTTGCCCCCTCAATGCCCAGATTTTCTAAATGTGGGAAGGAAGCATAAGGGACAAGGCCATGCCTTGCTTTGAGACGCTGCAGACGGGATCGAACACGAGCATTGTCCCAGAGTATAGTAAGGAGATGGCTTTCCTTTTTTTCAGGTCTGAAAAAGGATGTCCCAGGAAGGCCTAGAACCCAGTGCTGGGGCAGCGTAATGGAAGCTTGCCGCTCTGCAGAGAAACAGTGAAGGTTTGAACCAGCAGAGGTGCTTATATGGGAAGCGGCTTCAATCGCAGTCGCACTCAGGATTGCAGTTCAATGGGCACAGTTTGCCAGACATCCCTCATTTCACTGTTTTGTCTCATTTTCCCAGAAAGGTCTGTCAGGGCGGTAAGAATCCTGTCTTTGAGGTACACAAGGCCAACGCTGAGGTAGAAGGCCGCTGTTTTCCGTATTCTCCATATTCTCTAAACGGAAATTGCACACCCCAACTTAGTTGGGGAGAAAGGGCAGAAGAGTCAATACAAAGGAAAAATATTTCAACCAACCTTTCCAAAGGGGGTTAAATGCCTAAGGGCAATAATAAGAGAAAAGAAGTGGGAAAACTGCAGCATGCTAAAGAAGCAGCAGCATGGTCTGGTGGACAGAACACAGACCTGCGAGTCAGAAAGACCTGAGTTCAAATCCCAGCTCTGCCACTTGTCTGCTGTGTGACCTTAGGCAAGTCACTTTCTCGGTGCCTCAGTCACCTTATTTGTAAAATAGGGTAATCCTGTGATTACTGCTGTGAGCCCCATATGAGACTTGAACTGTGTCCAACTTGATTAGCTTGTGTCTACCCCAGTCCTTAATATAGTGCCTGACACATACTAAGCACTTAACAAATACCATTTAAAAAAAAAATATCTACAGTTTGATAGATGGATGGCTTGGGGATGGGTGTTTTTATCATTTCTCCACAGGCCAAATTCATGAGGCAACATTAGCAAAGTGCATGGAAATCTTCAGATCAATGATTTGTTTATCACTTTTGATCACGCTTTATTATGAACATTTAGGCCAGTATTTGCCAACATCGAACACCTATTAACCTTGAGGTCAGACATCACCTTTGTTAGTGCACAGGATTTCCCAATTCTACCTTGTTAGAGCACAGTCCCTGCCTAAATATCTCGACCTAAATATGTAGCTCTGCTGCTGGTCTCGTGGAAGAGCATTGCTCTGGGACTCGAGAGACCTGGGCTCGAGTCCAGACTTTGGCCTGCTGAGCTTATGCTCCCTTTGGTGAAGGCTTCTGACCGAAGAACGACCTACGATGTTCTACCGGGTGGACGGGCCCACTTGAAATGAAGGGAACAATTGACCTGAGTGCGGCAGTTTGACAGTCACTCCCTGGGAGAAAGGGAGGCATTTGGGAATACTGCTTTCTTTCCTTCAGGTCACCAGAACTCCAGGGTGGTATTTAGAATACTGTAGCCGTTATTCCGTTTAATGTACCTGTGCTCATCTGATGCTTTCTCGTCTTGAATTTCCCATCGTGACTTTCAGGACAAGCGGTTGGGAATGCCCCATGGACAGTGAAAGGTACAGGCCCGGCCTAGGGAGAGCCATCAGGAGTAGAGAGGCAGACTTGGGACTTAAGTGGCGATTTTAAAATGTAGAACAGACCATCATTCTAAGAGACAGCATGTAGGTCACAAGACCTTTTGGGTTGGCATTAAGTATATTATTTTGAGGAGGGATTTCTCTTGTTGTTTCCAGACTCTGACATACTGATTATATTAAGCGTGGTTACGAGAGGCTTGGCAGATAAGTCTTTGAAATATTGGGGCTCACTAACATTTCTGCCAAGTCATCAAACTGAATTTCCCCTGCCTGCCTTTATCACTGTCAGCCACATTCGCCCCCAAATTCCCCTCCGACTCAGCCCAGCAAAGGTTGAACTCTCTAGGCTTTTACCCACCCCGATAGCTTTGCATTGACTCGATAGTGAGAATCTCAAACTTTGACATCCCTTCTCCTCCATCTGAGCCCTCTAGCCCGACTTCTGGCCTATATGAAATGTTAAAACTCAAGGAAATTGGGGTTCCCCTAAGTTGAAGCCCACTATCAACTTCAGTGCTTTGAAAATACATACATCTGCTCCTTATTTCAGGACAGGCCAACGAATGAAGGGAGCTGCTGGATGTAACCTCAGTTCAGGTTCCTACGTCTTGGGATATGAGGCCTGGGCCAGAACTCCAACAAAAATAACCTGTTTTGTACGAATTGAAAGATCGAGTCTCTCCTTCATTCTTGGATCTTCTGTGTTTTGGGGGACTGGCATTTCCTGGTTTGAACTTCAAGAAACATCTTTATGCCAAAAAGAGAGAAATAGAAAGATTTGGAAGATGACATTTTAAGTTGAAAAAGGAAAGGATACAGGGATTTGTTTTTTCCTGCCCCTTCCCTCACCATAGAAGTGTTGCATTAATTCCCACCTGCCATTCCAGTCCAGATCAGGATTTCCAAAGGCAGGCCAACCGAGGTAGGCGGGATAGGATAAGTGCTTGGATTAGCATGGTAGCAGTTTGGGTGGAGAGGACGGGGCAGATTTTAGCGATGTTGTGAAGGTAGAACTGATAGGATTTAGTGATGGCTTGAATATATAAAAATTACTTATAAGTTTAGCTTTCCTGTTGCTCTGATTGCCTTTGTTTTTCCAAAACCATTTGCTTCTCCTTGCTCTTAGGAGGGAGCAATAAAAATCCAAGATTGATATTTTCTCCCAATCCCTTTATGGCTATTAGTGTGATCATCAAGAAAGTGAGCAATTTCAAACCAGCCAGATTTAGGTTTCCGAGACCATGAATTGTACCACATACAGTCCAGTGTTTGACAGATGCCTGCACGCACATTGCAGATGTGTGCATGCACATTGTGTGTGCAAAATATTTTTTTCCAACATCACGTCGGGGTACGTCTAGATAGGTTTGCGTGGTGGGAAGAACGTTCCTTAATTCTGCCATTTTAGCTGTTTTAACCCAAACACCTTCTGACAGAATGGACTGTTTATATTGCTATTTGATCATGTGACTCTATTGTCTTTTATCACTTTTAAAATATGCTCGTAGTTTTGATCCATTTGGGGGGCCATGGGAACACATGAATGTGCTTTTCATTATTTCCTAAGGGAAACTACTTAATTTAATGCCTTTTCATTTAACACTGCATTGAACAAATTAAGAGCGCTAATGGGAGTATAAGAGTCATTCTGCTTCAATTTAGTCTTAGCTAGGAATAGAATGCAAAAGGCCAGGACTATTTAAGAAAAGCAAAGCATAATAATAACAATAATGGTATTTGTTAAGCGCTTACTATGTACCAAGCATTGTCCTAAACACTGGGGTAGATACAAGCAAATCGGGTTGGACGCAGTCTGTGTTCCACAAAGGGCTCACAGTCTCAATCCCGATTTTACAGATGAGGGAATTGAGGCACAGAGAAGTTAAGTGACTTGCCCAAGATCACACAGCAGACAAGTGGCGTGGCCGATAGAACTCATCCCCTTCTGAGTCCCAGGCCTGTGCTCTAGCCACTAGGCCACGCTGCTTCGGCCTGGCCTAGTGGATAGAGCACGGGCCTGGGAGTCAGAAGGACCTGGATTCTAATCCCGGCTCTGCCACTCGTCTCCTGTGTGACCTTGGGCAAATCACTTCATTTCTCTGGGCCTCAGTTACTTCATCTGTAAAATGGGGATTAAGACCGTGACTCCCACGTTGGACAGGGACTGTGGCCAAACTGATTAGCTTGTGTCTACCCTTGAGCTTAGAGTGCCTGGCACATATTAAGAGCTTAACAAATATCATTAAAAAAATAAAAAAAACCAGAAGTGGAAAATTGAGGTTATCCAAAAGACATAGTACTGCTTGCACTGGATTGTAAACTCCTAAACTGTTTTTAATTTTTGTCATCTGTTTCCAAGCACCTCGTAGAATGCCCTGAATACTGAGTAGGTGCTCAATACGTGCTACTGATAAGGGCGATGATGATGTCAATGCTTTCTCAGTGCCACAAAATGGAGAATTTGTTTAGAGAGTTTGGTTGCAGGTTTGGGAAGCAGCGTGGCTCAGTGGAAAGAGTCTGGGCTTGGGAGTCAGAGGTTATGGGTTCGAATCCCGGCTCTGCCACTTGTCAGCTGTTTGACTGTGGGCAAGTCACTTCTTCCCTGGGCCTCAGTTCCCTCATCTGTAAAATGGGGATGAAGACTGTGAGCCTCATGTGGGACAATCTGATTACCCTGTATCGATATCGACCCCAGCGCTTAGAACAGTGCTCTGCACATAGTAAGTACTTAACAAATAACATTATTAGGTTATATGGATCATCTGATAACTCTCGTTTTGTCAAGCGGGCGGTGTCCTCTTCTCCCTCCTGAGACCCCCTTGCTTCCCCAAGGATTGTCATTCACATTAGTCTCTCAAGGAAACTGAAGCTAGCAAAACTTGGAACTTGCTGGTGGGTTTTGGGTTTTTTTTTTCCCTCCTCTTTATGTATCCAAAAGTATTTAGTAGGAAAGGGCAGCGTTTCTCACACTGGGAATTGTAACTGCAGAAACTGCTCCCATTTCTCTCAATTAGGCTCTTAACTATAAAGACCCAAAGAAGTATCAACATCGTAATCTTTCATTCCGCTCAGTCAGCCGGGGTAACATAGGGGGAGCTCATCAGGTCTGCGGTGAAAGTTTCTGACTTTCAGGAGGAAATTTCTGTTTACTATTTCTCTGCTTCCTTTGATCTTTTCAAGACTTCGCACCTTCTTAATATCCTTGAGTGCTAATCTCCCTCAATCTCCTCCCCGCCCCATACTTCGGGAAAAACACTCATTTTATGTGTCAAATTAATCTTTTTGAATGAAGGGGAAAAAAACCGAGCTAATCTTTCATCAGATAAGAAAGTGTTAACTACCTCAGCCTTCCTGCGGGTTTTTTTTCCATTTTCCTCTAGGTCTAACTTTTTCTTCTCTCTCTCTCTCTCTCTTAATCAGTGGTATTTATTGAGTGTTTTAGTGTGTGCAGAGCACTGTACTAAGTGCTTTTCTAACCCAAGAGGACTCAACAACACCTCCGCTTTAGAACCGGGAAGGGAACAGAGACAAAGTGAGAGGCAGAGACGGTGAGCTATTCTCCAAACAAACCAGCAAAACTAGACACAAATATAATATGACATGCTAAATGAAAGCCAAGGGAAGGAAACCAAGTGCAGTTTGTCAATAAGACAGGTGCGTGGGCATCAGAGTTTCTGGGGCAGCCTCTTATGTGGGACTAGTATGTCTGAAAACATTCACTTTGTGTGGGGTAAACCCCACGATCTTCCCATCGTGTATTTCCCATCATGATTCGAGGGAAACCCAGTTATTTCCAGTGGGGGAGTGCAGAGGATCCAAATACTCACTTTCCTCAAGCAGACGTAGTCTCAGAATCTAGCAATTTCGTACACTTTTTTTTCCCCCTGAAATGCCCAAATAATTGGCTGAATTTTTCCCTTTACTGCCGGTGTTGACCAGGGATTGAGTTTAGGTTTAAGATTTTATGGTCCCAAGAGGTTTGAAATACTTTTGCAATTCTGGCTTTTCTTGAATGTGCTGTTTATTAATTCCCTGTTACCTTTTATATCCTGGCAATAAATACACAATTTTCTTTGAGCCACTCTAGCAACCCCTGATGTTAGTGAGAGATTATTGTGAAAGGCCTGCCACCCAGGAGCTATTAAAACTAATGCCTTTTGCTTAATCCTCTCCATAATTTCTAGTTAACCAACAAGGCAAAAAATAAATGACTTTATCAGTTGAAGTATGTTATATCCATTTTATTCCCACAGTGTAGCACAAGCATTTATAATTGACTTGCTGTTTAATCAACTAAATGGAACCTCTCAAGGGAAAATGTCTGGGATGAGCCATTTTTAAGAGTTGCGAGGGAAATGTTTGGTTAACCTTGAAAAAGGTCCTTACCACAAATGGATAACTTTTATGACTTTAGGTAACTGGTACCAACTTTTATTTGGCATTCATTAGGGTCTGCCCTCAGAACCAAATTCAAAGCATCTTTCCCAAGACGAAGACCTACTTGCAACAAAGGAGGCAATATACGGTTAACACGTTGCAACTCTCCAATATACAGACCAAAGAGATGCATTTGTAATGTGCCAGGCAAATCGAGTTCAGGAACGTGCACAGTAAGTGTTGGGATTCCAGGTTTGAAGACGTTTGAGGTTCCAAAAGGGTGCAGGGTGGCAGACACCCCCTCGGGTGGTCTGGAGGAAGGGAAATGGAAAGCCATAAAATCTTAATTTTCCCCTCACCCACTCCCCCAAAGCTGGCCAAAGCTCCCAGGGTTCGGGCAGGCCAAAGCTGGAACAGATCTCCAGCAGTGTGCCAGAAGTGTAACGTACCTGGATTTTCGAACTTAAAATAGCTCAAAGAATGGTCAGCCATTCCCGTACGTGATTGGGGTGAAGCAATGGGATGTGGACCCATTGACTGGATTCAGCACCTGCAGTCTTTCATAATAATATCTTCAATTTGAGTACCACTTTTATTTTTCTAAAACCCGTTTTAACCTCCTCTTGGCCTCCCTTCATTCACTCATTCATTCAATCAGTTGTATTTATTGAGCACTTACTGTGTGCAGGACACTGTATTAAGCTCTTGGGAGAGTACAAAGAACAATAAACAAATAGGTTCCCTATCCACAACATCCCTTTGAGGTAGGGAGGGGGAGATGTGCTTATCCCCATTTTACAAATGAGAAAACCGAGGCCAGAGAGATTGTCATTGACCTGAAATCATCCAGCGGGCCCTTGGCAGAAATGGGACCAGAACCTTGACAATCCCTTGCGGGCAGGGGATGGGTCAACCAACTCTGTTACACCGGAATCTCTCCCAAACGCTCTCTGCATAGTCAGCACTCAAGAAATACGACTGATTAAAATTCACACACTAATATGACATCTATAGATGTATATATATTAGTTTCTAAAGTATTTCCCTTTCCGTTGCAGGCCTAAAACTGATGCAAAAGAATCTAACTTTCAGCTAATGTTATCACTTGCCCTGTGCCACCAGAATTAATGATTCAGATGCCCAATTCTAGTGGTCCCGCCTCAGAGCCCACCCTGGATACCCGGACGTTGGCTTGCCCACCTGATTAGGAAGCTTTTTCAGGCTCCAATCCTGTCCCTTCATCCCACTGCCACCTTGTGGGGCCTCATGGCAGCACCCAAAGCTCCAGGCAGGCTGACAGTAGTGAGAGGCACAAATGAATAAATAAATGCATTAATAGGTAAATTCACGAGTGCCCAGATGACTGAGATGATGGTATGCCCTGGGGGAGGTGGGAGGGAGGCAATTACAGAGGATCGTGTCCCTAGCAATCAAAGCTGGCCACAGGTAGGGAGGATTGTCACTAACAATCAAAGCTGGGCAGGCCCAGTAGCCTCAGGCAGCCTTTGGGTACAAGAAAGAAGCTGCGCAAATCCCTCCCTTTCAGGTTTTGCACTATTTACATGAGCTATCAAAATATCAGCTGGAAACTTCCCCTTGTCCAAACAAGATTATGGTGTCTGCAGCAGGTGAACTGCCCAGTACTGTGGAAAAAAAAAAAAGAAACTGAGTAGATGCCGCCTGCTGCCAACGGTCAGGATGTTCCTCGCCTCAACCCAACAAGATGGAGTGCTCTGTCACCACTGAGCCCAGCTCACCTGGCAAATGTGAGGTTGGGTTCAGGGACCCTAGGCAGCAGATCTGTGAGCCAGCTGCTTGGGTGTGCTTTCTGATCGGTCGAGGAGGTCTGCGTGATTGACAGGAGCAGAGCATGCCTCCCAAACGGTTTGTTGTGGCTGCCCGTCTTAGCTACCGCGAGCAACTCTTTAGTACCAAGCACTAGGGCTGCTCCTCGAGGTTTTGGGGCTGAAGCAGCTTTTCACCGGAAAGTTCTAAAACTTCCTGCCGTACAATGGAATCTAGCATTAGAATCTAGAATCAGATGTCTGTCTCCCTCTCTAGACTGTAAGCTCGTCGCGGGCAGGGAATGTGTCCGAAATATTGTTGTGTTGTACTCTCCCAAGCGGTTAGTACAGTGCCATGCAAACAGTAAGTGCTCAAAGTATACGACTGATTGACTGATTTGCTGATTGACTGAATATGGAGGTTAAAAGAGAGCGGTGAGACAAATCTAATGCCAAGAGAGGGTGCTTGGAGAATGGGGATGACGGTATTGTCAACGGTGATGGGAAAGTTAGGAGGGGGAGAGAGTTTGTGCATCAAGGAGTCCAATGGGGAATGATGGCCTGGGATAAGTAGAGGGGAGAGGGAGGTGTGCAGAAGAGAAAACAGGTCAGGAGGTTGTGGTCAGAGAGTGGGATTTCCGAGTTGGTGAGGGGAGAGATTGAACGGTAACTAGGGATGATGAGATCCGGGGTGTGTCAAAATTGGTGAGTGGGGTGGAGGAGGTCAGCAGAGTTAAGGGTGGGAGAAAGCGAATTGTACTTTCCAAGCACTTAGTACAGTGCTCTGCACACAGTAGGCGCTCAATAAATACGACTGAATGAATGAGAAGTCATCAGGAAGATCTACATGGGTATCGAAATCCCTCAGGATCAGTGTAGGGCTGGAGGAGAGAAGGAAGGTGAGGAAGGCCTCGACATCTTTCAGAAAATGAAGGTGGGGACAGGTAATGGAAACTTAATTGAAGTGCGTGTTTGAGGCTGATGACATGGACTTCAATTGAAGAGCAAAAGAGGAATGGAGGGGGTGGAGTGGTGCGAAAGCAGCATTTGGGGGGGACACAAAGCCCTCCTTTGTCAGTGAGTCTGTGGGGAGTGGGAGAAGATGAGGCCCTCTCTGTAGAGAGTAGCTGGGGGACAAGCACCGTCTGAGGAGAACCAGGTTTCAATGATGCCGGAAGAAGCAGTGACTGGCTCAGGAACGGGTTGAGGATGAAGGGGATGATAATTAGATGTTTTTTCTTATTTTACTTAGAGAAACCTTGCCCTTGAGAGAAATAAAAGGAAAAAAAAAACCAACCAAGAAATATAATTGCATTTTGCCCTCCCAGAGGTATTCTGCGTGAGGTATAAGCTCGCACTTTTTGTCTTCTGCTCTCTCTCTCCATTATTTTAGAGGCTGAAACTAGAATCATCTTTTCTTGCATTGTTTTTCCTTTTTTAAAGCTCCCTTTTGTAGCCCACTTGCTACCTATGTGTCATTTCCTCCTCTGTTTTGAAAACATTTTCTTTGAATTACAGAATACACTTCAGTACTTGAATTCCAAATTCATGTAGATGCTAGTTCTTGCTTGACATTGCTTCAAGGTCAGTGCGGACTGCAAATAAGCTTTAGAATTCCTGCCATGCTGCAAATTCATGATTAGTGGCTAGTAAGCAGTTTTGTTATATAGGCAATGACAAATTCAAATTGCAATAAGATAAACGTCAAAAGTTACTAGACTTCATTTATTTTGTTTGTATTAATGTATTTTTTTTTTTTTACAATGACTGAGCCCAAGAGTTTGAAATCAGCTAATTTACAACTGAAGAATAAATCAATTGGGAATGTGAATCTAGAGCATGACGCAGTTTTGATCATATTTGTTCGGCAGTGGAAAGATCCCCTCTGCTCCTTAACGTTTTCCCCAAATATGTTTTGCTTTCTGCCAGAGTTAGAAAAGAGAGTTATTAATTGCACCATTACTGTTGACCTCATTCTCATTTAAATTTAGTACTCGAAGCTTCAGGCATCAAATTGGCTAGAACCACATGGAGAAAATGCAGATGCTTGATTTTGGGGACTTAAATGGGACACGTGCTGAAGGTCATGTGATTTATTTCTTTGTTTCTTTACTAATGCTCAACTGTGCTCATAGTCCCAGGACCAGAGATTTAGCCTGACCACAGTTAGGCATTAGTAAAGAAACAGAGAAATAAATCATGTGACCTACAGCATTAGTACAGTTTTTCTGCAGGGTACTGGTCCTTACCGCTACCACACATAACATAACTACATCCCTGAAAAGTGTGAGCCAGACTGGAGAAAATTCAGCCGATGAGTAGCAAGGTCAAGCCGATAACCCTATGTGTAGGGAAAAAAGCAGGGTTTTGGCAAGAACTCTTTTGTTTATGATCTTATCGTGGAAATTATCAAGCTACTTCATATGCTCCCAGATAAATTTTGGCCTTAATTATCCAGAGATTTCAGGTGGAAAGATTTTTTTGGGGGGGGGAGGGGGGAGAGAAGGGAGGAGGGCAGGGGGCAGGTGTGATCATCTGAATACCTCAGCCCGAAAGAATTTCTCACGCCTCAGTTCTTTTTAAGTTCCAATCCAGAACCCCAAACCACTTTTTCCTTAATGACAGGATATTGATTCTTTTCCAGATAAGTGCCTCACCTATGCATGCGTCTACACAGAAAATAAACACATCCGAAAAAAGAAATGACAGAATCCACATTTAACGATGCAAAATGTCGTAACCTCTTCTTCAATCCAACAGAATGGGGACTTTAGCTAGGGTTTTCCGACAAGTTAGCAAGGGATGTGTGAAATCTGTTTGGTTAACGTCTACAGACAGGTTCTTCTTTTATTATAATGCAGTCCTTTTTATGCCCTACGAGCTTGAACAAAACTTTAACAAACCTGAAATTGAGAGTGTGCTTCCAGTTCTAGTCCTCTTACTTGCTTTTCTCTATGTCGTTTCACTATCTCTGCAGCAGAAACTATCTCCGTCCTTCAAGTCATCCCTTTCTGTTTGCCCCTCCAAACTCCTTTTTCCCTTCTCCACCTTCCCAAACTCCAGGTGGCTACTGTGCTGCTATCAGGAGAACAGAAACATAATCTAAGGTAATCCAACCCTCGCCAGACCGTATTCTAAGGCAGGACCAGGAAAATGGCCACAAAGTGGATGTAGTCTGCTTTGTGGTCCCAGATCCTAAGACTGAGGTCAGACCAGTGGTTATATGACTATAAAAACATCCGCCTTACATCCTCACAGAAGTTGCTCCTTCCGTTAGCTGGCCACCAATGGTTAGTTAGCACCATGCTGATGCAGGTCAAAACTGGATTTTTTTCCAGAGGTAAATCCTTTCGAAGTATAGGGTTCCCATTCTTACACTAGACTGTAAGCTCCTTGTGGGCAGGGAACGTATCCACCAACTCTGTCGTACCGTACTCCATCAAGCTCTCAGTACAGTGATCTGCTCACGGAAAGCGCTCAATGAATACCACCGATTGATTGCTCTGGCACGACACAGGCCATATTTGGGGAAACGAGTTTTTTTTTTTTTTTAAAGGATTTGGAATCTGGAAAAATCCAAGTTTGACCTGAACGTATATGGAACAGGTTACCCTAGCTGTCATTTATGCCTGTCACCCCCTACAGATTGGAAGATCCTTGCGGGCAGGGATCGTGTCTACCGAGTCTATTGTTCCGTACTCTCCCAAGTACTTCGTGCAGTGTTCTGCACACATTAAGTGCTCAGTAAATACCATTAATTGACTGATTAATCTTTGGTCCCAAATAAATGTTTGCAGGGAAAGTGTTCTGGGGACACACTCGCCGATTACCTTTTATGTAGACCACAAGTTTGGTGACCATTTTGGTGGCCACTTTGTTTGGAATTGAAGATGGTTTGGGACTTAAACCACCAACTGGGATCAAAGGATGGAACTGATTGTCTACGCAGCCCAAATTCACCACCAGTTCCTCCCGAATCCAGGTTCCTTAATGATCTAGGATCCCCAGGCCACTGTAGTCTTTTAAGCTCCAAATGAACCAGATTGGCTGTCATCACTTCCTAAATTCTGTGCTGAAGGCAAGGTCGAGTCTGAATGAATGGTAAACACGTCTCCGAAGACAAGCAAATGTCTGAGAAAATTGCTCTTTGCAGACAGAGGGAATGTTTTTGGAGTCTCGTATTAGTCTTGACTCAGACAGGATGGCACCATGCCCACCTGGCTGTCAGGGTGCACTTACCCCGGTTTAGAGTCTTCAGATTTGGGGCCAGTCCTTCAGCCTCCTAATTGGTTGGAGAATTTTCACTCCAGAGATGAGTTCCTTTGGTTCTTTTTTTCTCTTTCCACTCTCCTATCCCAGTGTCAAAGTAAAGATATGGGGTCTTTGAAGGGCAAGAAAGGGACACTCTGAGTTGCTTAAGGGCAGGAATCCTACCCTTGCACCCAAGGGACTTCCCCAAAATCCTGTTGATGGGAATGATGAGAATGATGATGAAAGGGGTAGGTGGAAAGGGGGAGGGGTAGCTAGAATAAAGCATTTACCAGGTGTTGAAAGTAGGAAACATTTGTCAGTCAATCGGCAAGATTTCTCGAGAGCCTGCCGTGTCAGAACAGAGTACTAAGTGTTTGGGAGAGCCCTGTGGAATTGGTAGACATAATTCCTGCCCTCAAACAGTTTACAGTTCTGCAGGAAAGAACGTAGCATTTAGTAGATAAGCATGAAGCACTCTTGAGAAGAGAAATGATCTAAATACAAGTAAAATATTAGTCCACTTCCCTAATCAAAAGGACTCTGCCTGGCCCAAATGCAGGCTTAACTTGGCATTTAATACTTTAGCTTTCACCTGCTCTTTTCTTAATGATTTTGGGATAGGACATCCCAGGAAAAGGGAAGAGTTACACTTTGAGTATAGAAAGAACAACACGAATGCCTTATTTTTGAAAATTTTTATTGTCAGAAGGGGATACTGGAGAGGCCGATTCAGATCAGGCAGACTCTCTGACCCAGTATGGGCCATGTACAGACTCAACATTGGTTTCACTCTAGCCATAAAAAATTATCGTTATGAGAACCAGTTGCAAGTCAGCCTCATGTTGTTCTGGGGAAAAAAAAAAGTCTGATTCCAGGTGTAATGAACACATGGATTGGTGGTTATTTTTTTTTCCTCAAACAAGCACTAGCAGATAAGAATGTCACCAGAGATGTATTAGGGAATTGACATGACCTAGCGGAAAGAGCACAGGCCCAAGAGTAGGAGGAGCTGGGTTCTAATCCCAGCTCCTCCACTTACCTGCGGTGTGACCTGGGGCAAGTCACTTAACTTCTCTGTGCCTCAATTCCCTCAACTGCACAACGGGGATTCAATAACTGGTCTCCCTCCAAGTCAGACTGTGGGCCCCATGTGGGACCTGATGGTCTTGTCTCTACCACAACCCTTAGAACAGTGATCGGTACATAGTAAGTGCTTAACAAATCCAACTCTTATTGGATACAGAGCACTGTTGTGCTACTGCTGTGCATTCATATTATAATCTCTAATTCCATATTATAGTCCATAACATCTTTTCAATTTTAAACAGCTTTAAACAAACTGTCATAGTGCTTCCAACATTTTAGTAATGGTTTCCAATCCCCAAGAATTCTGACAGGGTGTGGGGCCTTTTCTTACCTTGCTAAAATGATTCTGTTGGAGATTAGACTGTCCCAGATGGAACATTTTCACACTGAGCATTTTGTATAACCCAAAGAAGAACATCTTTTTTTTCTATTTTCATGTTTTCAGATGTCAACGTGTGGGATTTTCCTTTCATTGGTCCTTTTTTGAATTGATCCAAAACCACTATACATCTCAATTTTTTCAGGGAAAAAAAAAAAAACATTTTTTCCTCACAGTTCACTGAGTTTTAATCATTTTTTTCATCGATATAATGTTCCAGGCCAATCCCTGACAAATAGCCTTATCTAAAGGCTGTTGAATGGAATGAATCCTTTTGCAGCAAGTTCCCCAAATCAGAGCTGACCTAGAGCATCTATGACAAGCAAGTGGGAAAGCAGAGCGCATTGTGGGTGATAATTTAAGAACTTGCAAAAGATGCAGCGATAGGTCTTGAGTATTCAGGCCTTATTTCATCAAGACCCTTCCAGGTAGAAGGGAATCCACAGCGGAACACAAAATGAAAGAGTTGTGAAGATCAAAGAGACCTTGGCACTTATATAGATCTAAATGTCCCTTCTGCTATATTTTAGGACTCTTTATTCTCAATGCACAGACCATGAGACTCGTTTTTGTTCTATTCTTGGTCTTTGCTATTAATTATTAAGAAGAGTTAAACTATTCATCTGCAGAGAAAGCTTGCCGCCAAGGCTCAAGAATCATCAATGAAGAAAGCCCCTGCCACTGATTTTAATAGAACAATTACTCATTTGACTCCTCCACTGGGTGAACTGCGTGAAAGTGTGGAATCGAAGGCAAGGGTTGAGTTGACACGAGACAAAATCCCCACTTTTTGGAGAAAAATAAATAAATCCCAAACTCACCTATTTCTTAATAGCACAAATCACTACAGATTATTTTCAAATCAAGCCAAAGAGGGATTTACAAGTGATCTTTTTTGTTGAAATTTATGCAGCCGAACCCCATCTGTTTGAGGTTATAAAAGCCAACTTTAGTTTCCTGTGAGAACTGCTTCCTTGGACTTGGCTTCTCAGTGATCCAAGAGCCTACCTGCTTGAATGACACTGTTCCTCAAGAGAGTTTTATCTACTCTTGTTTCTAATCTACTACTGGATTTATTGTTTCTGAGTAGCTGCTATATTTTAGCCATGTCTGCTCAGCAGCTAAGCACATCTAAAGAGAAAAAAGATTTCCTCTCTCTTCCCTTCCCCCACCCTTCCCTTTACCACATTTAGGGAAAAAAAAATCATCTCTTTTCATGGTGGTCATTCAGCTCCCTCTTGATGTTCTAGTAAACAGAGGAAGGCATAAAATCGTAACAAACAGGTCTACCCGTAACTCTGCTTACATTATCAGAGACCGCCGTTGTTTTCTCAGAGCTTCCCTGAGAGGCAGCGGGAAAAGGGGACAGGGTTTGCAGCAGGCGAAAAATCTAAATAATCAGATAATCGAAGGGGCCGTGTGCTCTCAACAGGGTCCTGAGATGGGCTCTGAAAATAGGGGTCATTTTGGATACATTGTTCCAAAACTATTAAGAGGAAGAGGGCTAGATGCTGGAAAGGTACGAAGTGTCACCTGGCAATCAGGCAGAAATACTGGCATCGGGGTTTCAAAGTAGACTCAAAGGGGAGATTAGTGATGAATGGCTCCAAAAACATTGGTGCTGACTTCATGGGTAAACCTGGGCTAATATTAATTTAGTTAGGAGGCCTTCCTTGATAAATCATCTCCATATACTATATCCCCTTGAACACTTCTCCATTACCTAAGCACTAGGGTAACTAAGGCCCCACCCAACCCCGTATGTCTTTTAATACTTTTATACTTTTTATACTTATACTCTACTGCTTTCTCCTAACTGTAATTTATTTCAGTGTTCGACTTCCCTGCTAGATTGTACGATCCTTGAGGGGACTAGATCTACTAATTCTTCTTTACTCTCCCAAGCATTTAGTACAGTGCTCTGCACACAAAACACACTCAATGAATACTACTGATTATGTTAGTTTGGTGTCTAACCTGAGGTTTACTTTCGGTAAATTTGGACCCCAAAGAAAATTAGCTACAGGAAAACTGCCTTCAAAATCGCCTATCCCAGGTCACATAACTTCACATTTGAGGCCAATTTTAAATGTTGTGACTCAATTTTTCAAGATAACCTTTTTTTGGAACATTGGAGCAACATGGGTATGTAATTGTTAGAGAAATTTTTGTCCCTTTCAAGGCCTGTTACATCCATTAAAGCATACACTTCCACCCATCAATTTTACCGGAAACATCCCAAAGCAGCATGTGATTTAATTAGTGCTACAATTTAAATTCTTCATCTTTTACGGAACAGAGCTGAATAATGCATCTATTTCATTAAATTATGTGAACGTACAAAAGGCCAGGCAAAGAACATGAAGAATAGCAATTATCTTAAGCAAAATAAGAGTGAATCTGCAATGGAATATATTATGACTATTAAATGTTGAAAGTATATCTGCACCCTCGACAAAAACAAAAAGCAAACACACAACTTTTCTAGTAAACTGCTTGTCCAAGGGCCTGGGAGTCAACAGGACCTGGGTTCAACGTTGTGACCCAGGACAACTCACTTAACTTCTCTGCACCTCAGTTATCTCATCTGTAAAATGAGGATTAAGACTGTGAGCCCCATGTGGGACATAGATTATGTCCAACCTGATTATCTTGTATCTACCCCAGCGGTTAGTAAAGTGCCTGGCATATAGTAAGCACTTAAGAAATACCATCTCCCCTTCCGCCACGGGCCACCCCCACCCCACCAAAAAAAAGCATTAAGGGAATTCGATATTAATACTTTTTGTCGCAATTCATTCCAGAAGGACAGAAATGTGTTAGGCTAAGGTTATGCAGACAGTATTTTTGCAATGAGATTGTGCATCCTCCTCCTTGTCTCCTAATTAGTCTGGGCGTCTGTCCAATTGACAGCTGCTGCCCAGAGGTACTGACGGTTTTGCACAGCCCCTACGTTCCCCAAGTCAGGAGGCCTGGACTTTAGCGACTACCCAGAGAGGAAGCAGCGTGGAAGGGAAGGCAGGAAGGCGGAAAAACTCCAAAAGCTATCAGTCAATTAGTCACGTGTGCGGACATCAAGGTCCGGGGGAGCCTCGGAGAATCCATAAAAGTCTGTCTTGTTTGCCTGGCATACGTATGTTGAATTGGGGTTTCACAGCCAGCTTTCCCCTGCTGTTTTGGGCTTCTTACTAAGGTCTATGAAGAGGAAAAGCATCT
Source organism: Ornithorhynchus anatinus (assembly GCF_004115215.2). Lineage (NCBI taxonomy): Eukaryota > Metazoa > Chordata > Mammalia > Monotremata > Ornithorhynchidae > Ornithorhynchus > Ornithorhynchus anatinus. The sequence goes on from NC_041751.1 coordinate 31,817,261, forward strand.
TCCAAAAGTATTCTTGCCCCAACCAGTGTCTCAAAACTGAGAATGGAGAAATTATGAAATATAGTCTCCCAAGAGATCCATACACTTTCTGTATTATTTCAAAACTGAATCTGGTTGGCCAGTAGTCCATCTTAGAAGATGCACAGAAAATACACCAAATATGCCTACACCTTTCAAGAATATCAGACATTCGTATGCCGCTTTTTGTGCTTTCATTTAGTAGCGGCCTATTGTTTTCGCATTTAAAACCTTGCTCAGAAATCAAACACGCTTAGACAGTGTGTCTGACTTTTTAGGGAAACTGCTGTAATTCTGAAAAAGCTGGAAAAGTGAATTTTAGTAGAAAAGTTGTCCCGATTTGTAGTAATTCAGCATACCAAAAATGAGTTCTATTAATGATGGGCGTAACACTGGCCGAGTCTGGGTAAGACGAGATCAGCCTTTAGCTGGTTTAGAAACATCAAATCTAATCCCCCGGAATCCCCATATTTCTTAGAACAAATGGAAGATACTTTGTTTTCAAGCCAATAAAAGGGGGATTGGTAGCTGGAATCCTCGGTCATTTTTTTTTTTTTCTCCATCAGCTGAGCCTGTGCAGACTGGAGTTTTGGCCACATGATCGCATACTTTTTTTTTTTTAATGGGATTTGCTACGTGCCAGGCACTGTACTAAGCACTGGGGTAGATACCAGTTAATCGGGTCAGACACAATCCCTCTCCTACATAGGGCTCACAGTCTTGGTCCCCATTTTACAGATGAGGTGACTGAAGCCCAGTGAAATGAAGCGACTTGCCCGAGCCCATCCGGCAGACAAGTGGTGGAGCCGGAATTAGAACCCAGGTCCTCTGGCTCCCAGGCCTGTGTACTCTCCACCAGGCCTTGCTACATGACGTTTCCCGATTCACCTGATATCTCACCCAGGTGAGAGCTGATGTCCAGAGTATGGGGACGCTTTGAGCTGCTCCCTTCAATCCCAAACCAGCCTGCCAGACGCCGAGATAGCCAGAAGGAGTCTGGGAGTTGGAGGAGTCTAGGTTGCTCTCTGTCCATCAAGTATCAGTGGTGTCTGGGGTCATTTCAGCACATTTCCCACCCCCTCCCAAATCTCCAGGCACCAGCTGGTTCCAACATCCACTGGCTTCCTCACACTTCCATTTTGTTCCACAAACATTAGCTCTGCCAGCACAGCTCACCCCCATACATGCTTTTAGAAAAAAAAAGGTTAGATTTGCCTGGATTGATTTTTATCTGGAAACCTACCTTTTCCCCAAATGAATCTTTTCCAAAATTATGCCTTGCCTGTGTAGACACGGTCACTGATACTCACATAAATGACGGACAATAAAGAACATCAATCCCCAACCCCCCCCAAAAGGACCCTGTCTTCGTTTAAGGGGATGGAAAATAGGTGCTACAAAGTAAAATCAAAGGAATTGGGGTTATCTAGCTGGGAAGGGGAAGGAACGACTTAATTGTCCTCAAGCCGCCATTTTGCAGGCTGGGGCTCAGGCAGAGGGGGGAGCCTCAAGAGCAGAACTGCCTGTCCTTCCAATAGCCCCACTCCTTAAACCGTCCACCGCCTGGATGGAGCCTAGAAGGCAAATGGTTTTGCTTTATAAACTCCCCTAACAGTGCACTCCCTCACCCTCTCATCTCAAGCCAGGGCGGCTGAATGCTCATTCCGCTGGGTTGGAGAAAAGAGAAGTAGGGAGTTGTGCTGCTTGCAGAGAGGGGTTAGGGCGGACCAGGAAACCATTGCCCCTCTCTAGTGGGGCCCGTGGGTGATTGCCAGCTTCTAAACAAGAAGCCGAACCAGAAAAAATTAACTTAAACCGAGAGAGAGCTTGGCTGAACATAACCAATCGCATTTATTGAGCGCCTACTGTACGTAGAGCACTGTACTAAGCACTTGGGAGAGCACGATATAACAGTCTAACCGGCACGTCCCCCGTCTACAACGTAAGGGCGGACTTGTTGAGTTGAAGCTGATAAAAACACTGAGACTTTGACGGAAGGAACTTTTTCTGGAGGTTTACTCAATCGTTTACCTGGAGCCTGGACTAGATAAGCTCTCAAGTTTCCATCCGGCTCAAAGATCTTTAAGGTTTTACGATTCTACGACTATCAAAACTGCCTGGAGGACAGGTGTTTTCTACTGATTCATGCTTGGGGCCTGGAATGTGCCTTGGGCCATCAACTCTTCTCAGCCAGTCATTAATCTACAGTTAACGTCTGCAACCTCAGTTGCCCTTTCTCAAAAGGCAACACTGCCACGTGTGGCCTCCAGCTACGACGGGCGGGCACTCGGTAAATATTTATGGCGACACCGTTTCTCGGAAAGCGCTGTCTTTGCGATTCATGCTACGATCCACGTGCCGATTCCTCTAAAAGCACATATCGGTTACCCGATTATGACAACAGGAAACTGTCTTCGCGACCGCCTGTGAACTGACGGTGTAATCTCGGGGCTTCGATCTGTCGGTTAACACTTTCGTCCTAATTCTCATGTGGAATCAAGTATTTTAAGCATATCTCTGATACCACCTGGAGTAATGGCGGGTACATCTAAGACGTTTAGTTCCCCGGTTATGCTACTGTAAAACGATAACGGGGAAGCGGCGCGGTCTAGTGGGATAGAGCACGGGCCTGGGAGTCAGGAGGACCTGGGTTCTAATCCCGGCTCCGCCATGAGTCGGCTGCGCGACCTTGGGCACCTCACTCTAATTCTCTGTTCCTCAGTTCTTGTCTCTTCTTACGCTGTCGAGTCGTCTCCGACCCTCAGCGACTCCACGGACGCATCTCTCCCAGGACACGTACCTCCTCTGTAAAATGGGGATGAAGACCGTGAGCCCCACGTGGGACGGGGACTGTGTCCAACCCAATCACCCTGTATCTTCTCCAGCGCTTAGTATCGTGCCTGGCACACAGTAAGCGCTTAAGAAACACCAAAGTTATGATTATCGCGGTGCCTGGCCCACAGTAAGCGTTTAACAAGTACCATAATTATTATAACGGGGCACGCTTAAAAATATACCGTAGGTATTCATCAGTTGCTATCTCCTTTTTGGAATGGAATTTTGAAGTGGTTTTGCCACTAGTTTGGAGGATCTTGTCTAGCTCTTTATTTTCTGCCACCTAAATCGGTCTTGCCGAGAACTTAAAATGCCTCTGGCCCTCACCGACTCTGAAGCCAGTGGATGCCGCGACCGCTGAGGCCGGGGCTATTCACGGGGAGGTCTGGTGAGTGGGGGCAAGCGAGAGGAAGAAAGAGAGGGAGCTGTAATGAAAAAGCTGCAGAAAGTAGAAGCGGTCAGAGAGGGGGCAACTTTTAACAGGACATATCCTGGGCGAGTAGGAGCTTTCACTCAAAACCCAGGAAATAACATTCTGTTGCTCAATTTTCCTCCACGATTTACAGACCTGATTCACACATCATGTTCTTCCGTCCGGCAGTGGCGACCGTAAATTGATGATGGGTTCCTTGGGGTGCGAGATGAAAAAGGCAACTGTTTGCACCAGCCGTGGAGAACCCGGGCCTGGCACTCCGGGGAATCTCTTCCACCTCCAGCTATCTGGAGCGGAGTTGCCCCAGGAGTAGGAAGTCAGTCAGTCGATCGTATTTATTGAGCACTTACTGTGTGCGGGGCACTACTAAGCGCTTGGGAGAGTACAGTATAACAATCAACAGACACATTCCCTGCCCTCAACGAGCTTCCAGTCTAGAGCAGCAGCGAGGCATAGTGGATGGAGCCCGGTCCTGGGTTCCGATCTCCGTTCCTCCCCTTGTCTGCCGTGTGACCTTGGACAAGGCACTTTGCTTCTCTGGGCCTCCGTTACCTCATCTGTAAACTGGGGATTAAGACTGTGAGCGCCACGTGGGACTGTGTCCAACCCGATTTGCTTGTATCCCCCCAAGCGCCTAGTCCAGTGCCTGGCACGTAGTAAGCACTGAACAAATACCACAGCTATGATTATTATTATTAGAGAGACTTACGGTTTCCCAGGCATCTCGAGCAAGAGCTCCAGCTGGGAATAAGCAACTCTGGCAATAAGGGGTGTTTGGCTGAGGTTACAGAGCAGGAGGAAGGGGGTGTCTGGCTCCTCCCAGGAGCTGCCCTCCTTCCTCGGCATCCTTCAGCTGCCGGGGCGGGACCTGGCTCCTTCTAGGTCAATCACTCCCTCCCTCTTTTCAGCCTGGGTAGAATAACCGGTCGGGATGACTAAGGCTATCGGGAAGGCTCGACCTCTGGCTCAAAACCTCATCTGTCCACCCAAGTGGCTGCTCCTAGGAGCTCTCCGCTTACCGGACTCCACGGGAAAGAGTCCAACTTGCAGTGTGAGCCAGGCTCGCTACACCGCTTTCCTAACGGTCCTGGGTGACCAGGAGAAGGAAAGCGTGGAGTGAGTGCACTCGGTGGGAAGACACCGTCTAGGGCACCAGGGCAGCCCCTTGATTCCACGTCGAATTCTTTTCTATCCTAACCCCATATTTTTAGGCCCCAGCTTGGCAGTCACTGAATTTGAAAATGTTCTTCATTTGCAGAGGCTTTCAAAAGAGTCCCAGAAATCTGGCCGATGCCAGGGAGGGCAAATATAAGCCTCTTAGAAGATTTTGCTCTAAATCCAAACAACCGTACCCCTTTCCTTTGGCATAAAAGGAAACAGAGTCGAAAGGAAATGTCCATTCATCACCCAGCTACGTACAGTTAACAGGGCTCACTCAGTAGCGCATTATGATAAGAATCATTTCTTTGGTATTTTCTCTTTTATGTAGAGTCGGTGGTCTAAAGAAAATGTCAATAGAAATTCAAAACTGTTCTACTGCCCTCTTATGTCTAACTACCCTATAGGCCTAACATTCCTTCTGTGGAGGTGTTATATCGAATGAATGGCTTTCCTAGGTTCAGTAGTATAGAGATGGTTTTCCATAAATCAGCCCAAATGACAAAGACAGATAATTAAGGAAGATTGTGAGCCTTTTTTCTTTTATTTCCATACTTTAGAAATCAAACAGAATGTAACCGCGTCAAAATCATGTAAGATAACGGAGACACCACCAGTCAAGTACAGTTCGTATTACCCCCATCCCATGGACGTTCACCCTCCTTAACCGGGTCCATCTGTTGAAAGCACGTCGGGACATCCTACGGTTTTAGGTACCTTTCTACCTGCGTTACCTACGTCCAGTCGGTGTTAGATTTAACTAGCGGGCGTTCATATATTCATACTTTCTGGATACCTCTGCTAGGTATAGCCATGTGATATGAATATATATATATATATATATATATTTATATTATATGTAAATCTCTGTTGGGTGCTGGTTCCAAATTGCGGCCATTTCCCATTCTTCGGGTAGTGCTGCCCCCTGTTGCGTTAGAGCTAAGAAGAACCACAGCCGCGAACGATTTCCAATTACGGGATCTTGAAGGGGTCAGGGCAGTGCTGGGATAGATTTCACCGTGGGCCTTTCGTACAGGATGAAGAGTCTTAAACTTTACCGACAAGATTTAGCCATACCGTGAAAACAATCTATAGAACTGCACGAATCAAATCAGACAATAATAGACGAGGGAAAACTTTCCACCGCGGGTACCGGTTCGGCGTTGAGAGACAACAAAAATGCCCCGGTTTCACTCACCTCCTAAAGCTTGCTTCATCACAAAATCCATGACGATGGCTTCGGGTTCCCGATCTGCGCTCGTTCAAATCTCACATACAAGTTTAAGCGGAGAAGTCTTGGCTCTGCAGTCCGCGGCGCATAAAGCCAAAGAGAAATGTCTCCGTTAATAAGTTACCATTTTAGCATATGGCATCTCCTAGCTATTCCGCTATGTGTCAGATCATTCTTTGGAAAATTTTTATTTTAGGATTCTTTTCTATCATAAAAAAAAAATCACCCGGCCGGCTGTTAGGATCTTAAGCGGCCTTGCCCCGGAGGACAACCTCAGTCTCTAGATTGGGGTGTGTGTTGGGGGGTGTGTGTGTGTTGGGGGGTGTAGCCGTGTGTAAGTGTGTGCACACGCATACAGAGAAGGCGGATGGGGTTTTCTTGCCAACCCCCTCCTACCCGGGGACCTACTAGTCAACAGAAAACGCTTCTCTCCATCAGTGTGCTTCAAAAGATTTTTTTTTTTTAAACTTGGGGTTCTCGGAGTCATCTCCGAATGGGAGTTTCCGAGTGAGAGTCGATGCCAGCGTGTAGGGTGGGGGGAGAACACGCTCCCAGGACGGTGAGCGGGGACGACATCTCCACGTAGAGGAGAGGAGGTAGGAGAAGGGGCGTTTGAAGGTGAAGCGTTCCCTCTCTCTAATGCAGCTCTAGCGCGTCGGTGCCTCTTCCCGGGCCCGCAGTCAAACCGGGCGCCCACCGGGAAAGCTCGGGCTGCCGACTTTGGGAGGGTCCGGGCTGGGCTTCATCGGAGGGGCGAGGAGAGACGAAGAGCGAGAGATTTGGAAGCCCTCACCTACCACCGTCGGGGCAAGTTGCTGGAGCCCCGGACTTGGCTCCCCGAGCCCCCGGGCTCGCCTCCCCCCGCCCCCCCCTCCAACCTCCGCCCCCTCGCATTCCAGACGCAGTGTCCCGAGGGGAGGACAGGGGCGGGGATGCTGAAAAGCTTCCCTTTCCCCCCCCCCCCCCCCAAAACAAAACCCAGTCCCTTAAAGAGTGTTCGCTGCGGGATGTGTACCCCACCCCCCGGACTCTAATATCTGCATTAGGTCCTGGAGGGAGCGCGGCGCGGAACTAACTCCCGGGCGGCTGCGGCGGGGGCCGGGCAAGTGCCGCGGTGGCGAGATGCTCCCCTTACCGCCGCTGAGGGAGAGAAAGTACGGGCCGCCGGGGAAAAGCGGACTTTCTCAACCCGGGGAAAATGAGGAGTGCCCTCCTCCTCCTCCCCGCCACCGGTTCCGATCGAGCGGCTGAGGACAGTGCCCCGCACAGAGCGGTAAACGCTCCCCGAACACCGTCGAGTGAATGAATCCGAGGACGGGGGGGGGGGGGGAGATGGAGGCGAGATCGGGGGGCAACTGGGGGAGACTGGAAGCGAGAAGGCAGGGTCCGGCCGCAGCCCTCCCCCCCCCCCCCACCCCCCCCTCCCTCTCTTTATGCTGCATGCTGAGATCTGCATTTCGTCCGCCCCCAACTTCAACTCTTTGCCTCCTTTAGTCGTCAAACGCCTGGGCAACTCACGGGGATCCCACTCCGCCCCCCTCACCTCCCCCCCCCCCCCCCCACCCCATCGGAGCGCCCCGAGGGGTGTTGCAGCCGAGGGCCGGGTCTGCACCGCTTTGCAACGACGACTAAAAAAAGGCACTGGCATCGGCACATTTCCTAGCGAGTTCTCGCTTCCGAGCTCGGCCGGGCGAAGGGCGAGCTAAACTCTCCTCGGCAGCGAAGGAGCGGGGAGGGCGGACGGGAGGGGGCTTGGAAATAGGGCAGAGGGAACCCCCGCCCCCCGGGGCGAGGCAACGCGGATTACCTTCCCCTTCCCGGGCCGACAGTAGGATGCTCCGGCTCGTCTCCCCCTTCAGCAGCAACCGTGCACCGCGCACGGAGAGCTCCTCGCCCTCTCTAGAGTTTCGTCTGTTTCTTCCTAGCCGCTGAGCCGCCTCCTCCCGGTCGTCAGGTCCATGTGTGTTTCAGGAACTGCAGCCGCTGATGAAGGGCATTCAGGGAAGCGGCAGTCACATGAAGTTATCTCCCTCCTAACAACGTCCGAGCGTGACAAGGAGAGGGAGGGAGGGGCACAGACGGAGCGGGGGGGGGGGGGAGGGGGGAGGGAGGGAGGATCGGAGAGAGAAGGTAGAAATAGAAGAGGAGGAAAAAGAAAAGGAGGGATGGGTGATGCGGGAGCAGCAGCAGCAACCTTCCTACTTTCACTCTTCTCTCCTTTCATCACGAGATTTCGGGATCGTCCCTCTTGCACAGTTCTAAAGCTAGCCTTCGGGGATAGACATTCCATGCACTGATATACTTTCTTTTTCTTTTTTCGGCCCGGGAAGAACGGGCTTCATCCCGAGCTCCTTTCCTCTCCCCCCCCCCCCCCCCCAAATCCGCCCCGAGCTCCCCTTACCACCCCTTGTGTGGCTGAAGGTGAGGAACTCGACCTGTTTGGGTAGCGCGGGGACTCTGGTCGAGAACTAGCTCCCTCGTCTTGTAGAGCGATTTGGGGGGGGGGGCTCCCCAGAGATCGCCCCCCCCAAACCCTCCCTTTCATCGGCGGCCCCTCTCCCCCGTCCAGTCTCCTTGACCTTCCCCTGCCCCGGATGGAGCCGTCGCCCGTCACCTCGAAACTATCCGCTGTGTCTGCGGTCCTCCTTCCCTCTCGGTGCCCCAAAAGTCGCCCGGCGGAGCGGAATTAGAAGTTGAGGTGACGGGAGATGAAGCGGCGTTACCAAGGCGAGATTAGCATCGGTGCCCGTGGTACCGTCGTTGTGCCCGTCTCCCACTGTGGGGAGCGATCGGTGCGTCCCTATTCATTCGATATAGTATTTATTGAGCGCTCGCTAGGTGCAGAGCGCTGTACTAGGCGCTTGGAATTGTGTAGGGGGGGGGGGGGGTCCCTGGCCATTTTTCTGGACCCCTTCCCGTGTGTACCTCGGTAGGGACCGGCCGGTGCTATCGGTAGCGAAACCAAACCGGGTCGGGGTCACCCCTGCGTATACGGTTGTGTACACCCCCATCTCTCCCCCATGTTTGTCACCCCCCCCCCCTCGGTTTCCCCTCTCTCTCTCCGTTAGTATGGTCTGTTTAGACGGAGGGAGGGGGAGAGCCTTTGGAGAGCGAAATTTCTGTCCGCGACAACTTTCGAAGGTTAAAGCTGGAAGCCGGGGCCCATACGGCCAGGGTCACGAAGCGTTTCGGGGGCGGCGGGACCCCCGAAACTCAAGCCACGCCAGCAATCCTCAGCCGGGACCCCCTCCCCTCCAGGCTGGGAGATAGGAAACCCCGGGAAGCGAGCGGAGGGGGGAAGGTGGGGAAGGAGATCCCTTCCTCGGGGCGAGCCCCCCCGCATCCCCCGATCTTCTCCCTCCCGGCTCCGTCTTCCCGGTTGCGCGTGGGAAAAGAGATGCTGCGGTTCCCACCGCCCCGATCGGTTGGCACCGAGCCCGCCCCCGGGGGTCCGCTCCCTCCGCCCCCCACATCCTTAAACAGAACGGTCCCGGGAGGGGAGAGGAAGGGACCCGAACCCCAAAGTCCTCAAGTAGGACGAGCATCATTTTGCCGAGCCCCAAGGCAACCAGAGGCCCGGGGGGGGCGGGGGGCGGCCCAGACAGGACCGGCTAGTGGGAAGACGCCCCCCTCTCCCTTCCCCCTCCCCCCAACCCGGTGCACCTCAAGGTCACCAACGTGGACAGGGCGACTTAGCCCGAAAGCGAAATAATTGAATCATCCAGCGTGGCTGCGGATGCCCGGTGCTGCCGATGCGGCCCCCGGGACGATCACTGAACCGAAATCCCTAATTCCCTCCAGACCGTGCGGCGTTTCGGCCAGGAAAACGCAAAAGGGCCGCCGAACTCCCCGATCCCGTTTGGCCACGACGGAGGGATGAAAAGGGGTGCGCTCTTGCTAGACTTGATGGACCCGGCTAATAAAATGACCGCGTGGGGTGTATGAAGATGCCCAAAAAGCGGTTAGTATTTTTACACGTCGGTATTACGAAAGGCAGACGGAGGGCAGCTGGCTATCTTTGGCTCGGCGAATTCAAACGGGGTACGGAAGGGTTAGTTGGCAGTATTGGGGATAAGAAGGGTAAGGGTTGGCAAGCCGAGTCCCTTTTTTTGGCGGGGGGCAGTCAGATCCCTTCCCACCGTCTTGAAGAAAAATCCCACCTGTACGTAGACAGCAAGAAAACAATTCAACTTGGCCCCTGGCTTAACGTGCCGGTACCTTTTTTTTCTTTGAGCAATATCCCGCGTCCAGAATTCGACTCATCATTTGAAAAGAACCGGGGTCAGATTTTCCCAATGGGACAGTTTGGCCCAGTGTGTTTTGGCTTTCAGAGATGCGCGTACTCGTGCCCCGTCGCCCCACGCCGGAATTCGTATGGTTTGTGTCGGGTTTCGTGGGCCGCTTTTCTTGAGTCCTCGATCGGGCCGACGGTTTCGCTGTTCATTACATTCTGAAATGAAGTTTCTGGACATTTCCAGAACTCAGTTGCAGTTTCTTGGCATTCCTCTGTGTGAGGCTGTGGATGGTATGTGTACAGCTGAGGATCTCTCCCTTGCCTAGTACTGTGCATTGCACCCAGTGGGCACTCAGTAAATGCTATTATTTCTCTCCCCCCCCCCACCCTTTTTCAGACCCCGTTTAAAGAAGAAAAGGCCCTCCTGATGTATCCAACATTTTCACTGAGCACCTTGAATCATGACTGCCATTTTCTAGCCGTCGGGGATATCCATCCCGATTCCCTTCGGGACCAGTTGACGTTGCCCTGACCTCTCAGAGTGCTACAGGGTTCTCCTTTCCTGGCTAGTGATAATAATAATGTTGGTATTTGTTAAGCGCTCACTATGTGCAGAGCACTGTTCTAAGCGCTGGGATAGACACAGGGGGATCGGGTTGTCCCACGTGGGGGTCACAGTCTTAATCCCCTTTTTACAGATGAGGCACAGAGAAGTTAAGTGACTTGCCCACAGTCACACAGCTGACAAGGGGCAGAGCCGGGATGCCTCCTGGAACTTACCGCACCATCTCTGTAGCCCCCAGCACGAGCCTACCCAGAGGTATGAAAGGCGGGGTCAGTGGGTCAGATGACCAGAATAAGCTTGCCACAGTGAGAACCTGTTCTTGATATTCTTAGAAGTTCTGTCCTTGGTTTTCAGCTTGGTTGCAGCGTTACCGTTCGGGTAACGGCCCACTGACTGACTGATGGTTCTGGGTGCTTATGGGACTCCAGGCATCTTTTATGTGGCATGTAGGTGGCTAAGTTGTTTCCAGCTAATAAAGACTCTAGGAACGCTAGAAACGTAACTGTTACCCAGACGGTTATGCTCGCTTTTATTAGTTATTCCTGATAATAGTCCACTCGAGTCAGTTACTCTACTTAGCCTCCCGGTAAAGGACTAGCCCGAGATGACAAAGCAGGCCAGTGGCAGGAACTGGCTTTCTTGCTTCCTCTAAGCCACCTGGGGCATTTTGAAATCATAACTTCACCGTGAAGTATTTAAAGAATGCTTTATATTAGGGTTGTGTCTTCAGCAAACGGGATGTGAGCTTTGGAAGGCAGGTAGCTTGCAAATCTCTCTCAGCTGCTTTTCCTGCATTTCCTTGTGAGGGATGAATAGTCTGTCGTTTCTGGATCCTGTTCGAACCCAGATTGGACATTTCTTTAAAAAATCCCTCTTCCTTTTTAAGAGGAGATGTCTATTGACTCTGTTGCACTGACTATGACACTGGTGACTTTACTCAGCATTTCTGCATTATGGATGCATCGACCGCACATTGCAGCCTATGGAACTAATCGTTTCATCGGTGCTTCCACTGGAAAAGATGGGATCTCAGGTGATTTGCCCAGTTTTTCTGGATACGCGGACCAGAGAGAGAAGCTCTTAGCTGGTTTGGGGGCGGGGTGGGGGTAGCTCACCCCTTTCCTGCCTTCTTTTTTTTACCATTTACCATTAAATCTCTGACTCTCCTAAAGGAAGGGGAGATCACTTTAAGGAGGTTTCTAACCAACACCCGTTCCACTGCAGAGCCGGTTTTCCAAATTCGATCAGTGCCGAATGCTTGAGGGCGTTGAGGGCAGAGTTTGTGGGGCTCATAAAATTCATTTCTCCCCACTGCATGATGAACACGCTAAATACCAAATGCCGAAGAGAGAAGCTGTCGGTGAAGCAGAGGGAGAGAAAAACAAAGCAGAAACTTTCGTCGTCCGACGTTCTCAATTACATTCTCTTCCCGGGAAGTGCTTGTGTTTTCCCGAAATGTGTCCTCCTTAATTGGAAAAATTAGTTCAGGGATCCTTGGCTTAGGTGGCCATCTGGTCCAGAGTCCCCAGAGACGTTTCGGGCTTCGTCTTTACGGTTTCTGAATCTGATATGCCCAGAGAATATGAAATAAAGCTGGATGTGGTCAGAGGAGAAGGAAAAAAAAAAAAGAGAGAGAGAACAAATGATCTTTCCTAGGAACCCCAATTGATTGGCACGGTTAATTTGCATAGCATGATAGACATACATAGTGATCTCCAATCACCCCGCAAACAGAAAATGAGGGTAGTGCTTAAAAAGAACAGGGCACAGTCATGAATTCTGCAAGAACAATTGGGTTTCCAGGAGCGATTCGACGGAAACAAAAGAGAGTGGGTGCTTGGTGAATAATTGTTTAGGCATCAGAGAAACTGAGGGTGGATTACAAAAAGACAGCATTGGAACAGGATCCAGTCTACGCCTGCCTACAGTAGGAGGGGCTTGGAGGAACTGAAATTCAACCGGGGAGACTTTCTAAGGATTCATAAAGAAGATGGGAAGGTTGCCACATTGGGATGGCAAATCACTTCACCCGCAGTGCCTCCAATGTTGTTACTTGCCCAGTGTGAGAGGCAGCAGGAAAATGACCACGCAAATCATTCAAGGAAACCTTTTCCAATGACTACATAATTTATTCATGCATTTATAGTTCTTAGTTCTCTCTGGTGAAAGTCATTGAACAAAATGACCCAATTCAAAACTCTCAATAAATGACAGCAGTAGATTGGGAGCGTCTTGCGACTCCGTCTTGTTACCAACCCACCGGGGGCCATACCGGTTTTCAGAGTCAAATGGCAAATAACGTACAAGTGAGGGCAAATACTTTAAAATGCCCAGATGAGAACCAAAAGCCCCTGTCTTGCTTGAATAATGAGCGTTAGATGAAATGGATTACTTTCTTAGATCCACCTTTCCCTGGGCTTTCGGGTCCCCGGTCGGCGGCGCGTCTTCAAAAACAGCGAGTCTTGGGCGGTTTGTATCCAGTCGCTAGGGGAAAATGAGCAGGCGGCTAATGGCAACCTGGTGAATTTAATTTGTGAGGCTCGCGTCTGCGAATAAATGGACAGATAGAGTGCTGCTACGCTGTTTATAGGAAGGCCAGCCTGTTCCGAGGGGAAAGAGGGGAAAGGGTGAACTGGGTAGAGGGAGGCCTAAAGATAACGTTCGGGGACTGACTTAAAAAAGTTGCTTGAGTTAGTGAAGCTTCCCAAAAGGCCGAATTGACACTGTGGCGAAACCCGAATCAGCTAGTAGCTCCTTGATCTACAGTTTAACCAGCTAGGATATTATGTCTGGGGAGGGGAGGGAAGATATCAGATCGGAGATCTTTATTTCATTATGCTAGAGAAAAGGAGCTGGTGGAAAAATCGCAGATATTATGAGGGAGAGCGTGGGGCAGGAGAATAACATTTTTTTTCCTTTGGAATTATCGAATGTCTGATTAAATTGAAAATGAATTGGACCTCCGAAATTTCTCATCAATGAAGAGTCAATTTTGTAATCCTTGGAAAGGTTTTAGGCAAAGGGGCTGATGAGTTAGACTCGATGTGTAAAAAAGATGATAATATGAAATGGAATGCAAATGTCCAAATGAAAATAGCAAACCGGCCAATGAAGGTTATTGAATTAATGAGGACAAATTGAAGTTGATAACTCGATAATGCAGTATGGCACATCCTGGACTTGCTCATAAGGCAGCCAAAGCCAGGGGCTTCTCTGTAGATATCAGAGGATCCCATGGAAGCGTGGTCCCTGAAATATTTGGACCAACCCCAGCTCCGGTTGTAGAACTCACCCAATTCTCCAAGGGTTCCCTGGAGGCGGGGCTTGCCCTAGAGGCTTCAGCCAAGCTCTGGGGTGACCTTGATCTTCGCCGTGACCTCTGAGCAATCAGCTACCTCAAACCTGCCGGTAGGCAGCACGTGGCAGTACCCTGGAAGACTCAAAGCACAGGGAGAGTTTCCCTTTGAGGAGACCTCTCCCCTTCCGCCTGAGAAGTTAGAAAATAAAATGCTCAACTACACGATGATGGCTGTGTGCTCTCAGTCACCGCTCAGAAATGAGATCTTAGAGAGTCTTCACTGATGTCCTTTCAATTTGTCGGTCTAATGCACAGAGGCAGTCTTAAAGGTCAGCCAAACGCTGGGCTGCCTCAGCTAGGAAAGAGAAAACAAAACAAAAAGCAGAACTTTGCCCGTACCAACCCCCCCCCCCCCCCAAAAAAACTTGGTAGGGTTGTGCCTCGGACGCTGGGTGAGGTTCTGGTGGCCGTGTTTTAGGAAAGAAACAACGGAAGTGAAGAAGGCGAAGGAAAGAGCAACCAAGATGATCAGGGCAAAGGAGAAGTTTCCTTACGGAGATAAACTGAATGATAATAATAATGATAATAATTATGGTATTTGTTAAGCGCTTACTACGTGCCAGGCACTGTACTAAGCTCTGAGGTGGGTACGTTGTAGGCAGGTCGGACCCAGTCCGTGTCGCTCTTGGGGCTCAATCTTCAGGCCCAGAGAAGCGGAGTGACTTGCCCGAGGTCACACAGCATGAAAGTGGCAGAGTCGGAATTAGAACCCAGGTCCCTCTGACTCCCAGGCCCATGCTCTATCCACTAAGCTCCGTGATTTATAACTCTTGAGTCTGAAAAGATGTAGGCACGAATGGGGAGGACGGAGCGAACGCGGAATCGTTACCCAAAGGCCACGACACTAGGAAGAAGGTACAACTTTTAAAGGTTGAAGGTGACAGGTTCGAAAGAAACGAAAGGAAAGACTCCTCACAGTGGATGGGCAAGCACGTGGGATTTGCTTCCTCAGGAAGTTGTGCGGGCTGAAAATATCAGTAGGTTCTAGAGGATTTTGGATAGATTTCGTGGATAAGGAATACGCGACGGTAGATAGCGCATTACATCCAGTTCCTCCAAGTGTGTTGGAATTAAACGGTAATATATATATAGTAGGCGGCTTGGGACATTAATTTGACCCTCTCATCGCGCTGCACGTGTTCTGATGTTCTTGAACTTACTTCTTCCACAGCAGTGCTTTGAAGGGCTATGGGCCGAGGATACGGTAAGAGGACAGGAAACCGGGACAGGAATAAGAGGGATTTGGGGGTCGGGTACCTTTTTCATCGGACTAAAATCTCAGACTATTTGTTCATGGTGAATCAAATGGGTCAGTGCCATCTGGAGCCACGCAAAGGGAAGCAAAGTGACAGCAATGCAACAGTATTGAGTCACGGATGGTTCGAGGATCCGTGCCACTCGAGCATAAAAAAAACCCAGAGCTGTTAATCCCAGCCGATGCATCGTGACCAGGGGCGGGGGGCGGTGGGAGAGATCACTGGGTACAATGTAGGCCCTCACACATTTCATTTCTCACTCAGATGGAAGCGAAAGGCAGAGAAAGATATTCCTAAATAGCAGAATCATTCATCTGCTCTTCATATAGGTTCCCCTGCCATTGCGTGATTCTTCCTAACAATGGATTCTTAAGTATTTTATCCATTTGATACTTGTGTCTCAAATATTATGCCCTCCATTTCTTCTCTAAGAGAATATTTCACTCTAACAGACCTCATAGAAACCTCACTGCAAGGATGTTTCTTGATTTTTAAGCTTAAATGATCCTATTCTTGATTTTTTTCCTCTATCTCCTAGTTAGACTGTCTTCAGTATGTGTCAGGGAAAAAAAAGAGGAAGAAAACACCTTTTTTGTTAATGCCTTCAATATTACTCTTCAAATCGTTTTCCAAAAAGAGAGGAAAGAGAGAGAGAAAAATTCTTTTGGGGTGGCACCATCTACCCAGCAGACGAAAGTGTTCCACGTAAATACCTGACTCTACATTTCATGATTTAATAACATTGCTACGTTTTTACAGAGTGTCAGGTGAATTTGAGCAAACACTTGACGATGGGGATTTTCTTCACGAAACTGATTAAGGTATTTTGGAATGATTCTGGCAATGAAAGCCATTGGGATTTTGTTGTGCGGTCTAGAAAGTTTCATATTGGAAGTTAATAATCGAACGTATTCAGTAATTCAAAATATGAAACCCTAACTCCATTATTACCTGCCGTTGTATTACTGATTTTTTTTTTTTCCTGGAAAAGTGTTAATACCTGAAAAGACCAAAGCAATGTGCATTTAAAAATAAATGTCATTCATCAAAGAGGGATTAAGAAGTTTCAGGCATTTTGAAATGATCTTTTTATACAATGAATGTGCTAGGCAAAACTGAAGTGCTAGAATATTGTAATTTTTTTGGCTCAGAAGAGAAATAAAATCTATTTCTGGGTCTGTACCTCTCTCTATATATAAAACTAACACGAGCTGGGGGTCGCCAGCTGCCAGGCCTGTGATTGGCTAGCATGGGTCCCGGCTGATTTCTAGCTTTGTGATCGACTGGCATAGAGGTCTGGCCTAGTTGGGAATGGGAAGTTTTGCAAACATCACTCACCTCCAGCGCCTCAGAGAAAAAGGTCACCTGTCCCTAGATCTTATGATGGAAAGGGGCCACCCCTTCCGTGCCGACACACAGAAGCTGCAGGGCGAGATGGAGTGGTTTGTCACTGTTTCCATCCAGGTCTCTTGAGCGCGCTTCCACATCCCTTCTGCTGATTGCCACCGCTAAAGCTCCATCCCTCCTCCCTCAGGAGTGGGAACATGAACAAAATACCAATTAGGTTACTTTTCAATAGACTGTGAGCTCCTTGAAGGCAGGAAACATGTCCTTACTTTCATTCAATAGTATTTATTGAGCGCTTACTATGTGCAGAGCACTGTACTAAGCGCTTGGGATGAACAAGTCGGCAACAGATAGAGACAGTCCCTGCCGTTTGACGGGCTTACGGTCTAATCGGGGGAGACGGACAGACGAGAACGATGGCGATAAATAGAGTCGAGGGGAAGAACATCTCGTAAAAACAATGGCAACTAAATAGAATCGAGGCGATGTACATTTCATTAACAAAATAAATAGGGTAATGGAAATATATACAGTTGAGCGGACGAGTACAGTGCTGAGGGGATGGGAAGGGAGAGGGGGAGGAGCAGAGGGATGGGCCTCCTAGCACAGTCCTTCTCAAAGAGTCGACAGTAAATGAATGCTGTTGATAATGGAGAGGAGAGAGGAGAGCGTGAGAATTAGCATGCACACCAGGGTATAGTGACAGGGAGAGTGGGAAAGAGTAATTTCAATCCAGTGTCTGGACTGCAGAGACAGCCATTACAGCAATATCCATCAACTGTCAATCACTGGTATTTATCGAGCGCTTACTTTCATTCAATCGTATTTATTGAGCGCTTACTCCGTGCAGAGCACTGTACTACGCGCTTGGGAAGTACAATTCAGCAACAAATAGAGACAATCCCTTCCCACGGTAGGCTCACAGTCGAGAATATCCATGAGGGCTGATGAATCTATCACTAGCATTTATTTATTAAAAGCTTTATCTGTGAAGAGCAATGTACTACCAAGTGCTTGGGAGAGTGCCAGAGAGGTAGTGGACATTATCCCTGGCCTCAAGGAGCTGGGTATAAATAAGTACCTAAGTGCTAGAGATGGCCGATGGGTTTACGTGGCTTGGGATGCTGGGAATTAGTTGGAGAAGGCATGCTGGAGGAGGTGGGCATTCAGGACTGGGGGCGCTATGGGCTGCTGGATTTCGGAAGGGGATGGAGACAGGAAAGTCGACAGCGAGGCAGTCGATCGTATTTATTAAGCGCTCACTGTGAACTGAGCACTGCATTCGGCACTTGGGAGAGCACATTCCCCGCCCACAGCGAGCTTACCGTCTAGAGGGGGAGACCGACGGTAATAGAAAGAAAGAAATGACGGATCTGGACATAAGCGCTGTGGGGCTGGGGGGGGGGGGGGGGGGGGGGGGATGAAAAAAGGGAGCAAGTCAGAGCCACAGAAGGGAGGGGAAGGTAGAGTACGGTTATCTTGGAAGAAACAGAGACAGCGGGTTGGTAGTGGGTGAGAAGATCTATAAAGTTGGGGTGAGTCGGTGGAGAGCCTTGAAGCTGCCCGTGAGGAGTTTTTGCTTGCCGCAAAAGGATATGGCGAGCCATTGGAAGCTGTTGAGGAGTGGAGCGATACGTGCCGGTTATTGTCTTCCAGAAGCCCACTGCTGCAATAGAAGTTTGGGATTTGGGGTCAATTTGGGTGAATCCCAATTCTTATATGCTTATTTGAAGCTGGAAAAAAAAGCTTTAGAAAGGACACCTGTGCTGCTACTGACTGGCAAGGCACTGAACCGTGAAATCTTTTTCTAATAAATGCGTACGTCCAGACAGCAACCAGATACATGACTCACATTCAAAGAAATCTAAATTACAGTTAATTTTTCTTAATGGACCTCATATCTTTCCTTTCCCCTGTCTCCCTCCCCTTTTTCACCCCTATCGCCATTCCTTCATTATATCCAGAAGTAGTTGTCTCCTGTCTCCCACAAAGGAGATAACAGCACCACGAATCAAATTTGTCAGATTCAAGGAACGAGAACCGACGGGACTCGGGTCTCATTGCGGCTAGAATCCGTGAGCTAGAAAGAACCTCGCGAGCTTAGCCTCTGGCTTATACACGATCCAAGATGGACCTCTAAAACATCCAAGAAAAATGATTGTCCATGCTATTTTTGAAGATCTCCAGGACTGAAGGCCCACCATTTGGCTTAGTAGCCTGGTCCATCACCCAGCAAGTCAAGAAGTTCAGCCTTATGGCTAATAAAATCCATTCTCGGTTCTCTTAGGGCAGGGAGTACTAGTGAGTGTCTCCTTCTAACCCTGAAAGCAGTTATAAAGTGATCGCGCAGTCTTCTTTCTGCCAGGCACACAGCAGGCAAGAGGAGGAGCCGGGACTAGAACCCAGGTCTCTTGACTCCCAGCCCCTCCTCGACCTCAAGGACTGCTGCCTCAACAGAACAATTTTCATAATCAGAACACCAATTCCGGGGCTTTTCCTCACCCCAGCGCTGGGCTCAGAACGTCTCCTTGTGTAACCAAGTTACCGACCGAAGGTTAACCGGAGACCTGAAACGTGGGCTAACCGGCCCGCGTTGGTTCTAATGAAGCTTTGAACACGAGGTCTCTGCTGAAAAGAGAAGCAGGGCGTAGTGGCGGGCCTGGGAGTCGGAAGGTCATGAGTTCTAAAACCGGCTCCACCACGTGTCTGCTGTGTGACCTTGGGTAAGGCACTTCACTTCTCTGGGCCTCAGTTCCTTTATCTGTAAAATGGAGATTGAGACTGTGAGCCCCTGTGGGACAGGGACTGGGTCCAACCCGATTTGCTTGTACCCACCCCAGTGCTTAGTGCAGTGCCTGGCACATAGTAAGCGCTCAACGAATGCCATAGTTATTATTAAAAGAGAGGAAAGCGTCGAGAAGCTTAGGACAGAAACCCGCAAGTTGCGTCTCCCCGAGATCCGAATCAAGAGATGCAATTCACATGCAGCCTAAAATAGAGTTTGAAATCTCACATGAGCAAACTCCCTAATGGGATTTCAAGCCCTTCATGGTTTGGGCTAGCTCAGAAAAAAACCCTTCAAGGACTGCATCTTTCAGTCTAGAGTTTTGATTTCACCTAAGAAATGTCAGAAAGCCAAATGCTTTTCCCTTCTACCTGACCTTATCAGAGGCTTACAAAAAGCCTCAGCCTAGGATTGGTTTGAGATGGATGTAGAGGGGAGGAGTAGGAAAGGAGGAAGGTAGGGATTTTGCCAGTTCATTTCTTTCTAGTCAGGGTGGCACTCTCAGAGGGGGAATTAGGAGGTGGAGTTTTCGGTTGGAAATGGGCGATATTTGTGCTGTAAATCATCCAAGTGGTTGTCGGCTTTCTAAGATTATATAAGAAGATGCTGCAGCGGCACGCTCATTTTGCCCCCTCTGTGAGTCAGCGACTAAGACGGATATTTAACTCGTATCCTCAATAGAGAAGGTTCGGAGACCTACCTATGCCAGGCGAAGGTGAAATAAATGCGGGCCATTTAATTGGAGGCATAAAAATATTTACACAGAGAGTAATCATCATCAGTGGCTACACGATGAATTAAACGTATGTGCACCCATACCAGATTACAATACAGTATTACCCCTAAACCTTAGAGAAATCTTTGTCTTATCTCTCTCTTTCACCACGCTATGGGGCACACGCAGGGAGGGAGGGAAGAGAGACTGTTTTAAAGAGAAGGTGAAGGATCATTTTCCTTAAGGATCTCACTGTCTGTGGTCCTGTCTTGCCATTTGATGGTGAGTATGGCTCCCGGATGTCGCTAGTTAAGCTGCTTGAGGAAGCTGGATCTGCCTCTGGGGGTTCGTCCAGGTCTGCAGCTTGGCTCTGCCACTTGTCCGCTGTATGACCTCGGGCAAGTCGCTTCACTTCTCTGTGCCTCAGTTTCCTCCTCTGCAAAATGGGGGTGAAGACCGTGAGCCCCGTGTGGGACAGGGACTGCGTCCAACCCCATCCTCTCATACCGACCCAACGCTTATTACGGTGCCCGGACCATAGAAGGCGCTTAACGGACACCCCAACTGGGATTATCGTTAGACCTATAGCTCGCTACGATGCTCTGCTATCCTGTCGTTGAAACACTCTGACGGGCAATCTCTCAAGCCACGCCGATCTTCTTGATTCAGCCTTCCTCTTCGTGGTCTAGCCGTGTGCCGGGTAACGCTATTTAATACCAGCATCAAGTTGTGCGTGGCCCGGGAAAATCTTGAGTTGTGTGTAAGGCTTCCCGGGTTTAGCTGGAACGTGGCCAGTTTTCTTCAAGGCTTGTGCCGTTCGCGGTACTGTGCTGACTCTGCAAAGTGATTCATAATCACTGGCTGTCTGGTGTATATGCCTTCAGAGCAGTCATCAGCATAAAGTAAGTCCAAGTATTTCCTGATATATCGGGAGCGTATTCTGTCAGCCTCCAGATCTTTTGTCGCATCACCAAAAGCGTGGAAACATCAAGCGGGTCGGACAGATCTGGATCCAGTGCTTGCTCGTCTCCAGTGGGGACTTTTCTCCCTCTCCCCCATTCACCCCACCCTCAGCCCCCACGGCATTTGTACCTATTCGTAATTTATTTTAATGTCTACATCTCCCCCTCTAGACGCTAAACTCCCGGTGGGCAGGGAAAGAGTCCACCGACTCCGTCGTCCTCGCCCGGGTGCTTCGTACGGGCTCTGCACACAGTAAGCGCTCAATGAATACCATCGACGATGTTGATCGATAGTATTTATCGAGCACCTAGTGTGTGCAGACTGTACTGAGCGCTTGATGATGACGATGATGAGTGAACAGGAGATTGGGTGCGGACGTATGGCCTGTAGAACCCCCGCCCCACCGCCAGCCCCAGACCTCTGGGGGAACTGGAAATTGGGGAATCGAGTCAGTCGTCCCCACCGCAGAATGAGCAGCATTCGCCGTAGCGGGGGCTGATTCTCTAGAGTAGAAGCGTCGCTGACCACTGTTTTAGTCAGGGTGAACCGGTTCTTTGGGGAATTACTGTGGTGCTTGAGTCTCCTTTTGGCTTTCATCATCCCCCTAATATCCGTAAACAGGCAGGGTTGTTTCAGATTTCCCCAAAGATTACAGGAAGCCATGCTTGGTCACGTGTATCCCTTTTTGTCCTAGTTGCTCAGTATGCTGCTGTGAAGCTAAAGAGAACTCTAAAATAGTCCTTGGAAGAATCTTCTTTGCTGCTACAGGCCCAGTAAGGAAAGATTGTAATTAATCAATAAGAAACCACAGGGTGTGTGTCATGCTAGGTTATTGGATCCCATGGGTGTTATTAGATGCAAGCCAGAAGGCTGAATTCCACACTCTCCAAAGAAGCTCTACTATTCCCCAAAGTATTCTGACCCTGATTACAAGATGCCCTATGTTCATTCTTGGTGTGAAAAATTAAAGGCAATTATTTATGGAGTACTTGTAAGCTTTTTAATTTTTTAACACATTACTATGCTTGGAAAAATAGTTTCCAATTAAAAATGGCAAATTGTAAATGTGTAAAATTAATGAGTCCTAGTCTCTCCCTTGCCTAGAGGGAGGACAGAACGCCATAAACCCACAGAGGGAGGAGGATAGGGGGAAGAGAAGGGTGTGTAGAGTATGGCATCAACCTTTTTCCTCTGCAGGGATGTTTAATATGTCCGCGTGTGGGAGTGAAGTGGGGAGGGGGAGGTTCCTCACACACGCTCTCAGTGCCCAATGCCGCCTGACGGTCTGGCTCTGGATCGGGGACGCTTCCCAGGGCATCCGGCTGGGCCAGGTCGGCACAGAGCCCCAACTAAAAACCACAACTAGCCAGAGCCGGGCTCAGTTTAATCAGTCGATCGGTCGATCGGTGGTATTTATTGCTCTGTGCGGAGCACTGTACCTAACGCTTTGGAGAGGACAGTACAGCAGAGCGGGTAGACACGTGCCCTTCCCACAACAAGCTTTACAGTCTAGAGGAGGAGCCAGACGTTAATGTGAGTAAATACATTCTGGCTGTGTACTTAAGTGCTGGGTCCGAGGGGGTGGGGTGAATATCAGGTGCCCAAAAGATACAGATCGAAGCGTTTAACCTCCTTGGCTCCCACGGCCCTCCAATCGGGGCCACGGAGCAGCTGTGCGAACTGAAAGTTGGCAGGGATTATACCAGAAATGGTCCGAAACTCACTTCCCGGAAGCTCAGGGGTATTCGGTCGGTCCCGGGCTGGGCCCGTGCGGATATTTAATATCTGTTTTCCATTAGTTAAGGGAAATAATCGATGCCGCTAGGAAAGGAGCCTCCGCATATTTCCGAGCTACTCACCCATATAGCGGTCCAGTGCAGAAGGAGCTAATGTACCCCAGGCTGGCAGGACAACCCGCCGAAAGCCCTCTAGACTGTGAACTCTTTGCGGACGGGGGTTGTGCCTACCGACTCTGATGTATTCTGGCAAGCACTTAGTCCAGTGATCTGCACAGAGTAAGTTCTCGGTAAATACCACTGATGGATTGGAAAGCCCCAATCCCCCTCAACATCCATTGAAACGCGGAGGAGGAGCAGTGGTTGGTAACTAAGGGCTTTTGCCTGAAGAAGTGAAAAGTCTGAGGAACTTCCCCCTCCAAGATGTGTGTGTATGGAGGGGGTGGGTGGGGAAGGAGGTGGTATTTGTTAAGCCTTTACTATATGCCAGATGCTTCACTAACCACTGAGAGTAAATACAAGATAATCAGAGCTGACAAAAGCTATTTATTTACTTTTTTTGATATCATTGCCTTGGTTTGTTGACTTTGTTACCTGTTAAGTAGCAGGCAGTTGATTCCTATTGTTCTTTGTATCTGCCACCCCCCACCTAGATTGCGAGCTCCTGTGGGACCGAGACTGTGTCTGCTCTAATTATATGCCGTTTATACTGTAGATATCCCAGCGCTTAGCGCAATGCTTGGCACATAGGAAGCCCTTAAGAAACAACATAACCAAACTCGCCAATTTTTTTATGGAACCTGTTAAGCACTTACTCTGTGCCAGGCACGGTACCGAGCGCTGGGGTAGATAGAAGACAATCAGGTGGGACACAGGCCCTGTCCCGAATGGGGCTCACGGTCTTCATCCCCGGACGAGATAACTGAGGCACAGAGGAGCTAACCGACTTGCCCAAGGTCACACAGCGGACAGGTGACCCGAGATCTTGCCACTCTGCTTCTGTCCCATTCCACAGAGGGGCAGAGAACTGCTAAATAGCGTCTCTGAGTTCCATCCTGGCTCCCTGAATCGATGACCAGAAGCGGGGGCGACCCGGGCTGGAGAGAACACTTGATCGGCTTTCATTAAAGAATCGCTCTCTGGCTCCCCGTCACTCTGCGCACACGGATTCTGAACATTAGAGGACCACGTGCCAACTGCCATGCTCAGCTGGGAGAGAGATTTCAGCTCACTAGCCGGCTCACTCTTTCACTGGACATAAGCCTGGTGATGGCTTCTCCCTCCACCCCCTTCTGCACCCCCAAATGCGCATTCCCCAGTTTGTAGTAGCAGGGAGACCAGAGCCAAAATGGTTATAAGAATGATAGTAGTGGTATTTGTTAAGCGCTTACTGTGGGCCGGGCGCTATACTAAGCGCTGGGATGGTCCAGCGCTTAGAAAAGCGCTCGGCACATGGTAAGCGCTTAACGAGTGGCCTCGTTATTATCACAAGCAAATCAGGTTGGATACGGTCCCTGTCCCACAGGGGGCTCAGAATCTCTATGCCCATTTTACAAATGAGGTAACTGAGGCACAGAGAAGTCAAGTGACCTGCCCAGGGTCATCTGGCAGAATCTACGTACTCAGAATCTACGACCTTCTGACTCCCTGGCCCGGGCTCTATCCACCAGACCATGCTGCTTCTTCTGCCCTCCTGACAGTTGATAACTTTCAAATTTTCCAAGTGAAATTTATCCTGAATCTAAATATGACTAGCAGATAGCAGAGATAGATCTTAGAACCACATTCACTTATTCACTTGGCTAGTTGGCCAAAAGATTCATTATTTAGCGTGAATTTCCAATTCTCTGTCCATTAGCGTATCACCTGCCAGGTTGAATTCCCTGATTCTCTGTCTTACCCAAATACATTTCTAGTTTCGCCCAGGTGTTTCCTGATGGAGATCGATATCTCCCAACCTGTACTTACGCTGTAAAATGGTCTAATGTGGTGCAAATTCTGCATACTATATTACCCGTTTCTTCGTCCACAGTACAATCACACCAACTTCTTATCTTCTCCTCTGCTTGTCTCGGTTGTCAGGACATGCGAATTGGTGTAGGTGAAAGAATGAGAAGGAGTTAAATCTTTTGAGTTACAAAACATTTTCCAGAATTTGTAGGTTCTTGGTGCCCTGACAGTCGAACACGAAACTTTTACACTCTGGCAGAGAGAGACAGGCCAAGAGATACTGCGTGACGGACAACATGTTACTAAATGACGGATGTAAGCCAAACACTTCTGAGACCCCTCTTTCCCCTTAAGAAGCTCCCAAGTTGGGGAGGACAGACACCAAGGAAAGAAGAATGAGTTGTAAATGATAGGAGGAAATAAAATTCAACAGCCAAAAAGTAAGAGCATTAAATAAGTAGATGCAGAGGATGGAGAGGGGGCTCCTCACTGCTCCAGGCCACAGTCCTCGGTTCCTAACCTCTACAGCGTCCCTAGCATTCCACAGAGTTCTTTGTTTCTTTAAATGCCACCTTTTAGGGGAGAGCAATACTTCTGGAAATGTTGATTCAGCTCGATGACTAATGTGTGGGAAGATGAAAGTACTCGCATATCTGTACTTAGTCTTACTATATTCAGAAAGCAAATGAAAGTTTAATGAAAAGCTGATAAGGCCTGCATAGTCTGAAGCGGAAGATTCAGTCCAACTCTTAGAGGAAAACTGAAGAGCATAATAATAATAGTAAACATGTAGCAGGCTGGATTCTCCCCCCCTTGAACTCAGGAGTAATAACCCGCATGTTCTTCCGGGAACCCGAGAATGAGGCTCCCTCCACCGCGCTTTCAACTGATCTCGGCCATACGTTTCCATAAGCCCCAGGCGGGGTGGGAGCGTGGGAGCGATACGTTGTAATCCCCTCTCTCCAGCTCTCTTTTCCTTACCGGCCTTCCGTTTGAAGCCGATGCTACCTCCGTCGGGGTTTTCTCAGCATTTTGGGTTGTGGTTAAGGAGGGCGACGTGTGACTGGCAAGCCCTTCTGCCCCGTGGACACAGAAAGATTGCTGCTCGCTATACTTGTGGCTGGCAGCATTTTCATTTCTCCCTCTTGGCGTCACGATCTTCTCAGAGTCTGAGTTCTAAGACTGTCAGCCCTGTTCTTCTTCTCCGGCCGCCCTGCTTCTGCCTCCCAACTATCTACCGCTGGGCCACAGAGCTTGAGGTTTGGCTTGGTTGTTCTGTAAAGTCCCGCGGTCCTGGAATGCCCTCCCTCCTCACCTCCGACAATCTAATTCTCTTCCCCTCTTCAAATCCCTACTTAAAGCTCACCTCCTCCAAGAGGTCTTCCCAGCCTCAGCTCCCCCCTTTTTCCCTCTGCTCCATCTACCCCCCCTTCACCTCTCCGCAGCTAAACCCTCTTCTCCCCCCTTTCCCTCTCCTCTCCCCTTTCCCTCTCCTCCTCCCCCTCTCCCGTCCCACCCCCTCGGCACTGTACTCGTCCGCTCATCTGTATATATCTTCATCACCCTATTTATTTTGTTTAATGAGATGTACATCACCCTGATTCTGTTTATTTGCCATTGCTTTTATGAGACGTTCTTCCCCTTGACTCTATTGCCATTGTTCTTGTCTGCCTGTCTCCCCCGTTAGACCGTAAGCCCGTCAAAGGGCAGGGACTGTCTCTATCTGTTGCCGATTTGTCCATTCCAAGCGCTTAGTACAGTGCTCTGCACATAGTAAGCGCTCAATAAATACTATTGAATGAATGAATAAAGGGGTCCACCTTCTCTACAGTTACCCCACTTCAGCTCACCGTAGAGCAGCTGATTGGGTATGCTGCTGTTGTCCATGCTTTCTTCCTATCCGGCCCACAAGGACTTGTCCTATATTTCCAGCCTCTCCCCGCATTTGACAGTGTGCAGTTATGAGGGCAGAGATATTGCAGAGCAACATGTGACTATTTAGATGACTACGAGTCCCATGCGGGACAAGGACGAAGTCAGACCTGATTAACTTGTATCTGCCCCAGTGCTTGGAACGGTGTTTGACACATAGTAAACACTTAGAAAATGCCATAAAAAAAAAAAGACTGTATTTTCCCCCTTGGATAAAGCTGCATCCCGCTACGGTTTTACGATAGAACTGACTGTTCTAGTCAGAGAGTTAAGAGAATTGAGCGAAAATGTTTACAGTTACATCTTCATGGAAGATAATGTCTTCCTATGGAAGTGAAAGATTTACAAACTGTTATGGAACGAGTGACTTTGGAAGAAACGGCACTCCGTGTGCATAGTGGATAACAGTGACCCGAAAGAAGGGAAAAATCAGAAATGATTCTCAGGGTGCTATGTCAGTGGAGGAAGGTCGCCTGAGGTGATCACTTCAGGACATCGGGACCTGAATGTGGTATTCAGATCTCATTTTGAAAGATCAGAGTCAGCCCAAGAGAGGACAGAGGGGGTTTCCAAATGTCTCCTAAGACTGACTCCAAAGCAAAACAAAATGGCTAAAGGAAAATTAATTGACTATTAATAGTCATCTTTAGGGGTTGCTGCTCGTTCCATAGCTACTCAGGCCCTAGACTCATCATGTCATCGTATTATATGTAGAGAGATCTATTTAGCAAAGCTTAATCATTGCTGGGGCTCGATCCCAGCATCTCTAAGGGACGTGGACGGGCAGGTTTGCGTCTACCCAGTTTAGAGGGAGCAGAACACTGGCCTCTCCTGGAACTCCACAAACCCTCTTGCTTCCCTGCTTGAAGCCCCGGCCCCGCGGGGGTCCGATCATTCGGTGGATCGTCTTTATTTATTGAATACTCACTGTGGGTAGAGCATTGTCCTAAGCACTTGGGAGAGTTCGATACAACAGACGCATTCCCTGCCCACGATGAGCTTACGGTCTTGCGGTCCCAGGTAGCGAAGGACATTTTCTATTACCTTTTTGTTTCTGCGGGGAGAAAGAAAACAAAGGGTCCGGCTAATAACCAGAAGAAAACAAACGAGAAAAGATACCATTCTGAGAGTCTCTGAAGTCCCATCGAATTAAAGCCCTGCTAATTCAATTCGGTCTGGTTAGGAGATGTCAAGAGGATCTTGGGATTCAGAACTAAACACCTTTGGTTCTTACTAGGCCATCTGTAGTGGATTTCACCTAGTATTAATAGATACAATGACAAATAAGTTACAGAACAGCCCCTGGGCTTTAGTTCTATCATCGAGGGACACCTCCAGTGAGTTCTTGCGATTAGGGGGAAAGGAAAAGGGAAGAGGGGCAAAAGGGCTAGGTGAAAATGGTCGCGGGCATCCTTTTTTATGGTATTGGTTAAGCGCTTACACCTAGTAAGCAGCAGCTTGGCTTAGTGGAAAGAGCACAGGCTTGGGAGTCAGAGGTCGTGGGTTCTAATCCCGGTTCCGCTGCTTGTCAGCTGTGTGACTTTGGGGAAGTCAGTTAACTTTTCTGGGCCTCAGTTATCTCATCTGTAAAATGGGGATGACGACTGTGAGCCCCACGTGGGACAACCTGATTACCTTGTATCTACCCCAGCGCTTAGAAGAGTGCTTGGCACATAGTCGGCGCTTAACAAATACCGACATTATTAGTAGTAGTAGCGGTAAGCACCAGGCACTGAACTAACCGCTGGTCATCAGGTTGGACTCGGGCCCTGTCCAACATGAGGCTCACAGTTTTAATCCCCATTTTAGAGATGAGGTAACCGAGGCCCAGAGAAATGAAGTGACTTGTCCAAGGTGATGCAGGAGACGAGTGGCGGAGCCGGGTTGAGAACCCAAGTCCTTCCGACTCCCAGGCCCGGCCTCTATCCGTTAGGCCACGCTGCTTCTCGATCCTTGATAGGAAGGGGACGTTGAGCTCGGCGTCCTACAGTTGCCTCCCTCTGAGTCGGCCAAAGATCCCGGTACCTGGGAAATGCCAAGCCCATTTCGAGAAATGAATATGGGAGGAAGAAAAGGGCAGAGGCGGGAAAGATGTTTCTCAACTCTGGAGAGGACGTTGTTCTCTGCGGTTGGGCAGGGAGAAAGGACGGTAAGCTCGTCTGGGGCAGGAATTGTGTCTCTCAGCTCTATTGTATTGGACTCTCCCAAGCACGTCGTACTGCGCTCTGCACACAGTAAGCACTCGATATATACCGTCGATTGCTCGACCGCTTGATGGATTCCACCTTGGGATCAGTCACTTAGGTGCATTCTTCAGATGAACCGATTGAGACTGTGAAGCCGAGTCAGGGCCACTGAAAAAAAATATGATTCTTGAGAACCGTATTCGTCATCAACTCCTGAAATATGCAATAGCACCATCCCCATTTTGGGCTGCTGCGCTTTTCTCTACTGACCTGGAAAAAGACCACACATTTCCACGGGACAGCGGCTTCTAAGTAGAAGCCAGTTATATGTTAGCACGGATTTGAAAGAAAAGCGGCTATGTCAGAGTTCACCTCATAGCCATTCGTGTCTCTCGCTTAAGAAAAATAGCGGAAAACCGAACTCTAAAATGATAGCTTTCGACCTGGCAGAGAACCCCGGTTCAATATTCTGCCTGGCCTCGATTTCGGTTTGGCCGAAGCCATCAGAACGAATCAGCCATTTGGTGGGGCTTACTCACGTAGGCACTTGAAAAAGGTGAAAGGAGAGATGTGCTTTTCATCCTTGATGTGTGGATGCACAAGCAGGCACTGGCTTGCATAGCTGCCCCTGGTTTCCTAGAGTAAACAGTTTCAGCGCGACCATGAAATGAGCTCTGCTTTATCCTGAGGTGTTTTTTTAAAAAAGTCCCATTTTGAGAAATTTTCTTTGCAAAGTTGGGGAAGACTCGACAGGGGCCTGGAGAAGCAGCATTCCCTAGTGGCTAGAGCACAGGCCTGGGAGTCAGAAGGACTCGGGTTCTAAATACCGGTTGTCTGCTGTGTGACCTTGGCAAGTCACTTCGCTTCTCCATGCCTCGGTTTCCTCGTCTGAGCTCCACGTGGGACAGGGACTGTGGCCAAGCTGATTTGCTTGGATCTACCCCAGGGCTTAGTAGAGCGCCTGGCACACAGGAAGTGCTTAATAAATACCACAATTATCATTATTATTGGACAAGGAGAATAATACTAACTGGACAGCTGGTTAGATATGGAACACTCTTCCAACTTTTCCAGTCTAACACAGTTAAGGTTCCACTAGGCTGTAAGCTCCTCGAGGGCAAGGATCATGTCTACCGACTCTTTTGTACTCTCCTAAGTGCTTAGTACAGTGTTCTAACCCCACATAATAATGTTGGTATTTGTTAAGCGCTTACTATGTGCCGAGCACTGTTCTAAGCACTGGGGTAGACACAGGGGAATCAGGTTGTCCCACGTGGGGCTCACAGTCTTAATCTCCATTTTACAGAGACATGGGACATGGACTGTGTCCAACCTGATTAGCTTTCATCTACCCCAGCACTTACAACAGTGCTCGAGACACAGTAAGCACTTTATTATTATTATTATTATTACTGCTACCTTTGCCACTGATAACAATTAGACCCTTTAATGATGTTCTTTATTTTAGTTGGGGCACAAAGGTTGCTGGGAAGTGGTTCTTGATGTTTGCGGGTGACAGTAGCATTTTAGTTACTTCTTGATTGCATCTTCCCCACCTTAGAAAAGAATTAGCAAAGTTCCCGGAGGCTCCTGGAGAAAAGATGCTTCCGAAAATAAATGCAAGAGAAGTTGTGAAAAGAGCTCAGGTCTGGGAGTCAGACGACCTGGGTTGTAATCCTAGCTCTCGGTGTGCTTTCGGTGTGACACCTTTGGCAAGTCACTTAACTTCCCTGTGCCTCAGTTTCCTCAACTGTAAAATGGGAATTCAATGCCTGTCTACCTCCTACTTAGACTGTGAGCCCCATGCAGGACAGGGACTGTGTCCAACGTAAGCAGCCTGTACCTACCCCAGGGCTCAGAACAGTGTTTGACACACACTGAACACTTCACAAATGCCTTAAAACAAAAACCCTACCTCCGAACTGGAGAAAACTACAGCCAGTTCTTCCATAATGCGTGTGTTCACTTGCGTTTCGGACAGAACACGGTAACGGAATTAGGGTGTATTCTTCCTATACAGCCCAATGCAGTGTGGGAAGAAACGGCTGTGTGAACGTGTGCTGCGAAGGATACGGGGTGAGTACTACAGTGCAAGTTTTCCGTAACGTGGGGCTGTTCAAGAACGCAACCCCGTGTAATAGGAGAAAGGACAGCGTCTTTACATCCCACTGTCTCTGACGGAAAGCAGTCTTCTTACAAGCATTCTGTGTTTTTCCAGAATGGCATAAGTACGAGTGAAATCATTTTAGTCTCAATTAGGAAGCTGCTACAACTGTATATAGTCTAAGTCCATTACACGATTGAGTTGGCATCGGTTTGGGAATAAGCCATTGGCCACGGTTTCATCAGTCACCAAATAAAATGTCTCATAAAAATAGGTGTTTCCAATCAGGATAGGAATGCACCAAGGCACCGCAACTCCCAGCTGAATAAATGAATGAAAAATAATGACGATACCCTCGATTTACATAGGACTTATATTTTCCAAAGTGCTTTCGTATTATTTGTCTCCTTTGGTCCTCATAAGACACAACTGGAAAACACTCAAACCACAAAGAATGATGATGGTATTTAAGTGCTTACTCAGTGCCAGGCACTGTACTAAGCGCTGGAGAGGGTACAAGCAAATTGAATTGGATACAGTCCCTGTCCCACGTGGAGCTCACAGTCTCAATCCCCATTTTGCAGATGAGGTAACTGAGGCCCAGAGAATCGAAGCGACTTGCCCAAAGTCACAGAGCAGACAAGTGGCGGAGCTGGGATTAGAACCCACGACCTCTGACTCCCGGGCCGTACTCTATCGATGTGCCCTGCTGCTTCAAGCTACGCCGTGTAGTCTATCTCTGACTGTGGATGTACCCTTCACTTTTAAGGTTGAATGAACAATAGGATGCGCGGAAGAAGGCAATGGTAAACCAGTTCCATATTTTTAACGAGAAAACTCTAAGGGTCAACTACCGGAACGACCGCAGATGGAGATGGGGCGTTCTGGGAGAGGTGCGTCCGTGGAGTCGCTATGGGTCGGAGACGACTTGACGGCATAAGAAAAGACAAGCATAGGAGACGTCGCTAGCTTTGGAGCTGATTTCGTATTGTTAAGATTACCTTCTTACTCGGTTCGTAGACTCACAGAATCTCATCGTTGAAAGGAACTTGGAGAACTCATCAATCCAGGGTCCTGCCTCTAGGCAGATGAATAACTAAGCCATCCAGGGCAACTCTTCGGATAAAGATTTTACTCTGCCAGTGTTGTGTTTTTTTAAAAATCAGTGTTCATCAAGAAATTCTTCTTTATGGCAATCCAAAAGGTCTCTGCTTTAAGCCCATTTCCTTTTGCTCGGTCTTCGAGGATTTGAACGACACTTCCCTCCCTGGCAAAGACTCTTCATATCGTTGAAGATAGTTATTAAGTCACCCTTTAGCCATCTCACCTCCGCGCCAATCAACTGCAATTCCTTTAACCTTTCCACATGGGAGCAATCTTCCATCTCTTAATCACTGTTATCACCTTTCTGGACTCTCTTCAATCTCTCCACTTTCTTTTTTAAAGCTAACAGAAGAAAACTGGGCACAGTGATGAGGCAATGCGTTTGTTCTCGAAATATGACTAGCCAAATGGCAGCTATGATGCCCGGAAGCCCTGGCTCCCGCTGCCTGTTGCCAAGCCGTACTGTCAACAGAACGTGTTTGGAGGTTTATCTTCGGTATGACTGTGTACCTTTTCCTCTACCCATTTCTTGAGTGTGCTCCGGTATCGGCGCATCCTTTTAGCATTCATCCACACCAGATGATCACATCATCGCAGCTCTGCTCGGGTCATCCTCATCTTGGTATCTGTTCATTCATTCAGTCGTAGTTATGGAGCGCTTACTGTGTGCAGAGCTCAGTACTAAGTGCTTGGGAGAGTACAGTACAGCAATAAACGGACACATTCCCTTCCCACAGTGAGCTTACACTCTAGATGGGGAGACAGACATTGTGTTGCAGGACCTAGGTGTTTGTCACTGCTGAAATTGTTCACAGTGTTTGATATCCTGTCATTTTGGTGTCCGTGCCTGACAGCCTCAGAACAACGCCTTGATGACGCAGCACGGTAGATGTCAAGCTTCGGCTTCAGGCTGATTCCTCTTTCCTTCTAGAGTCGACGTTTTCCCTTCCCCAGGCCAAAACATCGTGTGACCTTGTCATCTGTGCTACCATTTTGTGTGAACCTGATGTTCAAGCAGCAGAATTCTTCAGTGTCTCTCAGCTGCATACCACTGTCAGAGACCATCCTAGCGGGCTCTATGTTACTGGACTTGGGTTTGATTCTGACTTCGATCTTTTGCAGGTTTGACTGTCAGCCCCAAATGCTTAGCAGCTCGTGCGGACCTTCAGTGAGCGATTGTGTCTCGAGACTGTTGGCATCCCAGTAAATATTACCTCACGGATGAGAGTCCTTTCCACTTGTGTCTTTGCCTGAGGTTGCTGCAAATTCAAGAGTCCGCTCTCTACGTGATAGTAGAGAACTAGTCCCCAAGCTCCACGCCTTTGAATACCTCATTCGGCAAGGCAGCACACATTCCGCTGAAAAGCGTCAGCGTGAGGACGCGGCCTTGCTTGACGCCGCCCCTCGGGACGGTGAAGGGTGTTGAGAAGCGGCCTTGACCCACGACTCTTACTGTCATTCCGATGAGCGTGACTTTGTGATGTCAGCCTACTTTTCCGACAGCCACGTTTGCAAAGAGAGGCCCAGAGGCCGTTGCGGTTTACTGAGTGGAAAGCCTTTGTGAGGTCGTCGATGTCCAGGTACAGGTCTTGGGTCTGCTCTCTGCATTTCTCTCGCAGCTGTCTGGGGGACAAGATCGTGTCAGTCATACCACATGCAGGTCAAAAGCCGCGTCGGCTTTCAGAAACCATTCTTCTCCCTGTTGGTCAGTTAGCTTAACATTTCTCTGGCTAGAACCGTTCTTGTAATGACCGGGAGAAATATCTTACTCTGATCACTGAATGAGGCCCCGTCACCCTGCCTCTTCTACAGATGTTCGACACAAACATTAAAGCTCTTTACAGGCAGGGATTGTGTCTACCAGTTTATTGCACTGAACTTTCCCAAGTGCTCAGTGCGGCGTTCTGCGTATGCACACAGGAAGCACTCAATAAATACCACCGATTAACTAATTTTTGAACTCCCAGGGCACCCTTCCCGTTCCCAGACTATATATCGCATATTGGACAACTCGATGGCACTTGTACCCCTCCCACAGGAATGCCATTTGGACCGGTAGTCTTTGTCTCTTTGCCTTTGACGCTTTTTCAAATTTTTATGGTATTTGTTAAGCACTTACTACGAGTCAAGCACTGTTCTGAGCGCCGGGGTAGAGAAAAGGTAATTAGGTTGCACAGAGTCCCTGTCCTGCAGGGGGGCTCCCAGTCTACGCAGGACAGATTTATAGCCTTCAGTATTTCCGATGTGGTTGGCTGAAATGTGAGATGGTAAGTGCTCGACAAATACGACTGAACGACTAATGAATGAGTGAATGAATGAACTGCAGCAGGATTGGTCAGCAGCCGTCATTTGTCGGCTTCAATATTGGGATTAGTGCCGCCGGACTTGCGAATGTAGCCTGAACCAGGTTCCAATAAGAGCACAGGTTTCTAATGAGGGTCTGTCCAATCTTTCCTGCTAGTATGTACGAAGAATATAATGGATTTTAAAAAATAATAATAAGGGTATTTAAGCCAAGCACTGCCCTAAGCACTGGGGTAGTTTCAGTACCATCAAATCAGATACACTCCTTGCCCCACCTGGGGCTCGCGATCTAAGGCGTAAGCTCGTTGTGGATAGGGAACGTGTCTCCCAACTCTGTCACGTTGTCCTCTCCCAAGCGCTTAGTACAGTTCCCCGCCCACAGTAAGAGTTCAGTAAATATGATCGATTGACTAATTGAGCAGATATTCAATCCCCATTTTACAGTTGAGGAAACCGTGGCAGAGAAATCCAAGTGATTTGCCCACAGTCTTTTAGACTGTGAGCCCGTCGTTGGGCAGGGATCGTCTCTATCTGTTGCCGAATTGTATATTCCAAGCGCTTAGTACAGTGCTCTGCGCGCAGTAAGCGCTCAGTAAATACGATCGAATGCCCAAGTTCATACAGCAGGCAGGTGGCCGAGCCAGGATTAGAAACCAGCTCTCCTGACTCTCAGTCCTCTACCATTTCCCCTAGGCCACACTGCTTCTCCAAAGATAACAGCATTACACCGCTGACTCGTTCAGCTTCCAGGCAACTACACTTCCCTCCCCTCTCCTCCCCTTGTCTTTTACTAATATGCTTTTCTAACCTTGCCTTCGCCTCTTGCCTGCCGTGTAACCTTGGACAAGTCACTTAACTTCTCCGGGCCTCAGTTGCCTCATCTATAAAGGGGATCGAGACTGCGAGTCCCACATGGGACAGGGACCGTGTTCAGCCCCGTGAGCTTTTATCTACCCCAGCGCTTAGTACAGTGCCTGGGACAGAGTAAGCACTTAACAAATACCCTAATTATGATGCTGATTACCCAGTATTTAGACTGGGTTGTTTTGGTATTTCTTTATTAGCCCTGCTGTCGGTCTAGTGGTCTGGGAATCAGGACACCTGGTTCTTCTTCTAGCTGGTTGAACACTCTGCGCTAGAGGGAACATTACGGGCGGAGACGAGAGTGATACCGCACAGATCCCTAGCACTAGCATCAATTCCTCTGTGCAGGTTCTCGATCCTGAGGTCCCAGGACCAAGACTCACTTGTCGGTCCTGGCGGAAAACTCTATCATCACTACTTCGTGTTATGTCCTTCCCCGATTTTGCCTTTTTCTCCCAGATCACTGAATTTTATTCCCGCTTTGCAGGGTATTAGCAACCAACTCAGTTTCAGTATCGTATACAAATTTTACAAGCACGTTCGATACGATTATTGGATAGAGAATAGAACTGGCCCCAGGGCCAAGAATGGGTCCTAATTAATCAGTTTGTGTTTATTGAATCTGTATTTTGGGGCACCAGAGGCAGTTAGAGAATGACTAATCTTCGATTATACAGAACCTGAGTTGGGTTTCTGAAGGGGTTGTGTAATCTGAATGAAAATAGTGTTCAAATTGGTACAATTTATAGCAGTCTATACAACTCAAAGCCTTATTGGCTAACTATTCCTATTCATTTTACGTTCCTCTTACGCATTTTAAAATGCATGTTGTAATTACCTGCTTCTTATTTGTGATAACTTCTTTTATGAATGCCATTTTCCAGGAGAAAAAAAAGCGAAACAAAACATTTTCTCACGCAGAAACAATTCTAGTCAGTTAATAGCTTACTTGACTGATGAAAGAGGTCCTGTCAAAAAGACTTAGGCAATCTGATCACTGCTTAGGATCCTTCTCTTCATCTGATATCTGCAGTAAGTAAAAGGCATAAATACTTATGAAAAGTTACACGTGTAAAGTTATTCAGGTTTAGTTTTCATTCAATTCATTCAACAGTATTTACTGAGCCCTTACTATGTGCAGAGCACTGTACTAAGCGCTTCGAATGTACAAGTCGGCAACAGATAGAGACGGTCCCTGCCCTTTGACGGGCTTACAGTCTAATAGTTTTAATAGCAAGCTATTCTTTTCATCTCAGCGCTTAGTACAGTGCTTTGCAAACAGTAAACGCTCACTAAACACGACTGACTGAACCGCAATCTAGTCATTAGGGCACTCTATAACTGACTCACGTGTCATGGTAGGTATGTCATTTCATTTCTGAGTGGCCCCGTTTCCTCTTCTAAAAAGTATCTAGTAATCAGTAGCATTTATTGAGCGCTTACTCTGTGCAGAGTACCGTGGCATGTGCTCGGGAATAGAGTTGGGAGAGATGATCCCTGCCCTTGAGGAGCTTCAGATCCAGGAGGAGAGACAGACGCAAAAAATGAATTACAGGTAGGAGGAAACTATAGAGTGTGAAGACATGGACATCGGTGCAAGGGAGTGGGGGTGGAGGGGATGAGTACCCAAATGGTAGTTGGGGAGGAAATAGGAAGGGGAGAGGAGAGAGGAATCAGGGAAAGCCTCCTGGAGGAGATGTGATTTCAGAAGGGCTTTGAAGATGGGGAGAGCGATCATCTGCCACATCTGAAGGGGAAGGGAGTCGAACAGTATCTGTCTTTCTACTTATCTCAAGGTGCGGGGATTTACAGATTGCATATTCAGAAAGCTTTCGGGGGGAAAAAATGTTCTTCGTTTAGCATACGGTTATGATTTTATCGGCTACCCGGTGCTGGATTATCCCTTCTGGCTTAGAACCCTCTCAGCTCTTATCCATCCGCATGCTACCCAGCTGGGTCCCGAGAGAGGTTTTTCCGGTCACGATGCCCTCATAGTAGCCCTTATAGCTCTCCCTTTATGATGCGATCAAAGTGACTGTTGAGCTGGGAGCCGGCAAAACATCCTCTCAGGTGAAGAAGGGGAATGGGAGACGAAGACCCAGTAATCCATGATCAGAAATGTATTCATTTTTCACTGCTTTCCTCGTTGAACCTGTTCGATTGAAATGACCAAAGAGGTCATTTCGGGCTATTAAGAAAACCTGCTTCCCATGGTTTGGACTTCGATTCTTTTTATAGATTCCTGGATCTGAATACGCAACTGTGAATACACCGCGATCCCCTGTCAGATTCCCCAAGCTTTGTTCTGAACAGATATGTCCTCTTTGAGGCCACATTGCTTGGTAGTAGGTGAACTGTGCTTGAAGTTCCTTTAAGGGAGTGTGTCACTCTACCCCTAGGTTCCCTTGGCAAGATGAAATCTTCCGTTGATAAAAATGACCGAGAACCCCAGTGCTATCTTGATCCACACCACGTAAGGCTGATAATTAGTTTTACTGTAAAACTTATCTCTAGGGACAGATCTCTGCACAAAAGGAAATTATTTCTGAGTGTGTACCCAATCTGCCTTCTGAAGCTAGCTAGTGAAAAAGAATAATATTTCGCCAGGAGCGGCTCGGTTGCGTGTGGGAACAAATGCCGAGAGTCTCAGATAAGCCTCAGCTGCTGCACAGCCGAGTTTATTATCAATTTAGAGGCTTGCTTGTGTTTGTCAGACTGTCTGGCAACACGTTCATGTATGATGCCAAATTATATGCAGGTGATTTCTCTTTAAACAAAGTAACTCTATATTTCAAAATGCACCCATCCCACAGTTGGCCTGAACCTAGTCTCTTCTTTTGCCAAATACTCCTGTGGCTCAAAATCTATACAAACCCAATAAACCTTTCTTTCCTGTTGGGACTCCCCTTACACAACGCAATGAGCTTATTACTAAAAAAAAAAAAAGAAAAAAGAAAAAAGACAGTGTGTCAGGTTTAAATAATGCAACAGATCCACCCCGTTTCAATGCACCAAGAAAATGTTTTGCTTTAGGAGGCCTCTCCAGGTTGGCCACATCCAGGGACCACTGAATCCTGGAGGGATCATGCCCCAGGTAATATTCCTGCTCGCTCTGCTCTCCGTGCAATCTTTCTCCCCTCTGTCTGCCAACCCTATAGCAGTTTCGTCAGAGGGATTAGAGGGAGAGGGAATCCTTCTGCTGCTGCTGGGTCAGAACCCAGGAAATCAGATTCTCTGACAGCTGGGGCTGGGGATGTGTCAGCGGGGGAGCGAGATGAGGTCCTTTGGCTTGCATCATTGTGGTAAAATATCTGTTTCTTGGAGTCTAAAATGGCCTACACAAACCTCGTCATTTTCCGAACAACGAGCTGCTGGGCTTGGTGGCTGTTTCATTGACAAATTTACTCAGCGTGTATCCGGGAGGGGGAAACGTGGGGGCAATATCAAATGCCCGAAGGATACAGATCCCTCAGTTAGATTGTGGGGAAGAAGATTCTCTGTGTTTGAGGGATGCAGTTAGAGTGAATTCTCAGAGATTTCCCCTTTAACGTTTCCCCTTTTTTCTCCTGGGGAAGACTCCCCCAAATGAACTTTAATTTTATAACAAGCTGCCAGATCACTCTGCTCTTATTCCTGAGTTTTTTCACTGAATACAGTTCCCTTTTGGGTAACTAATTGTCATAGTCCCTTCAGGATAACTGCTTCTCAGAGCTTCAATTTGTTTCATTTGAACCAAGATGTAATTCCACACTGAGGTCTACTATCGTCTCTCTAATTACACAACTCAAAGGCAAACGTAGACTGGTAAAAACAATATATATAAATAGTTTCCTAGGTTAGCAGGTCTGAAAATAAAGATAATGACTCAGCACGTTGATCGCTTAAATTAAATGAACAACTACGGGCTATTTTCTAATATAACAATGTAAGGGTAATGACAAAATTGCCAAATGCCTAATAAAAAGAAGTATTAAGAAAGGTTTAACCACAACTTCAAAGGTTCCCGGGATTTCTTCTTCAAACGCGTTTTCAATCTGCATTGTTCCTAAATTCACAAATTAACTAGCACCTTGAAGTTCAAGCAATCCTTGTATTTTGCATTAATGAACAATGACTTTATCGCTTAGTTTAGTTTTTTGCCAGCTGAAAGGATGTCATTCATTAGCTAATGAATTCTAAATTACTATTTGGGCAGGGTCACACCGTCTGACTGGTGGATGCTAGTAAACTGATCCAGAGTTGTTTTGAATTGGAAGATGTTGCCCGATTGCCCTCTCCTTGCTGAAACATTTGTTTGTTTGCCCGAAAGATCACCACGTTATGTTTCCTCTTGGGAACTACTTGTGCCAAGTCGCTTTTGTTCCCCCCCAGCACTGGCCATGGGTAAAGCAGACCTACCCAGCCAAAGCATAGTGAAGGATTGAAGTGATTCAGTGAATAACTCGGGTGTCCTTCATGTGTTTCAACATTCATCTAAGTTACCCAGCGCATTGCTTCGATTCTGAGCATAGATTTCAGGACCCAGCAGGTGAAATAACTGGAAGATATGCTCCTGGATTCAGAACCATTTGAACGGGCATATTCCTGTTGTATTCCATTTTTCTGTGAGAGCAGATGTGACGATCCAACTATCTGAAAGAAAATGAGAAGCAGCGTGGCTAAGTGGAAAAAGCACGGGCTTGGGAGTCAGAGGACGTGGGTGCTAGTCCCTGCTCCGCCACTTGTCTGCCGTGTGACCTTGGGCAAGCCACTTCACTTCTCTGGGCCTCAGTTACCTCATCTGTAAAATGGGGATTGAGACCGTGAGCCCCACGTGGGACAACCTGATTACCTTGTATCTACCCCAGCGCTTAGAACAGTGCTTGGCACATGGTGAGTGCTTAGCAAATACCATAATTACTATTATTTTTATTTGAACCCAGAGGTATGAGGTGCAAAGCGGCTGTGTGGGAATTTGGGCTGTCCCATACCTGAACTCTCTAGCTACTTAGAAACCAGAGATCTCCAACAGGTTTAGGACAGTTCTAACATCGCACCCTCACCCCAACGGGGTTTCGATAGACAGGTGGTGGGGCGGGCAACAAAATTTCCTTAACCCCAACCCAGAAGAGATCCTAAACCAATCTGCGCACGATCCGACTGAAACCCTTCTGAGGTGGCTCTGAAGACCCGCCTCTCCCCTCTCCCCTCCCTGACCACCAACACACCACCCTTGCAGCCAACCCCAATTCCTTGGCATCCAGACCACCCCCTCCCAAGCTGCCAAAGGAAGGAAGAAGCTTGCTTTTCTCCAGGATTTTTAGGCGGGTGTTGGGCCTTCCCTTTTCCCTCTCTCCTGGATTATCCGAAGAAGCCAGACTCTTTCCCAGGTTCTACAGAAGTCAGTCAATCAATCGGTGGTATTTATTGAGCACTTACTGCGTGCAGAGCGGTGTACGGAGCGCTTTGGAAGCGTACAGTATAACGGAGTTGGTAGACACGTCCCCGGCCCACAAGGCCTTTGCAGTCTAGAGGGGGAATTGAGGGTCAACCTCTCAACTGCATCACGCTTGACCTCTGGTTAAAGGAGCAGTTCAGCTCAATTTCAGCGAGGCTCAATCCACCGGTAGGAAGAATGGTGTGCCACGTGGTGCCGCTTGGCTTGGACCCATTCCAGGTTGCCCAGCCCCAGTGAGGTGGGTGGTGTGGGGTGGGGGAGGGAATAACGGGGTGGAGCAAACCAGCAAATGCCGTCTGACTTTCTGCACTCTTTGGAGACTGCCGGCTGCATGCTTGAGCGTTGGCAGCATATGGCCCCTGCCAGAAGCGCCCCAGATGGAGAATCAGAAGATTCTCCCTTTACCCAGCTGCCATATGCTAGTGGGAAGGAAGTGAGGAGAATCCAGGGCAAGATGGAGGAGGTTCCTCTTTCATCCCTTCCCATGTGCATCCCCACGCTCAGCGGTGAAACTGATTTAATGTGTCAGCTTCACCTTCTTTCCCCCCTCCCCCCCTTCACTGCGATAGGCTTTGGCAAGAGGCCAGGTTACTGAGGGAAGGAGGGGAAGTGGGTCAGGCAACAGAGTTAATCAGTAAGTCAGACCATTTGTCACCTAATTGAAAATTGATTTTATAAGATACAATCCTTTTGCAAGCCATATCTAGGATTTCAAAACCGGGCTTGACCCTCAGAAAACCATGCCCTTTAGTGAGCAGGGATTCGATAAGAAAAATTCCGGTAGCAATTGTCCCCTTCCCGAAGAATGGCAGGAGTCCCAGTGGCTCCGGCAAATACCGGTTAGGCCAAAGGATGGATTTATTACTTCCGTCTTTGGAGGGATTCACTGCATTCGATTCATACCATCACCCTGACTCTCACCTTCACCTCCGAGAGAGTGTGAGAATGCATTTTATACAGGCTTGGCCTCTTGCCACTTCGCAATATCCTCCCCAGATGGGATTGTTCTATATTTCATTGCCATATCCCGCTCTCCCAGAAAGGTTAGCTGAAAAAGGCAAAGCCTCGCCCTTTTTCTGAGTGACAGGTCCCCATTTCCCAGAAGGAGCAGAGTTTGGGTGAAGTCAACTACAGCTCCTGACCCATATTGTCAAAACTGGAATAAGGCAATCCTGCACTAGACTGAATTATGAATATGCAAAGGCTTCCGTTGGAACCGGGCCTTTTTTTATTAAATGCTTTAATTAGTTGTCCTTCGGAGCACCTTGGTAAGCTAAGCCAATATTCTTTCAATTTTCTGGATGAGCAGTGTTAAGATTCAGCTTTTGTCCTCTGAACTCTAGCTCAGGGAACTCAGATAGGGTGAGGATGGAGTCTCCCTTTGGCAATGGTCTAGTAGGAGAGCTGGGAGGCAACAAACTGCACTTGAAGGGTTGTTTTTTTTGACACGTGAGGTCCTTTTACATAATAATAATTGTGGTATTTGTTAAGCGCTTACTATGTGCCAGGCACTGTACTAATCGCTGGGGTAGATAAGAGGCAATTGGGTTGGACGCAGTCCCCGCCCCATGTGGGGCTCACGATCTTCATCCCCATTTGTCAGATGCGGTAACCGAGGCCCAGAGAAGCAAAGTGACTTGCCCTAGGTCACCGAGCAGACAAGTGGAGGAGCCAGGAGTAGAACTCAGGTCCTTCGGACTCCCAGGGCCTGTGCTCCATCCACTAGGCAACACTGCTAGCTTCGCAAGCGACTGCAGCGTACGGTAGCGTGGGGCCGCCGTGCCATGACCCAGCAAGTGATTGCCTTGGTAGCCAGCGTGGTCTTTGCCCCCCATGTTGGTCAGCTGTTTTTCAGGATTCCTAGTGGGCCCGGTCACCCTAGGAGGTTCTCCGGGCAGAAATATTTGCTACCGATGGCAAAGCCCCAACACGTAGGATGCCAGGAACCCAATCTCTCTTGCAGACACAGGAGGCCATTTTCTAAACCGTGAGAACGTATTACGATCGGCTTAATTGTGGTAACTAACGGCTGAATCTGGGATGGAGCCAAATCCGGCTCAAGTGGATCAGTGACTGGCGCTGTGATTCTTCCATCCCGTGGTGAAGCCAGACATAAAAGCCGCACGCAGGTGAGGAGACATTCCCTCCTTAGTGCCGCTTGTTGGCAAATAGCACAAAAAATGTGGGGATGTTTGCACTATTTAAATGCTCCGCCCTGGAGACAAAATGGGAGTCATTTAAATGGTGCCAGCACCCCCATATTGTCCGTGGAAATTTTAGAATGTTTCTGGATTGGCAGAAGATGACTAGCAAGGCCAGAAATCGCCCCTGCTCTGTGCAGCAGAACATGTGGCGGTATCCATAGATAAGGAAAGACAGGGCAATTCTCCCTTGGCTCTTTTAAGACGGTCTCTTCTCATTGACATCTTGGCCTCCCATCTTAGCCCCTTTAGAGGAATCGAACTACCCATCAGACCTGGATAGCTCAAACGGGCTTGAGGAGCGCAAATGGAACTCTTCACAATTACCTCCTTCAGATGTCTCCATTGTTTACACCAGTACGAACGGATCAGCTCGGAACCTCTCTCTAGGTAGGACAGAACGAATGGGTCTCCACAGGATGGGCCGATATCACATCGCTCAGAAACGCTTTGCCGGACCAGTCCGGTTCTTCTGTTCTGACCTAGATCGTTCCCTTTGGCAGTGGCTCGTTGGGCGTTTACAGACGCAGATTTGGGAAAATGGTTCTAGGGCATCAAACCAAGTGATGCCATTTGCAGCTTGGAAAGCCCTTCCAGCTCTGGATTTGGTTTCCAGTTTGTTCTGAACTCTTCGTCGCTAACAAGTCTCCAGGAAGAGAAATTCCATGTAATCATCCACTCAGCCGTGGAGAGGTTTGTCACTCTCATTAAGTGGGATCAAAGGAAACCTAAGTTGACTGAACCTGGAAAGACTGGAGGAAAACATTTTCTATTCCTTTTACTGTTTCGTGTGCTACAGTGAAGCCAGCTTAATCCCACGTTAACCCAAGCATCTGCCTCTGAGTTTACTTTCCAATGGCTACGTCCCAGATGCTCCTCTGAGATCGGGAAGAACAGATAAGAAAAGGCTAACTTTAGAGCTCCATCTCCTTAAATGTCACATTTACCACCGCCCCGATCTTGCTTCCCATTCATATATTCCTTTCCCCATCTACTCCTTTATATATCTTCCTCTTCTGCATCTACCCTGCTGCATTGAGATCAGAGGATTCAAAAACCAAAACAGAGTTCTTTAGGGTAAATGGAAGGGGGAAGTAGCAGTATGGCACAGTGGCTAGAGCCCCGTGTGACCCTGGGCAAGTCATTTCACTTCACTGGACCTCCGTTACTTCATTTGTAAAATGGAGATTGAGACCGAGAGCCCCACGTGGGACAGGGACTGTATTCGACCCGATTTGCTTGTATCCATCCCA
This sequence comes from Ornithorhynchus anatinus, assembly GCF_004115215.2. Classification (NCBI taxonomy): domain Eukaryota; kingdom Metazoa; phylum Chordata; class Mammalia; order Monotremata; family Ornithorhynchidae; genus Ornithorhynchus; species Ornithorhynchus anatinus. Next base: position 31,861,230 of record NC_041751.1, read on the forward strand.
GCGCTTAGCACAGTGCCCGACACATTAGTAAGCACTCAATTACCAGAGTTATTCTTATGATTATGATTATTCCTTGTCCTGTCTGAAAAGCCACCTCTGAATATAGCTATGGGGTCAGGGAGATTGAGATCTGTGACTTGGAAATCCTGAATTTGATTCACAATAGGTTTTGTTTTTGATAGGCGCTGTTTTATATATTCCCTTTCAATACTGAAGCTAAGAGGATGATGAATTTAGCCATGTTTCCTCCTCATCTATGTTGATAGTAGCCCTTGTTCCTTTTCCAAAAAAAGGTGTATTATTTTAGTTGAATATCCTCAAGCTACTGTTTTGTTTACATATACCATCACCTTGGAATGCATGCATGGCTTTTCCAAGCCCTTGAAATCTTTATGACAATGAAGATATATTCTTCTTCCTCCTTCCCCTCCCCTCCCCTTCCTTATCCCCCCCTTTTTATCTCCCTCTTTTTTTCCTCTCTCAATAGTGAGAGAATGAACCTTCTACCATTTCTAGAAATTCATTTTTTCTTTTCTTTAAAATTAATGGAAGCCTTTCTATCCCAAAATTTTAGCTGGTGGTGGTGAGCCCATAAATCTTTCAACTGTTTCAGCATTTTGAAATTATGTATTCAATGAGTTACTGAAGGGAAAGTTGGGGACGCAGAGGGAAGAGTTAGGAGATGCTCAGTGGTCCATTCCGGAAGGCCGGGATGGCTGTCAGGGAGAGGACCCATCACACAGTTTCTCCAAGCTCCCGGTTACCAAGAATTGACCCCATCATCCCTCTGGCCTGGAATGCTTTTCCACTTTGTAGATGACAGGCCACCACTCTTTCCACTCTCAAAGCCTTAATAAAATCATCTGTCCTCCAAGAAGCCTTCCCCCTACTAAAGCCCCATTTCCTCAACTCCCTCTCCCTTTTGCATCACCTATGAGCTTGGGTCTGTACCCTTTAAGCACTTGCTCTTCATCCCCACCCTCAGACCCACAGCACTTATTCACATATCCACAGTTTATTTTCATGTCTGTCTCCCTCTCTAGGTACTAAGTTCGAGGTGGGCAGGGAATGTGTCCACCTATTCTTTTGTATTTTACACTTCCATATTTGATACAGGCTTTGCACACAGCAAGCACTCAAATACCATTGATTAACTGACAGAATACAAGACTGGATGGATCATTAGTCTCACACGGTGATGGCACTGCTTGTGTTCACGTCGTGAAGTAACACACTGGTGGGGTGTGGGAAGAGTTGCCTACACAGATTCATCAAAGGAGAAGAAGGCTGATGGGGAATGAGTGAATTTGGTTGGTGTCGACAACTAATCATTTGGATTAAAATAATCCTTTACTTTGGCCAAATGAATAGCCCTCTGTTTCTCTTGAATTGTGCATCATCATTACTTCCTGGACCAAATTCAGATAAATAATGGAAATTATCTATAAATTCAGTGGCAGTTTTTCATTAGGGCAGAATTTGTCCCCTTAATTTTAAATCACAGCAATAAAACCTCAAGGAGGTTTAATTCACGGGAACAATGATAACTTTTTTTAAGCACTAGTTGCTTATATTTTCTCATCAAAATCTTGTTTCCCAAACTTGGGTTTAGATTGAGAATTACATCCTGGACGTAAGAGAGTCAGTATATTCTCGGTTGGCTATTTCCCTGAACGAGGACACTGAGATACAAGAGGGACCTATTTTACCTTCTGGGCTACAGTGTCCCCTAGAAGTTTTCTATGCGGAAGTTTGCATTTTATTTAGTATAGAAAATGAATATATAAAACAACCATAAAATGCTTGTGGATTTTATGGTTCTGGATTACTGAAGCAGTTATGGTTGAGTTCTAAAACAGGCTTGTGCGGAGACCTGAGTTAGCAAGTCATTTCTTGAAATTACAGTAGTATTAATTTAAAAAATCACATTAAGAGCACCACAGAGTACTTCTCAGATATTTAAAGTAATATCTCTCATTCATAACCCTCATATGTAAATACTATGCTAAGTCAAGGGTGATCAAAATCATTTAAGTGTATTTAAACAAGATGTTAGATGAAGCAGATATTATTAAAAGAGAGGTCCAAAGGATCCCTTTTCTTTACTTTCCAGTACTTTCCTACCGTCAGAAACCTAAAGGAACCAGTGCCGCCTATGAAATCATGTATAACAAGCTGCCATTACACCTTTATTATGCTATTGATATCTGGGTCTTGGAAGCTCATTATTCTTGAAAGCTCTTAATTGTAGTAAGTTGTTTTTTGAGAGTTTTTCCAAATTTTCCAAGCGCTGTAAGAGTTGTTGCTAGTCATAGAATGTAATCAAATGCAGATGAAGCAACCTCTCCTTTTCACCACCAAGCCTCCTCTAATTGATTTTTGTACCTTCATCTACTCTCCGCTTTATGTACCTTGCACTTGTTTTTTTCTGAAATTTGAGTTTCTCTGAAACCATCTGCTAGTAGAGCGTTACCGGCTATTCTGCCTGTGCAATCCCAATTGATGTTGGCTTCCTCGCTGCAATGACGTGTGTAGCTACCTCTATGACAGTTGTTTTCCAGGAATGTTCCTAGGTGAGGGTGAGGTGGCTGCACAGGGCATCCGAGTTAATAATGCCTTTCCCTAATGTCCACCCTACACCGTAGGGGAGAGACAGGAGGAGGGGAGGTCAGCAAGGAGGCTGATGCGGTAGTCACGACTGGATAGATAAATGCTCGGATTAATATGGCAACACTTTGGTTGGAGAGGAAAGGCTGGATTTTAGCGATGATTTTGAAGGTAGAACCTACAGTATCTGGTGACAGATTGAATGTGTGGGTTGAAACAGAGCTACGGGTTGAGGGTAATTCCAAATTTATAGGCTCGTGTGACAGGGAGGATGATGGTGCTGTCCACAGTGATGGGAAAGTCAGAGGGAGGACAGGGTTTGGGTAGGAAGATGAGTTCTGTTTTGGACATGTTAAGTTTGAGGTGTCGTTAGGACATCCAAGGAGAGATGTCTTGAAGGCAGGACAGGACCGAGGAGAAGGAGAAAGGTCAGGGCTAGTGATGCAGATTTGGGGAATCAACCTCATAAGGATGGTAGTTGAAGCCATGGGAGTGAATGAGTTCTCCAGGGGAGAGGGTACAAGTGGAGAATAGAAGGAGACCCAGAACTGAGCCTTGAGGGACTCCCTTAGTTAAGGGGCGGGAGGCAGAGGAGGTAGCTGTGAAAGAGGATGAGACTGAGTGTCCGGAGAGATAGGAGGGGACCCGAGAGGTGCCAGTGTCAGTGAAACCAAAGTTGGATAATGTTTCCAGAAAAAGGGGGTGGTCCACGGTGCTTAAGGCAGCTGAGAGGTGGAGGAGGATTAGGATGGAGTAGAGGCCATTAGATCTGGCAAGAAGGAGATCATTGGTGACTTTGGAGAGGGCAGTTTCAGTGGAGTGAAGGGGCTGGAAGCCAGACTGGAGGGGGTTAATGGGAGAATCGGAGAAGTGGAGACAACGGGTGTAGACAACTTGCTCAAGGCGTTTGGAGAGGAATGGTAGGAGGCAAATGGGGTTCTAACTTGAGGGAGCCTTGAGGTTAAGGGAGAGTTTTATAGGCTAGGGGATAAAATCTTTCTTTATAGACTTCTTTGAGAACGTGGTATACTAGATGCCCCATGGCCCACCTGGAGCTCAGTTGATTGCTCTGGTCATCCGTGCCCAGTCGGCTTGACCTGGCTTTGTGGCCTTTGAGATTCTCCTGCTAATCCTGTCCTCATCTCATGAAGTGAAGGGAGGAGTTGGGAAAAGTGAGTTGAATCAGCTCATCCGTCCCTGCAGCACCAAAGTTTTGGAGAGCAGGAAGGCGCGTTAGAGGTAGAGCGCCCTCCCCTTAGATTGTAAGCTCACTGTAGACTGGGAATGTGTCTGTTTATTGTTATATTTTACTCTCCCAAGTGCTCTGCACACAGTAAGCGCTCAGTAAATCCCACTGACTGACTGCCCCACCCCGACGTCTCCTAGTCAGATTCCCTTTCAGGGCTGTGTGTCCACTCCGGGCCTCTCTCCATCTCTAAGCTGACATGCCTGGCCTTACCAGGGCCCTGCTAACCCGATAAAAGGGGGGGAAGAGCTATCTTTTTGACCCTAACCACAACTGTCCGGAACACCTTGTGTCCTCATGCACTTTTCAGCAGCCTGCCCCACCCATGGTGGGAAAATCTGGACGTATTCCTTCCCGCACCCTGACTCGCTATAATGAATGCATTGCTATTTTCGGTTTCATTACTTTGCACGGCTGAAGATTCTCAGATACTCCAACTGATATTACATGCTAAATCTGGACTTTCTTTCCTATTTCCTGTGATTTATCTTTTTATTTTTACTTTGATTCAACAGTTCGAGTTATAGAATTTGAGGAGACTTGCGATAGCTTCAGTTAGAAGGAGGAATTGAGTTGATAGAGTTCAGTGAGTTGGTTCTCCATAGGGTAGATCATATTGGTGAACCTACTCTTTGTGCTATCATGGTGCTTTGATGATAAACCAACTTATCTGGGTAATAGCAATCGAAGTAGAACACAACCCAAATCTGTAATGGGAAAGCCTTGCTCAACCCAGACTCTCTCCCTTTCAGCCTGTACTGATTGCTGACCGAATTTGGGGTAAGATTAAGATTTAATGGTGCAGTGCATCTCTGCAGGAACACTGGTGATCATGGGGGAGAGGAAGAGATGCTTCAGGGAAGTTTAAAACCATCCTCTCCTGGGGCAAATCCTCATTCAAAGGTTTTGTTACATGGACCTTTCAAATAAAGCAGTCCATTATGAATGTTTTTAAGCTAACGCCATGGATTGTATGAACAGAAGCATTCTGGGTCCATAAATACAGAACAGCAGAACGATATGATAATTAAACCACTGAACGTGGGAATGGAGTCAAACGCGATTCCAGAGTCCGCTGGGGTGCAACTGGGATTGTTTAGTCACACCATGCAGCGCAACTTGTTGGGAAATACGAACCTTTTCAGAATATATATGCTTTTTAAATGACTCACAATTGGGAAAGAAAAAAAAAACATAGTTTAGAAACTTAAAATGTGTTGGACTGGCAGTGCATCACTACAAAGCCAGAGCATCCTCCTAAACTTCAACCTTTCTTTGCAAAACAACCAATAGAAACTGCCTCTTAATAATGTGCCTGTCTAGATTCATATATATGCACAAGGGCTTAGCAGTTCCCGAGAGAGGAACGAGAATACACCGTCAGCACCCATATGCTATTTCCTAACCCCTGTCAGCTGTTTTAATTACCTCGCGTGTTTCTCGAGAGGCAGGAGAAACAATAGCGATGAACATAAACTAACACTAGGATACAAAAAAACATACACCTTATTGAAAATAGGATGCCTAGGAGAGAAAGCAGTGTCACTGTCATTTAGTTATCGTGTCTCTTGAGGTTAATTGCAGTATACAAATGCATAAAGTGGTATAGTTCAGGTCTGAGCAATGGCGAGGACTCGCTAACCATTAATCACATCTACCCGAGTGGAGCTCAGTTGCACACTTGTCAATCCTCGGGTGAATCTTCTTGCTTCTTAACGACTTTCCTGGAGATCTGGGTCCGCACAGGAGATTCTGCAGTGACAGTCTTTGGTGGGTGCAGACCAGAGCTTAATTAGTACCGGGAGAGATGCCATCACGGTCTCTGAACACCAGTAAACTGGCACCTCTCTCGGTGACAGACACGTTGCTGTCTGGGAGGCTTGAAAGAGGGTGAGAGGGTGGGGGAAATGGAAGGGGGCGGTGGAGGGAGGGCGCTCTTTTGAGAAGCAGAAGCCCTCTTCTGGCAGCCTCCATTCCCAGCCGACTCCTGACTCACCGTGGACCTTGATCAGAGCGCCGTCCTTCCCTCTCGCCAAGAAGTGCCGTGGCTGCAGAACAGTTCCTGGGGTTGGTCTCCAGCACAAACTAAGTCCCGGTTCAGGCTGAGCCGTCGCCTCTAGCAAGACATATGGCCGATTGTCTGCGGCTTCAGAAATCTGGTGTAGAAGCAGAGCCCAGGCCAAGCCAAAACACAGAAAATAGCTGGCAACAATCCCTCTTCTGTCTCTGGGACCCTAATCGTGCAAGTTATTTCTCATCTCGGTTTCCAGATCTGGAAAGTGAAGGTAATGTATCAATTTATATTCCTGGGATATTGAGGGAACGTCTCAGATTGCTGTAAGGATGAAATGCCCGTTCTGGACTGTGGTGTGAATAGGGAGTAAAGAACATTCTATGCAGTGTGGCTACTCAATAATGTTGTTGACTAATGAACTTTTGAAGAGACAGAAAAAGAGAGGAAAGGGAGGAAAAGGAGAGGTTGAAGGACTGAAAATTCTCTTCCACTGATTATAGGCCTTCTCAACTCAGATTTTATACTGTCTTCAAGGCTTCCCTTGCCTATGTCTCTTTCCTTCTCACCCCCTCAGGACCGTGAATATTTTGGCAAAGAAAATGTTCAGAATCCTGTAGCGAAATAAATTCACTCAGTCTTCTGCAGAACAGTTTTGAAGGGCAGTTGGCTTGTAGCTCGGGCTCATGTAAACAAAACCCACAGAAACCTACCAAGGAAAATCACCATTGCCTCATGAAACATCAGAACACTTTATGGCAATAAAAGGACCAAGTCGCCCAATACGACGACTAACGCTTCTTGCCTGTGGGCTACCAAGACATGGAGTTAACACAGCAGCGTTGAGTTAAGCAAGGTTCTCCGATGAAGGACAGCTCACAAATGAACAGTTGGTACCCATCTTTCTGGAGAGGTCCATCCTCCTGAGAGAAGGATCACAGTATTATATCAGGCTTTCCAAACTTGTCTCCTTCCCCTACCCCTGCAAAAAATGAGCTCCTAATAATACTTTCTTCTTAAATGGAAATGCATCAATCACTGACTGTTTTCCCATTGCGAGTGATAACCATGAGGGGAGAGAAAAAAAAGTAGAAGGATTCAGACAGATTCATCATAGCAGTACTAATGTCTGACAAGCTGATTGTCATGGGAAATTTCATTGCACACGTAGGCCGTGATGTTGACACATGCAAAAAAGCATGGGATTTTCTCTCAGGAATTCCACTCCACTTTTCTGGAGACTTCTTCCAACTCAACAGGCTAAGAGTCTCATGGAAAGTCCATAAGCCAACCATATCAAAGCTCCCATATGCTTGTAACTGTATTCAACCATCCACATGGATTAAATCTCTCTCAGCAGTTTCCCCTTGGAATCCTGAAGAGCATCCCTCCATATCTGAAACAAATCCAACACCTCAAATTTACAAGTCCAAAACAGAACTCCTCATCTTGCTACCAAACCCGTCCTCCCGCTGTCTTTCCCATCACTGGAGACAACACTCACAATAACCTCGGCATCATCCTCTACTCATCTCTCTCGTTCGACCCACCTATTCGGTGTCACCAAATCTGATTGTTTCTACCACCACGACATCTCAAAAATCCTCTTTCCTCTCCATCCACAGTGCTTCCACACTGATCCAAACACTTATCATCTCCCATTTTGACTTGCTGCATCCTCTTCCTCGCTGACCTCCCTGCCTCCTGTCTCTCCCCACTCCAGTCCTTACTTCACTCTGCTGCCCAGATCATTTCTCTAAAAAGACATTTAACCTACTGCCTCCCCACTCCTCAAAAGCCTCCAGCAGTTGCCCCTCTACCTCTACGTCACTCAAGAACTCCTTACCATAGTCTTGAAGGCACTCAACTGGCTCACCTCCTCCTACCTTACCTTGCTGATTTCCTACTACAATGCAGCCCCACATTTTGCCACTATAATGCCAACCTATTTACTGTACTTCAGTCTCATATATCTCACCTCTGACCCCTTATATCTCACCTCTGACCCCTCCTTGCCCATGTCCTCTCTCTAGCCTGGAACCTCCTGTCCACTCATATACAACAGACCACCACTTTCCCCCCTCAAAGCCTTACTAAAATCACATCGCCTCCAAGAGACCTTCCCCGATTAACCCCTTGTCTTTCTAAGTCCCTTCTGTGTTGTCTATGTGTTTGGATCTGTGCCCTTTAAGTAGTTGATATTCATCCACCCTCAGCTCCTCAGCACTTACGTACATATCTGTAATTTATTTTAATATCCATCTCCCCCTAAAGACTGTAAGCTCCTTGTGGGCAGGGAATATGTTTACCGACTCTGTTGTATTGTACAGTGCCCTGCACTCTGTAAGCGCTCAATGAATCCTATTAATTGATCGATTGATTTCATGAATGGACATCCACTCCTCTTTTCCCCACCATTCTCCAAAACAACTGCCTCTAAAATACTAACCAAGAGAACTCACACCTTATCTTCCAACAGCTCCTCCCTGATATCTGAACACCTTTCCAACCCTGGAGCAGTTGCCTTTCTACTAAGAGATATCCTCCCTTTGAATTTTCCTTTTTTCATACATTCCTCAAAGATCCTTCTCTTGGGCCCGGATCCCAAACTACTGGGATAATATCTCCCCTTTTCACATCTCAGAAATAAACAACTCTACTAACTATGGAATAATGGGCACCTTTTACAATTACCTCCTCCATCAGCATATGTGCTTCTTGCTTGAGAACACTCCCCCACCTCCCCTCCCCTCTTCCGCCCCACAACTCATACATACATCCATGGACCACTTTCCAAACTAAAAACATTCTCTCGCACGTTTGGAAGTCTTTCCCCTTTGGGACACCCAAGCCCAGGACCCTGCTCCGAGAGCCACCATTAAAACATTCTCCTTTGTAAATTACATCTTTTCTGAAATTTCCACCCCAGCATGTTCCTCCTAACCCGAGAATCAAGACTCACCTTGCCTCAGAACTGTCTTGTAGCTTCCTTTTACTCATCTCCAAATCCTACATTGAATTCCAGTGACCTAGTAACAACTCAAATTGCTATGTGTTGGATGATTGGCTCCTAATTTAAGAAGGTTTCAGGAAACTGGCCATTTGTACTACAGCTAGAGACCATTGTTAAATCCAGAGGCATTTTGGGTGAGATAAATTCACTTTCTTTCTTCCTTACAATGAAAACGAACTCATTAACATCATAGGTCAGAAAACTGCTTTGAAAAGGTAAAAGTATTGTGAAATGAAAAGCAAAACTTTCTTGAGGTTTAAAAAGAATTGGTTGTATTTTGTTTCCTTTGGTCCTTTTTCCTGTGCTTTCTGAGTGTTATTAGAATGTGAAGTAGAAATATTGATATCCCACAGGAAAGGTAATATTCTTGGAGAAAATTCAAGCTGACCATAAGCAGAAAGTGCCCCAGGGTCATCAAACTATAAAGTAGATTCTGAAAAGGACCACACATTAAGAGATGGAATCTATCCCCTGCGGCAGGGGCACTTTAAGCAGCATTACGTGAGCAGAAACAACTGAGGCTCTGGAGGCTGGGGAAGCAGGACTGTAACTAGAGGAAGTGCGGAGGGGAGATTTCAGAGAAATCACAGAGGGCCCAAAGAGCGGAAAGGAATCGCTCCACCGTGGCCCTGCTGCTGTGGACTCCAGAGGCTTTGGCAGGCGGAAGAGGGATCCCACGATACGTTTTGGGCTTGAAATCGAACTAGTTCAGCTCTGCTAACCATCTTTACAGAGCTTATGAGTAAATACAACTAAAGATGCCCCGAACACCTTCGGATCCTTTCATTCCAAATCTTGTAACCTTTACTTCCCGTGGGCCTTGAGGGAGCAACCTCGCTACTTCCTCCCTCACCAGGAAGTTTTCTTTCTTGAGGGTAGCTTCTCAGTAAGCTGATTGTTTCTTGCTAGCTCGGTTAGCGTCTTTACCCCAGTTCAGTCCAGCTGTCTTATGGGTTCTATTTCCTTGAAGAATTACAGTGGATGGGACTTGAGCAGTAAGGAAAGAAAGAACTGTACCTCAGTTTCCTCAACTGGAAAATGGGGCACGGGCTGCGTCCAACCCGATTAGCTTGTATCTACCCCAGCCCTCAGTATAGTGCTTGGCACATAGTAAGTGCTTAACAAATACCATTACAGCACACCGCGCGCATGGATCAGGCAGAACACTCCTTGTGTGTGCGCAACGTAATGATGTCACATGGAAAAGGACAAGACGGCAAATTTTTCCTTGCCTCCGGCTGCTAAATGTCAGAAGCCAGCTCCGATTTTCAAGCAACGGTGATCTAATCAGAGTTGCCCCGGGTCTCCACCTAATCTGACCTGGTGTGGCAGGCTGAGCCCACCCGGAGCCCCGCTCTGGGGGAGTTGAGTCTCTGGTGGCAAGGGGGGGCCAACGTGACTAAAGATAGTAGCTGCGCCGTTCTCTATTTTCTCTGAAGATTATGGGAGAGTTGGAGGAGTGGAAAGAGCATGGGCCTGGGAGGCAGAGGAGCTGGATTCTAATCCCAGCTCTGCTATCTGCTGTGTGATGTTGGGCGAGTCGCTTGACTTCTCTGTGCCTCAAGTTCCTCATCTGTAAAATGGGGATTAAGACTGTGCTTGCCACGTGGGACATGGATTGTGCCCAACCCGATTAGCTTGTGTCTACCCCAGTGATAGTTCAGTGCCCATAAAAAAAAAAAAGGAAGGTGCTGGGTGTTAAAAGAGGAGAATGGAGTCCAAGTAGCATCAGGTGTCACTTCTAATTGACAAGATGAGAGCTATGGCACTGAAGATGGTGGTCACCATTTTATACATCCACATTGCTGAATAAATACTAAGGATAGGCAAAAACCTAGCCCAAAAAACAAATATAAAAATCTCTGCTCATTATCTTCTAATTCACTTTAAAAATTCCAACAGCACTTCAGAAGATTATGAACTTAAATTTTTATCAAGCATCTCCCCCAAAGCACCTGAAATGAGCGGCAAGGAGGCTCTACTCTGCTGTAGAAAGTTTCCAACTGCAATGTAATCAGCAGAAATCCTAATTATAAACAGTACTTACAAAAGCACTGTATTAGAGTAACAAGAACAATTATTTCCAGTGATAGAATGGGGTTCTTCTAATCATTCTGGCCTGGTCTCCCCACCAAGATTGAACAGTTAGAGAGCTTTTTACAAGTTATTGCTTCACTCTGCTTCATTTAGGGGCATGATTTGCATTATTACTTGACGATACCACACCGTTTGAAGGGTCTCCATTTATGCTGAATCTTTGCATTGCTTAATTATAAGATATGTCACTGCTTGAGTTGATATTGGCTGTTTTGATTGGAACTGCATTGTGTGGGGTGATTTGGTGACTGACTGCTTCTTGAGGGTAATCAGAAACTCCCAGCTATCGGGGCAGACTTGCTAAACGGCCCCTAAATCCCCCAGTCACCGTGTGAATTCTTTGATTCTTTTCATCCAAGCAGAAGTCATTTCGAATCAATAAACGGAGGGTCGGTTTGGATTCAAAATGCACATGTTGTTATCTTACGGCTCTTTAAAGTGTATTCCTTAGCCAGTCACTAGATGTGACCTGCCTTGCAATAATTCAAAAGTGAATTTTACTTTCAAATGATTGCCGGGAGGTTGTGTCTTTACAAGGATGACATTGTCGCAGGGGGAATATTTTGGTGTGGACCTTGTTTTCCAGACTGTCCCGGGGAAACCTGTCACTCAGCTCTCAGGCTAAGCAATTCGGTCACTTGGCAAGATAGTGACCGAGTTTCCACCCTTGTTAACATTTTCTTGGAAGCAGTAATCGTGTTGGAGAACTTTTCCTAGGACAGGAGAGTTATATGGGATGAGAATTTGGCTCGCTTAAGAGCTCGTGAAAAGCGAGAGTCTAAGTCAATCTCAGATTTGATTTCATGTATATTTCCCATTGCTCCTAGGGCTTATAGGGAACAGAGAAAAGAAACATGGTGTAGAAAAATGCCTATCTCTGCAACAACTAACTAACATTTTCTTGAATTACCCCCCACAGATCGAATAAGACAGGGTGACAAATTGGAGAGAAAGATTAGTAATTTCAGAGGACTTGTAAATATTTAACTGGAAGTGCATCATCTTTTCTTTTTAGAAAACTTTTAGCTATCAAAAACAATTAATGTCCTTAGCGGGCATAAATGTCTTGTCACATGTAGTGTGACTTTAAAATTTTCCATCTACCTTTGGCAAAAGTAGCGTCCTCAGCACTGATCATGATACCAAAACAGGAGGCATCCCAGGAGGGTCTGGCTGAGTAGGGTGGATGGTCTTGGAAGAAATAGAATTTTTTTCTCCAGAGGGATCGCTGTGATTGCCTTTTAAAGGTACCCCTGTGGACCTTTCATTTGATAGAATACCTTAGCTTTAGAGGGGACCATTCTTTGGAGGAATTCAAACTAGTTCACAGAGATTCCCGGATAGGAGGAGCATACTGGCAGAAGAACATGTATAGCATTGTGCTTCCAACAGATGAATCGCATGGCATTTGGAAAAACAAACCAGAAAAAAAGAAAGGAATCTCTGTGGATAATCCCCGGTGCTCGACAACGACAGTATTCCCTACATTGTTTTCCATCCAACCAAGGGATTGGAGAAGCAGCGTGGCTCAGTGGAAAGAGCACGGGCTTTAGAGTCAGGGCTCATGAGTTCGAATCCCAGCTCTGCCACTTGTCGGCTGTGTGACTGTGGGCAAGTCACTTAACTTCTCTGTGCCTCAGTTCCCTCATCTGTAAAATGGGGATTAAGACTGTGAGCCCCACGTGGGACGACCTGATTCCCCTATGTCTACCCCAGCGCTTAGAACAGTGCTCGGCGCATAGTAAGCGCTTAACAAATACCAACATTATTATATAAATGAATATTTTTGGGTTGCAGTTCATCTCAGAGCCCCTTGAGAATATTTGGGTTTGTGGAGACAAAAAGGCGAGGGACAAGGTTTGATTTCCTTTGTGTGCGCATTCTGGGAATAGGTATGACTGACAGCTAATGCTCTCCTCCCAACACATCTTTGCAGCCATCTGGACTCTTGGAATATTTTCTGTCAATTGAGCAATATGTGGTGATTGCGGGGCTACTGAGATGGGCAGAAGTGAGGTTGCTATAGCCAGGTGCCGAGCACTGGAGTGAAACAGTTTAGTTGGGAAAATGGTGCAGGTATATCCAGAGAGATCCTGTGGGTGTCTGCCTGGCCACATCCAGGTGGGTGATTCCTTTTTAGAAGGTTATGGATGCCCATTATGATATCTTCATCACCTTTTTGGTCATTGTTTTTTAATGGTGTTTGTTAAACATTTATTATGTGACAGGCACACTGTACTAAGCACTGGGTAGGTACGGGCCAGGCAGATTGGACACAGTCCATGTCCCACCTGGGGCTCACAGTCTTAATCTCCATTTCACAGATGAGGGAACTGAGGCCCAGAGAAGTGAAGTGACTTGCTCACACAGATGGGATTAGAACTCAGGTCCTTCCGGCTCCCAGGCCCGTGCTCTATCCGCTATGCCAAGCTGTTTCTAATTCTAATGCTGGTTCTAATTCCAGCTCTTTCACTGGCCCGCTACGTGACCACAGACGAGATACTTAACGTCTCTGTGCCTCAGATTCCTCATTTGTAAAATGGGAAGAAAAGTTCCTGCTCACCCTGTCTCGTAGACGGTGAGTACGACGTGGGGTAGGAACTCTTCCCGATCTAATTTTGACTAGACCACTAGGTTACCCATTTAGTTACCTGAAGAAATAATTTATTAAGAAGTACTTCAGTGGTCTTAAAGCTCTAAGATTTCTTCCAACATGGCTTGACTTCCAAAGATTCATTCATGGACTGGGAAAATTGGTCTTAACATATTGTACTGCAGTTAAAGGGCGTGAAAAAAACCATTTCCTTTCATCGCACATGCCAGGCGTCTACATATACAGATACACACATCCACCCCCGTCTCTCTCCTCCCCCCCGCCCCCCCCACCCCGCAAGTACCCTCTAGATTCACATGGTGAATCCCTGATTTTCCTTGCTGGATAATACTTGGCTGAGTAGGAAGTTACTTTAGCTAGCCCAAGTCCACATAATACATTGAGAGGAAATATATGTAAAAATTTGTAAATGTCAATTACTAGCTAAAGACTTCAAATCAATTATCATCTGAATGCGTCATAATTACAGAGCATGTTTTAGCCCCATATTAATTCAACACTGTTTACAGGTAATTTTAACATTTCCTAAGTAATTATGTGAACTTAAGATTTATCAGTATTACAGACACATTTCTTCGATGCTTTTAACATTTCATTCTGCCCTCCTTACTACATTCACATAAATTTTTGTCTAATTTCAACACACCTGCATTTTTGTGCCCATAATTCTGTGATTGCCAAAATACAGGTGCGCACAAAAAAAAAGGAGGTCATAATTTCACAAATTGGCCCGTGGACCATGTTATGTCGGCAGAGGTATTTTTGTAACATAATTTGTGGGATTAGATAAATCTCCATATTTTCCCACCGACTTTGCTTTATACATTATTCATCGTGACTTGTGTGTTATCAAGGCAGCCTACACTGGACTGTAGCCTACATTGGCAGCCTACATTTCACCACAATGGCAACTATTCCAATCTCTCCGCTGCTGACTTTGCAAAATCACTGCAGCCAGTTGGACTGATGCATGAAATGAAAAATCCTATCCCATGTCTGAAAGCAGAAAGATTTGCTAGCCCTGCACAGTAACTGCTGTACTGTGCTAATTCATGTAATATTCAGCTTGGATGCAGCCTGATCATTCCATTCATCACAACCAGAAGATAAATAAAAGGACTCCCATTTAATTATAAGGCATTTTGCTAGTAACGGGAAAAGGCTATTTTCCTCCGCTTGTCCTTGAAAGCCAGATTCTGCCAACCTTTCATTCCTCTCTGAAATAGGTTAAATAGCTAAAACACCTCAAACATTTTCTTCTGGTAAGAAAGAATTGACTACTGTTCCTTCTTTTCCTGGGATTTAATATCTCCGGCTCTCAGAGAGGCCATTTCTTGAATGGGTGAACATTCTGAAGAGCACGGACTTCTTCCCGAGCCCGCCCCAGAGAAACAACCCGTAGGAGCTCAGTGCTAGGCTCTGCAATCTGAGAACCACCACTCCTCTTATCAGTGTCATACCCGGAAAGTCAGCCGCCATGGTTGCTGATTAGGCCTGCCGGGAGTGTAGTTAGAAGCCGCACGGCTGATACTTTGTATCTGTAGGTGTCTCTCTTGAACCTCATCCGCCTGAACTGAAAAATGGCCTATTCGTTACGCATCGCCTCGAAGCCTGCAACCTCCTCTTCACGAACTTTACATAAAATCGGCCCCATCTGCCGTTTCAAAGCACGGCAGCATAGTGAAACAAGTTACTAATAATAATTATGGTATTGGTTAAGCGCTTATTATGTGCCGGGGCTGTACTAAGCGCTGGGGTGGACACAAGCAAATCAAGTTGGACCCAGTCCCTGTGCCACGTGGGACTCGGTCTCGATCCCCATTTTCCGGATGAGGTAAGTGGGGCCCGGAAAAGTGAAATGACTTGCCCAAGGTCACACAGTAGACAAGTGGCAGAGCCAGGATTAGAATCCACGATCCTCTGACTCCCAGGCCTGTGCCCTATCCACTACGCCACGCTGCTTCTTTAAAACCAGGTAAAAGGACGATATTTGCTGCAGACACGCCCCAAATAATGGTCGTATCGGCATGATTTTTCCAACCCCCCAAAGGGTATGTGTCATGCCAATGGTGAGCTCTGTGCAGGATCTGGTCACCAGAGGATTTTTTTTTCCACTTGATTAATCCTCTCAATTGTCTGTCTGTCTCCCCCAGTTAGACCGTAAGCCCGTCAATGGGCAGGGACTGTCTCTATCTGTTGCCGATTTGTACATTCCAAGCGCTTAGTACAGTGCTCTGCACATAGTAAGCGCTCAATAAATACTAATGAATGAATGAATGAAAAATGCACCCGGTCCATGGGTGAAGAAACTGGAAAGAGCCGCAGGAAGTTTCGCCCTGGCATCCAAAGATGTAGAGGTGGTGAACCTGAAATCAGAGGCTTCCCCAAGAGAGTCTGAGGAAAATGGGCCAGAGTAATGCAGAAATAAATGGTTCTGGAGAGGAGACTGTGTCAGAGAAAATAGTAGTGATAATAATAATAATAGTATTTACTATGGGTCAGGCACGGTGCTGAGCGCTGGGGTGGATGCAAGCAATGAGGTTGGACCCAGTCCCCGTCCCGTGTGGGGCTCCCAGTCTTAACCCCCATTTGACAGATGAGGTAACTGAGGCACTGAGAAGTTAAGTGGCTCGCCCAAGGTCACACAGCAGACAGGTGGCAGAGCGGGGATCCAAATCCAGGTCCTTCTGATTCCCAGGCCCGTGCTTTAGTCGAATCGGAGTTCTTTTCGTATTTGTTACCTGAGTCATTCAAATCGTTTCTATTTTCCTATTAAAAGCCCAATTAGAACTTCAGCCTCCTTATCTATGCTGGGAAAGGCTCCCGGAGGCCAGGAGGATGTGTTTGCCTGGAGGGAGATGGAGACTCCACCGAGCTCCCTTGGAAGAAGCCCCCTCCTTGCTGTTCAGTGGGATGCTTAGCTGAGAACCAAAGGGTGGTGGTAGGCTGAGCGGTGGAGGATTTGGGTTATCCTGGTTGGGGTCCCCCCATCCTCCCCCATTCCTGAAAGGGAAAAGTCACATAACTTTGATACCCTGCAGATATGAGCAGGAGTCTGAGCCTCCTACAGTGACGCCGGGGATAGGGCACGGGCCTGGGAGTCGGAAGGACATGGGTTCTGATCCTGCCTCCGCCACTTGTTTGCCGTGTGACCTCGGGCGAGTCCCTTCTCTGTGCCTCAGTTTCCTCATCTGTAAAATGGGGATTAAGACTGTGAGACCGGCGTGAACCCTATTGGTTTGTGTCACCCCCGGCGCTTAGCACGGTGCCTGGCACCTGGTAAGTGCTTAACAGACACCACAATTATCATCATTATCATTTTGATCGGGAGAAGGGCTGGGGAGACCCAGGTCCACCACATGTCTCTTCAAAACCAATCTAACCTAAAATCATTAGCACCGAAAGAATAATTCATTCCATAACTAGGATAATAACAGCTGCTTGGATCCGGGTAAAATCATTCAACTTGTTTTCATCCAGGACCTGTACCCCATGAGATCGCTCATAAATGATACGATAAATCGTTCTCTGCGACCTTAAAATAAATCTAATTAAAAGCAACTCAAGAGAAGAATGAAGAGATTTGGCTTTGCATAATAGAGTGATGTAAGTGGTTTTTGAAACATTTGCAAAAACAAGCCCTTTTAAATTAAAACTCGCTTCTGGTGCTAGTGGAAACACACATTTATTTATTAATTTAGTTTAACGGTCTTTGTTAAGTGCTTACTATGTGCCAGGCACTGTACTAAACTCTGGGGTAGATGCAAGCTTATCAGGTTGGACGCAGTCTCTGTCCCCCATGGGGCTCACAGTCTTAATCCCCATTTTACAGTTGAGGTAACTGAGGCCCAGAGAAGTTAAGTGATTTGCCCAAGGTAACAGAAAAGAGAAGCGATGGAGCCGGGATTAGAACCCAGGTCCTTCCGACTCCCAGGCCCGTGCTCTATCCACTAGATCACATTGCTTCTCTTTTTTTCTTTCGATTGATTTCCACCCCCTATGGCTGAGACTCTTCCTTTTTAATTTACATCGATTTCTGATTTTTCAACTCTTCTTCCAGGTGATTCCCATAATATTCAATGAGAGGGAGGCAGAGGTTTATTCGATACGTCTCCTTTCTAATTTGAACACTCTAATATTAGTCATCCCGGCCCGGTGGTGGTTCAGTGCATTATTCTTTTAAGTTCTCCATTACATCCACTCGACGTACACATCCATTCCAGGATGCAAATGCAAGCCGTCTAAAGAGTTAAGGCCAAACCGAACGATTCCCGATATTTGGTACCAGCTAGCCTTGGAACATCGTTGAAGATATTCAAGATTTCCTCTGTGCAACAAAACATTCTTCAGGGCTGGAAGATGAGAGCCTCTCCTGCCCATCCACCCCCACCTTCCTGGATTCTCAACTGGCTCGGCTCCAGGAGAGAGTTGTGTTTTTGCAGCCAACAGCTCTGCTGGAAAGGTGGCTCACGGAAGATGCTTGTAAGGATTGAGAAGGCAGAGGCTGCCGCTGAATTACAAGTGCCCTTTCTTCCCCAGCAACACACACCCCATCCTAGGGTTACCCCCGGGACAAGAATCGAGGGGAGCGTATTGGGGATAAGACGGCACCCGTCGTGTGTAAAAAGGGAACGGTCACAAACCTGCTTCAGGTAAGCCTGTACGATTTTATGCCCTCACAGAAGGGAGAATTGGCCTCATCATGTTAGGAAGAAGGAAATGATGATTTTTCAGGGCTTTAAGGGAAAGAATGCCTAATTAAACTGGATCCCTCCTCCTCCCTTTGCCAGTCAAAGGCTCATTTCCTCGTCTTACATTTCCCAGCTCACTGAAGCTGCTGTCCCCTCCATTCCACCTCCTCCCATTCCGTGGACGTACATGCTACCTGTAATGTCTCACATCAGTGCAGTGGAATATTCCTTCAGCAATACAAAAATCCTCCATCTCGTAGGAGTCCGGGACACCATATAAAACTGAAACGTGACCACTCGTTAGACATTAGGGGGCAAGTTTGGATAGGGGCACCCGATTACCTTTGACCCTGGATGTGTCTGTACTGGGCAAACCTAAGTGCAGGTTGAAAAAAAAAATCTGGATTCTTCCTGTCCCGAAAAATCTCACACATGCGTCAGCCCAGATCTCCTCCCGGGGCTCTTTGTCACAGTTCATCCGCATTGGCTCCAAAGCGTTAGTGTGCGCTAGTGGAGTGGGGGATTTTGGCCATAAGATTGTGTCCTTGATGTTCTTTCCGCTCGGCTAAATGCCTGGCTGTGTGTGCCGTCCTCTTCACCCTAGACTCTGGTGATGGTCCAGGCTGTAGCAGGGCAAGGGGACAAGGCTGAGGGCTCAAAAAGCCCCAGGTGTTCTCTCCATCGGTTGGCACTAGACATGGGCTGGGAGGAATGACTGCCGATATTCTGTGGCTACCAGAATCCTGTCTGCTCGGCCCAGTGCCTGCTCACACTGGAATAGCCCCCAGTGATAGATTCGTTCAGCTCAGATTGGGGGAAATTCTTTGTAAAAATATAACTGTTATATGCAGATATGTCACCTCAGTAGGGCTGGCTCTCTACATTTCTATTTATGTCGCTCACCTATGCCTTTTCTAGCCTCCACTGCTTCGATTTTTAGCACCTCATTTGACGCCCAAGTATACGCATAAGGATAGAAATTTGTGGCTTTGAGATTAGTTTCTTTGCATTTTATAGATGACCGTGCCGGCTGGTTTTCAAAGAATGCTGTCGGGTTTTCAAACGCCGAAACAAACCAAACTGACTACCTTTCAAGTGAATTTGAGCAAAATCCTCCTACCACCATTATTTGCGATGTTAAACCAAAATTAAGCCATCCAAATCTTGCAGCTTTCTCTCCTTTCCTCCCTCTCTCCCGCCCTCTTGCTTGCCCCCCCTTCCTCCCTCCCTCCCTCCCTCCCCCCCCCCCCCACATCCCTACAGGGAGAGTTCTGTAGGAAAGAGTTAAAGCAGTTCAGCCAAGCCAAGTTCTTCCTTCTCCTCCTTCTATTGCTGCAATGCTTTTCAAAACTCTCTCTGAAATTGCTGAATCATCTCTCTGAATGTGTCACGTGGCAGAACCACATGTAAACACTGCCATCATGGCACTCATTTCATCACATACACAAAATCGGTTTACAGCACAGATTCGGTTGGAGGGAAAGAAAAAAAAAATATGCACCTTTGCAGGAGTGGTGGATCTTTGTGTAGTCTCTTATCCTTTTAATCAGTCCACCCTTCTTACTTATTCAGACCCAAGTCTGCACACCAGTTCAGTTTACCTAAAGCACACTGCATTCGACTTCTCCCAAATGTTTTCTCGTCGGATCTGACCGGTACATTTTCCACTTGCGTGTTTTTGGCTTCTTACGGTCTAATCCGTCAGGCGGAGGTCCGTCTGTTCCCCGTTTCTGAATTACACAGAAATGGTTCAGTCACTTCAAAAACCGGGGGAAGTTCATCTGCCTTCCAATTTGTTTGAATTTTTAAGGGAAGACACTCCAGATGGAAGAAATAAATATTGTAAATATCCACAAATATGTTGCCGGGAAAGAACTGGCTGCCACTCAGGAAGCCCACACGTTATCTCTTGTAATGAGGTGGAGTACTTAATGAACCCCATTAGGGTTGTGTTCCTGCAGTACAAGGAAGAAATGCAAGTTTCACTTAAACGGGGTAAAACGAAGCCAGAGTTGGCAAAAGGAATAAGGAAAGGCATTTGACTGAAGTGTCTAGAAGGGTTTGATTCACCAGGGAAGCTTAAAGAATATGCTTTTAGAAAATGTGTTCCTTTCCTCTAACCAGATCAGTTCTATATGTTATCATTAGAATGTAATAATGACGGTATGATATTCTAATTGGGGGTTGATGGAAAATTCAGCTTTTCCACTCATTTGGTTTCTCTCCACCGCCAAATGCCCAATCAGAGTTGAAGTCGTAGAATCAGCGACTTGATACGGATGTCAGTTTGGGCTGAGCCGTCGCTGCGTGGAAGCTCTCACTTCCATAGACATACAATTCTCGATTCTGTTTTTTACTTTGTATCATGCATCTGTGGATAGCGTGCTGCCTAGGTGACAGCTTTCACATTACCATTCACACACATACGTATATATATATATATATATACGTATGTGTGTGAATGGTATACGCATATATAAATCACAGAATTAGAAGGGTGCTGAGAAGATAATCTAACCCCCTCCTTCCAGTGGGAAAACACTATGTTCAATTGATTGGCACCATTAGACTGTAACATGTCTTAAGATGTCATTGAGTTGTCAGTTGGCAAACGTGTCAAGGAGCTGCTGGGGTCCAGGAGTGCTGATGGTGTCAATTGTTTTCCTAAGGTCTGTGAATGCAAAGTCTAGTTCTTAGTGCCTATCCTTCCACTTCACCTGTATCTAAAACATCGCCAAGCCCACGTCCACTGAGCAGCATCGTAGTCAAAAGCACCCTTGTAATTCTGGAGGCCCACAGTTGATGATACTCCTCAGTAATTGGTCCAAAAAGACGTTGGCTAGGGTCTTGCCAGCAGTGAAGAGCAAATCGATGCCATGATCGTGATCCTAGTTTTCTGGCCCTTTCTTTAAAGCTGGTGACGACGTAATTTCTTTGAAAACCCATAGAAATTGCTCCTCGGCGGACGGCCTGTTGAGGCTGGCTCCTTCCCTTCCTTTCGGCACGGAGGGACCTAAAGGTCACCGTCACCTAAATCCAACATTTGAAAAGTTGTTGGTGGTGGTGGAAGTGGTGATGAGGTCAGCTGGGCCATAACCATCCACTTCTTATCTGCTGCCAGTCCCACCCAGTTCAAAGAAGTTCTAAGATGGTGATTTAGGATGACCTGGCGTAAATCCTACCCTGGTCATGTGGTGATGAAGAAATACCTTAGCCAAAATTTCCTCCGAACCCAGGTGCCATTCGCTAGTTCGTACCCCGCGAAGCAGCGTGGTCTAGCGGGTAGAGCACGGGCCTGGAAGTCAGAAGGACCTGGGTGCTAATCCCGGCGCCGCCAGTTGTCTTTTGTGTGACCTTGGGCAAGTCACTTCACTTCTCTAGGCCTCAGTTACTTCATCTGTAAAATGGGGATTGGGATGATGAGCCCTGTGTGGGACAGGGACTGTGTCCAACTTGATGAGCTTGTATCTACCCCGGTGCTTAGTACAGTGCCTGTCAGGTAGTAAGCGCTTAACAAATGCCATAAAAAAAAATAACCAAAGAATTACTACCTGGTCCAGTGAGGGCTCTGCAGGAGGGAGGCTCTCGATGAATACCGCTGATGATGATAATGATAAGACGCGGTGTTTCCTCTTTGGCATGGTCTGGTTATATCATCATTTAAAGAGCTGCTCTAAGCAGAACCCGACTCGAAATAACTCTCGGAGTTAATAACCGTTGTTTGCAATGCAGATGGACTCCTAAGTTAACTTGGATTTAATGGCTCTGAAATATTTTCTGTATGACAACTTTACTGTAGTGGAAGTAGGCAGTGGTGAAGGCCCCTCTAATCAAATAGGGTCTTTGCAAAGGAAAATCTGATCACAGACACTCATTTATTGCATTTAGGGATAATCCGCTTGGTGAGCACTGCAGATATAAGCAATAAAACCATTTCCTGACTGCACAAGGGCTGCAAAATTGCAAATCTGTGGTCCATTTTGGATTTATTTCTCCCACTGACTTAGGATCAAATAGAAAAATAGGAAATAAAGCATTACAGATACACTGACTGGGATCAAAATCTATGGAAAAGCTAATCGATACTCCTACAAACCCACAGGCATTCTGACTGCTCTGGGAAATAGCTGATGTTCTACTGAGGAGATGCATAAGCAAATCCCAGGAGTGCACTGGGTACTTTTAAGCAACTGCATTCACTGGGGCTGACAATCTCTTCTCCGCAGTTTACAGGTGAGGAAACTGAAGCCCAGACCTTGGGTGAGTCGAGGTTCCACAGCAGGCCCGTGGCAGAGCTCGGACTAGAATCCTGGTCTTTTGACTTTCAGTTCTGTGCTCTGGGTAACCTAGTGAAATAAGAGAAAGGGGACTATTTAGTTTCTGAAGGTGCCCAAAACGATCCCTATTCCCATCACCCCCTATAAAATCCCAAGGGTCATGCTAGTCTGACACAGCATCGGGGGAAAATTACTACACGGAGCTTCCAGAGCCAAGCTTCTTGGGGGATTGGCGATGCTCCGGGTAACATCATTAGAAGGAGTTGCACGAGCAAATCCCCGGGAATGCTCTGGAATAGAGCAAAACGTGCAACATACCCTGCAGGTGTGTGTTTTTTTGTTTGTTTCATGGTCCTTGTTAAGCGTTCACTCTGTGTCAAACACTGTTCCAAGTGCTGGGCTAGGTACGAGTCAATCAGGTTGGACACAGACCCTGTCCTGCGTGGAACTCACAGTCTTAAGCGGACTAAGCACGTGCCTGAACTGCTTATGGAGTAATCCGACCCTGCTCGTGGGGAGAATCTGGCTCATTAAACGAACATCGACGGAAAAGGCTCGGTGAGTTTGGGCCCGGACAGTTAGGTGTGGCCAGCTGTGCAGAGAACACACTTACCCCCACAGCCACATCACATTTTGTGGGTTCTCTCCTTTCTTCCCAATGCTCACGCATAAGGAAGTCCCCACAATCTGGGGTCCAGGGAGAGATCAGTTTTTAAAAAATTTTCTAGCTCAAGGTAGGGGAAGGAGTGATAGAGAAGCAGCATGGCTTAGCGGATAGAGTACGGGCCTTCAAGTCAGAAGGACCTGGGTTCTAATCCCGGCTCCGCCACATGTCTGCTGTGTGACCTTGGGCCAATCACTTAATTTCTCTGGGCCTCACTTACCTCATCTGTAAAATGGGAATTGAGAGAGGGAGCCCCATGTGGGACAGGGTCCGTCTCCAACCCGATACTGTGGGTCTACTCCAGAACTCAGAACAGTGCTTGGCACATAGTAAGCGCATAACAAATACTAATATTATTATTCTAACAGGAGGAGGTGGGGAGTTATTTTTTTCTCTTCTGTGCCTCGGCAACTCCCATTCACTTGTATGACAGGGAGAATCCAGCCTAGCTCCCTGTGGTCAGGCATCATGTCTACCAACACTGTGCTTCGCACACAATAAGCGCTTAGCCAATACCGTCATCATCGTTATTATTATTACTCTCCCGAGCGCTTAGAACAGTGCTCTGCACACAGAAAGCACTCAATACCTACCACTGATTGACAGCATTGCAGGTAATTGCTATTTTTTTATATTTCTAAAGGATCAAAAGCGACTAACATAGAAAACATCCTGACGCCCGTTAGTAGATTACTTTTCAGAGCTGGATCGGGAAAAGCACATCTCCTCCAAGAGGCCTTCCCCGATTAAGCTCTCATTTCTTCTCATCTCCCTCCCTTCTGCGTCACCCTCGCACTCAGATTAGCACCCTGTACTCACCCCGCCCTCGGCCCCGCAGCACTTATGTTCATACCCGAAATGCATCTATTTATATTACAGTCGGTCTCCCCTTCTAGACTCTGAACTCCTGGTGCTCAGGGAAGGCGCCAATCAACTCTGTTGTACTGTTGTACTCCCAAACGCTTAGTACAGTGCTCCGCTCTCAGTAAGTGCTCAATAAATGTGTGATTGATTTAGCGTTTACACCAAATGAAAATGACTGATGGTATCTTTGCCCTTCACACAAGTTTCACTGTAATACCCTCAACGTCATGTTTTAAGAGGACCGTGTTTTAAGCTTGGCTTAGTGGATAGAGAACGGGCCTGGAAGTCAGAAGGAGCTGGGTTCTAATCCTGGCTCTGCCATCTGTCTGCTGTGTGACCTTGGGCAACTCTCTTCACTTCTCTGGGCCTCAGTTACCTCAACTGTAAAATGAGGATGAAGAGTGTGAGCCCCATGTGGGACAGGGACCGTATCCAACCTGATTAAGTTGTATCTACCCCAGTGGTTAGAACAGTGCTGGCACATAGTAAGCACTTAACAAGAACCATAATTATTAGTAATTATTATTACTGAATTGGGAAGCAACCACTAACCAGGTTTGGAAGCCAAACAGTACAAATCTCTGAGGGCAAATGGAAGCACGTGGCTCTCTAGGATTCCAAATCAGGACTGTATTTTGTCCTCAGATCTGTTTAAAGGATTAGTTAGCATGTTGGAGGAATTATTCAGTATCTTCCTTGTTCTTGCAATTACATCGCATTTAATGGGTGAGCCGCAGGACCCGGCAGATATATTAATGTGTGCGGTTATTCTTCAAAAGTCATCCGTCTGCATGGAGGTGGTATGACCTAGTGGAAAGGTCCGGGAGTCAGAGGAACTGGGTTGTAATCCTGGCTCCATGGCTTGCTTGCTGCGTGACCTTGGGCAAGCCACTTAACTTCTCTGTGCCTCAGTTTCCTTAACCCTGTAATGGGGATTTGGGATTTGCTCTCCTTCCTACTTAAACTGCGAGCCCCCTGGGGGACTTGGACTGTGTCCAACCTAACTTGTATCTACCCCACTGTTTAGAACAGTGCTCGACACCCAGTACGCGCATAACAGATGCTATTCAAAAAGAAAAAAATAAACATGAGTTGTGACACCTGTACTGACCACGGACGTTTCATCCCACTTCTTAAGCAGTTCTTTCAACGATAACTAAGTACCTTGTCCAAGAACAACTGGCAAGAAGGAATCACAAAAAAAACCCCAAAAACCAAGACCTTGAAATGCAGTTAGTCCCTCAGCATTGAAGCAGTGCTTATCACACCCACCCCTTTCCTGGGTGGATGAGGATAATGGATGACAACAGGATGCCCAAACAGCTTCTGATTGACGGACGGGAGAGGACAGATTGAAAGCAAATAGGGCAGAGGAAACGTTTCAGAGATGTAATGGACCACAGCCTGAATCATCGTGGCATAGCTGTCGACAGCTACAAAAAAAAGCAGTATCTCACGGATCAGTCTGAAGTGTGACAGTGAGGGACGGGTGATTATTTTTGAGCGGAAACTTTGGGAAGAATGTGACTCCAAGAGGCAAAATTGAAAATAACTTCAGACCCTGCAGGTAGCAAATGCAACAGCCCAGCAGAGGGTGATTTTTACAAATATTCAGCCTCGTGCATAGATTACAGTCTCACCACCAGTAGCACCAATTTCAAATGCAGAACAACTCTATGTCCTCACTGCGCTATCAATCAAGCGATCGTATCTACTGAGCACTTACTCTGTGCAGAACACTGTGCAAAGTTCTTGGGAGAGGGCGATAGAAGACTAGAACGGAGTTGGACCACTCTATATTAAACCAAACCAAGATACCTTGGATGAAGAAGAGAGACCAGATGAAGAGCTCGACGTTGTTCAAGTCCCTGTTCCTCTTAAAACATGAAGTTGAGGGTATTATACTGAAACTTGTGTGAAGGGCAGAGATACCATCTGTCATTTTCATTTAGTGGAAATGCTAAAAAGTCCCCTCACAAAGGGAGGTCTTCAGTTTCATTTATCACAATATAAAACAGCTGTAGCAAATCCAACTCTTCATCATCTCCAGAATGCTGTAAGATGGTTTTTCTCTGGCCTTGAGCTGGGTGATGAAAACAGCTGTCACTAAAAGTGGGCAGGGCATCAGAGAGTTGGCTGATAATCAATTCTGACTTACAAAATGACTTTGGATCACTCTGGAGTTATATCTCGTGCTCTTTCAGACAGACAGGAACTCTTCAGGGCGAAAGAAATGGTTTGGGTCTAACATTGCACAAATTTTAAATATTCAGATCCAAATTAGCCTAAACTCAAACTGCATGTAATCTATGTAGAGATTGTTTCCATAGGAGATGATTTAGTATGCTCCAAGCTTCCTAGGGAAATGGAAGGACAATTTTTAGAAAGCAATGTTGCAGTTTATAACCAGAAAAACCAACAAGCACAAATGAAAGGGCAAGAATCTCAACCCCAAATACCTCACGGGAAAATGTGGGTCTTTCTGAAAATCTGCTGCTCGAAATGTCTTCTTTGCCTTATTGAAAAATGCTGAGTTTTCTCATTAACTCTTCCATATTAATCCATAAGACAAAACCTAAAGCTTCTCTGGTTTGCTGCATTAGCTGTCCTATACTACTGCACTGCAGAGCTATAAATGATGTGGTCTCCTAGCACAGAACTCCTTCCCCTCGATGTATTGAATTTAATTCCATTAACGGGGTTGTTGCATTTTTTTTTTTAAATGCATGGTTGTGATACATCGCTACCTTTATGGTTCTGGGTCATTTGTGTTGAACCTCTTTTTTTTTCCTCTTCAGCTTGTGAAGATTTCCCAATTAATTTTTTTATCTTCTTTTAGCATATGCAATATCATTTGTCTTTTTTTCCTTACTGAACACAAGCGTTAAAGCTGAAAATGGACAAAAGGTGAAAAAAGACTTCCTGCAGTTCAACTGTCCCGGTTAAAAACAGTGCCGTACGGAGGATTGCTTGCCCCCCCCAAATTGAGATCTGCATATTTCTCCTGCCCTTTAGTCCCAGAAAATCTCCTCTGATTCATTTTTAATGGAACTAAAGGCAACTACTTTGCTTCACCACATTCACCTTTTGCTCAGCTTTAACTTTGGCTTACTTCTTGGGCTTCAGTGCTTCAATTTCGGTCATTTTTCAACTGAATTACTGACAGGTACTCCATATAGGCTACTTTTTTATTCTCATCTACATAATCCTTTACTAATTCAAATACTGCAGGAATTAGATAAGCATCCATTATGAAATGGGTTAAAAATTGAAAAGTGATGAATTAAGGATGACAACCCATATTTTCGAGATCACGCTAATGCTTAATCAAAGGGAAAAAAGTACGAAAAGGTCTTGGTGGTCTGTGCTTTTGTTTTGCTTTTTCCAGCCATTATTAGAGATGAGTGTGTTTTTCACCCTATTTTTATTTTTTTAAACCACGACTGCAGTTTTCACTGCAGAGAATGCTGAAACTTTTTATCCCTCCAACCCAACTGCCCGGAGCCAAGCCCGTCCGGGTGCTCGGTTTCTTTAGAATATGGGATTGGAGATGAACTTGCTCTTGACACCGATGAGTGACATCACTTGCAAGACGTGTCTCTTTGGTTGTGATTTTATTCTCTTGTGGGTGGGATGGTGGGAGAAGGTAGCTGTAATGCTAAATCCGGGGTGGGGGGGAGAGGGGGAAGCTAGCTTCCTAAATCAAATGTCCGTTCTCATTTGGGGTTAACTCGGGGAATCATAGCGGTGACTAAGCATACTGTAGAGGGGACATTCTGAGCTTCATGGGAGAAAGATGGCAGTGGGGCTGGGGGAGGGGTTCCGGGGGAAGGGCTGAGCAGGTGCTTGAACATTGAACAGGCTCTCTGCCCAAACCTACTGTTAGATTTAAAGAGGCAGCATATATCATCGGCAAATTGAGGTCGTGTGACTGAATGACAGAATGTCCGTGTAGTCCAGGAAGGATAGAGCCATTAGAGGGAGGATGTTTGTGCACAGTGGGGACGGTGCAAGCTCCTTCGTTCATTCAATCCTATTTATTGAGCATTTATTGTGTGCAAAGCACTGTACTGAGCGCTTGGGAGAGCACAGTATAACAGCAAACGGGGAGCAGGGAACGTGCTTGCCATTACCCTATTTATTTTGTTAATGAGGTGTCCAGCCCCTTGATTCTATTTATCGTGATTATGTTGTTTTTGTCCATCTGTCTCCCCCGATTAGACCGTGAGCCCGTCATTGGGCAGGGATTGTCTCTGTCTCTTGCCGAATTGCATATTCCAAGCGCTTAGTACAGTGCTCTGCACAGAGTAAGCGCTTAATAAATACCATTGAATCAATGAACTCTGTTCTACCGTACTCTCCCAAGCACCTAGTACAGTGCCCTGCACATAGTAAGCGCTCGATAAATATCATTGAGTGATTGACTGATGCAAAGCTTTCACCCATTCGAGATCTGAATGTATTTTCGCCTCCTGTAGGGTTCATTTTCTTTTTCGAGTTCTTGTGGATTACTGTTATCTTTGAGTATACTTAAATAAAGAAAATAATAATATAGATAATTGTTTATGTTTGTCTGCATATTTGTAGCTATAGCATACAAATGTATATTTTTCTATATAACAATATTTAGAGAGAGAGAGATGCTCTCCCTCATGTTCATGGAAATGTGAGAGAAAGTTTTCATTTTTGAAGATTACCCTCCTGGCAGTGAAATCCTATCACTGCATGTGAGTGTGGCTGAATGTCTCACTGTGTTTCCATAATCCTGTCCCACTTTATTTATGTATAAAGATCTATTTTTGCTGTGCTAATGGTTTGCTCCATACAGAGCCTGTCTCTGTTTTCAACTCTACCTCCTGGTGACCCTATCTTGGAGAAAACTTTGTTTTAGGAGAACAGCTTCTGTCTTCAAATTCCCAGCTCCGCCACTCGTCTGCTGTGTGTCCTTGGGCAGGTCACTTCACTTCTCTGTTCCTCAGTCACCTCATCTGTGAAATAGGGATTCATAATAATAATGTTGGTATGTTATAAGCGCTTACTATGTGCAGAGCACTGTTCTAAGCGCTGGAGGAGATACAGGGTCATCAGGTTGTCCCACGTGAGGCTCACAGTCTTCATCCCCATTTTACAGATGAGGTCACTGAGGCACAGAGAGTAAAGTGACTTGCCCACAGTCACACAGCTGACAAGTGGCCGAGCGGGGATTCAAACCCACGACCTCTGACTCCCAAGCCCGGGCCCTTTCCACTGAGCCACGCTGCTTCTCTAAGAGTGTGAGCCCCACGTGGGACAGGGACTGTGTCCTACCTGATTAACCTGTATCGACCCCAGCGCTTAGAACAGTGCTTGGCACATGGTAAGCGCTTAACATGTACCATTATTATCATTATTCTCTAGGCATGACGGCTGCCACGTAGTCATCCGACAGTCCACTGTTACTTCTCATTGTTTGAGATGACATTTCACTATATAAAATGTTTTTTCTGCCCTTCTGGCTTGCATTCACCCACTTCCAGTTCCCCATACAGCAGCTGTTCAGAGCTCCCATTGTCATCTATTATCCTCACATCCCCCACTCGGGGAAACTGAGTTGTTGAAAACAATGCTTCAGTGCCGGTGAGCTGATTGCATTCCAGCCTCTCATTATGATTAATCTTATCCAGCCTTTAGATGTTGAGAATGGTTTGAATGGGGCGCTAAAAAAACTGGTCCAGGAGTTAGATGTGTCTCCCGTAGAAGGACAAGGTCTCGCGGCCTTGAGGATCTTCAACTCGCTCCGGCACTCGATGCCCTGTTTTCAACCACACTGTGTTGTTTTCTTCCCAAGGTCACCCTGTCCTTTTCAATTCTGCTTTCCATCTCACTGTTCATCTTTGTAGCGGTGGATGAGGTACTTTCTAGGCGGCGGAATTTAGTGACTGCTTTGAGTCTGTGTTGTCGATGAACACCTTTGGTTGTGAATAGGGTTCCCCGGCCGAAGGCTGAAAGCGAAGGCTGAAGGTGAAACTTCCATGTCATTTTCTGAAATCTTGGTCCAGAGCACACTATTAAATCTGCAAAGCAATTCATCATCATTTGCATGCCTTAATGTTTCTGTGCTTTAGGGCACAGTCATCATTATTACTCAGTGAATCTCTTCATCTAGGAGCCCCAACCTCATGGAGACCGGGCAGGTGTGTGTGTGTGGGGGGGGGGGGGTGGCCTGGTGGCTAGAGCACGGGCCTGGGAGTCAGAAGGACCTGGGGTCTAATCCTGGTCCCGCCACTTGTCAGCTGGGCGACTTTAGGCAAGTCACTTCACTTCTCTGCGCCTCAGTTTCCTCATCGGTAAAGTGGACTTTAAGACTCTGAGCCCCACGTGAGACAGGGCCTGTGTCCAACCTGATTAGCTTGTATGTAGGCCAGTGCTTGGTACAGTGCCTGGCACATAGTACATGCTTAACAAATACCACAAGAAAAGTATTGCTCCAATAGGATGGCACCAAGGAAACCATTAGCCTTACCTTTTTGGTCAGGATAGGAAGACTAGGAAACAGGAAAAGGTCCTTCTCTCTTCCTCTTCATATCCCTTTTAATTTCTTTTCCCTCTCCTCCTTCTCCCCTCCTTTTTCCATCTCTTTCTCTTCCCTCTCTCCTTTCCTTCCTTTTTCTCACTCTCCCTTCTACTCCTTGAAAGATAGCAAGAAATCAAGGATGACACCAAATTTGAGGGCTTCTGAGACAGGGAGAATGGGGGTGTTGTCAACTGAGCAGGAAACATTAGGGGGAGGAGTGGGTTTAAGGGGAAAGTTGAGAAGTTCCGTTACAGACATGTTGAGTTTGAAGCGCTGAAAGGACATCCAAGTGGAGACGTCCTGGAGGCAAGCAGAGATGTGGGATTGTAGGTTCGACGAGAGGACAGGGCTGGAAAGGTCGATTTGGGAGTCGTCCGTATGAAAGTGGCAGCTGAAGCCATGCGAGCTGATGAACTCGCCTGGAGGGTCAGCATGAGGGATATGTGAAGGATCACGCGGAAGTCCAAACCCCTAAGAGGTGCTACCATGGAATCCCCGTGGTTAAAAATTCCGAAGTCGAGCCACAGAAATATAACAGTACGCCGGTTGTGTAGATCGCCCGATCAGGATAAGGAAAGTAATCAGGAAATGTGAAGCAAGATTCAAGAGGCCAAAGTACTAGTGGCAGGTTTCCATTATCCTCAGATAGATTGGTTGAATAAACTCATCAGATCTCAAAGTGGAGATAAGATTTTTAGATAGAATAAATGTTTTCTGGGATAACTATCCCTAGGACCCACAAGGAGAGATAATATACTAGATTTAATTCTGAGCAATGGGGTGACCTGGTGTGGGAGAGTGCCATTCTGCAGAAATGATTAGAAATCAATTAAAATGAATATTCTTGCCGATGAGGGAAGAAACCCCCAAAATGACCAAGGATATTAAATTCTAGAAGAGGAAATAATCTTCCAGTAGCCTGGTAGCATATTAGAAGATGTTGTAAAATGGGCACTACAGAGCAGAAAAACAAAACAAAAATCCAACAGAAGTCCAAATGAAAACCCTGGAGGGATAACTGGTAGAATAAGTGAAGCTATTAAGGGGAAATAATCATTCTTTTAAAAAATTGAAAGCTCACCCGAGAACAGGAAAGTCCATAAAGTGTGGCAGGTCAATTGCAAACAGGAAATTAGACGGGCTAAAAGGAGTTTGAAGAGGTTTTGCAAGGAATGTCATAGCTTTTACAAGATTCTTCAAATATATTAAAAGCAGGAAGTCATTTTAGGAATCACTGGGGTCACTTGATGATTGCGGTGTAAAAGGTGAACTTAGAGATGAAAAGGAGCTAGTCGAGATATTCGGTGAATTGAGAATTTTGTCTTTACTAAGGAAGATGTTAAATTCCCGTCCCCAAATATATATTTTTTTAATTGCAAGATAGTTCAGAGGAATTGGATCACCATGGTCACCACACAGTGGAAAAACTGTGGGACACCTACAAGAGTATGTACTGTATAATGTTGGTATTTTTGGTATTTGTTAAGCACTTACTATGTGCAGAGCACTGTTCTAAGCGCTGGGGTACCTGAGGCACAGAGAAGTTAAATGACTTGCCCACAGTCACACAGCTGACAAGTGGCAGAGCTGGGATTCGAACCCATGTCCTCTGACTCCCAAGCCCGGGCTCTTTCCATTGAGCCACGCTGCTTCTCAAGGTAACTGCCACCTTTAAGAAAGGTTCCAGAGCTGACCCTGACAATTACAGAGAGGGAGATGAATGTGAATTCCTGGAAAATTAGTACAATTAATAAATAAGGGTGTGATCAGTGAGCACTGAGAAGAACAGAACCTGTTAGAGGAAAGGCAACGTGGTTTTGGTAAAGAAAAATCATGCCTCACTAGTCTGCTGGAGGTCTTTGAAGGGGTCAAGAAGCATTTGGAGAGAGAGAGGAACTGGTGTACAAAATATATTTAGATTTTCAAAAGCTTCTGACAAGGTTCCACATCAAAGGCTTTAAAAAAATACTGAGTAATCATAGGTTTGGGGGAATGTTCTGTCATGGATAGAAAGCTGGCTAAAAGATAAGAAACAAAGGGTAAGGCTAAACTGCCACTTTTCGGGTTCTTAAAGTGCTATTCTGAACACATTTCCCTCCTCGAAAATATTTAATGGGTACCCATCGCTTTCCCCATTAAAACAAGAACTCCAGACTCTTGAATATCCAGACATTCCTTCAGCTTCGCTCTTCCACTTACAGGCCCCCTCGCGCTCTTGACTCCTTTGATCCGTGACTCTCTCTCTCTCTTGACTCCCTCATTTCCAATCCATTCCTCTGGAGATATTCTTTTTTTTCATGGTATTTTTTTTAAGAACTTACTACGTGCCAGGGACTGTACTAAGCGCTAAGGTAGATACAAGTCAGGCAGTCAATTGTATTTACTGAGCACCTACTGTTCGTTCAGTCGTATTTATTGAGCGCCTACTGTGTGCGGAGCACTGTACTAAGCACCGGGAGAATACAGTATAACACTACAACAGACACATTCCCTGCCCACAACAAACTTACGGTCCAGAGGGGGACACAGGCATTAATATAAATACAAGCTGATCAGGATGGACACAGTCCCTGTCTCACGTGGGGCTCACAGTCTTAATCCTCATTTTACAGATGAGGAAACTGAGGCACAGAGAAGCGAAGTGACTCGCGCAAGGCCGCACAGCAGACAAGTGGCGGAGCCAGGATTAGAACCCAGGCCCTTCTGACTCCCAGGCCCGTGCTCTACCCACTAGACCACGCTGGCTCTCTGATTACTTTTTCACTGTCCTGCTCGTGCTACCCCCATGCTAGCCTTTTCACTCACACAACAGTCTTTCTTGAGCAACTCTTTTGTGCAGACCATTGAACTAGAGTTGGATTAAATCACACAATTTCAAAAATACATGACCCCTGTTTTTGAGGCGTTTATTCTCTGAAAGGAATGGTTTCGGTTCAGAGGTGCCATTCAACTCTCCTCTCTGAAGTGGAAAACACCCCCTGTACGGGTTGTAGGGGGAAGGAAAAAAAAAATCCTTTCCACGGCCTTCCCCTTCACAGCTTTTATTTGGAGGCTCATGCTCAGTCCGAGGGATTGATCATTTCCGTGGAATTGACATCTTCCTCAGCTAAGAGGAGTATGGATTTCCTAGACTTTTCTAAAACAGTGTGTGGGAAACTTTTGAAGTAGGGACACAGTTATTTGCGCCTTGGTCACTGAGATGTTACCTGGTCGAGAGCAATTCTAGTCCCAATCAATCAGTGGTATTTACTGAGTGCTTACTCTGTGCAGAGCACTGTATTAAGCGCTTGGGACAGTCCAATACAACAGAGTTGGTAGAGAGTCCCTGCCCACAAAGAGCTGACAGTCTCCAGTCTCACCCTTGGCCCACCCCTTGATTAGCTTCCCAGAGGTGGAGGGAGCAGCGTCGCCTGGTGGATAGAGCTCGGGCCCGGGAGTCTCAATGATCTGGGTTCTAATCTCAGCTCCTCCACTTGTCTGCTGTGTGGTCTTGGGCTAGCCACTTCACTTCTCTGTGCCTCAGTTCCCTCATCTATCAAGTGGAGATTAAGACCGTGAACCCCGTGTGGGACGTTGACTGTATCCAACCCGATTAGCTTCTATCTACCCCAGTGCTTAGTACGGTGCCTGGCACATAGTAAGCGCTTAACAGATACCATTATTATTATTAACAAATACCACAAAAAAAGAGGGAATGTGGTCTGGTGGAAAAAGCATAGCCCTGGGAATTAGGAGACCCAGGTTCTAATCCTGGCTCTACCCCTTGCCTGCCGGGTGACCTTGGGCACGTAACTTCTCTGTACCTCAGTTTCCTCATCTGTGAAATGAGGGAAAATGATCTACTTTCTCTTCCCCTTAGACCGTCCGTTCAGATTACCTCATATTGGCCCAAATGCTCGGCACAGAGTAAGAGCTTAATAAATACCATCATTATTATTATGAAAGCCCAGCAAACTCCTTTTAGGGAGGAGAATCGTGAACGAGGAGTCTGATGGGTTCATCTGGGTTCTTATTCCATATGAGCTTTTTTTTCATCTGTGTCATATCTTGGGCAAGTCACTTCACTTCTCTGTGCCTATTTATGTCTGTAAATTTATCTGTAAAGTGGGGATTAAGACTGTGATGTCCACGTGGGGCAGGGACTGTGTCCAACCTGATTAACTTGTATCTATCCCAGTGCTTAGTACAGTGCCCGAGACCTAGTAAGTGCTTACCAAATACCGTTCAAAAAAATCTTGCAGGAGATAGCAAAGAACCATTCTGAATCACTGAGGCTCGAAGGACTTCCACTAAAACAGCTTCATTTTTTCCTCTTAAAGCCTGAAGACAGGGGAGATTCAAAACAACACTGTCATAGGATAGCGTGACCCAGAGTCGTCATCAGGTCTTCATCATGCCATTTGTTGAAGTGGGGTCACCACAATGCTGAAACTCCCTCAGGCAGATAATTGCTTAGGGAACAAGTTAGGTGACTGAACAGAGAAGCTTCAAAAGACCTATTCTAGGTCACAGGTGTCTGGAGGAGTGTTCAGATGAAGAGACAGACACACCTGTCCCTTCTTGACCTCACCCAGTTTCCTCCCTCCCTTCCTCAGTCTTTGGAGAACCCGTGTTCCAGTGGCTTTTCTCTATCTCAACCAAACCTTGTACCTTCCCAAGGGACTAGTCTAGTGCTCTGTGCCCAGTGAGCACTCACTACATCCCATTGATCGATTTAGCGTCGTGTCCACCCGGCTGCTGTGCCACATTAGGAGGAGGTATTTTCAAGCTGTTGTAATTACAAGTTAGATCTGAAAGTACGTTATCACTGGAATTCGATTCTCTAAGTACGTGAGCAGCCCTAAGAAAAGGTATTCTCTTTCAGATGCTAACCACCGGGAATTCTGCATCGTCCTCATCTGCTCGTGAATCCACCATCCTTTCCACCCTCCTTTTCCCTGCTGACCAAGTGCTGTTCTGAAATCCTAAGATTAGAGTAGCGGTGGTAGGAAGCTGGGTATTTTCTCCTTCAGTAAATTTGGCCTCAGAAGTATTCTGACCCCCTCAGCTCATCCTCTAGACTGTAAACTCAGTGTGGACAGGGAGCGTGTCTACCATTTCTGTTGCACTGTACTCTGCCAAGCGCTTAATACAGTGCTCTGCACACGGTAAGCGCTCAATAAATATGATTGCTTGCTTGCTTGATAGAATCCAGAGGAGAGAGTACATCCTTCAGCTCTTCCTTTGTTGTTTTCCAGCTCTAAAATTGATCAGGCATTTATCTGTGTGCCTTCTTAATCCAAATGAACATTCGTGTGTTTGTATTTACCTGTCTCCTTCACTAGACTGTAAACTCCTCAGGAACAAGTAGTGCATAAATAAAAGTTGACAGGGAGCCATAGGATGACATCTAGACTAAGAAACTAAAATTGATGACAGTTTCTTGGAGAACGATGTGTCGTGGAATGTGCAATATAATGAGGATAATGATTTGTGAAGTGTTTACTATGTGCCAACCACTGTCCTAAATGCTGAGGTACATAGAATGCGGTAGAAGATGATATCAGTGCAAAGGCCTTTAGGTTGTTGAAGTTTGGAGAGAGAAAGAGAGACAGAGAGAGAGCAAGGGCACTTTGCATTGTGGAACACAGAAGCCAGACTGATAGACATTGTGGAGCGAGTTGGTTGATTTCTTCTGAAGGCCCATAGCCAATATTCCAAGTGTTCAGTTGGAAAAGCCCTCGTAGCAAGAATGTCCGTTCCCATGAATTTGTGAGTCGGAATCTATACTAATTTTGGCAGAGGTGATTTCTGCTATAAACTCTTTCCACATTACATGGTTAGAGCTCTCAGGTTGCCTTCCTGTGCACTCAGAGAAGGTTCAGATAAGCTTAAAAGAACTTCGTGAGGTTCATTCACTTCCCCAGTTTGGGCAGCAGCTCTGCCACTCCATAACCTCTTGCCTGGGACAGAAATGGTATCTGTGTTTATGCTCAGCATAGAAACTGTCTCATTTGCTTGTCAGGTGGCTCGAGAGTCCTTTCAAAACGCTGCATTTCTAGTTTCTATTACAGCAGCAGCTGCTTGATGCAGCATGCAAGCTGAGCGTGTCCTTTATGTTGTTTATTAGACTACTGACACCACTGCAGTCTTAACTGAAATGTAACTGGAACTCTACTTTCTCTACAGCTGTACTAGGAATAGCAGGGTGGCCTCAGAAGCAGCGTGGCCTAGTGGATAGAGCCCGGGCCTGGGAGTCAGAAGGGCCTGCGTTCTAATACTTGCCTGCTGCGTCATCTTGAGCAAGTCATTTCGCTTCTCGGTGCCTCAGTTCCCTCATCTGTAAAATAGGGATTATGACCGAGAGCCCTATGTGGGACAGGGACTGTGTCCAACCTGATTATCTCGTATCTACCCCAGCGCTTAGAACGGTGAATACAATGCAGTAGAATGCTGCCCTGCAGTAAGCGCTTAACAAATGCCACAATTATTATTATCATTATTATTAGAAATAATAGTAATCGTTCTAGGCATCCAGATTCATTTTCAGTGTCCCAAACACCTCCTCTTCCTGCCCAAACCCTGTCCTTTCCCATCACTGTAGATATTACCACCATCCTCCCTGTCTCACAAGCCTGTAACCTTGGGATTGTCGCTCTCGTTCAACCCACATATTCAATCTGTCACCCAATCCTGTCGGCTCTACCTTGACAACATCTCTAAAATCTGCCCTTCCTTCTCCATTCAAACTGCTACTCCGCTGATTCAAACACTTATCCTATCCCACTTGGACTACTGCATCAGTCTCCTCTCTGACTTCCCTGCCTCCCGTCTCTCCCCTCCAAGCCATACTTCACTCTGTTGGCGATTGTTTTTTCTGAAAAAAAAAAAAAAGTTCAGTCTGTCGCCCCTCGCCTCCGGAATCACCGGTGGTTAACCATTCCCTTCTGCATCAAACAGAAACTCCTTACAACTGGCTTTAGAGCACTCAATCAAGTCACCTCCTCCGATCTTTCTCTGACTTGTTCATTCCAAGCGCTTAGTACAGTGCTCTGCACATAGTAAGCGCTCAGTAAATACTATTGAATGAATCTTTCCTTGCTGATTTTCTACAACAACCCAGTCCACACGTGTCGCTCCTCAAAACCAACCTATTCGCTGAACCTGGAACTTGTCTACGTCGCCGCCGACCCCTTGCCCGTGTCCCATCTCTGACCTGCAAATCCTCCCCCTTCCATATACGACAGACCCCCATTCTCCCCACCTTCAAAGCCTTATTAAGATCCCATCTCCTCCAAGAGGCCTTCCCTGACTAAGCCCTCATTTCCCCAACTTCCTCTCTCTTCTGTTTTGCCCCACAGACTCACAGCACTTATGTACATATCCATAATATTTTAATGTTCACCTCCCCTTCTAGACTGTAAGTTTGTTGTGGACAGGGTATGTGTCTACCAACTCTGTTGTATTCTACTCTCCCAACTGTTTACTATGGTGCTTTCTGCACTCAGTAAGCACTCAATAAATACCACTGATTGATTCATTTTCAAAAATGAATTTACCATTTTATAAAAACTGCTTTCTAAAATAATAGAAAATATAGACCCCGATTAGTGGATTCCCAGCTTCTCTTAACACGGATAAATCAAGAAGGAATTAATATAAGCAGACTACTTTCCCAAGGAGCAGTATATCAAGTTTTCATTTAATGGCTTTCTTCCTTGATTCCTTTTCCCCAAGGGATGAACATTAAAGGCAGGACCCCCTTCCCTTCCCTTTCGGTAACCATGCGGTGGAAGTGTTGGGAGGGGAAATTGTCGATCCAGGGAGGGAGATTGGAGTCTGGAGGCATCTAGTCTACCTCTAGGCTGTGAGCTTGTTGTGGACAGGGAATGTGTCTGTTATATGGTTGTATTGTACTCTCTCAAATACAGTAGAATTTGTACTTCTGGGGCAAAGCTCTGGGGCATTCCTGGGGCTTGTCGCGCCCACCCGGGACGCTGAGAAATGGACAGGAGGCTTCTGCCCTGTGGAAGCCCCTCCCCTCAAATCACCCTGAAGCCCCGCCCCAAGTTTGTCTCCATGCACAATATGAAATGTTGACCCCCCCCCCATGCTACCGCGTGTTCCAGACTCAGTCGTTGAAGGACTTAGAAATGGCCACGTTTCAGTGCAGTATAAGACGATGTAACGACATCCCACTCCTGGGATACATTTGTAGGGTATCTTAGAGGTTTTTGAATGACAGGTGGTTTTAATTGCAATAGATTTCTATTTTACTACTATAAAATCCGAATGTGAAATATTTATCATAAAATCACCCCAATTCAGAAGCGGGTCATTTTTTTTCCCTGAATGAAGTGCTATTTAAGACCCAGATGAAATCAATCCCTGGTGGAGTTACACGTAGCATAGTAATACTCGACGATTGTAAATGGATCCTTATGGAGCAATTATTTTTTATATGCAAGTGATCTTCTGTGGCACTGTGATGTTGGGCAGTGAATTTGCATTAAATGTCTGATATGTCATGGACTAAGTAAATGTTTTGTGCAGACACAGTAGGGGTTTGATCCATTTTTATGCACTCGATGTATTAAAGCCTTTATGACTGCACAGACCCATTCACCATGAACATTAAACAAATTAGTACAACAAACCATTTCTTGATTGAAATAACGAACAAATTTCAGGCATCGCATATTAATTATAGCATTGCCTACCA
The DNA here is from genome assembly GCF_004115215.2 of Ornithorhynchus anatinus. Lineage (NCBI taxonomy): Eukaryota > Metazoa > Chordata > Mammalia > Monotremata > Ornithorhynchidae > Ornithorhynchus > Ornithorhynchus anatinus. The sequence continues at coordinate 31,900,568 of NC_041751.1, forward strand.
CAAAAATAAAAGTTAGACTAAAAATCAAATGCATCCCAAAGAATAGATAGCAGGTGTTGCCTACAAAACCAAAAAAAGTATAATTATTGAGTAAATGGAAATGTCAGCTTCAATAGCCAACAGTACGTCCCTCGAAACAGAATCAATTGGTGGTAGAGTTTCTTTTATTTCCCCCCGTCTAAAAGAGGGTCAGATCCCGTATTTTTCTGTCAGCAGTAGAACTCACGTGGATATATCGGTCTGATTGGGTGGGGACTGTACATAGTGGGAGGCAGTGTGGTGTAGTGGCTAGAGCCCGGGCCCGGGAGTCAGAAGGTCATGAGTTCTAATCCCGGCTCCGCCGCTTGTCTGCTGTGTGACCTCGGGCAAGTCGCTTCACTTCTCTCTGCCTCAGTTCCCTCATCTGTAAAAGGGGGATTGAGACTGTGAGCCCTGCTTGGGCCAGGGACTGTGTCCAACCCGATTTCCTTGTATCCACCCCAGTGCGTAGTACAGTGTCTGACACATAGTAAGCACTTAACAAATGCCATAACAATAATAATGATTATCTTTTACCCAACCCGGGGCTTAAATCAGAGCTTGGCACATAGTAAATGCTTGACATATTCCGGAATTCTTCTTCTTCTCGTCAGATGGTCTTGAAATCCCCTAATGGCCATAGGATATCACCTACAAATGTGGACTAATTAATCAATCCATCAATGGTACTTATTGAATGCTTACTGAGAGTAGAGCACAGTACTAAATATTTGGAATCATATAAATCGCTAGGGTAGGTAGACACAATCTCTGCCCACGAGGAGCTTATAGATTAGAAGGGGAGCAGGACATGAAATATATTACAGATGGTGGGGTGAAAATCAAAGTGCTCCCTTCACTAGATTATAGGGAACACAAAAGGGAGGACAACTAGGACAGCTGAAGGCTTCGTCAGGGAAGGCCTCTGCAATCTGTCATCAAATCCTCTCGGTGCTACCTTCACAACATTGTTGAGATCCATCCTTTCCTCTCCATCCAAACTGCCGATCCGGGTACTTATATCCCACCTTGATGACTGCGCCAGCCTCGTCACTTGACCTCCCTGCCTCCCGTCTCTCCCCACTCCAGTCCATGCTTCACTCCACTGCCCGGATCATTTTTCTTAAATAAAGTTCAGTCCCCATTTCCCCACTCCTCAAGAACCTCCGGTGGATGCCCATCAAACTTGGCTTCAAACAGAAACTCCTTAGCGTCGGCTTTAAAGCATTCAATCCCCTTGGCCCCTCCTATCTTACCTCACTGATTTTCTACTACGACCCAGCCCGCGCACTTCACTCTTCTAACGCCGAACTACTCACTGTACCTCTATAATAATGATAATGTTGGTATTTGTTAAGCGCTTACTATGTGCCGAGCACTGTTCTAAGCGCTGGGGTAGACACAGGGGAATCAGGTCGTCCCACGTGGGGCTCACAGTCTTCATCCCCATTTTACAGATGAGGGAACTGAGGCACAGAGAAGTTAAGTGACTTGCCCACAGTCACCCAGCTGACAAGTGGCAGAGCTGGGATTCGAACTCATGAGCCCTGACTCCGAAGCCCGTGCTCTTTCCACTGAGCCACGCTGCTTCAATCCCGTCCGTCTCGCCACTGACCCCTCATCCCCATCCTGCGTCTGGCATGGAGTTCCCTCCCCATTCATGTTTGACAGTCCACCGCTCTCCCCACCTTATTAAAGCCTTATTAAAATCACAACTCCTCCAAGAGGCCTTCCCCGACTAAGCCCTCATTTCCCCTACCCCCGTCCCTTCTGCATTGACTCTGTTATGGTTCTACATCCACTTCGTTTTATACTCTGAGGGTGATGACTGCAATAGAAACATGATTAGTCTCCGATCAAATAATGCTTCTTTCATGTACTCTAAAAGAGCCCGGGGAAAAAAAGAAGCTTGGAATTATGGAGTTAACACAGTAATTATCTATACTGAAAAACTAGAAAAAAGATTTAAAGCTGTCTGAGGAAGGAACCTATAGAAGTTGAATGCATATTTTAAGAGCCTTCGGAGCCAAGAAAATTTTGTGCATGAATAATATAGTGCTCCGTTTAATGGTCTTTCATAGTCTGAAATCATCTGTCTTGAATCCTCAGGAGAAGATTTTCCACTCTACAATTATTCCAGACTAGATTAGCTTGTTACTGAATATGATTTTCCTTCCCTAAAATATGCAAGAGAAAGCTGTCCAGTCATCTCAGATCAGGGAATAGTGGTGATCCTATTGAATGCACTTAAAAGCACATTTTGGCCGTGACTCCAGTAGCAGACATAAAGGCCCCGTGATGCCACTCCTGAACTGTAATTTGTGTTCACAACAGTGAGTCTTGGCCAAAGGCCCCTCTGGTATGGCATTGACAACGATAATAATAATAGCTGTGGTGTTTGTTAAGACTCGCTACGTGCCAGGCGCCCTTCTAAGCGCTGGGGTGGATACGGGCGAATCGGGTTGGACACAGTCCCTGTCCCACGTGGGGCTCACAATCCTAATCCCCCTTCTTTTACAGATGAGGTAACTGAGGCCCAGAGAAGTGAAATGACCTGCCCAAGGTCACGCAGCAGACACGTGGCAGAGTCTGGATTAGAACCCAGATCCTCCTGAATCCCAGGCCTGTGCTCTGTTTATCTAGGCCATGCTGCTTCTCCATGATCACCTGACTAGGACAAGGTGATTAAGTTGTCTTGTTTTTGTCCATCCGTCTCCCCCGATTAGACTCTAAGCCCGTCAGTGGGCAGGGACGGTCTCTATCTCTTGCCGAATTGTACATTCCAAGCGCTTAGTACAGTGCTCTGCACATAGTAAGCGCTCAATAACGGAGAAGCAGCGTGGCTCAGTGGAAAGAGCATGGGCTTTGGAGTCAGAGGTCATGGGTTCGAATCCCGGCTCTGCCACTTGTCAGCTGTGTGACTGTGGGCAAGTCACTTCACTTCTCTGGGCCTCAGTTACCTCATCTGTAAAATGGGGATTAAGAGCCCTGTGAGCCCTGTGTGGGACAATCCGATTCCCCTGTGTCTACCCCAGCGCTTAGAACAGTGCTCTGCACATAGTAAGAGCTTAACAAATACCAACATTATTATTATTATTATTATTATTACTATTGAATGAATGAATGATCTGGACAAGGTGCACCATCCCACTATATTCTGTAGCAGCACCGCCCTGAGTTCAGCTGAGCTCAGGAAGACCCGGGCTTTGATTTTAGCACATCTTTGCTCACTTTTTGCTATCCCCCTTTCATTTCATGAACTACAGATCATCCATCAGCACAGAAGCTAAATATGCCTAAAATAACCCGAAAATAGCCTAAAAATACCATTTGTCTTGAGATACAGCGCTACACTGTACTGCAATCTCATCTATCTCATAACCGGCCTCTCGCCCTCTCTGGCCTGGAACGTCTTCGCTGTCTATATCCGACAGACAGTTACTCTCCCCACCTTCAAAACCTTATTGCAGGCGCACCTCCCCCAAGAGGCCTTCTCTAAGTCCTCATTTCCTCTTTTAATAATAATAATAATAATGATAATAATGACGATGGCATTTGTTAAGCGCTTACTATGTGCAAAGCACAGTTCTAAGCACTGGAGACGATACAAGGTGATCAGGTTGTCTCACACGGGACTCACAGTCTTAATCCTCATTTTACAGATGTGGTAACTGAGGCACAGAGAATAATAATAATAATGTTGGTATTTAAGTGCTTACTATGTGCCGAGCACCGTTCTAAGCGCTGGGGTAGATACAGGGTCATCAGGTCCCACGTGGGGCTCACAGTCTTAATCCCCATTTTCCAGATGAGGTAACTGAGGCACAGAGAAGTGAAGTGACTTGCCCAAAGTCACACAGCTGATAAGCGGCAGAGCCGGGATTTGAACCTATGACCTCTGACTCCCTTCTGCATCACCCCGATTTGCTCCCCTTATTCACCCCTCCCTCAGCCCCACGGCACTTACATCCATACCCATAATTCATTGATATTAATGTCTGTCTCCCCATCTAGACCGTGAGCTTGCCGTGGGCAGGGAACGTGTCTACTGACTCTGTGGTATTGCCCTCTCCCAAGTGCTCAGTACAGTGCTCTGCACACAGTAGACGCTCAATAAAGAGGATTCATCGATCGATTGCTATGCCGTAAGACACTGCTGCCAATGGAGAAATTGGGTCCATGAAGGTGTCTTTTAGAAAGATTCTCTTGCACCTGTACTCTTTTCCTGCAAAAATATAGTAAAGCACCCTTTTTTGTCCTCTTGCTAATCTGGCCGATCCCTGCTCAGGCACCAATACTTAAGAAGTCTGTCCAGATGCCAAAGTAATTTCGAAGTTTTGGACTCTACCTGCTCTACAGACTTCAGTTTGGCCTGAAATTTAATGTCATTAACGATGCTACACTCTGTCCCTCTCCCAAAGGAGATCTCTAATTCTGTTTTCTCTTTTGTCTATTCTGGCATGATTGGACAAAGTGATGGACAGACAGCAAACTTTAATGACAACATTTAGATCTGTATCGCTGCTAAAAACGTTTGTATATACAGTTGTCTGTGTACGGGCTGGTGCATTACGTTAATCTTCTTCCAAATAATAATTAATCCACAGAGCTTTGACAGTTCCTCAAGGCGGCGGATCATCGTTTGCACGTCTTCGTGTTTGTGTGCTCTGGAAGTGTACGGCCATCTGTGTTTAGCAGTTGATTCGAGGATTTTCAATAATGATCTCGGTCTGTTCATTTGGAAGAGGATCCCGGAATACTGAAATCATATTCTCGCCTCAGCTTCCAGGACTCTTGTTCCATCTTCAATCAATCAGTCGTATTTTCCAATCGATGGTATTTATTGAGCGGTTACTGTGTGCTGAGCGCTGTTCTAAGCCCTTGGGAGAGCCCACTGTAATAGAGACGCAGATGCCAGAGTCCAGTTTGACTGATGGCGTGACGTGCTTTGGGGAGGTCTTCGAGTACAATATAGAAATCTTGTTTAATTTCCTACTTCTTTTCCGGATCTCACATACAGGAAAATGTCGTATCTGCTCCGCTACACTGCAGAGCCCGGCAACTCATGGAGATGCCAGAAGCCTATGATTAAAGATGCTCTTTATTTGGGTCTGAAGCTCGATGCCACGTTGTCCCACCCTTCATTCATTCGTATTGATTGAGCGCTTACTGTGTGCAGAGCGCTGTACTAAGCGCTTGGAAAGTACAGTTCAGCAACAGAGACAATCCCTGCCCATAACAGGCTCACAGTCTCGAAGGGGGGGAGACAGACATCAAAACAAGTAAACAGGCCTCAATAGCAATAGAATTAGAGATATATACACATCATTAATTTAAATAGAATTATTTATAATCAGCCTTGCCTTCCAAAAAGACGTGTGCAGCCTTGCCTTCCAAAAAGACGTGTGTGTGTGAGAATGTATATGCATATACAGCGGGCAATCAATCTATCCTTCGGTCTTTGGCATTTGAGTACTACGGAGTGCTAGGCAAGTGTTTGGCCCAGCGCTTTGAACAGTGCCTGGCGCATAGTAAGCGCTGAACAAATGCCATCATTATTATTATAAGTGGTGTATCGGATGAGGCAGTTGCCTAGGGTCAAAGGGGCCTAGGAAGAATCCAGAGCTTGCTGATCCAGAGAGCTCTCCCTCACCTCACTGGCCCAGTGGCTGCCCAATCTCATTATGATTTGGTCCAGAATTCCCAAATCTGATTTCATTCAAATCCAAACTATTTGCACCGTCACCTAACCTGTTGTTACCGCTCATTCCGAAGTACCCTCACTCAATCAGAGCTGTAGATCTAACTCTGCCCTCCTGTGTGATTGGGGATGAATCCCATCCTCTTTGACTCAGTTTTCGAATCTATAAAGCGAAATAATCAATGTGAAAGATGTTTATAGGAATGTGGGAACTTAACTCAAAATATAATTTTGAGTTTGGTCTCGCCAGACCAAATTACAATGAATACTCCATACGTAGCTCAGTCGATCGTATTTCTTGAGCGCTTACTCTGTGCAGAGAGTACAATATAACAGAGTCGGTCGGCGTGTTCCCTGCCTACAAGGAGCTTTTGGAGCTACGTATCTACAAATGGCACCCCCACTAAATACAGGAACTGCAAGAGAATCGGAGCTCAGTCCACGTGTGGGTCAGATCAGTAAATATGCATTCTCTTCATTTCCTCATCCCAGTGCCGTTTCTCACGGAATGCTTAAACAGTTGTTAGACAGACTATGCCATTGAGTTTCAGTCTCTTCTCTGGTTCTCTTCAGAGCTCCATCTCTGACTGTCTAGATTTTTTCCATTTTTTAAAAAAAAGCCATTTAGTCAGATTTCTACTTATTCTGCTTTGGCGCTAAACGAAACAGCTTTGTCATATTAATTTAAATCCCAACCCAAACTGTCACAGGTGTTGTCTGAAAATATCAGAGTCTTGGGGAAATGCAACCTTGAAAGATGCTCAGATCAGGTGCTCCTGTTCCTTAGAACAGAGAGAGTCAGTCAGATGATGAAGCATAAGTCTTCTTCTCTCTTATCTGCAATGAGCCATGCGGCAGGCCTGCGGTTTGCAGCAACAGATTTTATGAGACAAGTTGCAGCCCTAATTATTCCTGACATAGTTTACTACAGTGTTCCTTTGGAGAACTGCCATCTATTTTATCAGTTGGGAACACATGCATTCAAAATGGAATACAAAACCAGCTGCCTTCTCCTCGAGGCCCAAGTCCATCCCTGGCCGTCAGTAAGACACTCCGGAAGGGCCGTTCCCTCTTTCAGAACACCGAGCGACCATTTAGCTTCCTGCAGCAGCAATTTGCCAAATGCCTAACTTACCATCAGGGAATGACTCTCTGAACAGACTTGGCTACAGGCTTTTCCTCAGCATTTGGAACAGGGAGGATAATGCCTCACGATTACAGCGTTACCACCCTCGTCACCGTCTTCAAAAATAAAGGTGAGAAAGCCGACTGCAGAAGCCATCCTGCCATCCAAGGGCTTCCCATTGCTGTCAAGAATAGAATGGGAGTCCTGCCGACTCTTCCTATAAAGGTTAGTCGGGGACCCCGCAGATGCGAACTATTTCTGCAAAGCTCGTGGAGTGAGACTTTGGCTCCAGACCTTTGCTCTGGAATCAGCGGTGAATCATTCCCATGCTACCCTCCCACCCCCTATTTGCAAGCCCTTTCCCCAGTTCATTCGAAATAAACACTGGGGTAACCTTAGCGGGCTTGTGATGAGGAGCCCCCCTCTCCATTTTTTCTCCAAACTCACAGATTAATTGGTCTGGGGGATTCATTAACCTGCTTGGAATGAGCTGGAAAGTGAGGGAGTTCATTGTACTCTCCCTGGGCCTGCCCACAGCAGTCACATTCAGCTTCTTGAGAGGTTTCATCGGCACCATTTAGGGGCCAGAAACTGTTCAATAGTAGTTACTGAGCGCTGACTAGGTGCAGAGTGCTGTACTAAGCGCTTGGAATGTACAAATCGGTAACAGATACAGTCCCTGCCCTTTGACGGGCTTACAGTCTAATCGGGGGAGGCAGACAGACAAGAAATAGTAACGTGAATCATCTTTCTGAAAGAACAGTTGGATCATATCGCTTCCTTCCTTAAAAGCTTATAGTGACTCTTAATCATCTCTCGGGTCAATAGAAAACTCTTTAACGCCAGCCACAAAGCCCTCCCCGAGAAGTCTCCCTCACATCGAGCTGCCTTGTAAAATCCCTAAATTTCATATCATGCGCTTTGATCGGCCCATATTAACCTTCTCGCCATCAGCTTCGGCCTCCTCCCCATTGCTCTTGGCGACCTCCCCCCACTCTTTATTAAATCAATCCCCAAGACCCCTTCTAAAACCTACTTCTTACATGAAGCCTTCCCTGATTAAGCCTTCCTCTTTCCTCCTGCCCCGCCCTTTCTCCACCCTCCTACTACTGCCTTGATCACGCCACACACTTCAGGGACCTCAGCGCCTGAGGATGATGATGATGGAGTCTCACATCCCAAGGGCTTAGGGATGGAGAAACTACACAGAGGAATTGATTCCACTCGCATTCTCTCATTCCTGCCATTCGTAGTCCTATTAGGGCAGTGGGTTCACCGAGAGAATAGGTGGACTGGGGTGCGGGATCTAAAAATTTCCATAAGAAACAGATTCTGTTCAAAGTAAATGCCGCATAGAGTCAATGATCTGCTGTTGGGCCAGAGACCACTTGGACTTAGATCTGTGCCCTTTAAGCACTTGCTATTCACCCCACCCACAGCACTTAGGTGCATATCCACGATTCATTTATTTATATGAATGCCTGTCTCCCCCACCCACACAAGCTATTTCAGGTGATTCTTCAGTCTGAAACCTTCTGAGAAGCAGCATGGCTTCGGGGCGAAAGCCGGGGCTTGTGAGTCAGAGGATGTGGGTTCTAATCCCGGCTCCGCCACTTGCCTGCTGTGTGACCTGAGGCAAGTCACTTCACTTCTCTGTGCCTCAGTTCCCTCATCTGTAAAATGGGGATTAAGACTGTGAGCTCCACGTGGGACAACCTGATTACCTTGTATCTTCCCCAGCGCTTAGAATAGTGCTTGGCACATAGTAAGCGCTTAACAAATGCCATCATTATTATTATTATTTTTCACTACGGATGGCACAGCCTCAGCAGGCTTTCCCCAACTTCTGGCTAGTTCATTCGCAGACTATGGTTATCTTTTTTTTTTATGGTATCTGTTAAGTGCTTCCTATGTATCAGACACTGTATAAGCACTGGGGTAGAATCAAGTTAATCAGGTTGGACAAAGTCCCTGTCCCACATAGGGCTCACAGTCATCATCCCCATTTTACAGATGAGGGGATCGAGGCCCAGTGAAGTGACTTGGCCAAGGTCACACAGCAGACAAGGGGCCGAGTCAGGATTAGAACCCAGGTCCTTCTGACAGGCCTGTATCCACTAGGCCGTGTTACTTCTCTCATCTGAGGTGCCAGTCAGATTTTGAGGTTATGGTGATGTGTGTACATATCTGTAATCTTTGGGATATATTGCTGTTATTATCTTGCTTTTTTCATTTTTTATATATGCATTTATTTATTTTTGCTTTTTACCTCATTAGACGATACACTCCTCAAGGCCAGAGATCATGTTTTTGTTTCCTCCTTTCAAAATACCGACACCCAGTGCCTTGTTCAGTATCTTATAGTAAAGAGGTGATGTGGATGATGAAAAATAGTTGTAATGTCTAACTTGCTATATGGCGGGGAAGCCTGAACCCATCACACGAGTCACTCCTGATGTAGGGAGCCGTTCTGTCGGTGACACCTACTTGCATCGGATGCGGGATCGTATACAACCAAGTACTGAAAAGCGCTCAGTCCTCTAGGGTCAAAGCCGTGCTCACTGCAACCCAGCCTCACTGGGTGGGACATAAGGAGGATCGATGACACCAGGTTGGCCCAGCGGTCGATAAATTGAAATAGGGGAGGGGGAGAACCACAGGAAGGAGGGAGGAAGACAGGTTTTAAAGATACAGTGAATTAAGACCCGCAGGATTGCAGGGGATAACAGCAACAGACCAGTGAGAATAAATCAGGAGAGCATACTCTCAAAAGACAGAATCAAAATAGTGCAAAACCCAACAGAGCAGATCTCTTTATGCGCAGGGGCAGAAAAAAACGTGTCAGCATGCATCCGGTTTTTCAGCCACTCCAGAGCACGTGAATTAAACCTCCCCTTTGGTAGCGTATTTTCTAACTTTACCAACATGCACGTGTCAACTGGGCGATCATTCCAAAAATCTAAGGAGCCAGGAATACGGGCATCCCGGATATCACACAGACACATATGCATGGCAAGTGGAAACATTGAGACACAGAGAGGGTACTTATGGAATTGCAGTTTTAAAGTGCAATGAAACACCGAATAACGCTGTGTGGGAATCGTCCTTAGAGCTTTGGCTGACACATATTATGAGGTCAGGAAAGAAGATAGCACAGAATGGCATGTCAAGGTTGGAGATGAAAGATTATCTTTCTGTCAAACACAGGTATTGAAAAAAAGGACTTGTCGTCTGAATTCGTAACGGGGAATCTTTTGACCAATATGCTTTCACAAATCCTCTTTTGCAAATAGAAGAATGCTCAGTTCTCTTATTAGGTGGGCGCTACATTCCTGACAAACCCCACATTAAGTAAAATTTGCAGTAGAGTACAATCAGTGGGGACTTGAGATCTTGCCTAGACCCTGGATTAGGAGAAGCGGCGTGGCTCAGTGGAAAGAGCCCGGGCTTGGGAGTCGGAGGTCATGGGTTCGAATCCCGCCTCTGCCACTTGTCAGCTGTCTGACTGTGGGCAAGTCACTTCACTTCTCTGGGCCTCAGTTACCTCATCTGTAAAATGGGGATTAAGACTGTGAGCCTCACGTGGGACAACCTGATTACCCTGTACCTACCCCAGCGCTTAGAACAGTGCTCTGCACATAGTAAGCGCTTAACAAATACCAACATTATTATTCCCTGCACCCTGGGTTGTAATCGGCTTTAGAGACCTCAAACAGGACAGTGGGGAGGGAAATTCTCCCCCTCCCATCCGGCCTGTGCAAACCGTCAGAGGACAACCTCCAAAGGTTTACGCAGCTCTGTCCTTCTCCTCAGTGCAGACTAAAACTACCTAGAGGAGCATGTCGAATCTATAAGGAGAGCAAAAAAGTTCCCTCTCGCACTGACTCATTTCCAACAAATGGTGATCAAGAGAGACAATTTAGAATGGAAGAAGCATTCGGATCAGTCGTTCTCTTCAGGCCGAGGACAGTAAGCGCTCAATAAATGCGACCGAACGAATGAATGAAAGGAAACTGATCCCCTAAAGCGAAGAGCGAGAGGCACCGTTCCCCCCTTTTCCCGGCTCTTCCCTCCTACCCGAGCTTACGTTGGAGCCAGCAGTTGGAACTCCTGCTAACGTATTTTGTGCATGTAGCCAAACAGGCAGGCAGTGCGCTCGGTGAAAATCCTCCAGCTGTCCCAGCCCCTTCTTGGGCCACGTGTCAGAAGTTATCCATAGCTGAGCTCAGTGACGCAGCAGTGTAGCTGGGAAACCATCCACTTTTCCCCCCCAAAAGGTGCTCTGGTTGTCGGCCTACATTTATGCCAGTGCGTTCCTTACCTTATCTTGGAAAGGGAAAATTGGATGAATGTATTCTCCCTGCCTCCTGGAAGTTTCCACCGAAACCATTCCAGATGGAAGAGATTTTTTTTTTTCCCATCTGTGTCCCTGACTCAAATTCACGTTGCAATCAACTAACTCTCCCAAAGAGTTTCTAATGGTGTTAATTCCTGCCGGACTGCCTGTCTGTTAGCTAAAGATTAGAATCGTATTGTTCCCGAGGAACACTAATGCCCAATATGGCCTGGAATACACATCTGCTTGTTGGGCAACTACGAAGAAATGGTCCATCTGTGGGCCAGGTTAACTAGCTATGGATTATTTTCCAGAACCGACTGCATAACATCAGATATTCTTTGAAGGCAGGCTGCAATGTTCTATTCAAGTGGCGTGACAGATCATCATTCGATCAATAATGACGACGATGATGGTATTTGTTAACCGTTTACTATGTGCCAGGCACTGTTCTAAGCACTACGGTGGAGACAAGATAATCGGGTTGGACACGGTCCCTGTCCCACATAGGGCTCCCAGTCTTACCCCCATTTTACAGATAACTGAGGTGCAGAGAAGCGAAGTGACTTGTCCGAGGTCACACAGCGGACAAGTGGCGGAGCCGGGATTAGAAGCCAGGTCCTTCTGACTCCCAAACCGGTGCTCTTATCCATTAGGCAATCAATCACTGGCATTTATTGAGTGCTTGCTGTGGGCGGAACATCCGCTTCATCCTCCTCTGGGTATTTGGGTGATCACCAGCAGCGTGCCTTCCGGGAAATTGCAGGGAGAAGAGCCTTTCTCCAACCTTCCCTTTTATTCTCTCAAGAGTTTGTTGTGCACCTCTGGCACTCATTCAGGCCTGAGTCATTTTTTACATTTCTCTTGAAGTTCTGTATATGCCCACACCACTTCCTCAGAAATATTGTCTCTAAATGTTGTCCATTGAGGAACTCTGCTTGTGAAATGGGCTGATGACTCTGCAAAGTGGCATTTGTGTGGTTCCTTTAACAAATAGGAGAGCCGAGTACAATTTAGAGCCAAAGTTATTTTTGAAAAGGAATAAAAAAAAATACTTCCAGGACAGAACCTTTTAGCATGTTTCTAATTAGAAAATGGTTTTCTCATTAATTTATGTATCCCTAGAAAATGGGGTTTATAATGGAGAAGATGACAGATCCTTAATTAGAGAAGAGCTGGTGCATGGTGCTGTAATGAATTACTTCATCTTCCTTAATTGAGAAGGGAAAGAAAAATCACAATTCATTTTATCCTTTTGCATGTGTTGTTCTAAATAAATATCTTCTGACTGTGCCCATTTTTCTCAAGGCATCTCATCTCAGCTCCTGCAGGGTTGGGATTGATATCGTGATGGAATTTTCTTCATGTCACCCAAGGTGGTAAACTTCCATTTCTTCCCCGTGGACCATCGACATTATCGATGATCTGCACGTTCCCCGGGGCCACTTCTCTACCCCGTTTTCCCTCGGTTAACTGAGGAGCGTTAAGACCCTCAGACGTTTGAATAGCTCTTGTTCCTGCCCAGCGGAGTCCAGGATACTGCGGCCAGTGATAGTTGCCACATCTTCAGAAGGCCATAATGGAACTGGAGAAAGTAGATAAAAGGGCAATAAGGATGAATGGAGGGGGGAGGGGAGTCATATCCTTAGGCAGGGAGAATGAAAAGATGAGGAGTCCTCAGTAAGATGAAGGCTGAGGAGAGAGGGCATGATTGAAATCTTCCGAATCTTCAACTACTCTCTATCCCACAACACTAGAGCTTGGAGGAGGTAGGTTTAAAATAAACACAAGGAAACCCTTGTTCATACAGCTGGTGGTAAGCATATGGAATTTAAGCGCTTAGTACACAGTCCTGTGCACACAGTAAGCTCCCAATAAATACAATTGAATGAATTTGTTACTGTGGGGTGATGTGCAGGTTGAAGATATGGGCAGGTTAGAAATGGATTTGGAGGAGAAGCAGCATGGCGTAGTGGGAGCGGATGGAGCGCGGGCCTGGGAGTCAGAAGGTCATAGGTTCTAATCCTGGCTCCACCACTTGTCTGCTGTGTGACCTCGGACAAGTCACTTCACTTCTCTGTGCCTCAGTGATCTCACCTGGAAAATGGGGATTGGGACCGTGAGCCCCACAGGGTACGTCCAACTCGATTTGCTTGTACCCACCGCAGCATTTAGTACGGTACCTGGCACACAGTAAGTGTTTAGCAAATACGGTCATCGTCATTATTATTATTAAGTGCATATTGGATTATTTGAGAGAAAGATTGGATGGAATGACATTTATGATCTTATGGTTCTTATGCTTTGAAAAATGGTACGCCCGGACAGAGTCAGTTACCACCCATAAATGGTCATTTCTCCCAGGCTTACTGTGTTCCTCAGGAGGAAAGAATTTTCTATCAGTGACAGTAAAGTCCTACACTCGCCGGGCTAGGAGTGATTATCCCTTTCAGCATAAACCTGCCCTAAAGGAGAATGATACTCAATAATGGAATGATTATTTCTATCAAAAGAAAACTAAACCTTACATTCTTGTTAATGATAATAATAATAATCATGGTATTTGTTAAGCACTTACTCTGTGCCAGGCAGTCTATTAAGCACTGGGGTAGTTACAAGCAAATCAGGTTGGACACAGCCCCTGTCCCACATGGGGCTCAAGTCTTTATCCCCATTTTACAGATGAGGTAACTGAAGCACAGAGAAGTGAACTGATTTGCCCAGCGTCAAACAACAAGCAAGGGGCAGAGCCAGAATTAGAACCCAGTTCCTTCTGGCGCCCAGGCCTATGCTCTATCCACTTGGCAATGCTGCTTCTCAATGGAGAACACGTTAAAATCGAGCCGCTTCTCTTCATTTATCGAATGATTTCGATACCTCTCTAGATGAGATAAATAGGGAGGAGTAAGAGGAAGAACAGAGGGAGCATTTTCGCCACTCTTCCTTCCCCCACCACAAAAGTTCAGGAGAGCGTGCTGTTACCCTCTTCCGTTTGCCTCAACCCTCCTCAGGAAGGGAAGAGTCAAGTAATAGATTTGTGATATTTTCCTTTCTCATAACAAGGGAAATGAGCTCATCTTCTGCAGCTTCCACATCAATGTCATTGTAATCACGAGCCAGAAATGAAGCCCTCTATATAGCAACAGGCCATTTCAGCAATGAATGAGTTTAATATGAAAAGAGGTCAAATTGGAGACTGTCCATCACTTCCAAATTCTGACATGTTATAGAATGTAGACCGTACACTGATTACTGAAGAAAATGAGTCGCTAACTCTATTTAATTATCCAGTAGGGCAATAATTTTAAACTTCTTTTTCACGACTCTGCTGTCAAGCTTGCTTTTGGAGTGATGCGATTAAGAGGAAAAGGTGCGATTAACATGTCATTCATTTGCCAAACAAATAGGACCAAGAAAACAAAGCAGAGAAGTTGAAGGAAGGAGAAAAAGTTTGAGTGCATTTTCCACCTGTCTGAAATTAATGGAGTGGCAATTCATCTTCAAAGTCCCCATTCTCTGCCAGTGGTTCTTTTATACTGGCAGCCGTCACAGATTTATACTCAGAACGAGTCAGAGTGGGAATGCGTGAGATGTAAAGAGGGAATCAGGGTGAATCTGGAAAAATAAGTCTGATCGAAATGGATACATTTGAATGTGCAGCTCATTCTCTGCTGATCAGGAACTGATTGTCCAGCTTTTAGATTATTCATGAGTCCCGCTTATCTTTCTTCTCACTCTTCCTTTTAGCTTTTTATCAGCTTGGTCTCATCGCCAGTGGAGGGCGGGGATGAGGCCAGAGAAGAGGAAAAATTCAAATGAAAGCGTTTTCATACAGGATTCTTTAGCTTGTTTTGATGAAAGGTTCAGTGAGAAAAGAGATTAAAATTAATATGGATTATTAAAAATTGTTTTCCAGTAGCGGAACTTGCAATAACATCTTATACCTCTGAGGCGCCTTTATTTGAGGAATACAGACCGCCGCATTCTTATGTTTTCATTAGTCTTCGCAATACCCCTCCGAATAGAGATTCAGATTATGATGATCCCTATTTTATATGCAGAAAAGCTAAAGTCCAGATGCAGGATCCTGTAAGAGCACAAAGACCATGGGATTCGGCAAGATTATTCCTGCTTATACATACATGCATATATGCACAAATAATCCTAGATTATTGTCATAGTCAAGGGGCTATTTTTCCATTTTCTGTATGAAGGGTGGTCATGAGGCTGGCTAGCTCTGCCTGCTCTCTTTGGACTGACAGTTTTCTGGTCCATCTCTATTCAAAGATGACCCAGAGATGCTCTAATAATAATAATAATAATAGTCAGAATCATGGTCTTTGTTAAGCGCTTATTATGTGCCGGGCGCTGTACTAAGTGCTGGGGTAGATATAAGCAAATCAGGTTGGATACAGTCCCTGTCCCACATGGGGTTCGCAGTCTTAATCCCCATTCTGCAGATAACTGAAGCACAGAGGAAGTTAAATGACTGACCCAAGGTCACACAACAGACAAGTGGCCGAGACGGGATTAGAATCCAGGTCCTTCTGACTCCCAGGCCCGTGCTCTATCCATTAGGCGATGCTGCAATTCCACAACTTCGACTCCCCACCTTTTACCTCACTAGCTCCAACCTCTCGCCTCCTCCGCAATCTCGTTTGCTTCCAGTCTCCAGGACACCTCTACCCGTCTGGCACCCCGGCACCTTCGACCCAACACATCCCTAACTGAACTTATCACCCTCCTTCTGAGATCCTCTCTTCGACCTAATTTTCACCATCCAAACTGTCACCTTGCTGGTCCAGGCAATTTTCACAGCCCAACTCGATTACTGCATCAGCCTCCCCTCTCCGTCCCTTCCTTGGCTCGGATCATTTTCCGAAATGATCGTGTTGTTCGGGTCTCCCAACTCCTGGAGAACCTCCAGTAGATCTGCTCTCCTTCTCTGTATCAAGCAGCACTCCTGACGGCCGGCTTTAAGGTGCTCAATCAGCTCTCTCTTCCCCACTTATCACTGTTCCTCCCCTATTACTTCCCGGCTTCTCATGCCAACCCATTCACCGTACCTCATTTTCATCTCTCGCCATTGACCCCTCTCTCGTGACCTCCCTTCTGCCTGGAACTCCCTTCTCTTTCACATTTGGCAGACCACTGATTGATTGATATCTGCCCCTGATAGCTTCAATTCCTGTGGCATAGCCATGTCTACCAACCCGGTTATATTGAACTCGCCCAAGCGCTTAATACGGCGGTCTACACAGTAAGTGATCAGTAAATACGATTAACGGATCGATGTTAGGCGAATCATTGAATCTCATTGGTATTCCTCGAACCTCCCCATCTGCGAAAGAGTCGAAAACTACTCCTTTTTGCTGGAGTACTCTAATGTTCAGCTGGGGAATGTTCTTGAAGTGTTTTGAGATTTCTGAGTCAGATGAATTTGGTATTTGTTGAATAAAGACCCTAGTCCGGTTCCATTTTAAATCACTTTGAGGAGAACGTTGTCAGATTTCCATTGTGAGACGTTAGCTGCGGTCTGTTTTTCACGTACCCTCCTGTGGGTCATTCCAATGCCAGACAATTACACACTCACCCTTCAGGCAGACCTTTCCGGGAAATTTGGACAAGCCAATGAAAGAAGAAACATGGCTACGTAGGTGGGAAGCCTGGCAACTGTATCTAGGGATGCCATTTTCCTAAGGGAATTATTTTCCACAGAGAGCCTCAGTGTTGGAAAGTAATTCCTATCATTTGTGTTTAACCGTTCTTTTGAATGTCCAGTCTGAGTTATGAAATCAAGGCTTAAGAGACTTTTTCTAGAGAAGACAATTAAGTCTCTATTATCTTAAACATACCACATGGAAATTAGTCTTGTGAAATTTCCTCCAGGGAATTTATTTGGCCACATTGCAATAGAAATGCTTTCACATTTGCAACTGAGATTCAGACGTCCGTGCCCTGGGATTTAAGTGGGTAGGCCCACCCAGGGCCGTCAATACATTGGAGACTAAACTGGATTGTGCTAGACCTCAGATTCAGAGTTGTCACTTTGAAGATTTGCCCTGCCAGGTCCTG
Source organism: Ornithorhynchus anatinus (assembly GCF_004115215.2). Lineage (NCBI taxonomy): Eukaryota > Metazoa > Chordata > Mammalia > Monotremata > Ornithorhynchidae > Ornithorhynchus > Ornithorhynchus anatinus. The sequence goes on from NC_041751.1 coordinate 31,917,824, forward strand.
GAATATATCTGGAAAGCGGAGGATTTGAGGAAGGGTGGTGATGATTTTCCCGGATAAGCCTCAGTGAAATTGACCTCACCCCTGAGATAATAATAATAATAATAATAATAATAATGTTGGTATTTGTTAAGCGCTTACTATGTGCCGAGCACTGTTCTAAGCGCTGGGGTAGACATAGGGGAATCAGGTTGTCCCACGTGGGGCTCACAGTCTTAATCCCCATTTTACAGATGAGGGAACTGAGGCACAGAGAAGTTAAGTGACTTGCCCACAGTCACACAGCCGACAAGTGGCAGAGCTGGGATTCGAACTCATGAACTCTGACTCCAAAGCCCATGCTCTTGATGGCCTTTGTTAAGCGCTTACTATGTGCCGATCACTGTTCTAAGCGCTGGGGTAGATACAAGGTGATCAGGTTGTCCCACGTGGGGTTCACAGTGTTCATCCCCATTTTACAGATGAGGGAACTGAGGCACAGAGAAGTCAAGTGACTTGCCCAAAGTCACACAGCTGCTCAGTGGCGGAGCCGGGATTAGAACCCATGACCTCTGACTCCCAAGCCCGGGCTCTTTCCACTATGCCCCGCTGATGAACAGCCACCATCTGGGCAGCGGAAAGAAGGAGCAAGTGGGAAGGTTTTTTTTAATTCGCCCAATAAATTTCTCCTCCTACCTCTTTATTTCATAGGGAATGTATTCATTTTGCTTTCATCTCATCGGTCAAACAGTCCACTGTATTGAGCACTTAGGGTGTGGAGTCCACTGTTGTAAGCGCTGGGGGTGATACAAGTCATTCAGGTCGGACACGGTTCCTGTCCCAGTTGGGGCTCACGCTGGAAGTCAGGAGGAGAGCAGATGTTGAATCCCCATTTTAGAGATGAGGAAACTGAAGCACTGAGAAGTTGAGTGACTTACCCCAGGTCACACAGCAAGCAAATGGCAGAGCTGGGATTAGAATCCAGTTCCTCTGACTCCCAGGCCCGGGCTCTTTCCACTAGGCCATGCTGCTTCTTATATGCTTTGATATAATTTGCTCTTCGTCCACCAAGGCGAACTGCAACTTTTACATCTACTAGCTGAAACTGTGCAGGTGACCTATTATCGTTGGTGCCCACATAGCATTCAATTCTCCGTTATTCCAAAGCCGATTTTTGGCTTCTTGAGGAAGTTCCCTGTTCATTTTTTCTCCAGGGTATATGTAAAGGGAAGGGCTTTCTGGAACAGAAAAAATTAGAATACTAATAGTGATATTTCTAAAGTGCTTACTGTGTGCCATGCAGTCTACTAAGTAGTAGATACAAGATAATTAGGTCGCGCATGGGGCTCACAGTCTAAGTAGGAGGGCGAACTGGTAACGAATCCCCAGTCTGCAGATCGGGGAACTGAGGCAGTTACCCAAGGTCACACAGCAGACATGTGACTCCCAGGCCTGTGCTCGTTCTACTAAGCCACACTGCTTCCCTGAAGAAGGAAAGGGAAAGGAATTTTTATTTTTGGAAACCCCCCCCCCCCCCATCTAACCCATGTCTGGGAGAATGCCAGCTATGTGACTTTTTTTTATTTTTGGCGAGGTGTAAAACTTTCTCTCTCTGCCTCTCTCCTTGATTCTTTGGTGTGACCGGCCTTTTTTATCCAACTAACCGAGATAATTTCCCAGCCGCCATAACCACCTCATTGCCAGCTACATGACAGTAGATAATACAATGATTTTTAGGGAGTCATTTCCAGTGTCTGGAAATATGGCCTTGGTTTGGGGGTTGGTGTAGGCTTGAATGGGCTTTTGTGTGACATCATTACATTACTCTGCTTGTCCGTGGAAATACAATGTAATGCGGATAGAACATGGGCCTGGGAGTCAGGAGGACCTGGGTTCTAATCCCGGCTCCGCCGTTTCTCTGCTGGGTGACCTTGGGCAAGTTACTTAACTTCTCTATATCTCGCTTACCTCATGGGTAAAACGGGGATAAAGACTGGGAGCCCCACGTGGGAGAGAGACTGTGTCCAACCCGATTAGCTTATATCTACCCAGCGCTTAGAACAGTTCTTGAAACATAGTAAGCGCTTAACAAATATTATTATTATTACCTGCTCTGGGGCAGCAAAATGTCTGATGCCAGCTCTGAGTCCAGTTTATGCTGAGCCTGAGAGAGAAGGCCGTGATGAATGTGACTAGGCTCATTTCTGAGGCCCAGCACTCATGATAATTGGGTTCAGAGTGCAGCTGAACCTGCTGAGCTCCCCCGATTGGCAGCTGCTTCTCTACACATTTCTCCCGAGACACCATGTTTCCAGGGTAACAGTAGTAGTGATGATATTTATTAAGTGCATACTGTGTGCAGAGCACTAAGCTAAACCCTGGAGTTAGACATGGTCCTTGGCCTTCCAGGAGGCTCACAATCTACAAATAATCTGGGCAGGGATTTTATTCATTTATATTAACGTCTCTCTCCCCCTTTCTAGACTGCAAGCTCGTTGTGGGCAGGGAATGTATCTGTTTATTGCTGTATTGTATTCTCCCGAGCACTTAGTGCTCTGCACACAGTAAGCGCTCAATAAATACGATTGAATGCATGATAGAAATAGGAATCAAAGAACTACAAAGCCAACATGAAAGACAAGTCCTGGGGGACAAATTTAGGTGCCTCAAGATACTGTCTCCCAGGTAATCAATAGAACAGTCACATCAAAAGCTCCCCGAATTTCTCAAACGCCCCGGCTGTCACAATGGAATAAAGAGCAGGGGTTTCCAGCGGGTTTGCTCAGCACAAGCCCCCTGTTCCTGTGGCAATTGTGTAAGGCCAGTACAAGCAGAAAATGCGGGAGGTAGAGGAAGGGACATTCTTAAAACAACGAGGACAGTATTTCCGGCGATCAGAACCCCCTCTTCAATCAAGCAATCAGTAGAATTTACTGAGCACCTACTGGGAGAGTCAGAGTCAGAGGACCCGATCGCTGACCTCAAGAAGTTACGCTGTAGTGTGACTGTAACTTCAAAAATGAAAACCAGTCAATCCATTTCTTCTAGAGCTCATCATGTGGAAGTCTCTCAGGAACTTCCACAGAGTTGATTAGAGTAAGATGGCGGTGCTAGAAATGAACATTTGCAGACTACCTTCCCTGTTAACGTCTAGTCGGTTACTAATACGTGACGGCGGGCAGCAGGATTCAATTATTATAATCATCACCGCCCCCATCAAATAAACTTCCCCAAAATACATATTTTCTTAAACTTTATAACACCAAGTCATCTGTCATGTACTCTGTTGCTTCTTTTGTTCAGTGCGCAGAAAGGTTTGATTTTCAAATTTGGGAGCTTTCTCTAGGTACTCACCACCTACCTACGGGCACTCGAATCAGTTCTTAGGGGCAAAGTAACTCCGTGACATCAAAATTGACTGCAAGAAGAGTAATTATGAGGCCCAATGAATCAAGCGAGAGGCACAGCTTGATTGTAAAGAATGTCAGTTTCTGTTTATATTATGTCATGGTAATCAACAATGACGAGAAGGGAGATAAAAAGGAGGGTGCCTATCAGGATGTCAGGGCTGTGGTTTAATGGAACGTTTTCCATTAGACCACAGCAAGACTCCGTAATGCATGCAATTTGGGGGAAATTATCATGTAATGTACAGCAATATAATTGCTACAGTCCTGTCCTCTGGGTTTTCCTAGTCGAACATGAAAATGGGCTGCTGTCCGGTTTTTCTTCGGAAGTGATATCGCTGAGACAATTTTAACTTCATCCAGAGAACAGGTAATAGGATGAGAGAAAATGATCTACCAAGAAACCAAGATCCTATTTTCTCTCCCACAGACCCTTCAGAATCCAAAGAATCCAAGCTAAAAGGGGAAGGACAGAAATGACCTCCAGTCAAAATCCATCTAAACAGGAAGTCAGTCATTGACATGTGCCGTCAGATATCCTGGAGGAGTCAAAAGAAGATCGGAGGAGGATGAGGAAGGTGAGCGTATGCTTGGGAGCTCTAAATGAAACAGTGGGCAAGATCCACGAGTTGGAGTCAGAAAGCCAGGAAATAGATGAGAGAGAGAGATAGGCAGAGAGACAGCGAGAGAAACAGAAGCAGAGCCCTTGGGAGAGTATAATATGATAGTATAAGACACATTCCCTGCCCGCAGCGAGCTTACAGTTTAGAGGGGGAGATGGACATGAATATAAATAAATTACAGATATGGACATCAATTACAGGGGAGACTGTCAAATGAAATCAGGCACCAGACCAAACTGAAGGTCTGCAGAGCTGTAGTGTGTTTTTGTTGTTGTTTTATGGTGTTAAGCGCTTACTATGTGCCAGGCACTGCATTAAGCACTGGGGTAGATACAAGGTAATCTGGTTGGACACAGTCCGGGTCCCACTTGGACCTCACAGTCTTAATCCCCATTTTTCAGATGAGGTAATTGAGGTCCAGAGAAGTGAAGCGACTTGTCCAAGGTCACAGAGCAGACAAATGGCGGGGCCGGGATTAGAACCCAGGTCCTTCTGACTCTCGGGCACGGGCTCCATCCATTAGGCCACAGTGCTTCTCCAAAGCAACCTTCCCTCCAGCTGGGAGACCTGACCAAACCCAGGCATCACATGAGGCTCCTTAAGGAACTCCCAACATCGTTTACGGATCATGCTCTAGATCACATGACCAGAGAAGATCATGAACGATGAAGTTCTGGAACACCGACGGTTGAGGAGAGTGATCGACGAATTCTGTATTAAAAATGATTTATATTAATGTCTGCCTCCCCCTCTAGAGTGTAAGCTCATTGTGGGCGGGGAACGTGTCTGCCAACTCAGTTGTATCGAAACACTTCCAAACAGTAGAGTGCTCCGCACACGCAGTAAACACCACTGTTGATGACGATGAGGCCAAACAGCTGCTCTACGGCGAGCTGGAATTTGGAAACTGAAAGCAAGGAGAGCAAAGGAAATGTGAGTAGAAAAGAGTAAAGCCAAGTTTCTGATAATGCGAGATTCCGGTCAACACCTGGAAGTCAATCGCTAAGGATAGATTAGCATGGCATATTGCTATTAAGAAAGAAGCGGCTCTTTTCGAGCAAAAGCTTTGTCAGAAATGAGGGGCACAACGAAAAATTAGTGCCATCTACGTGACAACACAACCAAGTACTGTCTTTTTGGGTGTTTAACGTGGCTGGGACTGTGAATCCCACATTGGCTTTTTCAGCGACCCATGCATTCATGAATGAATTTCACCCTCAGTGGTGTCTTCTTTGGCTATGAAGGACAACTATGTATAGTCCGCAGACACTGCCATGTTTGTAACTCTTCTGCCACTCTGCCTAAAATCGGGTCTTAAAACATTCCCACTGGAGGCTTTTTGGAGGATGGGATGGTTAGTCACTTTAGTTAAAAGCAACAAAATCCCTTTGACTGACATTTTTCCTCCCACAGACAGGGATGTTTTTAAAGGAACACCCTGAAATAATGTTCTGTTGCCTCCATTCCTCATACGAGCTTCTTGGTATCTATTTTGGACACCAAACATGAGAGGCCATCGCAGTGCAGTCCATTTCAGACTATAAATCATAGCCATGTGACCATGGATGTTAGCTATTATAAGAGAGAATAGAATCTGTACTACATATAGTATGATATAGTGTAGAATGTTATAGTTCATCAGTTCTCCCTTAGCATGTGTTTTTACTATGCATTTTTGATTTTTAAAAAACCTATTAGGAATAAATACAGTCATTTGATTCAACTGAATCAAATTCAATTCAATTGAAGTTACTATTATACCTTAAGTTTTCTTTAGGAAGGGTTCATTGGGAATATGTCTCCTCTAATAGAACTTAGTGTATAGTAATAGAATCTCAGGTATATATCAAAAGACACCTGTAGCTGTCCGTCGTTTTCAACGACCGCGCTGCTGATGTTGACATTCTAGCTTTGTTCATTCATTCATTCATTCAATAGTATTTACTGAGCGCTTACTATATGCAGAGCACTGTACTAAGCGCTTGGAATGTACAATTCGGCAACAGATAGAGACAATCCCTGCCCATCGATGGGCTCAAAGTCTAATCGGGGGAGACAGACAAAAACAAGACAACTTAATCACCATAAATAGAATCAAGGGGATGGACACCTCATTAACAAAATAAATAGGGTAATAAAAATATATACAAATGAGCACAGTGCTGAGGGGAGGGGAGGGGAAGGGAGAGGGGGAGGAGCAGAGGGAAAGGGGGGAAAGGGGGCTTAGCTGAGGGGAGGTGAAGGGGGAGCAGAGAGGTCTGGGCTTTGTGTTTGAGTGGGATTAAAACCCCCTTTGTGTAGTTGACAATCCCTTCCACCTTGTGGGCATGTAAAGATAGTTCCTTTTTCATGGTACTTGTTCAGCGTTTACTATGATCCAAGCGTGATACTAAGCGCTGGGGTAGATACAAGCTAATCAGGTTGGATGCAGTCCCTGTCCCACAGAGGAACCATCCCGGTTCCTTACTGTGGTACTCTGCACTGGCAGCACCTGCTACTCTTTTTGAATCTGAGTCTAATATACTAATTTTTCGAGGCCTCGACTCAATAAGAACATCTGCTCTCCTGACTGCCTGCTTCTATTGTTCTAGCCTACTGTCGGAGACTTTTCTTCCATCTTTAAAATGATTACTCTAACCCCCCTGCTTACATGTGCCCCATAGCAGTTTGGTACAGAATAATAATAATGACGACGACGACAACCGTGGCATTTGATTTTGGTTATTGTTTTGGTTAAGAACTTACTATGTGCCAGGCACTCTACTAAGCACTGGGGTAGATACAAGCTAATCGGTTGGGACCCAGCCCATGTCCAACATCGGACTCACGATATCAATCCCCATTTTACAGATTAGGTAACTAAGGCCCGGAGAAGTTAAGTGACTTGCCCAAGTTCACACAGCAGACAAGTGCTGAAGCTGGCATGAGAATTCAGGACCTCCGGCTTCCAGGCCTGTGCTCTTTCCACTAGGCCACACAGCTTCTTGGTATCCTTTTGCCACCCCTCCACCTCACGTCCCATCCACTGAAACTTAGGTTCCAGGACTCACTCGTTGGTAATCTTTTCTTGCCATTTGGGTGGCAATGAATGGCTTTTTGTGGAACCGATGAAGCCATCTGGGAAGCCAGTCGTGAGCCAGAAACAACCCGTCTTCTGATTTGTTCCTTTGAGTCATACCTCTACCTTTATAAGCTGATTTGTTAATAATAATATTGGTATTTAAAGTATTTAAAGCCGTGGAGAGCTGTAGAGAGCCCTCTACATTTTGGAATCTCACGGTAATAATAATAATAATAATGTTGGTATTTGTTAAGCGCTTACTATGTGCCGAGCACTGTTCTAAGCGCTGGGGTAGACACAGGGGAATCAGGTGGTCCCACGTGGGGCTCACAGTCTTAATCCTCATTTTACAGATGAGGTAACCGAGGCACTGAGAAGTGAAGTTACTCGCCCACAGTCACACAGCTGTCAGTGGCAGAGCTGGGATTCAAACTCATGACCCCTGACTCCAAAGCCCGGGCTCTTTTATTTATGAAAGATAATAATAATAATGATGTTGGTATTTGTTACGCGCTTATTATGTGCAGAGCGCTGTTCTAAGCGCTGGGGGAGATGCAGGATAATCAGATTGTCCCATGTGAGGCTCACAGTCTTAATCCCCATTTTACAGATGAGGTCACTGAGGCCCAAAGAAGTGAAGGGACTTGCCCACAGTCAGACAGCTGACAAGTGGCAGAGCCAGGATTCGAACCCATGCCCTCTGACTCCCAAGCCCGGGCTCTTTCCACTGAGCCACGCTGCTTTAAAACTGATCGTGCATCAGAAGGCTAATTTTCAAATCATTACTAATTTGGAAACATTGTTTCGATAATAAGAGTTAGTCATTTAAGTATTACTATGCTTTTAATAATAATAAAGTACTTTAATAACATACTTCTATTGTAAAAAGTCCCGAGCCCATACACATTTTTATCTCCTCGATTTTCTCCAGAAGAAAGGCGAACATTCATCCTCTGAGATTTTCATTTTTTGTTATTATTGGAATCGATACATTCAAAAACCAAGTGGATTGAATTGACTCGCTAAGTTCTCAAAACAAAATCAGTGCAGAACACTGTACTAAGTGCTTGGGAGAGTACAGTGTCACAGAGTTGGTAGACACATTCCTTGCCCACAACATGCTTACAGTCTAGTAGTTAGTAATTGGACTGTGCATGGGGCAAAACATGTTAAAATGCTTTGAGAGCTCTAGAGTAACGCAACCGTAGTTATCTTTCTGAAGACGTGCAAATGTTCATATGGAAGAAACGTGAAATGATTTTAATATCCCTGAAAAGATTGGCCATCAATTCTGAATTTTCAAATAAATAGAAAAACTATCCATCCGAGAGAATTATTTACCTTAAGATCTAGTATCAGATGATGAGGCCTTTGTTGAAATTCCATAAATGCTCAATCGTATTTCGGTGGCTGTTTTCTCATATTTTGCATTTTGATCATGTGTCGAAATCAGCATGTCTAGAAGTATTGAAATAGGGAAATTCAACATGTCTAAGTTGAAATCTTAATTGCCCCAAAGAACACACGTAACCTTTTTTGTCTACAAGCTGGGGAGACATAACTAAGCCTCTGAAAGCCTAGTCTTCATTCTGAGTAAGACTTTATTGGGTCAAAACAAAAGATTATAACAAAAGGCAGAACGGCGGATGAAGAAAGGGTGTATTTAAGAATGTTAGTCACTTTAAATCAGACTGTAAAAGTATGCTCAGGAAAGGTACTGATAAGATTGGCTTAATATAACCAAGGGCATGGGAGGAAAGAGACAGATTCCACTGGGACCTCAAGATCTAATCTTGTTCCTTATTTAACAAGCACCGACGAGGATCATTATGGAAATAAGGCTATCACAGAGCCCAGCCCCAAATTTCGATCTCGAGAAGGTCAGATTAACCAAGTTGCCAGTGAAGCAGCGTGGCCTAGTGGAGAGAGCACCAGGCTAGAAGTCCAAGGACCTAGGTTCTAATCCTGACTCTGCCACTTGTCTGCTGCGTGACCTCGGGCAAGTCGTTTAACTTCTCGGTGCCTCAGTTACCTCATCTGTAAAATGGGGATTAAGACTGTGAGCCCCAGGTGGGACAAGGACACCGTTCAACCTCATTACCTTCCTTCTACCCCAGCGCTCAGAAGTGTCTGATGCGCAGTAAACACTTAAAAAATACCTTAAAAAAAAACGAGATGGGACTGAAGTACGGTGAGTAGGTTGATGTTAGAGGAGCTAAGCGAGCGTGCTGGGTTGCAGTCGGAAATCAGTGAGGTGGGATAGTAGGGGGCGAGGTGATTGAGTGCTTTAAAGTCGATGGTAAGGATGTGGATGTGGTTGGGTAACCACTGGACATTCAAGTCTTTTTGTTATGGCATTTGTTAAGCGCTTACTTTGTGTAAAACACTCTTCTAAGCTATCTCCTTTACTCTGGCCCCTCTATCCAGTCCAGCATACCCCAAAACCAATTTTTAGCCTTGAAAATCACATATACATATTTCTCTCATTTGCCTGTGTGTGTTTTGTCCCTGGTACTTTTGTCTTATTGCATTAAGTGCAAGCCACCACATCTTGGAATGCAGTCAATTTACCAACCTCTACACAGCACTCATCAAACCATACCTTTCTGCGTGGGACATCAATCAATCAATCAGTCAGTGGTATTTACTGAGCACTTACTTTGTGCGGTGCACTATAAAAAAGACTTGGGAGACAACTGACCATTGATTGGCAGACACAGAACCTATTCCTCGCCTCCCTTCCACGATCATTTATGGAGCTGACCCTCTGCCCACCCCCTACCCAAGAGGAAGAGTTGGATGGCGTATATTTAGGCAGTAGTGTCTATATTATACTTTTCATCTTACCTTTGAAAGATCGCATCCTGATTGGCAATTCCTCTTTCGTGATTGCAGGGCATGTTGTGAATTCTGCCCTCTATCTCTAGCCTATTAGCAAACAGAAAGTAGAAAGTAGAAGGTAGAAAGCAAATTGCCAACAGGACCTATCATTTCTACTGCAAATTGCTGTCACTTCCCAGCCTTAATCAAATGCCATTCTTTCCATTTGTGATAGGGAAGAGAAAGGACTGACCTTTCTCCCTGTCTATGCTGTTTCAGATATTGCCTCTAATACTTCTGATTTAGGGCTTTTTTGAACAGTCTGTCTGGACCATATTGTACACTCCTAATTATAGAAGAGATGAGAACATTTTAGAAATTTCCAAAACCATCTCACGATCATACAATTAAAAATGAAATAGAACAAAGTGAAACGATATCCCTAGCCAATCAGTTGCTTAGACCAAGCCAGTGGACCATCATGGGAACGAGAGGCAGGTTTTCCTAACATAGTTTATGATTTATCATCGCTACGATTGGAAAATATCACCTCAAAAGTTTGAGAAAGACCGTTGTGCTTTTGCTGCAATAACATTTGATCGTTTAATTTTGTTACCTTGACCTGCATTTCTAAGCAATATATTGCAAGTTTTCATAAGCTTGCTCCTGTTTTATTCCCCTCCCCCGCACCCCATAAACACATGAAGGGTGGCGTTGTCGTACAGAAGCCTAAAAAAGCAGGTTCACAGACACCTTGGAGAATTTTCAAAGAGAATAAGACACGATCCCTATCCTTGGAGAGCTAACAGTGTATTGAAAGATAGAGGATGAATGCAAACTCTCAGGTTTTGGGGTTGTTTTGAGAGAGAGAGGGGTACCATGGGTGAGTGGATCTTTGTTGAGCTGCTTGGGTGAATTTTCATTCGCGTTTCAGTGGACTTTTTCGGGTTTACTCTCACGGAAGCTCTGCGTTCTACCTGGCTCTGTTTCTAGTAAAACAGAAGCAGCGTGGTTTAGTTGAAAGAGCCCGGGCTTGGGAGTCAGAGGTCATGGGTTCTAATCCCGGCTCCACCACTTGTCATCTGTGTGACTTTGGGCAAGTCACTTCTCTTCCCTGTGCCTCAGTGACCACATCTGTAAAATGGGGATTAAGACTGTGAGCCCCACGTGGGACAACCTGATAACCTTGTATCCATCCCAGCGCTTAGAACAGTGCTCTCACATAGTAAGCGCTTAACAAATACCATCATTATTATTTTTTAAATTGTCAGGTGGCCTTACCTTCTGTTCCTTTCACTCACATGCTGACTGTACTGCTAACGTTCATTGTGATGTTCACACCTTAGGGTGTGGTGTGATCCACCTCGTTCAGTCTTTCCTGCCAGGCCCCCCAGAAGTGTCTCGCATCCAGAGCCAGACTCAGGACCACTCAATCAGTAGCGTCTTTTAAGCGGAGCACTGTACCGAACACTTAGGAGAGTCCAGTAGAGTTGGCAGTAAGTATCTCTGCACTCGTGGAGCTCACAATCCAACAGGGTAGGCAGCAGGAAGGCAGCAAGCAGGAAAAACTATCATTTTCTTTGTTTTTGTTCCTTCTATTTCCAATTCCTTCTGGTGGCCAAGCCCAGGAAATCAGTTAATCAGTGGTATTTATTGAGCACCTACTGTGTGCAGAGTACCGTACTAAGTGCTGCGAGGTTTGTTTGCTTTCTCAAAAATTTCTAAATCGTATATTTTTATTAATAGCAGTATCATTTGAATCCTCCCTTTCAACCCAACAACAGGAAAGCTGCAACTAGTCTTTCTTCCGTCGCCCGTTCGCAAGGAATAACGGAAATCCATTGGGTTGCGGTCCCACAGAGAAGAGTGTTTGTGTTTTCTGGGAGATTGTGGCCTCACAAATGGGAGTGTGCTTGCTGGATAGTTGCTCCCTGGGTGTATAGATTCTTTTGCTCCTCTTTGCTGAAGATTTCAATTTAGATTTTTGGCCTTCACAGCAAGATCCCACATGAAAGCTGGAGAAATCTTTAGGGAAGCCTCAATTTGTTGTACAAAACAGCTCTTGATGGAGCAGAACTAGTACTGAATGCTTCAATCAGTTCTTAAGCACGGCTTCTTACCTGGCCTTTAACTGGTCTTCACCTTCTGGTCGGGGCAGGCGTGACGGGGCATAAATAACAAGGGTTAAGTGTGTGTGTGTGTATAATTTTATAGGTATCCTTTCTAATCTAAGAAAATGCCACTGATGGTAAAATTAATCTATGTGTGTGTGTGCGACTGAAAAGATAAATACAAAATTCACACACTGCGTGGTCATGTTTAAGGTTCGTGGGGCCTGGCACTGCTTTTGTTTTTCAAACAGTCAATCAAGTAATGATATTTATTGAGCGCTTTCTCTGTGCAGAGCACTCTACTCAGCGCTTGAGAGAGTACAAATCGATAGAGTTTAGGCAGGATCCCAGCCCACAAGGATGTCGCCGTGTTCCTCAAACCGTATGAGGTTTCGTTGATCGTTTGTTGTGCACCATTCTGGTCTACCCGTGGAAAATGTCTCCGTGTTTTTAGGTGGGATGCAACATTGTCTGAGTAATTCTCTGCAATCAGTGTGGTGGAGGAACATGTCTCCATTTCCCACCAAGCGGAGCCACGGGAAGATCCTGAGGGAGTCTTTCCACTGCTTTTCAACAGTCCCTTTCTTTTTTTTAAAGGTATTTAATTATGGTATTTGTTAAGCGCTTACCGTGTGTCAGACACTGTAATAAGCGTTGGATTGTTAAGCGCTTACTATGTACCAAGCATCATACTAAGCACCGGGTTAGATACAAGCTAATCAGGTTGGACAGAGTCCATGTCCCACATGGGGCTCACAGTCTTAATCCCCATTTTTTTACAGATGAGGGAACCGAGGCACAGAGAAGTTAAGCGACCTGCCCAAGGTCACTCAGCAGATAAGTGGTGGAGCTGAGACTAGGACCCAGGTCCTCTGACTCCCAGGTCTGTGCTCAATCCGCTAAGCATCAATCTGCTTCTCAGTGTGGGAGCGAATTAGCCTAAGTGCATAAGGATCGATCAATCAAGGGCATCTACTGAGCACTTACTGTGTGCGGAACACTCTACTAAGTGCTTGGGAGAGTACGATACAGATGAGGGGTTAGTCGGGGAAGACCTTCTGAAGGTCTCAGGAGGGCATTTTAGGGGGAGACCGGTGGTCTGTCAGACATGAAGGGAGAGGGAGTTCCAGGCCAGAGGGCAGAGGATCAGCGGCAAGATAGTCCCCTCTAGATTGTAAGCTCGTGGTGGGCAGGGACCGTGTCTACCAATTTTGTTGTATTGTACTCTCCCAAGCGCTTAGTACAGTGCTCTGCACACAGTAAGTGCTCAGTAAATACGATTGAATGAATCAGCAAGGTAAGGTAGGAGTGGGAAGAGCTAACTGAGAGCCTTAAAACTGTCGCAGAGGAGCTTCTGCTTGATAAAGAGGTGGATGGGCAACAGTTGGAGTGTTTTGAAGAGTCGGGAGATGTGGACTGAATTTTATTTTTTTTTTAAGAAAAATGTTCCGGGCAGCAAAGCGAAGTAAAGACTGGAGTGGGGAGACTGAGAAGGCAAGACGGTCAGTGAGGTCAGTAGTCAGGGTGGGATATAAGTGCTCGGATTAATGTGGTGGCCGTTAGGATGGAGTGGGAAAGGACAGATTCAAGAGATGTTATAAATGTAGAACTGACAGGATTTGGTGACAGACCGAATATGTGGGTTGAGTGAGAGAGATGAGTCGAGGATAATGCCATGGTTACGGGCTTGTGAGACAGGGAGGAAGGTGGTGTTGTCTACGCTAATAGAAAAGTCAACGTGAGGACAGGGTATGGGTGGGAAGATGCAGAATTCCATTTTGGACATGTTCACTTTGAGATGTCAGCAAGAGACTTAAATAGATATGAAACTGCAGAAGAGAGAGAGGTTGGGGCTGGAGAGGTAGACCTGGGGGTCCATAGATTTGGGGAGTCGTGGGAGCGAAGGCGTTCTCCGACGGAGTGGGTGTCGACGGAGAATAGAAGGGGATCCAGGATTGAGCTCTGAGGGATTCCCACAGTTAGAGCATGGGAGGCGGAGGAGGAGCTCTTGAAAGAGTCAGAGGAGGAGCGGCCAGAGAGAAAGGGGGAGAAACAGGAGAGGACAGTGTCAGTGGAAACAAGGTTGGACGTTTCCAGGAGAGGGAAGATAGCAGCTTTTGTGGATTGTAATTATCCTGTTTGTGGTCGGTATGCTAAATACAAAATCATCATTTTTCTGAAGGAAAAAAAAATAAATTTGCCCTAAGGCTGGGAGGTTTGAAATGTTTTAGTCATTTATTCTCTAAGTAGCAATATCATCCTGCAAGACTAAGCTGCTAACAGTAATCAAATTGTACTCTCACACTGTCATAATTAGCCTGAAATATAAACTCCTCTGATGTTTCCTTGATTAATCTATGGAGCTGTAATCAGGCTTAGAGTGAATAAGAATAAGGCATGACTTTCTCCAAGTACACTCTTTTAGAGTTTCCTGATGATTTGCCTGAAGATGGGGAGGTTCCAACTTGGTGTCTGCCTCAAGAGCCTTCAGTTCCCACAATTTTCTGGAAGTTTTCCTTCCTTGCTGCAGCACTATCTGCAGGTCACTCCCCGGGAAGGAAAACTTCCAGAGAATTGTGGGAACTGAAGGCTCTTGAGGCGAACACGAAGATCTGGGTCCCGCCTGGATTTTTCCCGGCGATGCAGGAGAAACACTGCCAGGAAGATGTGGGATGTGGGAAGAAGTGTGCCCGCCCTACCCTCTCCAGAGGCCCCCATTTATCCCAGATTTTCCTGGAGCTGCAGCCTGAGCCCTGACTCTGCACTCCCCCCCACCCTGCTCCAATCAAGGAAGAACGCCGCAGGTTTTTCACAGAGAAGCAGGAGAAAAGAATATATCCTATTTTCCCTCCCACTTGCTTGAAGTTGATTATCAGGCTCCAAAAGGTACTGAAGCTCCGCCAGGCTTATAAAGCCCCAAACTCCAACGATCACATCCAAACTGCTCTCCCTAACCCCCTTCTTCTTGCGGTTCCCCTTTTCCACAGTCTTTGCTCTGGCTATGAAAAGATGGAATCAGGAGAGCTGGGAAAGAGAGGTCCTGCTGCCATGAGAAGCAGCGTGACCTAGGGGATTAAGCAGGGACCCAGGAGTCAGAAGGACCTGGGTTCTAATCCTGGCTCCACCGCTTGTGTGCTGTGTGACCTTGGGCAAATCACTTAACTTCTCTGAGCCTCAGTTCAATCGCCGGCAAAATGGGGATTAAGACTGGGAGCCCCATGTGGGACAGGGACTGTGTCCAACCTCATTACTTGGAATCTACCCCAGCGCTCAATACAGGGCCTGGCACATAGTAAGAGCTTAACAAGTACCGTAACCCTCTCCGCCCGCCGCCCCCCCCAAAAAAACAGGCAAATTTGTCCACCAATTAGATCCTGCGTGGGAGAATAATCAGAGGAAGGGGGGCAGTAGAGGCAGATTGTAAATCAATGTTTAACTTGGCAGAATCCTAGTACAGAGCCACAAATTTACCTGCTTGGTTCAAATGGAGAATGAAGGGAACATGTAGAAAGCAGAGGAACCCTGCTTTTCCCCACATGACTTGCAAGTGTCCACTGCCGATCCTTTGGGGATCCTGAATGGAAGATTGGACAAATGCCTCAGAGGTCTTTGGGGGAAATCAGTTCAGAGCTAGTTCGGTGGTCCTCAAACGGACCATTTCCTGGATCAGGGGGAGATTTTCTGTTCTCCAGGAGCTGTGGTGATTTCTACTTTCTAAAAGTAGCCCTGGAAGCCCATGCTGACAGCAAGCACGCAGAGAGGGAGCAAAGAACCTTGGCCCTGGACCCCCTTTAAGGACCTCCGTGGGCCCGTGAACCCCACTCGGAGACATCCTGCACAAACGTCATTCTGCCTCCCCGAGAAACACCAGTAGTTGATCAAAGGGGCAGTAGGACTATGACAACATCTCAGGTTCTTGGTGCATTTTTCAACTCAAACTTGTTGGTGTCTCCTATTTTCCTTTCCGAGCCACATTCTTCCCGAAGCCAGGATTTCTGTTGGGTTAAGGGCTAGCAACCAGAGCCAGGGTTGCCGTCCGATTCGCTAGGAAAGGGAAGGAGGCTGGGGGACCCTGTCAGGTCTTGGCTAAATTAGAAAAACACGACATTATCCATATTAAAAAGAACCCGAAGAAACCCCTGGCTGCAAAATTAAGGGACAGGGCTTTGGAGTCAGGAAATATTGCATTCTAACCCAAATTCAAGACACGAGAACATCAGATGTCAGAAATATAAAACCAGCTCCTTTTTCAGCTTTCTATTTTTTAAATCTCCATTTTTAGTAATTTGCAATTTAGCAGCATTCCCTTTCCCTAGAATTTTAGAATTCTTTTCTTGACAAGCATTCTTTTTTCTGTTTCTCTATGGTTGCTTTTTCTGTCCTTTCCCATCTCCGAGTGAACATTGTGGTGCCACTGGTGATCAGAAACGTGCTTGCCATGTCTACCAAATTGCCTTGCACAGTACCACTATTAAACCTCGGTTTTCCTCCTCACCAAAACTCTGAACTGCTGCTGCAGAACAGTAGAAGGAGCTCTATTCTCCCCCAGTATCGGGGGGAAATGGACTCTTAAGGAGATGATAGAGTTACTTGCAGGACAGACTGGAGGGGGAAGAAGGGATCATGCAACACGAAGAGAGGTAAGGCCCTGTTAATACTACGGAAAGAGAAGGAAAGGAAGAGATGCCACAAAGCTGTGTAGCAGCTACACAAATAGGTGGCTCTTCAGAGCTGAGAGGCGGCAAAATTCTGCCAGGTATTGAAAACAGAAAAATATGGAGAGGAGAAAAATATCAAATAGAATGGTTACGTCAGTCTCTGACCCAGAGGTCTAAATGACTGGGAATAATGGTGGGAGTGGGAAGAGTGGTGGAAATAGCAGGAAAGGGGCAAGAGACTTGGAGGAGCTTGGGGGAGGAGAGGCAGGAGAGGGAGAGAAATCCTGGGCATGAGGAAACTGCCGAGAGGCCATCTGACTCTTCTCAGCCTCCCTGTCACTCAGTCGTCCGACTGTATTTATTGAGTGCTTACCGGGTGCAGAGCACTAAGCTAAACTCTTGAGAGAGTACGGTATAACCGAGTAGTCACGTTCCCCGCCCACTAGCTCTCCTGCCCATCTTTCTGCCAATTCTTGGAAAAACCACAAGAAGGTTGTTGAATGGTTAGAGATTATTGACTCTTGTACAAGATTTTCCTCGCTGCAGTAATACGGAAGAATAGTCAGAAACTCATCCTCGGACACTGCTAGAGCTGAAGCAAAATTCATTACCAGAGGAAATTGGGCTGTCAAAAAAGATCATCTTGTTCAAGAAGGGTTTGGGCAAATTCATGAACGAGAAATACACGGTGCATCATTAGAAGGGAAAATTAGCCATGTTAGAGGGAAAATTGGGGATGAGGGTTGTTGTCACGGAGCGCAGCCGTGACCCTGTTTCTCCAAGGGTTCTCTGATGCCCTTGGGGAAGGCAAAATCCTGAGCTGGGTCTGACCCCCGCTTCCATTCTTTTGTTCTTTTATCCTAAGCTTTGGATAGATTGATTCACTGTTAGTTTTGAGGACCAATTAGGTTCCCTTAGAAGATACTGGCCTCTCTGTGCAGCTTTATAACCCCACTGTTTTTATGACACGTAGTGTCATCCTCAGGCCATCCAAAAGTGATGTGATAAAGAGCTGGCACGGATGAGGCTGATCAACCAAAGGTATTTATTGAGTGCTTACCGTGCGCAGAGCTCTGGAAGAGTACGATATAACAGAGTGGGTAAGGGCGAGATCCCTGCCCTTAAGGGGTCGGAGCTTCCAATGAGTGGGAATTCTGTCACTCATGGTTTCCCAAGGAAAAAAAGGGAGGGAGGACTTTCTTCTCCCTGGACCAAGTGGGGCGCCTTGTTCACGGCCTCTCATACGTAATAGGAAGGAGAAGGCTTGGTGGTTTTCCTGTGCTCTTCAAATTCCTTGCTGTAGAGTGCCAGTTTGGCCCAGCATTTCTGGGTTTTTTTTACATTTTCTAACCTGATAATTGGCGGTTCCCAGTTTAAATGGGGCTTCATACATCAGGTTTATAACTTCAGTGAGTGCCCCTTCTTTTGAAATGAGATTCTATTTTATAGCTATATTGGTGCCCAGTGAATGAAAATTCACTGCCATCGCTCAGAGAATTTATAAACCGTTGTTTTGGGTTTCATCTTTTCATCTTGGTTTTTGTTTATTGTTTTCATCTTTTTCCAGGAGAGTCACAAAAGATGTACTTTTTGAAAGTTTTCTCTCTATTCACTGTCCCAGTGGACCCCTCGGGGACTAAATTCAGAGAGTTCTTTCACCTCTTTCTATGTGCAAAATGGGTTACTATATCAGGACTGCTTCCCTAAACGCCAGAAAAGAGGAAACTCAGGAGACTTTCATGTGGTGATGCTCTGTGGACTTTGAGTAGTCATTATTATTTAGCTGATTGGTGAATAAAAGGCATTTTTCAGGCATCATTATTTAGCTGATTGTTAAATAAAAAACATTTTAATGAAGTCTTAGCAAATCATTTAAGTACTGCGTGGCCTAGTGGATAGAGCATGAGCCTGGGAGTCAGAGGACTTAGGTTCTGATCCCGGTTCTGCGATTTGTCTGCTGTGTGACCTTGGGCAAATGACTTAACTTCTCTGTGTCTCAGTTACCTCATCTGTAAAATGGGGATTAAGGCTTGGAGCACCATGTGGGACTGTGTCCAACCTAATTACTTTGTATCTACCCCAGTGCTTAAAACATTGCCTGGCACGTAGTAAGGCCTTAACAAATACCGTAAAAAAAAAAAATGTTCCATTAATTCTCAAAGTATGCATACATGCCTGTGGGATTGTGTGAATGTGTGAGTGTGATGTCCTTTGAAGGGAACTGCTTTTTTGAGTAGATAAATAGATGGTTTCTGCGTGATTTCATCCTCTGAGACAGTCTGCTAGGACCCAGAGATTAACTCAAATATTTTGGAACGTACTTTCTATGCATTACTTCTAAAAATGCCATCTCAGAAAAATGTATTTGATAAAGTGTTATGCAACCATTTCAATGGGTTGGCTTGAAGAGCCTGTGTAAATGTATCTGTTTATCTGTGAAAAATAATTCCCCATCTTTTTTTTAAGTATGCTTTAAAATGAGTATGCACTCTATCCCACTTGTTATCTCTCTCTAACAGGTATTTATCAGTTTCAATTACTTTGTTGTAATAATATAACAAATACAAAATCATTTCTAGAGTTCCCAGTCATTTCAGTTACTTGTTATATTCCTACAACACTGTAATTGAAGGCAATAAATAAATACATAATTCCTGTAAAGGGAAAATAAAAGATATGTGTGAGTCGCAATCTGCTAACAAGATGTAATTAATGGCTCTGATGACAGAATTGCAGGGAATCGATGGGAAATATGGGAAGCTGCATGGCCTAGTAGAAAGAGCTTGGGCCCGGGAGTCAGAGAAACCTGGGTTCTAATCCTAGCTCTGCCACTTGCCTACTGTGTGACCTTGGGCGAGTCACTTGACTGCTCTGTGCCTCAGTTTCCTCAATTATCAAATGGAGATGAAATACCTGTTGTCCCTCCTATTTAGACCGTGAGCCCGTTGTGGAACAGGGACTACGTCCGGCCTGATTAACTTGTATCTACCCAGTGCTCAGAACAGTGCTTGACACATAGTAAGCACTTAAGAAATACTGTTAATATATATATATATATATATGTTTATATATATTTCATCTAGTTGAAAAAAGGTGCCAATTAGTAAAGGACATCCCTGGATTGAAAAGATATATTTCTCCACTTCTCTACCTCAGGTGTCATTTATAGAATCAGGCATTTCCAAAAATACTTGAAATGAAAGCTTTTAGCATTCACCAACTGATTTTTTTTATCAATCCATGTAAAATTAAGGGAGCATTATAATTAGCTAATGAAAATTCTGATTTGCACAGATCACTCAAACACCAACAGAGCCAGTGTGTAATATTTGAAGCTCCTGATTTCATCATAGTCTAGTACATTAAAAATACAATTTGTCCCACAATATGCAATTTCAGCAACAGCAATTAAGTAGCCTGGGGGGGGGTGTATGTATGATTATCAAGAAATAACCATAACCTTTAGAAGATTATAGGTACTTAGCTCCTCTTATGTATGCTTTATAGCACTATTATCTCATTATAAGCATATTCTCTGCCATCGGCAGCGTGGACCTACCTGTATTAATATATGGAGCGGGCTCATATAAGAAATCCTGCTTACTTCAAGGAAAAGGAAGGAGAGACTGAAGCCCAGCTCTACCTACCCGGCACACAGTGAAATGGAGGGATGGCAACTTTCCAGTGAATTGGAAACTGGGCCTCAGTTTCCTCAACTGTAAAATGGGGATTAAATACCTGTTCTCCCTTCTACTCAGACGGTGAGTCCCATTCAGGACAGGAATGGGTTTGACCTAATTAACTTGTACCTACCCCTGTGCTGAGAACAATGTTTGGCTCATAGGAAGCACGTAAAAATAGCACAGATATATATGTGTAGACATATATAAGCAGCTCCCCGAGAAGCAGCGTGGCTCAGGGGAAAGAGCAGGGGCTTTGGAGTCAGAGGTCATGGGTTCGAACCCCGGCTCGGCCACTTGTCAGCTGTGTGACTTTGGGCAAGTCACTTAGCTTCTCGGTGCCTCAGTTACCTCATCTGTAAAATGAGGATTAAGACTGTGAGCCCCACGTGGGGCAACCTGATTCCCCTGTGTCTACCCCAGCGCTTAGAACAGTGCTTGGCACATAGTAAGCGCTTAACAAATACCAACATTATTATTATTATTATTACATATACGCATTCATACGTGTATACATATGCGTATATATATTCATTCTATCATTCTTTCTCAACAACTTAGTATAGTGCTCTGCCCAGAGTAAATTTTTGATGAATACTCTTGATAGATTGATTGATTGAAGCTACTCCATAATGAAACTGTCATCAAGCCAGGTTAGAAAGGCCAGTTATAATTAATCTCTTCAATGCAGCCATGCTTGAGAGATGCGAAGAGAGACCTGGAAGCGGTTTAATTGTCTGGTAAATCATTTTATCTTAAATAACTTTGGGAATCATTCTAAGTCCTTGAATTAATTGCCCGGGCATAGCCGTATGCTAACGATTCGGTAAACACACTCAAGAAATCATTCAAATGATTATGGATAACTGTGCCAAAGGAACAAATTCACTAAGGATTAACAATAATCCTGAAGAAGATAGAAGTCCTAGACCATTATTCACCTGGGGATCTCAAATACAACCAGAGGTTACCTCTATTGATTCAGAACTGATTTCTGCATTGAATTCTGCTCCTCGGGTCCAAATCTGTCTAGTGATGCATGATTTGATCAAGAAGGAAACCACATCAAGGACAGTGTGTCCTGAGAGAGACCGGTTTAGAGTGGAGAGCCAATATGGCATCAAGCTTTACAGCAAACTGAAAGGCTACAGAGAGACGTAGGATCCAATTTTTTCTACTGCTGGGAGATTTAGTCTTCCACAGAAATCACATCTGTCGTCTTCTCCAGCTTCATAAGTGGCCAAAATGAGTAGCCTACCTAGGTTTTGGTTATTAATAATAATAATAGTACTTGTTTAGCGCTTACTATGTGCCAAGCACCGTTCTAAGCACTAGAGTGGATACAGGTCAGTCAGGTTGGGTACAGTCCCTGTCCCCTAAGGGGCTCACACTCTTTGGTGGTCAATTTTAGAAGAATAATAATATTGGTATTTGTTAAGCGCTTACTATGTGCAGAGCACTGTCCTAAGCGCTGGGGGAGATACAGGGTAATCAGGTCATCCCACGTGAGGCTCACAGTTAATCCCCATTTTACAGATGAGGTAACTGAGGCCCAGAGAAGCGAAGTGACTCGCCCACAGTCACACAGCTGACAAGTGGCAGAGCCGGGAGTCGAACCCATGACCTCTGACTCCGAAGCCCAGGCTCTTTCCACTGAGCCACGCCGCTTCTGTCACCGTTTCAGAACTGTCCTGAATTAACTGGGCTGTTCTGGCTCACTCTAAATGCTAGGACTTCAGTGTCAAGGTCGGAGGAGACTCAATCAATTTTCAGCTTAGGCCCCACTGTATTCTGAGACCTGCAGTGTAGCTGACCTGGAATTCTGGAGCATTTTCTTTAATGGTCCTTGTTTAGTGTTTACTGCGTGTGCCAGGCCACTGGAATAACTGCTGGGTGGATACAAGATAATCAGGTTAGACAGAGTCTGTGTCCCACACTTAGCTCCCAATCTAAGTCGGAGGGAGGAAGATTTAATCGCCATTTTAGAGTCGAGGAAACTGAGGCACAGATGAGCAGCAGAGCCGGGATTAGAATGCGTGCTTTTTCCACACTTCATCTCCCCTGACCTCCCTCACCCTTGGGGTGACTGAGAGGGAAGGGGAAGGAAGATAAAGTTGAAATGGCCCCAGTCCTCACCAAAATAACAGTCAGCCCACCTCGATGTGACATGTAAAGGCAGAGTCACCGAAACAGAAACCCTAGGACACAGACGTAACTTCATCGGGTCCACCAAATAAAGAGAATGTAGGACAGCATGATATCCAAAGTGCTACTGTGTGGTTAGCTGAAGTGGGAGGGTCATAAACAAGAAGGGCAGAAGAAATACTTTAAAGGTACGGCAAAATCTAGTCTCTAAAGATGCAGCGTGACTGAGACTATCTGTAGCAATAATTCAGGGACTGGTTGGCTCTTTCGGAGGAGAGGTTCCAGGAAGGACCTAACCCTGATTATTGTGGCATTTATTAAGTGCTTACTACGTGCTGAACACTGGGGCAGATAGCAGATCAGATTCAGGGAGTTGTGGGCTCTCACAGTCTCTCTTTCGGAACCTTGGGAAGGGTACGGGTGCCGCTGGGACTGCTGGAGTCCGAGCCACAAGGAGTCCATAATTCTGCTCCCCTAGCCACAGCGCATTAGCTCGTTTGGTGTATATAGCATCGTCCTCGTCTTAGATGTCGTTTTTAGGTTTGTACCGCTTCATCCTTCCCTATGCAGCTGCTCCCAGTCCTCTCCCCCCTCCCTTGGATTGTGAATCTCTTGAGGGCCAGGGACACTGTCTTATTTTCAGGAGTGTATTTTTTCCCCAGTGCTTAGAACAGTGCTCTGCATAGAGTAAGCACTTAACAAATACCATTTACTACCGTTACCAAGAGTTATCCCCCTCTCACAGATGAGGAAACGGAGGTCCGGAGAGCTTAAGTGATTTGCCCAAAGACACCCAGGAAACCAGTGGCAGAACCGGGGTCTCCTAACTTTCGGTCTCAAATTCCTTCCATTAGGTCGCACCGCCTCCCGTGGTAGTGATCGCCAAAATAGACACTGAAAAATAGGCCCTGCAAAAAGCATTGACAATATCCAAATGAATATCCTTTTAACTTCTTCTAGTGCTTAATACGATGCCCGGAATTTTGCAAGGACTTGATAAATGCCAAAGCAAGCAACCGAGGAATTATCTCTATGAGTGAGCGGTATAAAAAAGACTGTCTTTTCTGTCACACTCCCACACGCGGATGAAATCGCACCACTGTCGAGTGGCAGCAGAATCTAGTTGAAAAAGCCTGGGATTGGAAATCAATCTGGATTCCAGTCCCGGATCCCCGACTCGCCCTCTGTATGACCTTGGGCACGTCACCAAGCTTCTCTAGGTCTCGGTTTTCTCAACTGTAAAATGGAGGCAGAACACCTCTTCTTCCTCCCTCTTTGATTAAGAACCTCTTGGCAAGCCATGCACTGTACCTGCTCTTTCTAATTATTTTGGGTCCCACTCTAGACTGGAAACTTGTTCTGGGAAGGGAATCTCTTGTACTCTCTCTCCCAAGTGTTTAGTACAGCGCTCTGCACACAGTTCTGGTGGGGAGAAGGGGAAGGGGGGGGGGCTTCATGCTATTTGTTAAGTGCCCCTTCTATGTACCAGGCACTATTCTAAGCACTGGGGTAGATACAAGGTTGGACGCAGTCCTGTCCCACATGGGGCTCAGTCTTAATCCCCATTTTACAGATGAGGTAACTGAGGCCCAGAGAAGTGAAGTGACTCACCCGAGGTAATATAGCAGACTGGTGCCGGAACCGGGTTTAGAACACAGGTCCTTTTGAGCCCCAGGCCCCTGCTCTGTCCCCTAGGCCATGCTGATTCTCGTATTAACTGAGCACAGTAAGTGCTCAACAAATACGATTGATTGATTGATCGATCGATTACTCCAGCAGCTAGCCTATAGTAAGTACTTAATAAATATCTTCATTATTATTGTGTGTAATTGTCAATCAATCACATTAATTAAGCCTTCACAAGGGGCTAGTTACTACACTCAGTGCCGGGGCAGATCCATGCACACTGATCCAGAAAGCATCTCTGGCTCAAAGGAGACTCACGGTTGACAGTGGGAGAGAAGAGAAGCCCCCAGGGAAAAGGCAACAACTAAAACAGAGCAGAATTAGGGGGAAAAGCAGATAAAATTCAAACAATTGAACAGCACTACACCAAGAAATATGTATACTTGTCTGTGCATTTCGGTATCGTCATAAAGTTCACAGTACCAGTCTTTTCACTGGGGGGATTAAAGTTTCCAAGTTGACTTGAGTTATTTAGTCTGATCCTCTGGGACCTACAAAGAGGGACTTGAGTTAATTTTTTTAGCAGTTGATGTTGCCCATACTTGATAAATAGCTCACTACTGGGCACAGTGGAAATTCATCAACTTGGCTAGAGAAATGAAGTTCTGGTTTAAGTGTAGAAAGCACATATAACGAAAGCAAAGTTAACACAACAAACCTCTCCTCACCTGAAAAGCTTTGTAAATACCATCCTTTAAATGGGAATCAATATGGACTACAAACTGATCATTTTCTCTCAATGCGCACTCCCTCTTCTTTGTCCTTAACATTTATCTTTTATTCCTCTCTTCTTCTATCTAGCCACATATTTCACTTCAGTGGCTGAGAAAAAGAAAAAGGGAAAAACATGAAATTACATCCCCGGAGCTATAGATACTTTATATTTGCTTGGTGAAATAATCAATACCCTTGCAGAAATCTGTAACCGTTACTGAGGTCGCTTGGTGGAGAAAATCACTGAGAAACATTCAAACGACATTTAAACCACGTGATCCAACGCAACTGACGAGCAAGGCAATATGGAAAGTTGGTTGTCAATTATGTTGTTTGGCAGGTTAAAACAAATGTAATGATTCGTTTTCATCCGTCCAAGTAGCGGTGAGGTGCTCTCTCACTGTAAGCTGTTCCTGATTCTGAAGGGAAGGAGAAAGTAGATAGAAGAGGAGAAGGAAAAGATTTAGCTGATGGCGACACCTTATCCTGAATTTTAAGTGGCATACCTTGGATCTCTAAAGGGTTCGCAACCGTAAAAATTCTCCATGCATAAAACTAGCTTCCTGGTGTTTTCTAAGAGTGATAAACTCTACTTTGCCCCTTTTCCCTTAGGTAACTTATGTGGTCTGGTGCTAGTTTTCTGCAGATAAATCTAGGGCCAGCATAAGCTCGTCTATCTCTAAGGAGAACATGGTGATTCACTCAGGTATTTCTACATTTCCTTAGAGTCCAAACTGATGAATGTTCCAGTCCCCGGTAGGTGATGAACAAAATGCTTCCAAGCAACAACTGAGAGATGGTTGTGATCAAATTCAAATCTGCCAGGAGAGAGATTTCCACAGTCTAGATCACCCACATGTATTCTTTGGATTTTTTTGCTTTTGCTATTTCCGGTTCACAGCAATTGTGAGGGAAGTATTATTTTAGTAATTTGTTATTAAACTTCAGATCATGAGTATCTAAAAAAATGCCACTATGCTCTGAGTTCTTTTTAAAAATGGAAAGAGACCAAGGAGCTTTATAACATTACACCAGAGGATTCTGCCAATATTCTGGCTATGGCATATTCTGCGTGGAGCAGCAGAGACTTAGAGGAAGGAGCCAATTTGGGATTGGGAATCAGAAGACTTGGCACTGAAACAGTGTCAGCAACCATCTGTACTCAGTGCCTCAAGGTGAACTAAAGCTCCTATGGATGAAAACTCTACCCCCCGAGTTTTGGTGATCTGGGCATCCATAAAGGGGGGACCGTGAGAGAGGATTCGTCCGTGCTCCTCACACCTATCAGTCAAACGTGGCTAATGGATAGAGCTCGGGTCTGGGAGGCACAAGGACCTGCGTTCTAATCCCGGCTTCACCAGTTGCCTGCTGTGTGACCTTGGGCAAGTCACTTGCCTTCTCTGGGCCTCGGTTACCTCATCTGTAAAATGGGAATTTAGACCGTGAGCCCCATGTGGGACACGGACTGTGTCTGACCCCATTAGCTTGTTTCTATCCCAGTGCTTAGTACAGAACCTTGGCACGTACTAAATGCTTAACAAATACCATTAAAAAAACAATAGTATTTATCAAACACCTACTTTGTGAAGTACTAAGCACTTGGAATAGTTCAACAGAATAGGATATATGATTCCTGTCCCCAAGAAACTTAAAAACTGGCGGCAAACGCTAAAGGAAATTACAGACGAGGAAGTAATCTAAGTGCTACGGAGAGCACGAGTACCTGAGTGGTTCGGTGACACGGAACTGCTGAAGTGGGAGTTGAGGGATATAGGATGGGGACGTAGGGAACATACAGAAGAAATAAAAGGCCTGAACCTTTCCCTTGAGGAATTAAAGTCTAATAAGAAATGCAAGCACACACAGTGTGTAGCGGAACCTTAAAGCTGGACATGAAGTGGAATGCAAAACAAACCAACATCTACTTGGCAAGCTCACCCTGACTATGCAACAAATATGTCAAAAAGTAGCCTCCAGCCCACCTAGACAACTAAATGTTAAGCCCCCGGAAGACAAGGACATCCATGACGCTTTCTGCAGCAATATTACCCCAAAATCTCTTAGAACAAGGAATCGCCAACCACAGTCTCCAGTGTCAACTAGGCATGATCAGGGGAAATCACGAAGACTGGATCGATGAAAATGACTCAGAGATGAAAAAAGACTATTTGCAGGACAAGTAGGATGCCCGCAGTACCTTGCAGAACCTCGTGATTTAGACTGAAGTGAGGCTTGCAGACATCTGCACGGTAACAAGGAAATCAAGTTAATGAATATGCACGGCAAGTGGTGGGATGGAAAAAGACCATACATACATATACATATATGTATATATATATGTGTGACTATGTAGATATCTAAACTAAGGCCTTCCATACATCACTGAACAAGTAAAATGGATCTCTACGCGCTATCACAGCAACTGAAGAATATTTTTTTTATGCCTTCCAAAATTACAACATAAAGTCAGACGACAGCTTGCATGGTGGACGTAATGATAATTAAAAATAATAACCTTCATTAAGCACTTACTAGGCATTAAGCATCGGGGTAGATACAGGAGAATTAGATCAGAAACAGTTCCTGTTCCTCAAAGGGCTGGCAGTCGAAGAGATTGGAAGAGAAGGTATCTCGTCCCCATTTTACAGATGAGGGAGGTGAGGCACAGGCAATTTATTTTATAGAAGACTAACATTTCCTAGGGGGGGGAAACAGTATGTTCCAGAATCAGATGTCTTGGGATGGCTCCAAAGCAGAATAGATTATCAAAGGCCAGTCCAGAACCTGAACTTCTGGACTGGATCCAAGATCCTTAGAGTCGGATCAGGGTCGGAAGATCCGCCCTTTCCTCTCCATCCAAAGTGCTATCGTGTTAATCCAAGCGTGTATCCTATCCTGCCTTAATTACTGCATCAGCCTCCTTGCTGATCTCGCCGCTTCCTGTCCCTCCTCCCTCCGGTCCAGACTTCTTTCTGGTTCTCAGGTCATTTTCCTACAAAATCATTCAGGCCATGTTTTCACACTCTTCGAGAACCTCCAGTGGTTACCCGACCACTTCCTCATCAAACAGAAACTCCTTACCATCTGCATTAAAGCTCTCAATCACCTTGTCCCTTCCTACCTTACCTCTCTGCTTTCCTACTACAAACCAGTCCACGCACCACGCTCCACTAGTGCTAACCTCCTCGCTGTACTTCGATCTCGCCACTGACCTCTCGCCCACGTCTTGCCTCTGGCCTAGAACGCCCTCCCCCTTCACATCTGCCAGACGATCGCTCTCCCCATCTTCGAAGCCTTAATGAAGTCACATCTCCTCCGAGAGGGCTCCCCTAAACCCTCATTCCCTCTTCTCCCGCTCCCTTCTGTGCATCTTTGCACCTTTTATTCACCCCTCCCTCAACCCCACAGCATTTATGAACGTAGCCATTATTTATATTACTGTCGCCCCCTCTAAATCGTAAGCTCACTGTCGGCAGGGAACACATCTACCAACTCTGTTACAGTGCACTCTCCCAAGTGCTTAGAACAGTGCTCTTCACCCAGAAAGCGCTCAATCAATAAATTGAGCTCAATAAATACGACTGATTGATGTGTGCTGGGAAGCGATGGCCTTAGCTAGGGTATTTCCAATGATGCTGCAGATTGCATCCATGCCCAAAACCAACAAGACCATGTCAATACTTCTCAAGGGGGACTATGTACTTTCAACGCAGGGGTTCCCGAAAGTACAGTTCATTGGTCAAATATGGTCCCTGGTAGCATTTTGCACAGCTCATAAGCGCTTAAATGAAGGCTATGATTTATTTTTTATAGCACATCAATTTTGTTCTTTGAATTGCTACATGGGGACATATGTCACTGGCAAGAAGTAATCTGGTTTGCAGCGTGGCAATTGGTCCACTTGGCTTATCAGGACCTACGCTCCTCAAAGTGTGAGTTCTCTCTCAATCAATCAGTGGTATTCACTGAGTGCTTACTGCGTGCCGAGGACCGTGCTAAGCGCTTGGGAGAATAGGAAATACAACAGTGGGTAGAAACGTTCCCTGCTCACAAGAAGCTTACATTTTACCAGAGCGAGACTGTATCGCTCCAAGTTAAAGGTACCCAAGTGAAATGAATTTAGAGTTCACATAAGAGGAAGTGAGCCATTGAAAATACCACTGCATTCTTTCTTTTTTTAATCAGCTGACAAGACATAAGTGGATTATACATAAAGGCATATTATATTAACCTCTCATTGTTGTTTCATGATCCCGCCTTTGAAATGACTCTCCTCTGTCAATGTGGGAAGACCTATTCCAGAGGAAGCGAAGCACAGAGTAAATGAATACTTTTTTCCAAGTCCCTTAGCAAGTTAGCACAACATGGAATTTAGGCCTTCTAGTCCAGTGCTCTAATTGCCAGACCGTTCTCTTATCTGTGCCCTTGGGCTCTATCAGGACAGTATTTTCCACCAGGTAAATCGTCGCTAAAAACAGCCGCAACTACATCTTATCTCCTCCTGGCAGAGATCACTGTCCACTCCAAGCTCCGGGTCTTCATCCGTCGTTCCTCGGAAGGACAGTCCGAGGACCATCGAGAAATATTAATTAAGGCTGATGTTGATGAGTTTTCCCGGTCCCAAAGCGCTTATGGGCAGAGTCTAACACTGTCAAGAAGCCCAGAATTGTCAAAAAGCGCAATGAAGATAATGGCCAGAAATGATTTCAGCAAGGCAATAGAGGAGAAAAGAAATGCGAGTTTGTGTGAATTGTATTTAAACAGTCTCAAAACGGATATATTTTAGCTCACCTGTCCAGTTGGCAACATGACCTAGATTTCTGCTGAAAAAATATCCGTATTAAGACAGCGGTGACATTTCTGTGCCCTGGGGATTTCATCTTCTTGCCGCCCCTTTATCCCTTTCTCCCTAGTTACCCATCAGAGTAGCAAATTTCATTCTGTTGTTGGACAGGGCACAGAGAATGTGAACTCTTTCCTGTCGAAGGGTGTAGAGCTAGCTCTTCGACAGGATGTGTGGGGTGTGTAATTCCCATCTCGCCCCCTCCTCCTTTCCCTGCTTCCAACAGCTTTCCCATCCTCCCAGCCCATGCCCCAAACTTGCCTCCCTTATCATTTCGTGGCTCAGTGTGTAAAGAGCCCGGGCCTGGGAGTCCGAGGTCATGGGTTCGAATCCCGGCTCTGCCACTTGTCAGCTGTGTGACTGTGGGCAAGTCACTTAACTTCTCTGGGCCTCAGTTACCTCATCTGTCAAATGGGGATTAAGACCGTGAGCCTCACGTGGGACAACCTGATTACCTGAATCCACCCCAGCGCTTAGAACAGTGCTCTGCACATAGTAAGCGCTTAACAAATACCAACATTATTATTATTATCATTACTATTCAATTGTCTCTTGGGTCTCAGAATTTTCAGGGAAAGGACTTCACTTATATAGCTGCTTTCTCCATCAATCCACTCACCTTGATGATTCAGTCTATGTACTTGCACTTAATTGCCAAGTCTAGTCTTTGTTCTTTTAGACAAATTGCCTCTCACCTTGCCCTCTTTCCGTGCCACGCGCACTTAAAGTCTCTTTCTGTTTCCACCTATTTATTTAATTTTCCTACCTAGAATAGCACGAGGCCAAGCTCATAAATAGTTAGTCAAACTTCAAATGATTCTTCTAGCTCCTTCCGCTCCAGGGGGGATGTAGACTCTGAAGTATCGCTCCATCTGTGAACCCCAGCTAGCTTTCTGAAGAAGGGACTATTATTATTATCTTTTAAAAATTGTGGTATTTGTCAAGCATTTAGCGTGTGCCAGGCATTGTACTAAGCGCTTGGGATAGATCCAAGCTAATCAGGTTGGACACAGTCCACGTGGGGCTCACGGTCTTAGTCCCATTTTACAGGTGAGGGAACTGAGGTCCAGAGAAGTGAAATGATACATATAAGAAGAACGGAGAACAGCCGGTTATCCAGGCAGTTGTGTTACGGCACATCGATGCCGAGAAGGCAGGACACACGGTTTCGAGTTACAACTGTAGATTCCATGAAGCCCAATCCCAAGTAAAGTAGCAGAGCTGTGGGCAGCTTCAAGACGGTAGAGGCTTGAGGCAGCGGAGAAGGGAGTGGTTCATCGAGAACTGAGGCTTCGGGAAGGTGGGAATAGCAAGAGAAAGCGAAGAACACAATGTCAAATAGCAAAAGCCCAGGAAAGATGTGATCTGTGCAAGGACACAGGGTGGAGCGTGGCATGGTAGATAGACCACGAGCCCGGGAGCCGGAAGGTCATGGGTTCTGATTCCGCCTCCGCCACTTGTGTGCTGTGCGACCTTAGGCAAGTCACTTCGCTTCTCTGTGCCTCATCTGGAAGATGGGGCTTGAGACTATGTGCCCCACATGGGACAGGGACTGTGTCCAAGCTGATTTGCTTGTACCACCCCAGCGCTTAGTACAGTGCCTGGCACATAGTAAGCGCTTAACAAATACCATAATTATTATTATCATGGGGCTGTCTATTGTGTACTGATCCTCTTAACCACCCCCATCCAGATCGATATTATCTCACCATTAGCGGCATCATTGTCCAACTAGAAGGGTTCCTTGATGCTCTTTCCCTTCTTTGGAGGAATCTTTAAGGCGTTTTGTATTTTGAACACTTGGGTGATTTTTTTTTAACTACCTGACTTGTTCCTCTCCTATTTCTTCCCCTCTTTCCTGCTTGCCTAATTATTCTCCCCTCGCCTTGAGGATATTTGTCTTTGGAAAGGTATCTGGGCACCTTGTCCTTTCACAACACTGACAACACGGAAAGAAAGCAGTCTCAGCTCGTTTACTGACACTGCCAAATGGATGAACTTTCAGAATCGTACTTGAGATGAGCAATTTTCACCTATTTTTAGTGCATGTAATTTGGGGTCTTTGTCTGATTTCTCCCCAGAAGCCACACACGCTCTTTATGTCTGACATTCTCTCTGCTAGGACAATAAAGTCTGATGATCACGTAAGTGGCATTCTCCAAACCCAATCCAACCTCAGACTGCATTTTGATTCTGACCCTGAATGTCTGTCCAAATTGGCGGCATGGAAATTGCTTTTCTGTGTTAAAGAAACGTACTGGTGATGCAGTGAGCTGGACTGAAGCATCCAAAACATTTTTTTCTGCATCAAAATTTGAGCGCACCCCTGGCCACTTACCATCAGAATAAGTGGGCCAAGACAATGTAGTTTTCATCGCTAGAACTATTTATTTTCATTCAGTCGTTCAGTTGTATTTTTTGAGCGCTTACTGTTTGCAGAGTTTTATTAGCTTGGGATATGAGATTGGAGACCTAAAGAGATCTTCTCCTAATTATAATAATAATACTTACTAAGTGCCGGGCACTGTACTAAGCAGCGGGGTAGATTTGAGATAATCGGGTCCCAAACAGAGCTCACAGACTAAGGAGGAAGGAGAACAGGTATTGAATCCCCATCGTGCAGATGAGGGAACAGAGGCCCAGAGAAGTTAAGTGCCTTGCCCAACGTCACACAGCAGATAAGTGGCAGGGCTAGAATTAGAACCCAGGTCCTCTGACTTATCCATTAAGCACCAGCAAAATCATCGGGCTCCGAGGATCACGTCTACCAACTCTATTGCATTATGCTCTCCCAAGAGCTTAGTACAGTCCGTGGCACACAATGAGCAATTTTAAAATCTAGGATAAATTGAAAGAGTGAAAAAAGAAGCTTCTGAGAAAAACTTTGCACACTACCTTATTGAATTCCCAACTTTGTCAAGGAAACTCGTGTTTGGGGAGGGAGGAGAAGCAGGAGAATTCGGGTGAGGAGGAAATTGAATTCCCTGCAGTGTGATCCTGGGCTTTGTCAGCAATTAGTGCATGACCTATCTCCAGATTTCCTGTTTTGTTGTTGTTCAGAACTGGGGGGCATGCTTGTACTTAATTGATTAGGGTTAACTGGAAAACGGCCAATCGCAGGGGGCGGATTGGGAAAAGAGATGGGGGCCTAAAAATCTGGGGAGAAAAGACCCCTCAACCATTTTAAGCAAGTTGGAACCGAGTGATCCGGGAGAACAGAATGCAGGAGAAAAGGTTCTCGAGGTAGGGGGTTCGATGGCTAGGATCCCTGAGGAACGGAAGCATCCGCCCTTAGTGGGGACATGGTGATGTAAATCAGCAGTGGCTTCACCCTGGCGTATGAAAATCTCGAGGGAAAGATCCAGAGGATAAACTGAAAACCTGGGATTCTCCAAGAAAGGTTGAGGGGAATGGCCCAGAAGGCGCTAGGTTGCCTGCAGCAAAATCGAAAGATTCCTGCAGAGGGGAGCACTCTAGAAAAGTTTCGAAGGTTGATTTATTCTAGATATAAAACACAAGTGGGAAATTACGATCAGAAATAATGATGATGATAATAACTGTGGTATTTGTTAAGCACTTTTTATGTGCCAGGCACTGTACTAAGTTACAAGGTAACTGGGTTGGACACAGTCCCTGTCCCATGTGGGGCTCACAGTCTCAGTCCCCATTTTATAGATGAGGGGACTGAGGCACAGAGAAGTCAAATGAGTAGCCCAAAGTCACACAGCAGACAAGTGGCAGAGCCCATGACCTTCTGACTCCCGTGCTCTAGCCACTACGCCACGCTGCTTCCCTAAAACCACTTTCGGACCTGAATGAACTAGTTGGACTGTCTGCCCGCATCAACCGTATCCATAAAACCACCCCCTAGAAGAGTGTGTAGGGAGACCTAAAACCATCTTATCGTTACGCTCCCTGAGAGCGGAAGTGATCAGTGTACAACCCCATCCCCGGTGAGTCATGGGGCAGGTCCTATCTCTCTGTCTGCTCCCTAAAATGGTATGGCTAAGATTGAGGATTGTCAGACAGATGAGAAAGAGTGGGTCCTTCTGGGGCAGGGATAGGAACCAAACACCTCCCGGGCTTGCACCTGGAGAGTTTCCAGCACTCCACCGCTCTCGACTATGGGAGGGAGAGACAAGCAGAGTCATAACCCTTCAATTCCTAGCTCGGGCAGCGGCTAGCGAGCGGAAGGCAATCTGCTGCAAGTCAAAACTCACCTGTGCTGGGCAGCAGCGACATGGGAGAGCGTGGAAGGCGGAGACTCGGGTTAACTGCGAGGAAGGAGGGAGCGGTAAACCGCTTCCGTATTTTTAACAAGAAAACTCTCTGGATCCACTGCCAGAACGATTGCAGATGGAGGTGGGGCGTCCTGGGAGAGATGCGTCCGTGGCCTCGCTGTGGGTCGGATACGACCCGGCAGCATAAGACGGGATAGGACCCAAAGCCGGTCTTCCATCCATCATGAACGTAAGCTCCTCGTGGGCAGGGAGCATGTCTACCAACTCTGTCTCTGCTCAGTTGTACCGCAGAATCAGTCAATCAGTGGTTCTCAGTGAGCACTTACTGGGTGCAGAGCACTGTACTAAGCACCTGGGAGAATACAGTGCAAGAGAGTTGGTAGATATGATCCCCGCCTCCAAGGAGCTTACATGCTAGAGGGGGAGACAGACATGAAATGACTAGTTTTGATCAACAGTCAGGATCCCGATAATCCGCACATATTCCAAAACGACAAGTGATCAAAGTTTCCAGACAATCATTGGAAAGAGCTCGGTTTCACAAGGTTTACGATTGAAAACAAAGAATGGTGGGAACAGGGGGTATAGGGAAGCAATTCGTGGCGCAGTGGAAAAAGCACGGGCTTCGGAGTCAGGGCTCATGAGTTCGAATCCCAGCTCTGCCACTTGTCAGCTGGGTGACTGTGGGCGAGTCACTTAACTTCTCTGTGCCTCAGTTCCCTCATCTGTAAAATGGGGATTAAGACTGTGAGCCCCACGTGGGACAACCTGATTCCCCTGTGTCTCCCCCAACGCTTAGAACAGTGCTCTGCACATAGTAAGCGCTTAACAAAATACCAAATACCAATTGCTCTTCCTATATAAACATTTGAGTCACTTGCAAAAGCCATGAAAATCAACAAACCTCCTCTTTGAGTATTCAAATTTCAGGGGGAAAAAAATCAACATCTTATAGTATTTCATCATGCCTTCAGAAGTAAAAAATAAAAATTCCTCTTTTGGTTCATGCCTGCTCTTTTTACGGCTCTATTACATGAAAATGTTGGGATTAGTGCCTAATCATATTTTCATATTGTATTTTGATGTTTTAGAGAGATCTTAAAATGATAGAATTTTCCACAGAAACTGGAACGTTAAAGCAGCTTCTTAAGTACATGGATTGAGCTCCATTTTCCACATACATGGAGGAGCAAGGGTTTCCCAAGACTGTCGGAGACCAATTTTTTCACCGGCTCTCCGGAGCTTTCACCTGGTCTCATATAATAACCATTCAAATATTAACCCGATTCTCGGAGGGCAGAAAAGCCCTCACAAACCAATCGTTATCTGGTAAACCCAGTTAGATCTTTAGGCCTAATCAAATCTGCAACTCCAGCAACCAATCCTAACCTTAAACTGCGATTTATAGTGATGATCGCATTCACTAAGCATTTACTATGCGCTGAGTGCAGTGAAAAACACTGCGGGGGTGGTTACAGAATAATTAGATTATCATTAGTATTGTGATACTTGTTAAACTCTTACTGAGTGTCAAGCTCTGTCGTAAGCACTGGGGTAGATATCACTTAATTGGGTCGGACACAGTCCCTGTCCGACACGGGGCTCGCAGTCTAGGAGGGAGAACAAACATTGAATCCCTGTTTTCAAGATGAGGAAACTGAGGCACAGAGAAGTTAAATGACTTACCCAAGGTCACACAGCCGGTAACTTGCAGAGCTGGGATTAGAACCTAGATATTGGATCCCCTGATTCTTTCCACTAGACAACGCTCTTCCCTCTTAATGCAATAGGCTAGCCGAGGTAAGATGGGGCTTTCAGTCGTACTTATCGAGTGCTTATTGTGTGCAAAGCACTGTACTGAGCACTTAGGGGGATACGATATAACAATAAAAAGTCACATTTCCTGCCCACAACGAGTTTACGGTCTGGAGCTTATCACCAAAGTGGCAGCAATTCAGACGGAGAGAAAGGGACTGATCTAGGAGATGATGTGCTGGGGCAAAAAAAAAAAAAAGCAGGATTTGGCAGTAGCCCGAATCTGAGAGATAAACGAGAGCATCCAATTGAGGTGTCCCGGAGGCAAGAGGAGATGTGGGTTAGCCATTCGGGCAAGAGTCAGGGCTGGAAAAAGAGAGGGTTTGAGGAGTTTGGGATGAAGGGAGAGTCTATCTCTCCTGAAGAGGTCTCCTGTCCTGAATGTCAAGGATGTTGATAACTGAGGAAGACATTTTCCCAAGTGAGTTTTTGGGTTGTTTTTTTGTTTTGTTTTTTAGTGGTAACTTCTGCCCAAACCATAATTCCAGTCAGTTCTACATAATGTCCGGACATCGTCGGTCTGAGAACCCTTTTGGGGAAGGGGCCTTATTGAAGGTACATCTCTTCCAAGAAGCCCTCCCTGACTAAGCCCTCATTTCCTCTTCTCCCACTCCCTTCTGTGACACTCTTGCCCTTAGATTTGCTCAGGACCAAGTACTTGCTCCATTTATTCACCCCTCCTTCGGCGCCACAGCATTTACGTACATACCCGTGATTTATTTATTTATATTGATGTCCGTCTTCCCCCAAGACCGTAATCTCGCTGTGGGCTGGGAACGTGTCTACCAACTCCGTTGTGTCGTACTCTCCCCGGCGCTTAGTAGAGTGCTCTGCACTAAGTAAGCGCTCAATAAATATGATTGACTGATGGGCAGCCTGCCCGAAGTCAGGGAGACCCACCGACTAGGTGACATCTCAAAGTCCCTCCCCGCCTTGTGACTTCAGATGTTTGAAATTCTTAGGAATCTTCAAAGAGTATCTGAAGTGGAACACTAGTCCCTGCCAAAGTGAATGAGTCAGCTGGATAATTGTGCTTGGATAAAAGTGAAATTATCCAGTCCTCTTTGTACGGATTTTAATAATTATGGTCTTTGTTAAGCGCTTACTATGTGCCAGGCGCTGTACTAAGAGCTGGGGCGGGTACAAGCGAATTGGGTTGGACACAGTCTCTGTCCCACATGGGGCTCACGGTCTCGAACCCCCATTTTACAGGTGAGGTAACTGAGGCACGGAGAAGCAAAGGGTCTTGGCCAAGGTTACAGAGCAGACGAGTGGCAGAACCGGGATTAGAACCCATGACCCATGACCGTGCTCTATCCACTACTAGAACCTAAATAGAGAATGTTTGGGGGAAAAAAAAAAAACAGCCCAGTATGCAGTGGTGAAGGAGAGAGGACCCATTCTTTCTGTACGTAGAACACAGAGAGGAGTCCCTTCGACGATTTACACCCTGTCGCTCTCCCCCACTACGCACGCATGATCAGGATGTCTGTCTCTGTTGTTTTTGCCGCTCAAATGGGCATTCCCAATAACTGCCAGAGTACGAGAACGATGTGACAAAATTACCACTGATAGGTGACTAACAACAGTGAAATCATATTTTTAATAGAAGAATACTGAACCTAGAATCATAAATTAAACTGCAGGGCATTCAATTAATCTTGCCTAATTTAAGAGGGCACCACATCTGATTATTAAACCTGCATTAGTGCTGTGTGTTCAAAACAGGCCTGGAGGAAAATGTGCGTGGAACAGATGGTTTTTTCCGATTACATGATCGTTCTCGCCTCGCCCGGTGATGGATGTATAGATGTACAATAGCCGAATATGAGTCAGCAATATAGTGCCTTTGTTAAAACAAAAACGAAACAAACATAAAATACACACACAATACTGGCTTTTCACAGGCTAAATAAGTCATGAAGTAATCTTCCTTCTAGATTCAGCAATCAGTCAGGCCTCTTACTGAGCACTCACTGTGTGCTGAATGTGGTACTAAGCACTTGGGAGAATAATAATAATGTTGGTATTGGTTAAGCGCTTACTACGTGCAGAGCACCGTTCTAAGCGCTGGGGGAGATGCAGGGTAATCGGGTTGTCCCACTTGAGCCTCACAGTTAATCCCCATTTTAGAGATGAGGTAACTGAGGCCCAGAGAAGTGAAGTGACCCGCCCACAGTCACACAGCTGCCAAGTGGCAGAGCGGGGATTCGAACCCATGACCTCTGACTCCCAAGCCCAAGCTCTTCTCACGGAGCCGCGCTGCTTCTCTACGATACAGGGAGACAGCAAACGTATCCCCTGCCCCCAACGAGCTGCCTCATCCCCGGTTCGAGGCTTGCCAACTTGGAGATTGGGAATAACCTGGATAGCGCTTGGAAGGAAGCTACGGAAGTTGGAAAATCAGGACCCTTAGAGAGAGGGGTTTCTTTCCTGCAGCCTCGCGAACCGTTTCACTGGAAACGAAAAAGCTTGAAGGCCGTGAAAGAAGGAAGGAGGGTGGCAAACGGAGGACTGGGCTTAAGCTGCTGCACGCAAGGATGTAGGTGACAGATTCTGACTCTGCAGCCTGGCAGACCCCAGGAATGAGTTAGCAGAAGATTCATTCACTCATTCAATAGTATTGATTGAGCGCTTACTATGTGCAGAGCACTGTACTAAACGCTTGGAATGGACAATTCGGCAACAGATCGGGACAGTCCCTGCCCGTTGACGGGCTTACAGTCTAATCGGGGGAGACAGAAGGACGGAAACGATAGCAATAAATAGACTGAAGGGGATGGCCATCTCGTTAACGAAATAAATAGGGTAACAAAAATATATCCAAATGAGCATTCATTCATTCAATAGCATTTATTGAGCGCTTACTATGTGCAGAGCACTGGACCAAGCGCTTGGAATGGACAATTCGGGAACAGATAGAGACAGTCCCTGCCCGTTGACGGGCTTACAGTCTAATCTGGGGGAGAAAGGCAAAAATAATAGCGATAAAAAGAATGAAGGGGATGGACACCTCATTAACAAAATCAATAGGGTGATAAAAATATATCCAAATGAGCAGATGAGCACAGTGCTGAAGGGAGAGGGGGAGAAGCAGAGGGAAAGGGGGCTTAGCAGAGGGGAGGTTCATTCATTCATTCATTCAATAGTATTTATTGAGCGCTTACTATGTGCAGAGCACTGCACTAAGCGCTTGGAATGGACAAATCCGCAACTGATAGAGACAATCCCTGCCCTTTGACGGGCTCACGGTCTAATCGGGGGAGCCGGGCAGACGAGACCGATGGCAATAAACAGAGTCAAGGGGAAGAACATCTCATAAAACCGGTGGCCAACAAATAGAATCAGGGTGATGTACATCTCATTAAACAAAATAAGCAAAATAAATAGGGCGATGAAGATACATACAGATGAGCGGACGAGTACGGTGCCGAGGGGGTGGCACGGGAGAGGGGGTGGAGGAGAGGGAAAGGGGGGAGAAGAGGGTTTAGCGGAGGAGAGGTGAAGGGGGGGCGTAGAGGGAGCAGAGGGAAAAGGGGGGGGCTCAGTCTGGGAAGGCCTCTCGGAGGAGGTGAGCTTTAAGTAGGGATTTGAAGAGGGGAAGAGAGCGAGTTTGGTAGAGGTGAGGAGACAGCGGGAGGCCGGGGGCCCGGGGGTCGACGGCGGGACGGGCGAGAAGGGGGGACGGGTTTGGAGGGGAGCGTAGGGGGAGGGCAGAAGAGGCGGTTGCCCATCTTGGAGAGGTCTTGAAAGCCCTGTGGAGTCTTCCGGGGACAATAATAATAATAATAACGTTGGTATTTGTTAAGCGCTCAGCAGTGGCAAGAGCCCGGGCTTTGGGGTCAGGGCTCATGAGTTCAAATCCCGGCTCTGCCCCTTGCCAGCTGGGTGACTGTGGGCGAGTCACTTCACTTCTCCGGGCCTCAGTTCCCTCATCTGGAAAATGGGGCTTAAGACTGGGAGCCCCACGTGGGACGACCTGATTCCCCTGCGTCTACCCCAGCGCTTAGACCAGTGCTCGGCACATAGTAAACGCTTAACAGATACCAACGTTATTAGGTGGGATCTCCCGCTATTCCCCCTTGCCCCTTCCCTCTAGCGGGGGAAATCGCAGCCGAGATGTTGGATCCCGGGGGGGGGGGGGGGGGGGCTCCGAGGAGGATTAATCGCCTCCTGCCACCTAGTGGCTCAGGTGGAGAAGCGCGGGGCCAAATAAAGGCCGGGGGAAAGGCCGGCGGGAGGATGCGAAGACAAAGAGGGAGCTCATCCAGGGAGGCTAGATTTTAGGGATGAAACTGGCAAGGGGACACCATTTTTCGGCAAGAATTCACTTCATTCCAACGCCGCGATGCAGACCTTTCCATCTCGTTACGATGTAGCGAGAGCCAGTCGGCGGTCGCCCGGGCCGCCGCTCCCCCTTCGCCTCGGCCTAGCCCCCTCTCCCTCCGCTCCTCCCGCTCTCCCTTCCCCTCAGCGCTGTGCTCCTCGGTCGGATAGGTTTTTCCGACCCTGTTTATTCGGTCCACGGGGCGTCCGTCCCCTTGGTTCCATTTGTCGCGATTCGGCGGCCTCGTCCCCGGCTCCCCCGGTCGGACCGTGAGCCCGTCGACGGGCAGGGATGGTCTCTACCCGTTGCCCGGTTGGCCGTTCCAAGCGCCCGGTCCAGTGCTCCGCACATAGTAAGCGCTCGATAGATACTATGGAATGAACGAGTACGCCCGCGTCGCGATTAGCGGTGAAGAAGGGGTCGCGGGTCACGCGTCGATCTTACCGGCCCGGATCCCGCCTTCCGTCGCGTCGGGTCTTGGAACCGCCGAGGTCAAGCGCTTCTATGAGAAGTCGGTGGCCTTTAGGGAAGCTTTTCTACGTCAAGCGTGTTTATATAAAACCCGGATGGGGAATCGCAGGGATTACCCAAGGAACGGCGTCGCGTGTTTTCCGGGGAGCTCGGTGAACTAGAGAGGCGTATCTTTGCAAGATTCCAGTGAGGTGGGTTGGGGGATGAGAATGAATATGACTATTTGACAGCGAGGTGAGCGGCCTGTCCGGAGTCATTCGGCAGAGCGGTAGAGAGGTAAAAACCCCGAGACTGGGTGGGCTTGGATCAGGGGCAGTTGCGGATTGAATTTTCCGAGGGAAAGCGGAGGCGAATCTAACCCTTAGGGCCAAAGCGCAGGGATGAGATTTGTAACCGCTCGTCTGATTCCCCAGAACACTGATGTCGGCACGTGTGCCCGGCTGCGTCATCTGTGGCCTTTCCAGGTGTCGACTGCGTAGCGCTGCGGCGGTCCCCTTAACCAAGCAGGTTTAGGTGGCCGTCCGGGCCCCTTTAATGACCGGTTTTCCACGTTTCCAGGCCCGCTCATGGTCCGGTGGAGAGAGCAGGGGCTAGGATTAGTCTATCAGCCCGTGCTCTGACCTCCCTGCCTCCTCTTTCTTCCCGCTCCGGTCCACACTTCATTCTGCTGCCTGGATCATTGTTTCTAAAAATAAATTCACTCCGTGATTCACCTGTCCTCAGAAGCAACCAGTGGTTCCCCATCCACCTTCAGTTGGAACAGAAACTCCTTACCATCAGCGTGGCCTCGTGGATTGAGCACAGACCTGGGAGGCAGAAGGACCTGGGTTCTGATGCCGGCTCCGCCACCTGTCTGCTGGACGACCTTGGGCAAGTCACTTCACTTCTCTGTGCTACAGTTACCTCATCTGGAAAATGGGGATGAAGTCTGTGAGCCCCATATAGGAGAAGAGGGACAGTGGTCAGCCTGATTAGCTTGTATCTACCCCAGCGCTTAGAGTACTGGGGTAACAAATGCCATCACTATTATTATTATTGATGATAATAATAAGGCACTCAATCATAGTTTCCCAAGGGAATTTCCGAGACTATCCCCTCATGTCACCACCCGATTTACCATTCCCTTTGGATCTCTATCCCTTAATAATAATAATTATAGTATTTGTT
Source organism: Ornithorhynchus anatinus (assembly GCF_004115215.2). Classification (NCBI taxonomy): domain Eukaryota; kingdom Metazoa; phylum Chordata; class Mammalia; order Monotremata; family Ornithorhynchidae; genus Ornithorhynchus; species Ornithorhynchus anatinus. The sequence goes on from NC_041751.1 coordinate 31,959,569, forward strand.
AAGCGCTCACTATGTGTCGGACCCTTCACTAAGCGCTGTATTATCCCTTAGGCACTTTGATACTCAGCCAACCTCAGCCCCACAGCCCTTTCGTACATACCCTCTACTCTGCCACTTCTCCTAGCAGTAATTCATGTTAATGACTGTGTCTCCCACCAGACTGTAAACTTCTTGTGGGCAGAGAGCCTTGATTTGGGAGAGCCAAAAAATCCTAATCGTTTAACCCTATGACTCTCACCCAGTTTCTCCATCATAGCAAGACCTGGAACTACCCCTCTTTGCCACCGACTGTGCAGGCTGTTACCAGACCACATGGTCAATCTGCATTGAGAGCATCTTTAGAAGCACTAAAGGTCCCAGGATTTGAAAATAGATATGGCCTTTTATCAGAAAATAGCGCACTTTCTCTACCCCTACCGAGCAACGACAGGCTGACATTGACAACTGACCTTCAGGGCATATTTGTTCTGGCTGCATAATGAATGGGGACTTGCTACAACTCAGCTTGAATTTAATTCGGGAAAGTTACATGGTTCATGAAATGTACTAACTGATCTAAAATTTGTTAGACAGCACTTTCAGTTGAATGAACCCAAAACATTTATGGGCAGGGGGGGAGTTTAGAAACAAAAATACATGGCCTAGAAAAAAAAGGACAAAATCTTTAAGCTGTAGGCCCAGACCAGTGTGAGGTTTTCGTCACTGTTATTTCCCATTGCATTCAATTAAGTTGATTCCTTGTATAGCTTCTCCGCAACTGTTTGCTTCTGTTCCTAACAAGGGCAGTTCACTTGCATCCTTCTTGTGGGACCTTCACTTATTGGCAGAAAGAGAATCCTATGACTTTTTCATTCTTCTCAGCTAGATTTCACTATTTGGTATTTGCTACGTGCCCTCTGGCAATTGTGACGTAAACATGTTCAAAATCAAATGAAAAAATAAACCCGGGGTGGGTGTAGACATGATGTAACTGATTGTCTTTCACATTCTCCACTTTAAAAATGAAGGGTTTGTGAGCCCCGCCCCCTAAGGAAGAAGTATCTCAAAGTGACTGTAATTTCTTTGAAGCGAGAGATAATTGTTGTTGTTCTCTTGGAAAACAAAAAGTGCTTTTGGTTAAAAGCAGAACATCTCACAGGTCCCATCAGCTGTGAAAACAGACAGCTCCGGTATGTAAATTCAGGGGCTAAACATACCCTCTGTGATCATCATTATTCTTTCTGGATTGCAAAGAATCAGATCAGAGAATACATTTCTTAGAATAGTCACCCTATGCGGACAGAGGAAAAACCTACTACTCATCTCCTAACCCTTATCTAAGACACCTGTTCAATGCTGTTGATTGAGCCTAAACATCTCCTGTGGGTGTGATGGAGGGTGTTGGGTTGGGTGTTATCCTCCGATAAGAAAAGAACACTGGCGTAAAACCAAGAACAAAAAGCATGAAAGACTTTAAGAGATCTATTTTTAAATAGAACAGAAGTCATTATAAAAGACAGGAAATACTCCTTCACTACACTATCGCGGGAGTAAAGCTGACTGAGTGTAAAATACCCAATCAGCTAAGCTCCAGGTGTGGATTTTTGAACCTGATGACAGCCAGGATCAGTAGGTTGTAAGGGGAGATTCCTAGCTATTATCTGGTCCTCTACAGAACTCTTGAAAATTCAACTGATTAGTGGTGGATTGAGGTTTTTCTTGGGGCCAGACAAAGTGAGGACTGGAGCCGGAGGAAGAGAAAAATGCGCTGGGATTTTAGTGGAATGAAATGTACTGTCACAAAATGTCCACACTGAATATCTCCCACATGTGAGAAGAAAGCTTTACGTGGGGGAATGATGTGGGCCTCCTCTCTAGACCCTGACAGATACACAGATAAGTGCTGGGGACTAGATGGAAATCTCCCTGCGGGGAGGGAATCTTGCCTACCTACTCCTTTGTACTTTACTCCCCAAGAGTTTAGTAGAGTGCTCTGCACACAGCAAGTGCTCAGTAAATGCCACTGATTGAATGAATGGTTGAATGGGGGCTGCTTGCTTTGTTTGTGTGCTGCTCCACCGTGACAGTCGTCGTCTGACTCGTTATGATCTCCTAGCTGCGGGCACGGAAAATCTTGGATTCTGAGCATCCCCTGGCTTCTGAGGAGAAGTAACGAGGTGTCTTGGGCTTTGTCTAGTAGGATCAGGCGCAATCCCGAATCCAGGACAAACCTGGGATGAGAATGAGCGAATGCAGTCCCTGGCAACCCCTGGAACTCAAACCAAATTGACTATTTCAGAGGCTAGCGCTCGATAAACGATTTTGACTTTGTCATTTTTCTCCAGCCGGTAGAGATGAGGATGATAATTACAGTGACGTGGAGAGTTTAGTACAAGGCTGCTGTTTGCTAGAGATGGTCAAGCTTAAATCTAGCCTGGGTATTCTTTGGTTGCTTTGGGACGAAGAGGCTAAAATTAATTCACGGCTAACTATAACAAACTCATCGATCATTTGTTTGGTGTATTAAAGTAGATGAATCTCTAAGGCTTTTAAATTGCTGCGAGAATTATTAAGCTGAATTCTCCGGAGTGGAAAGACCAAATAAGAGTATACAGAGTCTCCCCGGGTATTATATAGAGTTGTTTCCTTATTCGAAGAAGTCGCCACTGGCCGTGAAATTCACCTCTGAGTACATTTGGAGTTGTCGGCCAATGCAGGGCTCACAGTCCTGGCTGCACTTTACACCCAAAAAGAGTATTCCTTGTTGCTCTATTTTGTCTAAATGTTAGCAGCACCTAGCACTGTTTTCTTGTTTTCCTCCTCATCTCTCCTTTCTTACGAAGCTTTTGCTCTAAGGAAACCACTACTTTTGAAGTAATAGTTGTGCCATGATTGTCTATCCTCAGCAATGGATTCCTACTTTTCAGCTGGGCTGCAGTATTATCTGAGGCTTTGTTTTTCCATTTTTGTCAAAAATTTCCTCTGCCCTCCTTGCTCTGAGTTTCCAAAATTCTGTTTTGTTTTTTTTAAATGGCACTTCTAAAAGCACTTACTATGTGGCAGGCACTGCTAAACACGGGGTAGCTACAAGCTAATCGGGTTGGGCACAGTCCGTGTCCCATATGGAGCTCTCAGTCTTCATCCTCATTTTACAGATGAGGTAAATGAGGCACAGAGAAGTGACTTGCCCAAGATCACACAGCAGACAAATGGCAGAGCCGGGATTAGAACCCGGGTCCTTTTGACTCCCAGGCCCGAGCTCTATCACTAGGCTTTGCTTGCTTCTCTGCATAAGAGGAGTATATTTGGATCCCTCTGGATGCAGTTCTGGTCAGACCCTGCCTGGGACAATGTATCCAGCTTTGGGTTTTGTAATGAAAGAAATAAAGCATACAAAGAATAAACAAATAACACGTCTCAAATTATAACACAGGGAAGAAGTGATCTGAAGTCATTCCAAATGTAATTGCCCATCTACAGATAAAAATAGGCTCAGGGTACTGTAGAGGTCTTTTGCTAGCTCAGGGTGTGACTGAAAGCGCTAAAGAAGCAGTTTGGAGACACACACACCCTGATGGAGTATCAGTACGGCAGGCATTCGGAGAGTTAGCTTGCTGCATTATTAGGATGCTGGTCTCAGCTCGGCTGGGTTGGTGAAAAATGCTTTCAGTGAGCCTCAGCATCAAGGGAGCCGACAGGCAAGATGAACGGTAGCCGGTTGCACAGAAATTGATGACGGTCTGTCACGCTATTGAATGGACTAGATGAGTCTAAAGAAGCAAGTTAGATTTATAGAACATTCTTTGTATTTATTCAGGGTAAAAAAAATCTGTGCAAGTGGATTGCATCATTCCGGGAGTTTTCCCTCCCACAGGCAAGAGAAACGGCCCTTAGTGCACAGAGATTATGTGGATTGCATCGAAGGAGGGGAATCTCCCTCCGGTGTCCTCTCCCCTTTCCTTCCGTCACATGCAGGTGGAGCGAATTTAAGTTGTGTTGTTCGGCCAGCGATTAGCCCTTTGGTCCATAGGCTCCAGAGGTCGCAGAGAGAGAGGGGGGCAGAGAGTCCAAGGGAATGCTGCTTCTCTTGGAAGTTTGGCTGGTTACGGGGTAACTGGGTAGAGCACGGGCCTGGGAGTCAGAAGGACGTGGGTTCTAATTCCGGCTCTGCCGTTTGTCTGCCGTGTGACCTTGGGCGGGTCACTTCACTTCTCTGTGCCTCAGTTACCTCATCCGGAAAGTGGGAACTAAGAATGTGAATCTCATGCGGGACAGGGACTGAGTCCAACCCGACGACCTTGTAGCTACCCCGGCACTTAGTACAGTGCCTGGCACACAGCAAGCGCTTAACAAAGATCACAATTATTATTAATAATAATAATTCCTCGGTGGTGGTGGTTGTGGCGCTGGGGATGGTGGTAAGCTACCCTCTATAAGGAGGAGTTCTGTGATTCTCCCACTAGGACCATCTTCATCCTCTTCCGCCTCCATCAGGCCTTGTCGACCCTATTTTGCTCCTTTTCTCTGCTCAAAGAGTGATGGGGGCGAACACACCCCCTCGCTTAGACCTCGTATATGAAATCGGATGAAATATCTAATATAAAATAGGCAAAAGCCTCTGAAAAGTCAGTGCGATATAAGTAATGGAGAAGCAGCTTGGCCTAGTGGATAGAGCATGAGCCTAGGAGGCAGAAGGACCTGGGTTTCAATCCCAGCTCTGCCACTTGTCTGCTGTGTGACCTCGGGCAAGGCACTTCACTTCTCTGGGCCTCAGTTACCTCATCTGTAAAATGGGGATTAAGACTGTTAGCTCCACCGAGGACACGGACTGGGCCCAACCCGATAACTCCATATCTACCCCAGCGCTCAGGACAGTGCCTGACACATAGAAAGCACTTAACACATACCATAAGAAATGGGAAAGGGCTAGTTTCATCTTCACCTCCTGAATTCATTTCCATTCTGTCCAATAGTACACTGAGGGGATGCTAGAATATTAATAGGGGAAAAAAATTGGAGTTGGGAAAGAGAAAATTATCTCATTTTTAATGATGTTTTTCTGCCACTAATAAATAATGAGAAATTGGTCTCCGGTTAAAATGTCTCTCTTTTTCTTTTCTTTTTTAATCAAAAGTCATTTTGTTTGAAGCATAGAGCTGGAGAATGGAATCAGATTTTATAGCTTGTATTAGATTGGGAAGAGAGGGAAGCAAAAGCTTCCGTTCTGGATCCGCTCTGGTCTCACTTTACGATCACTCCCTTGGGGAACTCATCCACCTCCATGGCTTCAACTACCTCTTCTTTGCAGGTGACTCCCAAATCTACCTCGCAAGTCCCGACTTCTCTCCTTCTCAGCAATCTTGCATCTCCTTCTGGCTCCTGAATGTCTCTGTGTGGCTGTTCTGCTGTCACGTCAAACTCGTGTCCAATACTGAACTCCTCGGAAGTCACCGACCTGCTACTTCTATGCCCCCTTTACTTGTTTTTCATGGAAACCTGTAAGTCTGGACCTGAGGGGAGATAATCCTGATTTGGGCATGTCACCCCAGTCAAAGGGAAGTGGCAGAATGAGACAATTATCTGGATAATCCAAACCAAAATTCCAATTGGCCCTGCACTCTAAAGAAACCGTCTTGCTTCTTCACTTCACGTGGGCTGTGGAGACCTGGCCTCATCTTGTTCCAATTAAAGTAGTTTTGTGGAGCTGCCAAACTAATGGATACTGATTTCCAGTGTATGATTCCCAGCAACTAGAGATAAACGAGGCAGACATAGTCCATGTCAGATATAGATGCCCAGAAAATTGTGCAATTATTCTGTAATCTTGCCAGGACAACACTAGAAAAGGATGGGGGAGCCAGAAATAGATAGAAAAGGACACTAGTTGTACAATTTGATAAGCTATCTTGCTCCAGGAAACCAGGTTAATAAGAGGGTTTTCCAGTTATCAATGATTGCAAAATCAAAAAGTAGTGAGCAGGTGATAGGCATTAGTTTTAATAGTGGCGTAAACATTGACTAGTTTATGTAGAGCAGTTTTTCCCAAATCACGGTGTATAACAGAAGATTTACATACAAAGTTAGAAAAATGTACTTAAAGCATCAATTCTCCCCCAAAATTAAGATGCCCCCTGGTAAATTAGCCACCTTTGAAAGCTACAGTAACTCTCTCAGCCACCAACGACGATTTAATGTAGGAAATCCTCATCTGTGGGTCCGGGGAAATCCTCATCTGGGGGGCTGCATTTTGGAATGAGAAGAATGAGGACGCTCCTATCAAAGATCAACAAAAACTGGTCACAGGTGCCAGTTACCCAAGGAAACGCAAGATTCGTTTTAGAGTGGGGAGAAGGGAAGTCCATGAGATATGGCTTTCTGAAAAACCTGGAAATGGTATTGACAACCATGGGGATATTAATGTTTCTTCACCCAAATGAGCTAAACGAATCAAACTAAACTTTAGCAGGTGTAGGATGACGCTGTAAATCATCGTAAGACATTTTGTAAATGAAAGTATAAAGAAAAAATATAACAAAATTAAATCATTTTGAGGTTTAACCCTAACTTGAAAAAAAAATTATTTGGAGGATAGAAATTGGCTTAAATCAGGTAAGATCCTAAGAATCCATACCCTAAATAGAATTAGTAGAACAATATTATCAAATAAACTATTTTAGACTGAGACCCCTATTCCTGGAAGATGATTGTTTTCTGTTGTGAAATAGCAACAGGAAGCCTAACAGGTTCTTTATGGTGCGAATCATACACAGTTTGGCTTTCTGCAATAAAGCACCTCACCAGAGCTACAGCAGATAACCTGCTTAATTTATTACAGTTGCAACGCCTGTTTGCTTATGTATGTCCCCTAAATCCCCTTTAATTCACCTATCCCGCTCCTATCACCACAGAAGACATCGAAGCCCTATATCTGAAAGCTCCCCTCCTCCAGGAGGCCTTCCCAGACTAAGCCCCCCTTTTCCTTTGCTCTTCCTTTCATTCATTCATTCAATAGTATTTATTGAGTGCTTACTATGTGCAGAGCACTGTACTAAGCGCTTGGGATGAACAAGTTGGCAACAGATAGAGACAGTCCCTGCCGTTTGACGGGCTAACGGTCTAATCGGGGGAGATGGACAGACAAGAACAGTGGCAATAAATAGAGTCAAGGGGAAGAACATCTTCCTCCCCCCATCACCCTGACTCCCCCCTTCTGCTCTACCCCCCTCCGCCCCACAGCACTTGGGTATATATATACATATTTATGATTCTATTTATTTTATTAATGATGTGTATATATCTACAATTCCATGTATAATAGTAATAATAATGTTGGTATTTGTTAAGCGCTTACTATGTGCAGAGCACTGTTCTAAGCGCTGGGGTAGATACAGGGTCATCAGGTGGCCCCACGTGAGGCTCACAGTCTTCATCCCCATTTTACAGATGAGGTAACTGAGGCACAGAGAAGTTAAGTGAGTTGCCCACAGTCACACAGCTGACAAGTGGCAGAGCCGGGATTCGGACCCATGACCTCTGACTCCCAAGCCCGGGCTCTTTCCACTGAGCCACGCTACTGCTACTGATGCCTGTCTACTTGCTCTGTTTTGTTTGGTTGTCTGTCTCCCCCCCCCCCCCCTTCTAGACTGTGAGCCCGTTGTTGGGGTAGGAATTGTCTCCATCTGTTGCCGAATTGAACTTTCCAAGCGCTTAGTGCAGTGCTCTGCACACAGTAAGCGCTCAGTAAATACAGTTTGAATGAATGGAGGAGTCTAATCAGCAGAATGACGGTCAGTGGCCAAAATGGAGGGGGGGCACCAGGACTGAAGGACTAAAAGGAGACTCATTTAGGACAGGGAACGTATCTACTAACTCTGTTATATTGTACTCGCCCAAACGCTTCGTATAGTGCTCTGCACCCAGTAAGCACTCAATAAATGCTGTTGATTGATTGATCGACTTACTGAGGCAGAGAGGCTTCTGCTTTCTTCAAATCACAAGGTAATCATTATGATATCCTTCCTGGAGCTCTTCTAGTTCATGGGTGGCTTGTCTGGTTCCAACCCAAGTCAAAAGCCTTGAACTCCAAAAATATTTAAGGAAATAAATACTGAAATGGCTAGACCCCCATTTTGTCCTGATTCTATGACAATAATTCTGAGTTTGACCCTCGAGGCACGTTTTCTTCCGCTCAGTTCAGTCAGTGATTCACACATCCTTTTCATCTGCAAGACAAGCTTCCCTCAGATGCCGAGATTCAGCTTTCTTCTGAGATCTGTAGAAAAGCAAGTCAGAGACAGACAAACCAGGATAAGAAATCGGCGAAGTTCCAAGGACCAAGAAGAGGAGATCAAATTCCTCGTGTCCTTCCCTGAGTTGTCACTCTAGGCCGACAGTGCTCTGCTCCGCACTGACTCAGCTGCATGGTCTGCCCCACTCCACTCCCTCCAAAAGTGACTTTAAAGCTCCACAGGGTTGCCGAGAAGCAGGTCCCATGCTGACAACAGAATCGCTGAGCTGTGGGCACTGACCTTGAAACTCATTTCAGTAGATGGGATTGATTCCCACTGAAGCTGATCCTAGCATTAGGCTCCATTTGAAAACCGAAACTCTTTCTAGTGACTTACTGGTTGATATTTTGGGCTTGACTCTCCCTATCACACCTTGGTGGAGAGCTGGGGTAGAGAAGCACTGGTCAGGTCCAGTCTTCTCTCCATATCCCCAGAGAACTTAGAACACATACCTTGAGGGTCAATCTAAGAATCGTTGTCATAGAATCAGAACAAAATGGGGTCTAGCCATTTCGTGCAGCCAAAGGGGATTTTACTTGTAACTGAAAAAGCGATAAATCCAGAGAGGGTTGGCACAGAACGCTTTCGTTCAAATGGGATTTTACTAACTAGGTAACATTTTGTATTATAAATTATTTGTTCACATTAACGTATATCTCCCCCTCTAGACTGTAAGCTCATTGTGGATAGGAAACGTGTCTGCTAATTCTGTTGTACTGTGCTCTCCCAAGAGCTTAGTACAGTGCTCTGCACATAGTAACTGCTCAATAAATGTGGCTGATTGATTACTGTATTCTCAATATTCTACAAGGTAGAATTTTCTGCTTTTCATCCCATCCGCTGTTGACCGCCCCTACGCAGATGAGGCCTAGAAACCTGGCTCTGGGGTTGGCAGGAGTTGTCACTGAAGGGGGAGCAACTTCAATTTCCAGATTTAGAACATGCCTTCAGTTTCCACATTTAGAACATGTCTTATGCTCTGAGGCAAGTTGCTGTTGTGACCTGGATCTCGTAGAAGGGATTTGGGCTGAACTCTGTGCCATCCTTTTTTTTAATAATAAGCCGGTACAAAAGCCTGTTTCCTTTAGAAAATGAGACGGGCGGTTTGTGAGAAGATAAGGGTTTAGAAATCAGGCAGCACATTATGTCAGACCAGAATCCTAGGGCAAAAGCCAACCTGGCATTTAGGAGAATGTCATTAAACTCAAATTCCTCTCGCAGGCCCAGGAGGGTGAAAGTTGTGCTTCTCTTTGCTGGGAATTTAAGGCAAACCATCCTGTAGCACTCTCTTTTCCTTCCACCTTTCTGATAGAAGGGAAAAGGTCTGATGAGATCCCATCTTACTCTTACTAAGGAACGGGGGTGATGTAGGGTTTTTAGAGTCAACTTCCCCTAGGGATCCCCACCGTTGATCACCCAGTATTAACAGAACTGTCGTCACCTGAGGTGATGAACGCCGTTTTCTCTGCTTTTCTAATGAAAGTTAAAAGGATGAAAATTATCGCCAAGAAAGGAGCCAAAGTTTCAGATATTTCAAATTTTCAAGATAGGTCTAAATTAGAGACTTCTAAGGATATGTCTACATTGTCTGAATTTTTCAGGTCCCCACTATAATGAAGTCCCATCACTGATGGAATGCTAATATTAAGGTGCAATGATGAAGTATTCTATAAATACTGTAGAATAGAGTGAATTTAAGAGATGCACTGGACAGATGTGCAGGAGGTCAGATAATTTAGTGCACTAGCAAACAGGTTAAAATTTAGAAGATATTGATATTGAGTACCTAGGAAGAGTATTTAATCAACTCCACTAGGGCTGTCATAATAAAGAATAAATCAAGAGGTACCAGATGCCACCTTTTGCTCTAGCCCGAATACCCACATTGGCATCTAGGGAACATTTCCTAATCGCTTTTTTTTTTCCCATTTACCAAAATTTTTAAAAGCAGCTCAGTTTGAAGAGTCACAGAGATGGCACTAAATTTAGAATCTGTATAGCGATGCACGACAATCTGAATCCTAAGCAGATGCCCACAAGAAAAAAAAAAGTCTTTGGCTTCCTTAACCACGTGCTTTCTGGGCTTGCTCCAAAAGGCCACGGGCACAAGCCAGGAGTCTGCAGACGTTGGCAAACTCCAACGTGCCCTTCCACCCGCCCCTAGAATTGTCTGCCTCTCCCCTCCATCAGGCCTCTATGCCCTCAGCTTGGAAGGAAGGATGGAGGAAAAGTGAACAAAAATTTTGCCACCTTGACTGCACAGGTGACTTTGGCAAAGCCCAGCATGCTTTTCCCGTCAGGACCCGTGGATAGGGCCAACTTAGAAGGAATGATGTCATCATCTGAACTAACGGTGATGCTAAGTCTCAGGGGTCTCACCTCTGGATCCTACGTGCATCCTTTCTGTCCCCGGTGGGCTCCGGGAAGTGGAAGCTCCCTGACCAATGCTTGCCCTCTCCTCTTCTCCCTAGTAAGGAAACCTACATGGGCCCTATTGTCTTACGAGATCTCCCACCCTCCTACTACCAAAGCAACTTCGAGCTCCGAACAGTGGTAGAGGAAACGTAAGTGTGACTTACAGCTACAGGGAGTCCCCGGAGATGCTTTGCTCTGGCCAATAGCCTTATCGATCCATTGCTAAAACAACCCTGGACCTTCACTTGGATTTTCCCTTTTTAAAGGAACCATGTCGTTTTTTCTTGGCACCACTGGTTAAACAGCATTTCACAAAGGCAAGAAATACACAAAGTCATCGGCAAACTTAGCTCTAGATTCTGCTGATGGCAGAAGAGCCATCTTCTGTTCACTCAGGAATAGCATGCGGGTTTGTGTTTTTTTTCCCCTGCAGAGTGATATAACGAACAATGTGAGAAATAAATTCCAGCTCTTTAGTATGCAACGACAAGTCATTTAGTTTCCCTGATAATGTGAAACATACTTCAGATCATTTCCCAAAGGCCTTATTTTCATAATAGTGTATGCAGATTTCCAACACTGCCCATATTCTGTTTAATGTGTTGCTCTGACCATTATGAACAATTAGCCAAGCAGAGAATGCAAGGGAAATGCTATTTCCCTTAGCTTAGTGTTTAACTGGTTACCCTTGTAAGTATTTTTTACAAGCAGGTTTTCTAGAAATAGCACATTTTGCCTTACTTAGAGAAGCACAGCTGCTTTCAAACTGTTTTAAAAGACCTCATTCGATCCACTAGTAAGTCATTCAAGAAGGAATACAAGAAAAAAATATTGCTTAAGGTATCTTAGTTCCGGCATCTTTAAAATACTAATGTGTCCCTGTGCCAACATTTGTGGAGGATTATTCACTGATTATACATTTTCAGTGTCACGTCAACATCTCCCTTAAGGAAGCTGCTTTAATCAAAAGTACACTCTCTAAACCCACCTTACAAAAAAATTAGAGCCAGAATCAATATATTAAATATTGACTCCTGTGACCGCCTACTGAATCAAACAACTCAGGATGAGTTTCCTCTGCCTGGCACATTTTATATCTGCATGGTGTCAGATTTTTTGAGAGGAATATGCGTGAACTCAATATAGATTTAAGTCCCACCCTTTCGCACAAGGATTGCGCTGTGCAAACAGGGTTTCTGGAGAATAGAAGAGAGTTGCCAACACTCCAGGCAAAAGCCATCAATCAAGTAAAGAACTGCACCATTCAAATAGGCACACCAGATGACGAAGATCTCACACTCTCAACCAAGTGCTTCTAAATCTCTTCAGGCCGCATTGGATCAGTGTGATAGCAGAGTGGAGGTAGAACTGACAGGATTTGGTGACGGCCTGAATATTCGGGTTGAACGAGAGAGATGAGCCGAGGACAATGCCAAGGTTATGGGCTCGTGAGTCGAGGAGGATGGTGGTGCTGTCTTCGGGGGTGGGAAAAGCGAGTGAGGGCAGGGTTTGGTTGGGGAGATGAGAAGTTCTGTTTCTGACATGTTTCAGTTGGAGGCGTTGGTGAGATGTCCAAGTAGAGATTTCCTGGAGGCAGGAGGAAATGTGAGGCCCTGACCCGAGATCAGAACCCAGATCCTCTGACCCCCCCCCCCAGGCCGGGGCTCTTTCCACTAGGCCAAAAATATTGAGAAGATTCAGATTCAATCCAATCACTCCTAGACATCAGTCTACGCAGCTAGTGAGATTGAGACTAAATCATTGGTCGGTAGACCGTGGGTCGGAGCCTTAAGGCAGCTTTGCATTCACTCTGTAGTGATCTTATCAAAACAGTAGTTTTAGAGCTTGTTCAGGTGGGAGAACTTATGTGTTCATAGACTTGGTAAACCTTCCAGACTTCTCCCCTTCCCCATCACCTGGAAGGGAACTGGCTTCTCTGTCATCAGGATGAAAAGTTCCACCCTTCAGAAGGTGAAGGTGAGTTCTTTTGGGGATTAAGATAAGGGAAGTGAGGCAGTTTGAAGCTGGTTGTGAATTGTGCTTGGTTCTACGCCTTCTGCCCTGAGTTCCAGATAGAAAGTTTGACATCTGGTAATGTGGTTCTCTCCCTCCAAGCTATTCCTGGAGTAAAAGGGAAGTTAGCATGAGTTCATTTCGTACTGAGCTTAACCTGAGAGAGATTTTAGTCCAAACTAGATTGTCAGCTTCCAGAGGGCAGGGATCGACCAATCAGTCAATCCATCAGTGGTATTTATTGAGTGCTTACTGGGTGCCAAGCACCGTACTAAGCGCTTGGGAGAGTATAGTACAGTGGAGTGGGAAGACATGTTCCCTGCCCAAGAAATTATAGTCTAGAGGGATGTATCAAACAAGTCTATTGTACTCTCCCAGTACTTGGTACCAGGTTATCTATACAGGTTATGAATCGCCCAAGAGACAGGGATCTTGTCCTACTCCCCCCTGTGTATCCTCTCCCAGTGTTTAGTACAGTGGTCTACACACATAATAAGCCTTTAATAAATACTAGCATTAGTATGACAGTAGGCTCTCAATAAATGCCATCCATTGACTGATTGATCTCAGCTCTGCCCCAAGCAGGAGTCCTCAGGGTTTTGGGGTTTTTTTAATGGTGTTTGATAAATGCTTACTATGTGCCAGGCACTGTACTAAGCGCTGGAGTAGATACAAGATAATCACATTGGTCACAGTCTGTGTCTCACATGGGGCTCACAGTCTTATTCCTCATTTTACGGATAAGGTAACTGAGGCCCAGAGAAGTGACTTGCCCACGGTAACACAACAGACCAATGATGGAAATGGAATTCAAATCCAGGTCTGACTCTCAGGTCCATGCTCTAACCATTAGGCCACACTGTTTCCCAGGTCGCATGTGGCCTAACAGCATGCCCTGGTCATCGGAACTTCATTTTAGCTCTGACAGTCTTCAGCTGTCAACAGGGGCTGCCGATATTATCTTGAAAAAAACCCAGTCTTTAGCATGGTGATCTTTCTCCTTTGTGTTATTAGTTAAATCTTGATTTTGATCTTGTCTGGCTTGAGAGTCTGGTTCAGTCAAGGCAGCTGGAGCCTATGCAGAACTTTCAAGAGACCCCTGGATGGAGTGTCTAAATCCATATCTTCTTTTAGTGGCTTTAAATACTGGATGGCTGATATTAGTCCTTGATTACATATATAAACGTAGCTAAGAGCCCGGGCTTGGGAGTCAGAGGTCATGGGTTCTATTCCCGGCTCCATCGCTTGTCAGCTGTGTGACCTTGGGCAAGTCACTTAACTTCTCTGTACCTCAGTGACCTCATCTGTAAAATGGGGATGAAGACTGTAAGCCCTACTTGGGACAACCTGATTACCTTGTATCTACCCCAGCACTGAGAACAGTGCTTGGCACCTAGTAAGCACTTAACAAATACCAACATTATTATTATATCATTATTATAAAGCAAAGCAGCTCCAAAGTTAATTAGACTGAGAAAAAAAACTCACTGAAATCTTACCGATCTCTTTTTAACTCTCTGTCTATTATGCAATTATCCATTCTTTCATAGAATAAAATTAAATCAATCTAGCATAATTTCCTCCCTTCAAGGGCGTCTTAGCGTCAGGAACTAATAAGGTTGCAAGGGATCTCAATAACAATAATTATTTGAATTTTTAAGGCACTTTTCTATTTCCAGTACATGTTCATCTCAATCATAATGTTTTCTCCTCATACCATCCCTGAGAGTTGTTATTATCCCATTTCACAAAAGAGGAAACCGTGGCCCGACAAGCTTGCCTGACTTGCTAAAGGTCACGCAGCCTACCAGTGGCAAAACTAGGACTAAAACCCAACTCCTAACTCTGAGACCCATGTTCCTTCCATTCCACCACTCTGCCTTGAGAGATCATCAGGTCCAACCTCTGACTCCAGCCAAGTGAATAACCAAGCCATCCAGGGTGGATTCTATACAGCTCTGCCTCAGTGAGCGCTCTTAATTAGTTCCATGAAAATAGAGTGCTAGTGAAAGAGCACTAAACAAAGTATGGTTTCCCGTAGGAAATAAATAAAGAGTATCTGGGCATTCCCAGGATCCAAAAATTGAGCAAAGCAATCTCAGAGGAAAGAGCCTGGGCTTTGGAGTCAGAGGTCATGAGTTCGATTCCCGGCTCTGCCACTTGTCAGCTGTGTGACTGTGGGCAAGTCACTTCACTTCTCTGTGCCTCAATTACCTCATCTGTAAAATGGGGATTAACTGTGAGCCTCACGTGGGACAACCTGATTACCCTGTATCTACCCTAGCACTTAGAACAGTCTCTGCACATAGTAAGTGCTTAACAAATACCAACATTATTATTAAATATAATTTAAAAAGTAATTAAAAAGAAAATAAATAAGGTTATCTCTCCCCAGGTACGAATGAGAAGAAGCAGAAGGACCATCCAGCCTTGGCTACCTCGAGAGAAGCCTGTCCTGCCCACGAGAGAATAAGGAAGAATAGCAGACAACGTACACACATTTAAAATGCTGAAAAACTTAGGCCAGTGAGGCATGTTGGGAATCCAGATTGCTCTACGGAAGCAATGAGCAGCCTGAAAATGGCTCCCTTAACCATAATTTACATGAGCTCTTATTGTTTTTCATTATTGTCCTTGTTTTCTTCCACTATCTTACCATTTTCCTCATTTCTATCTCTCGTTGTGTGTCAGTTTTTTTCAAACTTTATAATGTTAGATTGCAAGCCCATGTGTGGGCTAGAGACCATGTCCGGTTTATCCTCAATTGGACCCTTCTATGACATTTAGCACAGTACTTTGCACATAGTAGGTTCTCAATAAATAATAATAATAATGAAGATGATGGTGATGAATAATAGATCTTAAGTTCTTACTATGTGCCAACCACTGTACTAAGCTTTGGGATAAATACAAGAAAACAGGTTGGAAACAATACTTGTCTAAGGAGGAGAGAGAACTGAATCCCCATTTTACAGATGAGAAAACTGAGGCACGGACAAGTTAAGTGACTTGCTCAAGGTCACATGGCAGCAGGCAAATGGCAGAGCCGGGTTTACAAGCCAAGTCCTCTGACTCACAGGCCTGGGCTCTTTCCACTAGGCCAGGCTGATAATCGAAGACTTGCGGGGAGTTCTCCCCATGAAATTTTAAACTATTGAGTTTATAATCTTCCAAAAGAAACCTTGAAAAATCAAAGCCCAAGTTTAGCACAAAATGATCAACTACGAAAAAAGAAATAATGAATAATGCGTAAACACCCAGATGAAAAGAATACGGACACCTGCGTTCTTTCCCATCTTTTCCTTTATTATGCGTTACAGTCCCCTAAAGTCCACCCTAAAAAATGCTTCTGATTCTTGGCAATTAGGGATGAGGCCAATTTCTATTCTGGAGGATGACAAAGACTTAATGACTTTGGAAAACTCTTTGTAAGATTAATTTTAAAGGGCAATTGTAATTCCAAATTCCCCCAGTGCCTCTCTGCCTTTATCATTCTTTTTCTGGAAAGGGACTAGCTCTCTTATGGCCTGCTAACTCTGCCTCCATGTCTTCACTAGTAAACTAAAAGAATAGGGCAGTAGTAAATTTGTTAAAGTACCTCAAGCATTTACACAAATATAAACAGAGTTGAAGTTCTGCAGGGCTTATGGACTATAAGACATGCAAAGGTCCTTGCATACTCAAGGCCTTGCTCCTGGTTACTCATGTCATCTGGTCTTCAGTTGCTAGGAAGCTAGTGCCAACAGGGAGGAGGATGTATTAATATAAGGAGAGCCTTTTTTCCCTTCTCTGGCTTCTTTCTCTCCTCTATCTTTCTTTGTTTAAAATGGTATTTCATTCATTCATTCAATAATATTTATTGAGCGCTTACTATGTGCAGAGCACTGTACTAAGCACTTGGAATGTATAATTCGGCAACAGATAGAGACGATCCCTGCCCATCGACGGGCTTACAGTCTAAACGGGGGAGACAGACGGACAAAAACAAGACAACTTAACTGCAGTAAATACAGTCAAGGGGATGTACACCTCATGAACAAAATAAATGGGGTAATAAAATAAATAGGGCAATAAGAATATATCCAAATGAGCACAGTGCTGAGGGGAGGGGAAGGATGAGGGGGAGGAGCAGAGGGAAAGGGGGGGAAGGGGGCTTAGCTGAGGGGAGGTGAAGGGGGGGCAGAGAGAGAGCAGAGGGAAAAGGGGAAGCTCAGTGTGGGAAGGCCTCTTGGAGGAGGAGAGCTCTCAGTAGGGCTTTGAAGAGAGGAAGAGAGTGAGTTTGGCGGAGGTGAGGAGGGAGAGCATTCCGTTAAGTGCTTTCTATGTGCCAGGCACTATAAATGCTGGGGTAGAAACAAGACCATATTCCATGTGGGGCTCACAAGCTAAGCAGAAGGCAGAATAGGTATTAAATCCCCATTTTATAGCTCAGCTAACTGAGGCACAGGGTCACACAGCTGACAAGTGGCGGGACCTGGATTGAAACCCAGGTTCTTCTGACTCCCCGGCCCAGATTCTATCCTTTAAGCCATGCTGCTTCTCCCTCACTGGATTCTCCTCTCCCTCCCAAACTCTGATCTGGAAAGCAGCATGGCCTAGTGGGTAAAGCATGGGCCATGGAGTCAGAAGGACCTGAGTCCTAATCCTGACTCTGCCACTTGTCCACTGTGCAAACTTGAGCAAGTAACAACTTCCCTGTGCCTCAGTTTCCTCATCTGTAAAATGGTGATTCAATATTTGTTCTTCCTCCTACTTAGGCTCTGAGCCCCATGTTGGACCTGATTATCTTGTATCTATCCCAGCACTTTGTAAAGTGCTTGGCACATGGCAAGCACTTGACAAATATCACAATTATTCTTATCACTATTATTAGTATTATTATGGGAAAGGAGCTTATTTTCAAGAAAATTTGGGAGAGATGCATGTGGTGAGTTTTAACATTGGTTGGGATTTTTTGATGGAAAAGATTTACCAGGAGATGTAAAAACACACACACATACATACACATATACACCAAAAAAAAAATAAAATAAAAACTTCCTGGAATTCTGTACATTGTGGGGCTGAGCTCTAACACAAATCTTCATGTCACTGGTCTCATTTATGGAATATTGTACATTGTTAGGCTGTGCGCTAGAGTGTACAACGTATTTCATTGTAAATTTCGATTTTGAAACCAATATCCTTAATAAAGTACTTGCATTTTTTTAACAATAATGACTTTTTGTTCTTAATTTTGGAAGAGAAAAATTAACATAGGTAAGATTGCCTTTTTCTAAGAAAAAGAAACTGTTCCATCCTTGGGGCAGGCTGTTCTGCTCTCTGGATCCAGGCACACATCAGTGGCCAATATTCAAACTGATGATTTGCAGGCAGGTATTAAACTCCCATAATGTACTTACAAAATGCACTTAGCTACTTAGCTGCATAAAGGAGGACAGTTCTTTCCATCTCCTGCAGGCAATCTGTTTATGTCCTGTAGCACCAAATTGATCATTCATATCAACATTTTAGCTTGCCCGTCTGCAGATTTTTGTGTGTGGTCATTAAATTAGCCAGCTCTTTTAAGAATCCAGACATGAGAATTGATGTGCTGATCTCCTAGAGGAACAAATTACTTCGGTCGACTAAAACCCATACGAGCTAGTATTTCATTTTATTACTTTTAAATAAGCCTGGTGTAATTCCACTTAGCGTCTCTAGTGCTCTTCTATTAATGGCCAGGAAAAAAGGTGGAGCAGATGATAAAACCATCCATAATTTAGAATGAAGCAATCAAGTTCCTATTACCCTCCTTTCCCGGTTGAATGACCTTTACCTCCTTGTTCACCAGGTAATGAATGTCAGGTCTCCTCCAAAGCCAAGGATGGGAAGACGCTACCATGGCTGGGACCTTCCAACCAAGCCTAGGGTGGAGGAGCAACAGGATTGAAGACCTACCCTCAAACTCTGAGAATGTACATTAGGAACTTGAGAAAATAAAAGAAAATCAAGGAAATAATGGTGCGGACACTGTGGAGTGACCAGAATGAGAACAGTTTCATCTCATTAATGGTTCTTAGGCATGCTTCTGTTGTACTTCCCAACAGCTTAGTATAGAAAGTTTAGTACCAGGAGGTGTGCAATAAATGCTATTATTATTTCTGCTAATATTACTAAAGCAAATTATTATTATCACTGTTACTATTACTAAAACTAAGTTGAATATTACTGCTTGCCTTCTTTGCGTTGTTAATTCTTTACACGTGGGAGCCTCTTTCTAGCTATGACATGAAGAGGAAGGCATTTTTATATTATATTTTACTATGTAATTCATGACTTCTCCAGTGCCTACCTCAGCTGTCTACACACTTCTGATGTTTAATACATGAGAGCTAAGGTTGATGATCTTTAAATTGATATAGTCAAAATTGATAGCAGCACTCCTTGTGAGATTATCATTTTATTTGATATTCTCCCTGGCTTTTTTTCCAATATCCTTTTCAGAGTCATTGAAGTCTCTCTAGCTGGCATTTGCACAACCAGAATGAAGCAAAAGATTATGCGAAGAACCAGAGAATTGGCATTGTAGACACCCCACCCAGGTCCTAAAAGGTCACCTCGGATTCCATCCTTCCAGGATACAACCACCTCTGGAATATAACCTGTACTGGTTGATGCTAAACTTCACGCATTCCCCCAAAATTCCCAATGTTCCGGCTCAGAGTAAGTAATTCCCTCCCCATCCTCTCCCCACTTCGACTGAGATGAAGCAATCAATTGATCTTGGAAGAAGATCCACCCACAGTATGTGTTAGATTTTCAAGGCATTGTAGGGACCACTGTGCTGATAACCAAAGAAGTCATCAAACTGGAAAGGCAGCTTAATTTTGAAATGGATGATGTAGATGTAGATAAATTAATGCTATTGCATTCAGAGGAATCGTAGTCCGATGACAATTTTGTCGGACTCTAACTTTCTAAGACATTACTGCAAAATGCTGAAACGAAGTTTTGAATTTGCTGCCACCAGCTAATGTCTTAAAATCCAAAAGTCCTGCGGCAGCTTGCAAGAAAGAGGAGGAATTTAGAAATATGACTGAAAAAGAACCTAACAGAGAGTTCAAAGGTACACAGAGGTATTCATCCGATCATATTTATAGACCACTTATTGCGTGCAGAGCACTGTCCTAAGCAGTTGGGAGAGTACTATATAATAGAGTTAGTAGGCACATTCCCTGCTCACAATGAGGTTACAATCTAGAGCAGGAGTTAGAAGGCCTCAGAAAGGTTTAGACTGTTCAGATTAAGTTGGACAAATTCCTCACTAAAGTTAAAAAACCATTAACACAGTCAGTGAAACGAGCTACTACTTCTGAAACCTATGACGTCTCAATCATTTTAGAACTCCTCACTTTTTTATTATCGTGATATCATGTTTTAGATTATTTTAAATGCAGGTTAAACAACAGTTTAGTCACATTATCCATCACAGTAGTTAGCACTTTGAGGAATTTCGAATGATTTTTCTAGGGTTCTAGATCGGATTCTAATTTATATTAAGTCTATAGGAAATCGTGCTTCATGATTCAAAAATTCAGTGTTACATTTTCAAAGAACGTAACCCAGTTGCATCATGAGGTATGCCTGTATGCTTTAGACCATGCGGACCTTTCCATTTGCCTAATGGAAAGTGTATGGGCTTGGGAGTCAGAGGACCTGGGTTCTAATTCCAGTTCCACCACTTGCCTGCTGGGTGACCTTGAACAAGTCATAGCATCTCTGGACCTCAGATTTGACTTCTGTACAATGGGGATTAAATCCTATGCCCTGTTACTGAGATTATGAGCCCCATGTGGGGTAGAGACTGTGTCCAACCTAATTATCATATAACTACTCCAGCGCGATACAGTACTTGGCACATAGTAAGTGCTTAATATAATAATAATGCGTTCAACTCTTCTACTAGAGCACCTTCTCGAGACCCTTTGCCATGTACCTGCATTGGAAGGTCCAAGATGAAATAAGTTTTAAATCAGGTAGAATTTCATGGGAAATTCGATCGGGTACCATTTTCTATGGGCCACATCTTTTACTGAGGAAAAATAGGCAATTCTTTTGATCCCATAGGGTCAAGGTTATATGAACCCAAATTTTACAGCAATATTCTAAAATAACCACATTTGTAACTTTGTATTTTCTTCATTGCATTAGTCCCAATCCAGTTAAAACTGCAATTAAATAAAGCCACAAGGTTTTGAAAATGCTTTTGATCACCATTTAGTGTCATCTTGGCTCACACCAACAATCCATCTAGTCCAGTATTCTATATCCATCAGTGGCATGAAAGGATGCTTAAGAAGGCTTAATAATATTACCCAGAAGAGTAATATTCTTACTCTGGGGATTCAAACATTGATGATCAGGCTCAGCCTCCCTTTACCTCTGCTTTTCCCACCCAAAAGGGAAAACAATAAAAGGTAGCTTGGAAAATCCAAGAGGAAAAATAGCTTTCTTCCCTTTATTTAAAGAAAAAAACATGAACTTTGTTTTTAGATGACCATCTCATCATGAAAGGCTCTCGAAAGACTTCTTTTTCTCCTTGGGTTTGGCCCCCTTCCCTGAGGCAAGTGAGAAGAATAGAGAAGCCACTTTCACTCTTTCAGTAATCTGTGGGTAGGGGGAGACGTGTGTGGCCCCAACAGAACTGGCCACTCTTGGGCCAAAAAACTTCATGAAAGGGCCAATTCTGTCAGGTTTGGGAAGCCGGAATTGGCCACCAACACCAGTCACTCAGCCAATCATATTTATTGAGTGCTCTTTTTGTGCAGAGAACTATACTAAGCCCTGGGAGAGCACAATTTAACAGACACAGTCCCTGCCCACAGCGAGCTTAAAGTCTACAATGACCAAGCCAGAGGTTCAGAGCAAATAAAGCTGTCTAGCCCATGCTACCAGGGCTGACTGATACTTTGGTCCCTGAGCCCTGGGTTATAGAAGGGTCTTAAGGCAATACTAGAATTATTTTAATGCTGTTCGAAAATAGCAACCCTAAAAGATTACGCATGTCTGGAAGTAAAGATACTTAGCCATTCAACAGAGATGGAAATAACTTATACACTATTAAAATTGTTTAAATGGTTTCTCTCTCGCAATTAAAGTTCCAAGAAGCAAATTGTTCATGTTCTTTAGGAGGCCTATAATCCTTACACCAGATAGTAAGAATAAATAAATGGAAGCACTTTTTGAGATTTTTTTTTTCAGTAAACTTGTTCTTGCCAGCATTTCATGGTTTCTCTGGAACATTTGGAGATCCTCTGGGATTAGAACCCAGGTCCTTCTAACTCCTCATGACACTACATACTGTACTGAGCATCACAGCCACCTCTCTAGATGGTGGCTTTTCTTATAACCCCTTCTGCAAAGTAGGTTGGAAACTTAGTGACTTGGGGCACAAGGGCAGCGATAGCCGCACTTCCTGTGGCCTAATGGATAGAGCTCAGGCTTGGGAGTCAGATGGACCTGCCTCCGTCACCTGCCTCCTGTGTGACTTTGGGCAAGTCAATTCCCTTCCCTGGGCCTGAGTTATCTCTTCTGTAAAATGGGGATCAAGACTGTGAGCCCCATGTGGGCCATGGACTATGTCCCACCTGATTAGTTTGTATCTACCCCAGCACTTAGAACAGTGGTTGACACATAGTAATCACTTAATACCAAATCATCATCATTATTATTATTGTTAACAACCCAAAAGCAATGGCAGGGTCCTCTCTTTAAATATAATGTCCAGACCGTGACCAGAGTCTGATGGGCCAGTGTGACTAGCTTGGCAGGCTGTGCTCAAATAACTTATCATATCTATTGAGCAACCCCTCTGCACTGAGTGATGAACAGAGCAATTGAGAGAGTTCAACAGTGTTGGTAGACATGATCCCTGACCTTCAAGGATCATACCAACTAACTGGGGAGACAGGCACTAAAATAAATTAATCTGTAAATGATATTTATTGAGTGCTTTCTGTGTGCAGAGCACTGTACTAAGCGCTTGGGAGAGTAGAGTATAACAATAAACAGATACATTCCCTGCCCACGAGGAGCTTACAGTATACAGACCAGACCTTGGGGATGTCTCAGCCAAGATGTATATGTATCACACAATAGGACATCTTCATTTTATCATTCTAGTGAAAATCAAATGCTAAAGTCATTTTAATAATGATAAAAATACACTACAGCATATTAGTATTAAATCATGATATCTCTGTTACCTGTTTACCTTTACTGGGAAGTGGCATGGCCTAGTGGAAAGAACATGGGTCTGGTAGTCAGAGGGCCTGGGTTTTATTCCTGGCTCCGCCATTTCTCTGTGACTCAAGTGAGTCATTTAACTTCTCTGGGCCTCGGTTGCTTCATCTACAAAATGGGGATTCAATATCTGTCCTCCCTCCTTCTAGACTGTGGGACCTGATTATCTTGTATCTCTCCCAATGCTCAATACAGTGCTTGGCACATAGTAAGCACTTCACAAACAACAAATTTATTATTATTATTGCTGAACTGACCTATAGTCCAACTCTGTTTGCTCAGTTTTTTAAGCAGCAGATCAGAAGTGATGCACAGGTTCTCAGCTGAAAGAGTGGAGAAGGAAAAAAGGATGGTCAGATTAAAAGTGACAATATCCAATATTTTTTGGACTGGCTTATTTGTTGAAATTATAGTTAGGCTAAAAAGAAACCCATTCCCACTCCAGCCACTGCCAATAATCAAGGAAGGTGAGCCTCTCAGAGGCTCAGAGATGAAACAGACCAATCTCAGTGGTTCTCGGTGAAGACAAGTTTCTGAAGAAGAGGCCTAAAGTTTTCTATTCTTAAGAAATGCATTCTGCTTTAAATATGGCCTGCCATGTGTTGTTTCTATGTTGCATATTAGTATTTAAAACATAGTTATTGTAACCTTCCCCAATCCCTCTCACAATCTGCTTCTCAGCAACGATGAAGGCATAGCGATCTGTGGGCTTTGCTCACAGTGAAATGAAGCTCATCGTGTCACCGGGCGACGCTTGCTGTTTATGATTTGTTTTCTGTCCATGTAAGTAAGCCCCCTCCCCCTTCCCACCTGCCTCTCCATTTCTCTCTGGCTTTCCTGACACACCCCTGCTCCCCACACCCTTATTACCTCCTTGGACTTCCCTTGTTTTAATCGCACTTACTATGTTGTTGTTAAACACTATGTGCCATGCACTCTACTAAATTCTGGGGTAGATACAAGATAATCGGGATGGACACAGCCCCTGTCCCATGAGGATCTCACAGTCTAAGTAGGAGGAAGAACAGAGAGTGATTCCCCATTTTGCAGGTGAGGTAACTGAGACACAGAGAAGTGAAGTGACCTGCCGAAGGTCACACAGCAGACAAGTGGCAGAGGCGGGATTAGAACCTAGGTCCTTCCGACTCCAAGGCCTGTGCTCTATCCAATGGGCCACGCTATTTCCCATCCTGTTCCCTGTCCAGACAGAAGTGTGTTATCAGAAGAATGTTCCATATTTCTGCCAGTCCATTCTATTGAAATCACGTGGTGATTTAGAGAAGCGGCATGGCTCAGTGGAAAGAGCCCGGGCTTGGGAGTCAGAGGTCATGGATTCGAACCCCGGCTCTGCCACTTTTCAGCTGTGTGACTGTGGGCAAGTCACTTCACTTCTCTGTGCCTCAGTTACCTCATCTGGAAAATGGGTATTAAGACTGTGAGCCTCATGTGGGACAACCTGATTAGCCTGTATTTTCCCAGTGCTTAGAACAGTGCTCTGCACATAGTAAGCGTTTAACAAATACCAATATTATTATTATTATTATTATCCTATCATTTTGTATTTTTAATTTAATTGATCTCAAACAATGTGACAACTGCAACTCCCCTGGTATTTCAGTCAGGCTGGACCAGCTCCCCCAAACCATCCCTGCTTTCGTCTTTGGGATTTTAATTTAGCTGCTCAGCCACTCTTGATGGGGCCTATTTACTAGGAGAAGGAATGGGGGGATATGTACAGTTGGCCAGAATTTCTTTGAGACGTTGGGTCAGGTGTAGGTGTGAAACAGGGATGAGTACAAGATGTCATGCCCATGTGAGTATCTCCTGCCAGCTCTTTTAAGCATTCTCTAGCAGGCTTCTCACCTAGTCACCTGAGTCTCTTCTCTTGTCCGTTCTGAGCTCTCTCCTTCTTTCACCCATGCAATCACTCAACTTCCACTCAGTTTTTTCTGAGATTCCCTTCTGCCCTCTCTCAGCTCTAAGTCCCCCTTCGCCATCTTGGCCAACCTCTTCTTTTGGCTCCACTTAGTTATCTCTAAGCTCTAGTTTTAAAGCTCAAGTAATCGTATTCCCCTCCTGCCATCTTCTCCCACTGTCCACACAGGAAAGGATTTACAGCGCCTTGCCTTTCAGCCATTACTGTAAAAGATTATAAAAGCATCTGTTTAATAGCAAAGGAGAAATTACAACAGGCATCTTGGTTTGACATTCTATGATGTCAAGATTCATGGGGTCTTTTCTTACATTCAAGAAATGAACTAAATGTGGATATTCTGTTCAGAACTTAGTCCAAGGTGAGCCAACAATTTTTCTCTGGCTGCTTGACATTGAGCCATGTGTAATCTATGATGGGGCCAAATGAGATCACTCTCTTCTCTCTCTAAAAAGATCGATAGTGGTGCGCATCATTAAAGGGCCAGCTTTGGATTTAACTCTGCAATTTTGTCCTGGAAAAGAACATTCCATTTGTAAATACTTACTGAAGTACTCTGAATTCTGAGTTGCTGGCACTCAGTGAAAGAAAAAAAAAGGCAATGAAACAGTTTTCAAAAAATGGTTGAAGTACCAATTAAAGAACTTTTACAGTCTCGTGGGCGTTCACTGAAAGCCAAGGATTGATGTTCTACCATTTAGAAAGAGATGATGGGGTTTTCAGTTACTTCAGCCGGCTTGTCTCTTGGTCCCAAAGGTGATTTTTACAGGCAAGTTTCATTCTCCTGTAATGGCTTGCTGTTAGCATTATTGTAGAAATCACTAATCTTTTAAACATTTATTGTTTTATTTGGGCAAAAGTAGTTTGCATGAAATTAGGAAGTAGAACCCCCTGAAATACACCATCGGCCTGTCTCAAGCTTAAGGTTCAGAGAAATAGTCTGCAGTAAGCCTCATTTATAAAAGCAATTGCTTTCCAAACAAAAAATATTTTACCCACAGGGGGCTGTGGAGAAAATAATATAAAATGAACAGCCAAAAATCTCCGCTTAAATATGAAAGCATTCGCTTTGCCAGCACACACTTCCAATTGGAAAGTATTTGGGGTCAAATAAACTCTCCTTTTTTTTTTCTATAAAAGCCAAATATTTTCAGAGCATTTCCATTTGGTGTTTCCCAAATGCTCATTGAGGAGGATGAGGTTCTAAAGGACTCTTCTTCAATTATGCCAATGACACATCTTTTCAGGAAGCAGAAGATTTTCAAAATAAGTCTTTGAGCAGTCTGGATTTGGAGGAGATTTGGGCTTGGGGGGAGGGTGGGGAGTCTCCATCCCTTTCAAGCTGCTACAGTAGGGTGGCTTGTGACAGCTCAAACCTGGAACATGTACGAATAGCTTAAGCCAGCTCTCTGCAGGTAGTAAACCTTCAATAACTAGCTTCAGTTGATTGATTAATCAAATTAAACCCAATGTCATTCAATCAATCTATCGAGGGCATTCATTGGGCATTACTGTGTGCAGAACACGGTACTATTTTATTTCTATTTACCTCAGTGGTAACTATGCCCAATTATCATTGCAAATCAATCAGTGAGATTTATTGAGTGCTTACTGGGTTCAGAGCACTGTACTAAGTGCCTGAGAGAGTTCAGTACAGAGACAGCAGACACATTCCCTCCCCACAGTGAGCTTACTGCCTAGAGAGGAGTTTCCAGCAGTGTTATGGACGTCAGTAAGCTTAAAGAAGATAGGGGTAATGTGCCAACCTTCCTCAGGAAAACCCTCCACATAGCCAAAGATGTTCATCTGCTATATAGGGCAAAATGCTGACACCAAATTCTATTTACAAGTCAGTATACTCCTCCAAAAATTAGAAATCGCCAAAGCGGAAAGAATCGAGATGATCAGCTTTTGCGCTGTGGCAGTGGGAGAGTTTGAAAGCCAAAGAGCATCAAGCTTCGTGCCAAAATGACCTCATGTAAAGTCGTGTTGGTTGTTCGATGGCTGGGTCGCATCCAGACCGAAAGCTCGTTGTGCTTACTGTTATATTGTCCTCTCCAAAGAGCTTAGTACGGTGCTCTGCACACAGTAAGCGCTCAATAAATACGATTGAATAAACGAATCCAGGTTCTTGTGTTCACTGTGTTCTCAAATTCTCTAATCAGGTCCAGCAAAGAATTGCAAGGTAGTAAAGAAAATTTAAAAAGTGCAACCAGGGAAGCAAAGGGGATTATTTGAGTTAAGTTGCCAGAGGCCACTGGGGCACAGAATGTCTCTGTCAATTCTGCTGTATTGTACTCTCCCACGCACTTAGTACAGTGCTCTGCACATAGTAAGCACTCGATAAATACCATTGATGATGGTGATATTGTAGACACCACTGCTCCAGCTCCACAGAGGGAACCTCCAGATCCATTCATCTGCATTTTTCTCTTCATATTCGGTTCAGCCCATCCCGCCGTGGTGTTCATTTTCACTTGGCATTTTGGAGAGAATCTTACTGTGGAATTAGGAAATGTTTCTGCGACACTGCTCATCCATCTGGATGCGGCGAGATGTCATACTGGAAGAAACTACTGTGCGAATACATTCATCAGACAAGGTGTGTATATTAAAACAAGTTCTCCTTAACACAGGGTTCACCAAGAATGTAACCAACTCCTGCATTATCATGGAACTGACTGTGTTGAGAACTTCTCATTCAACAGATGACAAAGACTTACACAGGTAAATGCATAAGTTCTGTGGTGCTTGAGGTGATGGTCTCACAGGGAGTGAGGCTTTATTGAATGCTTACTGTGCACAGAACACCATACTAAGCGCTTGTGAGAGCACAATACAACAGAGTTGATAGACACGTTCCCTGCCCACCAGGAGCTTACAGTCTAGAGAAGACAATGGAGGACATTTACCCTTTTCCAAATTTCAGGGATTTCTCTTGGCCCCTGTGAGTTCTCCCAAAAAGGATTAGGCTCTGCTCCTGCCAATTCCTTAAGTACCCAGGAAACACGCCATATCTTTGAAGAGACTGTGAGCTAACTGGGGGCAGGAAACATGTCCACCAATGCTGTTATATTGTCCTCTCCTAGGAGCTTAGTACAGTGCTCTGCACACAGTAGGTGTTCAATAAATATGATTGATTGATTGAAGAGAACATTTCTGCAGAAAATTTTCTCTTGCCAGATGAAACTGGATAATCTTTTTTCTTGGTTATTCTTTCTTTTTTCAGGCCAATTAAATATTCCATGCTTGGTTCATAATAGGGGGACCTGAAAAACAGACATCTTTCTTCCCATTCCGGTCACCCTCATGAGCTGGGGAAAGGAATTTGAGAAGTTGAAGGGGCAGAAAAGGATATAGAGAGGAAAAAGCAACAGGACTCCTCCCCAACAAGGTTCCTAACCTGCTCGGTGTCTGTAATGTTCCCCTGCTCTTTTCAATCAGCAAGCCCCATATACTGTAGCACCTAGTGCTCTGATGGAACAGGAACGAAGCTAACTTCACATTTATTGGACATAGTAGGGCTGGAGTGAATCAATTGGCAGATCAGATTTTACCCCACAAGCTGAATCTATTTTTCAATTTTAGCTTTCTAATTTTGGCCCTAGGAAAACTGGCTATTTCTTTACACTCCTCTTTTAATGATTTGGCCAAATTCCCACTTCTAGTCACTTTCTTATTTGCCCTTAGGTCTCTGAATAATCCTAGGTTTGGTCATTTTTTGTGTGGGATGGCGTGGGTTCTGTCAATTGAGTTTTCCGTGTAATTTTATCTATGTCTGTGCTGTCTCTTCTGAAGGGAGAGAAAAATACCTTTCTTGAAAACTTCCCACAGCAATTTACACATGGGATTTCAGTGAAGGCTGTTGATTATGATGAGAAATGTTTATACAATGTAGAAATATCTCATTCCTCTAGAAAAGCAAGGCTTTAGGATGAGCTAGCTTATTTAGAGGAAGATGACTGTGTAACATAGGCTATCACTGCAATATTAAGACCCAATTGCAAGTCATTTTCAATATTTTTTCGGAGTTGTCACCGTCAATAAAAATCTCTACTCAGATAGGATGTCACAGACTGGATGAAAACATTCTAAGCCATTAAAAAAAGTTCCTGACACTTATGCTTTGATGTTAGTGGGAGGAAACAGAGTTTGTTTTTTAAGGAAGTCAATTCCAGGATAATGGCAGCTGAAATTAGTATACCTCTCTATAGACAGGTTGTTGGGGTTGAATTATAAAAAAATTTCTTGGGAAAGTGGGTAGATTGATTATGCATGAACTTAAGTATCTGTCCCTAATGAAAAGTAGAATTCACATTATCCATATTTACTTCTCTGTTGATGTCTGGTAATAAAGGCAATGAATGTCATCTCATTCAACTCATAATGTTCAATTAACTTTGTTTTTGAAAGCTTCAAGGTCAATTCCAAGGATGATAATATTTGAGACATTTTTTCAACTCATCTATCCTATTTACTGAGCACTGTGTGCAGCCCCCTCTCAGGATCGTACCTGGAGAGTTTCCAGCACTCTATCAGTCTTGACTATGGGAGAGTGAGTCAAGCAGAGGCCTACCCACTCCATTCTGAGTTTGGGCAGTGGCTAGTGAGTGGAAGGTAATCTGCTGCAAGTCAAAACTCACCTGTGCTGGGCAGCAGTGGCAGTGAGGAGCAGCATGGCTCAGTGGAAAGAGCACGGGCTTTGGAGTCAGGGCTCATGAGTTCGAATCCCAGCTCTGTCACTTGTCGGCTGTGTGACTGTGGGCAAGTCACTTAACTTCTCTGTGCCTCAGTTACCTCATCTGGAAAATGGGGATTAAGACTGTGAGCCCCACGTGGGACAACCTGATTCCCCTATGTCTACCCCAGCGCTTAGAACAGTGCTCGGCACATAGTAAGTGCTTAACAAATACCAACATTATTATTATTATTATTAACTGAGAGAGTCGAGGGTGGAGACTCAAGTTTACTGCGCGGACGGAGGCAGTGGTAAACCACTTCCGGATTTTTACCAAGAAAACTCTGTGGGTACACTACCGGAATGATTGCAGATGGAGGTGGAGCGTTCTGGAAGAGATGTGTCCGTGGTGATGCTATGGGTCAGAGACGACTCGACAGCATAAGACAAGAAAAGATAACTGTGTGCAGAGCACTGTACTGAGGGTGGGGAAAATTGCTTTTCAAATTCAGTTAGTTCTTCGATGGGAGAAAATTATCTGCCAAGTAAACTAAACTAGTTAGCCATTAAGTCAGGTCAGGCAATAATAAGTTAAGACCGTGAAGGAAAACAAACACTTCTGCTGGTGAGTCAATTGTTATTTCACATATAACTATCAGTCCTTTGCTTTCAAAGATGGTGTGCCTAATGGAAAGAGCTCGGGCCCGAGAGTCAGAGGACCTGGATTCTATCCCAGCTCTGCCACTTGTTGGCAGGGTGACCTTGGGTAAGTCACTTAACTTCTCTGTATCTCATTTACCCCCCTGTAAAATGGGGAATAAATCCTTTTCCCTCCTACTATGTGCCTCATGTGGAAAAAGGACTGCATCCAACCTGATTATTTTATATCTACCCTGGTGCTTAGTACTATGCCTGGCACATAGTAAGTGCCTAATAAGACCATTAAATTAAAGGCAGTTGAAACATCTGTTCTTCTGATTGTATTTTAACTACCCCAGTGCTCGGCACTCAGACCATTCTTAAAAAATATCGCATATATTATTTATTCTACTCTCCCACCTTGCACGCATCCCCTGTCTGTTCACCGTCATGAAATTGTCGGTGTACCCTATTATCGTCCATACCCCTCAGTCAGTCAATCGCATTTATTGAGCACTTACTGTGTGCAGAGCACTGAACTAAAAGCATGGGACAGTACAACAACATAACAGACACAATAAGCTAAGTGTCTGCCTGCCCACAACGAGCTTACAGGCTAGGGAGCCCTCTGTGGTTCATTGCTGTGGATGTCGTCTCAATGCAGATTAGTCAATCTGCATTCCAAGATTTTTTTTTACCATCCTGTTCTGCCATTTGGTGCGAAATAGCGTTTGCAGGTGATCCTAGCGAAACTACTCAGGAAGACACTTCCAGTTTCGGGAGTGATTCGTCACAGAGAATTCATTCATTCATTCAATTCAATTGTATTTATTGAGCGCTTACTGTGTGCAGAGCACTCTACTAAGCTCTTGGGAGAGTACAATATAACAAACAGACACATTCCCTTTCCACAACGAGCTTACGGTCCAGAGGGGGAGACAGACATTAATGTAATTAATCTAGAAGATTGGACAAGAGAGTTTCAGCCAGGGGTAACAGCAAAAGCAAGAGGTTGGGGTGAGGGAGAGAGAGGCCCATCCGACTCCACTTTTGTCTCCCGTTTCTTGTCCCAACAGCACCAAAATCTATTCTCAAACTGTCACAGATCTCCTCACACGTGGTTTCCTACAAGTTACTGATTTATGGGACAAGTGCTCATTATGGTCCCAGTTTCCTCCATCTCATAGCCCCAGGGTTTGATCCTTTGGCATTTTCTGCCGAAGATCCAGTGATGCTGTGCTACCTTCTCTGTTAGGTAACAGTTATGTCCCTCATGGACTATGTGAGCGGTAGTGTAGCAGTGCTTTCCTAAAAATGAGGCCTTTATATCACCCACATCTAGATGCACCATTGTGTTCCCATAAAATTAACCTTCATTCACATTATTCTGGGTAAAGGGAGGCATCTGGTATGATAATACAGAGCCAAGTACTGTTCTGGGTGGTCAATAATAAAACCTGTCATCTGGAGCGATGAAAATATCTAATGGTGGAACAGACTTGAGTCTCCCTCAGGGACAGACCCTGGCATAAGCGAGCGTAATAACAGCCTGATGGTCTCATACATGAGAGAGGCACACATGGAAAGACAGAGAGAGAAAGAAACTCTTCTCTCGCCGCCCATTCATGGGCATAATGCCACTACCGAGCAGCATCGCACTTGTGGTTTCCTGAGCAGTGTTGCCCTTATAAAAGAGTGGGGAGAGGCTTGGCTGAAGTAATCCAGGGCAGAACTACAGAGATACTGGTGCGGCTCTAGGGAAACTGATACATTCATCTGAAGGTGGACATATGATCTCTGACCTGGAATCGATCCTAAGGATGGAGCGAGACATCCTAGTTTTCACACCTGGGAGAATGAATTGCTCGTGCCCGTCTGTTCTCAGAGGGTGAATTGGTCTGATTCCTTTGTAAATGATGTTAGGACCACAATCGTATTTCCAAACCTGATAGTCATATACACTGCACAGACCTGCTGCCTTGATTATATGAGCTTAACCTGCAAAACATCCTGAAAGATGCTTACTCCTAATTCCCCTCTTGCTGAACTGAAAAAGAGGCTTTGGCCTCAGTGGTCATTAAACCAATTGTAATTTCTATGCAGTTCCTCTGTTGCTTTTTTCAAGTTGCCTGCTGTTCCCCTGTTTTAAGTATGACCTGAGAGGATTCATTCATTCATTTTTATCAGTGGTCTTCTGCCCATTGCTTGTTCATGTGGTCCACGAGATGCCCGTTCTCTAGATTAACACCACAAAGCTGAGAAAATTTGTTTAAGCACAGGGATTGGTGCCACTTTTCTAGCTGGAATGTTATTCACTTTAACCCCCTCACTGATGTTACGGACTCAAGCCCGGAAGTCCCTTAGTGCATAAAAGTTTGTTCCATTGTAGATGAGGAGTATGCTAGCAACATGCCCCTTTGGGGCTCAGAAAAGACTCCCTCTTCTCTCCCCTCCCCACACCCAGTGCTCTCATTTCCTCAGAGGACACCAGATTGGACCGGAGGATATCCCAGCAGTTGCTCAGAGGGGTGGAATCTCCTATATGCCTTCCCTGATTAAGCCCTCATTTCCTCTTTGCCAACTCCCTTCTGCTTCACCTTCACACTTCGATTGCTCCCTTTTATCACACCTCCCTCAGCCCCACAGCACTTATGTCCCTATCCATAATTTATTTATATTAATGTCTGTCTCCCCCTCTAGACTGTGCGCTCACTGCGGGAAAGGAACGTGATGACCAACTCCATGACACTACTCTCCCAAGTGCTTAGTACAGAGCTTAGTGAGTCCAACTGATTGATTGTGCCCCCACAATGCACAGGCCAGCCAATAATAATAATGTAATAATGTTGGTATTTGTTAAGCGCTTACTATGTGCCGAGCACTGTTCTAAGCGCTGGGGTAGACATAGGGGAATCAGGTTGTCCCACGTGGGGCTCACAGTCTTACATTTTATTTATTTATTTATTTCATCCCCATTTTACAGATGAGGGAACTGAGGCACAGAGAAGTTAAGTGACTTGCCCACAGTCACACAGCCGACAAGTGGCAGAGCTGGGATTCGAACTCATGAGTCCTGATTCCAGGGCCCGTGCTCTTTCCACTGAGCCACGCTGCTTCTCTAAGCGACAACACCCATGCACAGGAGAAGAGGAAGGAGGCAATTCTCCCCCCACGGCAGATCAACATTGCCCCACTCCCCCTGGAACACTTGACCTCTCCCACCAGCCTTCAACAGGAGACTGATGTGACTGTTTTCCCTTTATGTTTCAGTCCAAGCATCTGGCTGCCAAATCCCATGGAGATAAGCTTGGAAAGCAGATTTGAATAGCTACCTAAACTTTGGCACATGTTATTCTCATTGTTACACTTGTTCTCGCTATTAATAAGTATTCACCACATTTCAAACCTTTGCTAGGCATTGAGCACAACACAGAAAAAGGCACCAATGAGATCGGAAAATGAGCTCTCAGACCCAAAAACCCAAAGGAAATGAGGGGAAATTCACACTGAGCCTCCCACAAAGGTCCCAGGGAATGGATAGGCAGCAGGCCTGGAAGAAACATAGCAGAATATAGGCTCAATGGCCCTTGGTTAGTTTGATCCTCCTCTTTATTGAGTTGTTGTATGACCTTGAGGAAATGAGTTAGTCTCTTCATCAGATGTTACGCTTGCCACTGACAAGGCTTCCCAAAAGCTATAGGGAGTAATAATTCAGCTTGACTCCGTGCCTTGCACGAGCAGGCCAGTGTAGAGACACTTCAAACTAACTGGTTTAGTCAACTTGGATTTAACCTAGGAAGGGTCACAGAGCAAGCCTACCCTAAGCACACCCACAGATGCTGAGGCACCGCTCAGGAGCAGCAGCAGTGCGGTTTAGGGGATAGAGCACAGGCCTAGGAGTCGGAAGGACCTGGGCTCTGATCCCAGCTCTGCCACACGCCTTCTGGGTGACCTTGGACAAGTCGCTTAACTTCTCTGGGCCTCAGTTACCCCACCTGAAATAGGGACTGTGTCCAACCTGATTAATTTGAACTCCCCCAGTATTTAGAAGAGCCTTTGGGACATAATAAGCACTTAACATGTATCATAATTATTATTATTCAGGGCAGCTGTCTTTTCAGTGTTTTAGGAGAGTAACTCGAGACAGAGGGGAGTGAGGAGCTTTGTGTGGAAGGATGTTTTAGAAAAGCCTTTTCTTCCAGGTGATACAGACTACGTAAATTAACACTGCAATCCTTCCTGTTAACCCCTCTTGTCTCCCAGGTAAATATTTTAATGTTTCCATTTATCTTTAGTCATCACTTTTCCCCAGTAGGTCTTATAAACCTCTATCCCTATGCCTGTAATCCTGTGCCTGTAATCAAGCCCATCAAGGTGGTCTGTACAGAGTAAGTGCTTCATCAATACCAGTGACTGATGTGGTGGGTTTTTAAACCCTTGTCCCATCACTGTTGTCCCTGTTCCTCCCCTGTTTCCACTGCATGGGACACTTAAAACCATTCAGTTAGAGACAAGTAAAGAACTGCTGACATTCACCAAACCTTCTGCCTCTATCTTCTTCCCAACACTGGGGGGGAGGGAACCATGCTACTGGGAAGAAGCAGGGATGGGAAAAGTTAAGAAAAATACAAGAGGGTAAACTTTGAGAGAAGATTAGAACTTTCCTCTTGAGATACTGTTGGGAACAGTGGCTGGCACAGAGTAAATGCTTAACAAATACCATTATAATTATAATGGAAAAGTCAGAGAGGGAATGGAGAGGAGCAGGAGAGATTTTAGAGAGATCTTACCTGATGTTTTCAATGTCATCAATGAAGTGTCCAGGTCCTTAGGGAAAAGAGATGGGGGTGGGGGTGGGGGGAGAGACAGTGGGTTTGAGAAGAAAGTTAAGCATCTAGAAGAGCTGTTATGGGGAATGGATATGGGAGTCAGTAAGAATGTTGTCAGGTGGAGGAGAGGGCAGAATTACAACAGGCGTGGATGAATTGGGATCAACAAGGTCAGACTGGCATCAGCCAGGTCCCACAGCCTGAAAATATCTTTGCAAAATTGAGATTGAAATGTGAAAGTGCTGACACCTTTGCTAATGAAGTAAAATTTTCATAAAATTCATTTTCCAGCTGCTCTATCTTTTGACTTTCTGAGAATCATAAAAAAAGCAGGAAAAAAAAGATAAGTTGCCTTGTGCCCATCTCTCTCTGTAAACACAGAGTAGCACAGAGCGAAGATGGAGAGTTCAAAGGTCTCTGGCTGCCTCTCCCAAACTCCAAGCATGTGGCTGGATTTCTGAATTTCCTTTATTTTCCTTTTATGAAATGGGAACCATTCAGAAAATCCAGGACAAAGGTTTAGTCAGCTTGGAAAATGACCAAAAACAACTTGCTCACTGGACGCTGTGAGATCTTTAATAATAGCTAGGCACTTGTTTAACTCACGAGAGGGCTGGAGTCTTCGTTTTGAAGTTCTTTCTTGTACTTTATCTTTCAAGGAGGTGATGAATTCTATAAAACTGTGGCTTAGTACTGTACGATTAGGGACCACAGGCTGAATAGGGCTCCACAGGCAGGAAAAAGAATGGGCACGGCTGCAAGGTTTAATTAGTCCAGGAGTACACCGCTGTTCTTAGGGGTAATGTTTCTGTAGCCTGCCGTGAACCATAAAGCAACAACTAACTGCAACTTCTCAGTAGATTTCATTGTTTTTTTTTCTTTTGTTCACCCAACATTCTCTCTGTTTTATTGAAAATGCTGACTCAGTTTGCTCAGCTCCATCAACGAAGAGTTAAGTGCTTCTTGCAGGGAGAGCGTTTTAGACAAGACTGGAACCCCATCTGATGGAAGGTCTTGTGAATTCTAAGGCACCTCCATTTTGGTGTGCATAATAGCATCTCATTAATCCAAGCACTTATCCTATCCTGCCTTGACTGCTGCATCAGCCTCCTTGCTGACCTCCCTGTCTCCTGTCTCTCCCCACTCCAGTCGACACTTCACTCTGCTGCCTGGATCATTTTTCTACAAAAAAGTTTAGGTCATGTTTCCCCGCTCCTCAAGAACCTCCGTGGTTGCACATCCACCTCTGCATCAAACAGAAACTCCTTACCATCAGCTTGCGCTTCCTACCTCACCTCAGTGATCTCCTACTAAAACCCAACCCACACCCTTAGGGCCTCTAATGACAAACCACACCGGAGGCTTGTTGCCCATGTCCTGCCTCTTCACCCTCTTCAAATCCACCATACAATTACTCTCCCCACCTTCAATGCCTTATTGAAGGCATATCTTCTCCAGGAGGCCTTCCCTGACTAAACCCCCATCACCTCTTCTCCCACTCCCTTCCGCATCACCCTGGTTTGCTCCCTTTATTCACTGACCCTATAGCGTTTATGTCCATCTCCGTAATTTATTTATATTAATTTCGGTCTCCCCTTCTAGACTGTCAGCTCATGGTAGGCAGGGAACTGTCTGCTCTACTGCTGAACTGTATTCTCCCAAGCCCTTAGTACAGGGCTCTGCACACGGAAGTGTTCAGTAAATAGGAGTGATTGATCTCATGGCGAACAGCAGTAGGGAGAATACTTCTTTTTTCTTCTCCAGGTAGGACCCAGAATTGTAATCTCCCAAGTCCCGTAGTTATGAGGTCAGGGTGGGGGAAGGGGAACCATGATTTTTTAATGCTGTTGATCCTGAAGGTGGAGCCTGTGGGGGATGGTCCAAAGGGGAAACAGAATGAGCTGTCCCTCTGACCCTTTCTTGTCTGTTTGCTCCTGACAATTGACAATAATGGGGAAACCCAGTGGGTGTTTTTTATTTACATGATATCAGGGGCTAGAGGTGCTTTCCCCGCAGAAAACCCAATGGGGATTATTCCATTCATTCATTCATTCAACTGTATTTACTGAGTGCTTATTGGGTGCAATGCACTATACTAAGCACTTGGGAGAGTGCAATGCAACAATAAACTGACACATTCCTGGTCCACAAGGAGCTTAGAGGTGGGGAAACAGACATCAATACAAATAAATAAATTACAGATATGTACAGAAGTACTATGGGGCCGGGAGAGGGGAAGAATAAAGGGAGCAAGTTGGAATGACTCAGAAGGGAGTGGGAGAAGAGGATGGGAGTGGAGGGGACTCAGTTTGGGAAGCCCTTTGATGGAGGTGGGCCTTCAATAAGGCTTTGAAGAGGGGGAGAGTAAGTGTCAGATTTGAGGAGGGAGGGCGTTCCAGGCCAGAGGCAGGGCGCGGGCCAGGAGTCCGTGGTGAGAAAGGCGAGATCTAGGAGCAGTGAGAAAGTTAACACTAGACGAGTGAATTTCAGAGGAGGACAAAGCAAAATAATCACTCCTTAAGCACTTTGCTACTGACCTGGGGCCCACTGCACTTATATTCATATCCTTATGCTCTACTATTTGTAACATTTAGTATCTGTCTCCCCCTGTAGACTGCAAGCTTCTTATGGACAGAGAACTTGTCTACCAACTCTATAGTACTATACTTTCCCAAGGCTTAATACACGCTCCATGTGCAATAAGCAGTGGATTACAACCACTGAATGACAACTCCATAGCCCACAATGCAAAGGGGTGGTTTACCTACATTTTCCAGAAACCATCTAGACAGTTTGAAAGTTTGCCTCCTCTGATATAGGTGGAGGACTCCTCTCCCGCTCTGGGGGGTGGAGATTAGTTTTCTTAAAGGAAGACCCAGAAGGAAGGCTCAGTCTTTGATGTGTTTTCATTCTTGCTGGTATTTAGTTCCCTGCTCCTTGTCTGCTAGTTGCCTGAAGACTTCCATGGGACCAGGTATTTCACTCTGTTTAATCAATTCCTGGGGGAAGATAGACTACGGGTCATCCAGTTTGAAACCTTTTCCACTTCCTTCCTCAAGACAGAACCTTAGGCTCAGGGCATCCATGTAGCCATGCATATAGTAAGTGACTTTTGTACTATAGCAATTCACCTTTACATGTCAATGTTTTAAAAATATAATTGTGTAATGACCAGTGTTTGTATCTTTTTGTCGGTATTCTCCCCAATTTATAATATTGGTTAAATCTTGACTTTGGCTATTATTTTGTTCTGGAGTCTGGTTTGGCCTTATTTACAGGGGCCTCAGTAGACCTAGGGAATGGAGCTTGGCTAACCACCATGCCCTGGCTTTCTGGAAATAAGAGGTTCTATTATAATTTTTCATTTTTATTCAGTGCAAATCAGCCAGGTGGCCCCAATCTCATGAAGGATGCCTTTTTGAGTCCATTAGAAAGTTAGGGTATGGGATATGATAGGGTATGCCTATTTGCATAAGAGGCATTTGATTAGATTATAGATGTGCCTGGTTGCCCCCAGCTGATCTTGCTACATCCAGCTGAAGGACTTGATTTTTGACCCACTAATGAACCATAGATTCTGATTAGTTCTTGCAGAGGGGATCTGATTCATTTGAACATCTGCCAGTCAGGGGATGCAATCTGAGGGCCGGTTCCATTATTAATGTGTGCTCCAGTTTATCGAATGGCATGGGAACTCACAGCTAGTGGCTAGGAAGAGGTAGAGGGTCGTTGGAATATGACAGTCCGTTGACTTTGAAACTATGCCCTCCTATTACTCAGATGTTTCTAGCTGTGTTCATTCTTCCATGACTGGAGAGTGCAATTTAATTCACTGACATGATGCTGTGTTGGATTCTGGCAATTATTTTAAAGAGTTAATGCACAGACACAACCAAGGAATAACAGACACTGGTAGAATCAAACTCTAAGCAAACTTTATAGATTGGCAATACATGTCAAGTATGTGAGCT